>NC_057849.1:305731052-306372597 GCF_015237465.2 Chelonia mydas | reverse complement strand
CTTTTTCTCTTCACTTAAGTTCCCATCATGTTGGTTAACTAAATAAAAAACAAATTTCCTTCATATAAGATACTTGGTTCTGAGCTGTTCACAGCATCTGTAAGATTTCTTATAGTAACTAATAACTCTTTAAAAAGAAAAGGAGGACTTGTGGCACCTTAGAGACTAACAAATTTATTTGAGCTTAAGCTTCCGTGAGCTACAGCTCACTTCATCGGATGCATTCAGTGGAAAATACAGTGGGGAGATTTATATACACAGAGAACATGAAACAATGGGTGTTACCACACACACTGTAAGGAGAGTGATCAGGTAAGGTGAGCTATTACCAGCAGGAGAGTGTGTGAGGGGGGACCTTTTATAGTGATAATCAAGGTGGGCCATTTCCAGCAGTTGACAAGAACGTCTGAGGAACAGTGGTGGGGGGGGAAATAAACATGGGGAAATAGTTTTAGTTTGTGTAATGACCCATCCACTCCCAGTCTTTATTCAAGCCTAAGTTAATTGTATCCAGTTTGCAAATTAATTCCAATTCAGCAGTCTCTTGTTGGGAGTCTGTTTTTGAAGTTTTTTTGTTGAAGAATTGCCACTTTTAGGTCTGTAATCGAGTGACCAAAGAGATTGAAGTGTTCTCCGACTGGTTTTTGAATGTTATAATTCTTGACGTCTGATTTGTGTCCATTAATTCTTTTACGTAGAGACTGTCCAGTTTGACCAATGTACATGGCAGAGGGGCATTGCTGGCACATGATGGTATATATCACATTGGTAGATGTGCAGGTGAACGAGCCTCTGATATTGTGGCTGATGTGATTAGGCCCTATGATGGTGTCCCCTGAATAGATATGTGGACACAGTTGGCAACAGGCTTTGTTGCAAGGATAGGTTCCTGGGTTAGTGGTTCTGTTGTGTGGTGTGTGGTTGCTGGTGAATATTTACTTCAGGTTGGGGGGCTGTCTGTAAGCAAGGACTGGCCTGTCTCCTAAGGTCTGTGAGAGTGATGGGTCGTCCTTCAGGATAGGTTGTAGATCCTTGATGATGCGTTGGAGAGGTTTTAGTTGGAGGCTGAAGGTGATGGCTAGTGGCGTTCTTTTATTTTCTTTGATGGGCCTGTGCTGTAGTAGGTAACTTCTGGGTACTCTTCTGGCTCTGTCAATCTATTTCTTCACTTCAGCAAGTGGGTATTGTAGTTGTAAGAACGCTTGATAGAGATCTTGTAGGTGTTTGTCTCTGTCTGAGGGGTTGGAGCAAATGTGGTTGTATCGTAGAGCTTGGCTGTAGACAATGGATCGTGTGGTGTGGTCTGGATGAAACTGGAGGCATGCAGGTAGGCATAGTGGTCAGTAGGTTTCCGGTATTGGGTGGTGTTTATGTGACCATCGCTTATTAGCACCATAGTGTCCAGGAAGTGGATCTCTTGTGTGGACTGGTCCAGGCTGAGGTTGATGGTGGGATGGAAATTGTTGAAATCATGGTGGAATTCCTCAAGGGCTTCTTTTCCATGGGTCCAGATGATGAAGATGTCATCAATGTAGCGCAAGCAGAGTAGGGGCATTAGGGGACAAGAGCTGAGGAAGTGTTGTTCTAAGTCAGCCATAAAAATGTTGGCTACTATGGGGCCATGCGGATACCCATAGCAGTGCCGCTGATTTGAAGGTATAAATTGTCCCCAAATGTGAAGTAGTTACTCTTTGTAACCACAGATTACCTAGGAGTTTTGGCTCAGGAGAAGAATGACTTGTTAGCTGCTCTTCGCTCTAAACATTTTATTCAGCAGGAGCCAGACATAGCAGTGATTCCCAATGCAGCACAGGCTGCAGCTGCCAGACATTCCTGCCTCTTAGTTGGAAGAAAGGATTTACTTATGGTTCAATGCACAGGACAGAAAGTAGGGAGACCTTGGGTGACATCTTGGCCTCATTGAACTCGGTGTCAAAACTCTCACTGACTTTAGTGGGGGCAGGATTTCATCCCTGGATTTTATTCCTGTCTGACTTTAGGAAGGTAACTTAACCATTCTGTGCCTCAGTTTTCTCATTTATAAAATGGGGATACTTACCTAACAGAGACGACATAAAGGTACGTTAATGTTAAAGCTCAGCATGAAGCTCTTAGAAATCTTCATTACTCTTAGCTAGGAAATGTAGTAATATTCTGTTCCTTTCTACAAATGGATCAGAAAAGCTTAAACAGCTGTGAAGGATTGAGAAGTACTAAGGTAGTAATGTGACAACCATAATACTGCATGAAGTTGGCAGACACTCTTCATGTTTTTCTGACCCTGTCAATTTGGGATGAGTGGAGAAGAGATTCTTTGGGATGACCTCAACCCTGTTATGGGAACAGGAGAGAATGTTTGAGCCAAGTGAAGACCTTTTGAAACTTAGCAGAGGTTACCTAATGAGTGGATGTGGTAAGGAGAGAAAATGTGAAAAGGGAGAGAAGGATGTTTATTAGAATTTCAACAAATGAAGAGATGAGAGGAAGGAACAAAAAGATATCTAAAATGTATAATAAACCATACTGATAGAAGATATAGACAGGAAAGAGAAAAATAATATGAAAAGTGACACAGAATCAGAGAATAAGTGAAAGAAAATAAATGGAAAACCTAAAAAATTATTAAACATTACAAAAAAATTAGTTTGTTGGAAACCTACTTACGGGGAACGCTGATACAAGGATATAAAAGCGGGGAAAGTACGACAAAGAAATCAAGGAGAGAGAGAAATATCATTAATCTTAATTTTTTTAACACAACATTTGCTGCTAAAGTTTTGGGGTAAATTTTATCTTACAATTGTTTTATGTGGCTACTAGATACTTTATGTAAATTTACATAATATGGTGTTTGTGGTATCTAACACTATCAGAGAGATTCATTTGGCATTTTGTTATATGTAAAGCTTATTGAAAAGATAAAAATAAAGAATTTGCTGGGAGCCATACAGATTTTTGATCAGCTAGCCATGGTCTGCAAATGTAACATCATAAAATTCTCCTTGGTTTTGTTGCTTGCATTATCAGAAACAATGTACTTGTACTTTTACTTAACTAGAGGAATTCTTACATTATTTTTAAGACCAAGCTGAAAGTGAGTCCAAGTGCAATAAATCTAAAGATTTTATTAAATGGTAGATGGGACATTAGATAGGGAAGGCTCTTAGTTACTACAGAGAATTCTTTCCCAGGCATCTGGCTGGTGGGTCTCACCCATGTGTTCAGGGGCTAACTGATCTCCATATTTGGGGTCAGGAAGGAATTTCCCCCCCTAGGTAAGACTGGGAGAGATCCTGGTTGTTCTTTGTTTTCCTTTGCAGCCTGGGGCATAGATCACTTGCTGGTTTGAACTAAAGTAGATGGTGGATTCTCTGTAACTTGATTTAAATCAAGATTTGAAGAGTTCAGTAAAAGACAGGGCCTTAGTGCCATTTTCCATCACCAACTCTAGATTTTGAGAACTCCATTTTCCCGGGTAGAAGCCTTCTTACATATGAAGAAATGCATGTATAATTGCATGGCTGCTTTTACACACTTATGTACTTTGGTTGCACACACAGCTGTGTGGGGAAAAAGGGAAGTCAGGCTCTTAATTATCTGGATGTGAGACCAGTTGCTGGTTTACTTATGTAAGTGCTTGCATTTTTGTGCCTGTGCTTCCATGATCCATGTGTTGATAATGAAGGCCTTTGAATCAGAAAGCCAGATTCTCAGAGTAACTCCGCATACTTTGACTTCAGCAGACATATGCTGGTTTACATTAGCTGAAAATCTGGCCCAGAGTTTGTCGTCATAGTTTTTATCGACTGTAAGACTTTAAAGATGGTGAAGACCTAATCTTCCCCTTAAGTAGAAATAGGGTTGCCAACTTTGAACAAATTGAACAATTGAACAAAACCGAACACCCTTGCCACACCCCCTGCCCTGCCCATTCCCTGAGGTCTTGCCCCTGTCCTGCCCCTTCTTCGAGGCCCTGCCCCCACTCATTCCATCACCCTTCCCTCCATCACTCGCTCTCCCCCACCCTCACTCACTTTCACCAGGCTGGGGCAGGAGGTTGGGGTGCAGGAGGGGGTGAGGACTCCAGCTGGGGGTGCAGACTCTGAGCTGGGGCCAAGGGATTCGGAGTGCAGGGGTGCAGGAGGGGGACTCCGGGCTGGGGCCAATGGGTTCAGAGTATGGGGGGGCTTAGAGCTGGGGCAAGGGGATGGGGTGTGGGCTCTGGGAGGGAGTTTGGGTGCAGGAGAGGGCTATGGGTTGGGGCAAGGGGTTGGAGTGCAGGAGTGGGTGCGGGCTCTGGGAGGGAGTTTGGTTGCAGGAGGGCACTCAGGCCTGGAGCCAAGTGGTTCGGACTGCGGAGGTGTAGGAGGGGACTCCAGGCTGGGGCCAATGGGTTCGGAGTACAGCGGAGGCTCAGAGCTGGGGCAAGGGGGGATGGGGTGCTGGAGGGGGTGCGGGCTCTAGGAGGGAGTTTGTGTGCGGGATGGGGCTCAGGGCTGGGCCAGGGGGTTGGGGTGCGGGAGAGGGTTCAGGATACAGACTCTAGCTGGGCAGCACTAACCTCAGGCGGCCCCCAGAAGTGGCCAGCAAGGGACCGTACTCAAAAGAAATAATAATATGCTGAGTTAATTTACCTACTTTCAGATGTTACTAGCCTCCTACAAAACAGAAGTATTTCAATATAACTTTCAAATGTTTGAATTTTAGTTGCAGTTTATCATCTTTGATTGAAAACAAAGCATAGCAATATTGTATGAAGCAAATACTTCATGCTATTTAATGTCTTTTTTTTTTTTGCTGAACATAGAATTCTGTTGAGTACTCAAGTTAACATTTATGAGCTAAAGCAAGAGAACTGCTCAGCTGATACTGATTAGATAATATATTTAACCTTCCTCATTTTGAACATCCATTTTGAAATGTTGATGGGAATTAGTAGGTGGGTCTATAACTCTGCTACATTGATGTATGCTATAGGCTCAACCAATATTGCTCTTTTTCAAGAGTACAAAAATCAGGATACTTGCTAAGTAAAATCATGGAATTGGTATCAAAAGCATGAGTTTTTACCCTTTCAGTCTCCTCTCTGAGCATTAATACTGCTAAAAAATGAGTGATCTATATTACTTCTGCTTTTTAATGTTAGGTCTATTTAGTGCTCAGACAGTGGCTCTCTAATGAAATATTACACTGCTTCTTCCCCAGCAGAGTTTACAGCCAACTAGGAACATAGGCTTTCAATCTAAACCCATTATATTCTCCCCCTTGTAGACCCCTCTTTTTTTAAGTGTAAGAAGATTGTTCCCAAATATCATCTTCTGTATTTTAATTTCAACCTGTACACTCAGGAGCTCCATAGTTAACTCAGGAGAGCAAAGAAAAAAGCTGTTCCTTCAGAGTACCCTGATTTGTGGCGAGGAGTGGGGTGCTGAGGTCAGCAAATGCATTTTATTTCCCATTACCTGTTTGTTCCTTTCTTCCTCTTCCCCCCAAATGGTTATGTTTCTGGAGCATCTTTATGTGTGATTGAGTTTATGAATAATTTTTTTGTTTTAATTTCTATATTGAGAGTCTGTGGCAAAGTCTTCTTTGGCTTTTGATGTTTTAAGTGAAGAATTAGTGAGTTTTCCCCCACTTTTGTTTTATTTTTTGTGGTTTTTCTTTTGTTTGGAATGTTTGGGGGTATGAGTTTTCTTCATCGTTATTTCCCTTGTGATGTATACATCTATCAGGCACTGAGGTAATGAGAGTGAGAATTCTTGCCTTTTGTGTTTTTAGTGTTGGGGTAGATGAAAGGTGGTTCCTTGTGGGGAAAATGACGTTGGTGAGGGAGTTAGCAGGTGATTCTCAAGGATGGCAAAAGTTTCCTGGTTTTAGGTTTCTTTAGCAAATAACTTTGACTCACATTGTGAAGAATTCATGTGGCCAGAGTGAAACAGGTAGCATAGGCTCTTCCTGCATGAGTTTTTGAATGGATAATGTTAGATCTGTTTTGAATAACTTCACTTTACTTCTTGATCATTGTGTGGAATGTTATCTAGACATTGGTGTGGATCACTAAAATCTGGTTGGATGATGATGATGCAGAGATCCAGTTTGGCATGGCTGGTTCCCGGTGGATATTGAATGCTTCACCTACCTCATGGTGAATGAAAGGGAGGTGCAGTATAACTGTAGAAATACATGAGATAAACCAGTATCTGCAGTAGGTTATTTGAACATCTGGCCATCTCTTATCTTCTCCTATGGCCATGATGCAAGACAAAAGTTGATGGTTCTGCTGGTGTGTGGGCCACATCATATTTAATAGGGAATTTCATGACCGAGTTATCTGATCTTGTGTCAACACTGATATTGGTGTCCTCACAGATATTGTTCAGATCAGCCAAAGCACAGGATTTCCTGGAAGAATAATTCCTTGAGTTTATTTAAGGTGTGTCTATGCTGTACACTAAGCTTGGGCTTTGATTCAGGTTTGAGCCCCAACCCCTCTTCCATCCCCACACAAATCGGTCTGACTCGTGCCAGCAAGCATTCAAGTCCTAGGACCCTGCTAGGGGGGTGGGTCAGACCCCCACTTCTGCTATGACTTGCGTCCAAGCCCTGTCATTTTGCAGTGTGGACACAGGTCAAGCTACAGACTCAAAGGTCTTTGTAGCGCAATATGGATGCGCTAGCACAACTGTGAGACCCCCGGGTCCAGCAATTGTAAACCCAGGTTTGCAATGCAATGTGGACACTCAAACATGGGCTTGGAAACACCGAGTTCCCAATCCCAGGTACTACAGACCTGGGCTGAGTGTGTGGTGTAGATGTTTCTTTAGGGGGTTGAAGAGAGTGCCCACAGAATGGCTACACCGAAAAATGGTTTTACTCCAGGTACTCATGTTGTTGATGAGATGATCCCCAGACAAGGGGTTAGAATATCCTTGTTTTGCTAATCATACAAAACTGGATATCTCTTGACCCAGGGACCCTGCAGCTTTAGTTTCTGCTCTGGGAGAATGCTTGATATTACCAGCTGGATGCTTCTCCTCCTTAGACTGGGAATACCAGTCTTGCTGTTTTGTAGAAACGCTTGCTCTTTTGTGTCCTCACTTGTTGAGAGAATTCCTTGAGAGGAAGTGACTGAGGTTTAGAATGTTGGCATCCCTGTTGATTGTGCTCTTTCTGTGGAAAGCCATGTGTTTGATATGATACAGAAATGCTGCTTTCTTTAATTTCAGAATTTGTGCAGGTTACATACAGTATTTATGTCACGATAACCAAAGTGTCCTGGTGAAGAGCTCTGTGTAAGCACAAAAACTTGTCCCTCTCGCCAACAGAAGTTGGTCCAATAAAAGTTATTACTTCACCCACATTGTCTCAGTGATAACCTAACAACAGTCATAAATGCCCTTGCAAACACTGGGCTTGATTATTTTAATTCCTTCTTTGTTGGGCTGTCACTTGGGCTTCTCCATCATTTTTGCTTATTCCCAATTCAGTAGCACCATTAACTACAGTGTTTATATGATACTGCTATGTGGGTTTTTTTTTTACATTTGTCTGCCTCTCACGGACTAGGCCTGACTGCATTATAGGCCTGGTACTTGAACCTTGTACGGACATGTAACTGCAGTCGCATCCCACTTGCCATTTAAAGATCATGCCATCATATTTGAAGTCTACAGGCAATTGCACTTTCGCTGCAATAGTCTTGTGGTGTGAAACTTGCTCCCCTGCAAAATATTTCTCATTTCATCCCTTCCTGCTTCTAAATTTTAATTGTTTTGGTGCTTTTAATGTATTTTTAGAATGACTTCTCTTGGCCCTCTATTTATTACCTTCCCTTCCAAATCCTTTCTTTCTCTTTTTAAATTGGACTTCCTCATTTGTTGTATGTGTATGTGTTTTAAAAGGGTAATATCTTACAGCAATAGAAATCATAATATAGCCATGAGAGTGCTTCAGGGAGGAGCTATATGACTATTGTTATTTACTGCTGCCAAGGCCGGCTCTAGGCACCAGCAAAACAAGCAGGTGCTTGGGGCGGCACATTTCTAGGGGTGGCATTCCGGCGCCAGCCATGCCGCCCCTAGAAATGTGCCTCCGCTCCTCCTCCGCCTGCTCCCCTGAGTGCGCTGCCGCCGCTCCGTTTCTTCCCTCATCCCTCCCAGACTTGCAGCGTGCGAAACAGCTGTTTCACACGGCAAGCCTGGGAGGGAGGGAGGAGAAGCCGAGTGGCAGCGCACTGGGGGAGGCGGCGGTGGTGGAGCGGAGGTGAGCTGGAGCGGGGAGCGGTTCCACTCCCCCCCCCGTTACTGCCTATGCTCCCCCCACCCTCGCTCACCTCCACTCCACCTGCTCCCCTGAATGCGCTGCCTCTCCCTTGCCTGAGAGGGAGGGGGAGAAGCGGAGCGGCGGTGTGTTCGGGGAGCAGGCAGAGCTGAGGTGAGCTAGGGCCGGGGGTTGCGGGGGGGGAGCTGCAGGAAGCAATGGGGGGGAAATGCGGCACGCCCGGGGGAGGAGGCGGGGCCAGGGTTTTGGGGAAGGGGTTGGGAAGGGGCGGAGTTGGGGGGCCGGGGTGGGGAGACAAAAAAACAGGGGCGGCCAAAAATTTTTTTGCTTGGGTTGGCAAAAATCCTAGAACTGGCCCTGACTCTTGCTCATGGTGTTCATAGTTTTCATGCTTTGTACTGTTTCTCAACTGCCTTTTCTGTGCCCATTCTATGTTGTTTCCCTTTTCTTTTCTTCTGTTCTCTCTCTTCATGCTTGTGTTCTTGTATTGCTCTCGTCTGATGCTCTGCTTTGCTTTTATGTGCTGGCAGCAGAGTGCAATTACAGTAGTCCTGCTCCCTGAAGCAATTCAGATAACAGGATTATTGCAAATTCAACATTGCTGCCAGCAAACTAAAAGGCAGGAGAGAGCTGTAAAAAAATCAGGAAGTTTTAAATTTCTTGCATCAATTGTGAGTACATGAAAATAAGCCTGAAATCAGAGAGCTTGAGATTCATTCTCAAGCATTGACAATCTTGCTTTTCATACTGATGACATTACTATTTCTTCAAAGAGGAGCTGCATGTTACATTTAGGTGCATCATTTCATTTTTATAGTACCACTTTACAATATCATCAGAAATTCCAAAATGACAGATTATACCAAGATTTTCATACTTTCTAACCCTGCTGTTGTAGATTTGGTGACCCAATTTTAGAGACCTTCTGCACTGTATAAAACTGCTAGATCACTTAAGTGTTTTGCAAAAAGAAAAGGAGTACTTGTGGCACCTTAGAGACTAACAAATTTATTTGAGCATAAGCTTTTGTGAGCTACAGCTCACTTCATCGGATGCATTTTGTAAATTTGTCTCAACTAGCTGTAATCAGCATGTCCTAAAGAGAACCTTGCACTTTAATTCTTCCTGACACAACAAGTCTCAAACTAGGAGAGCCAAAGGTCAAGTTTTTAATTGGCGGGGGAGGCCAAAAATTGAATTCATATACCCACTGGAAAATCATATCAGAAGAATTTAACTGTCTTAGTGTAAAGTTAGAGAACTGACTACTTTGTTGGCATTGGACTCTAGTGATGCAGGCTAATGTAACCCTTACAACATTTTTAAAGGATTTGTCTTACTATGCATGCATGACAAAACAAAAGTAATAAACTTCTGTCATGGTAGAGTAAAAATTGCTTGTTTCCAGTTTTGCAAGAGTTTACCAGCTCTAATTCAGAGATTTAGGATTTCATTATAGGGTCTGTCCTGTTTCCTTTCAGATTTCTTAATCAATTTTGGCTCCAGACCATCAGTTCCAGTTAGCAGTACTTCATTTAATTATAGCCCTACACAGTACCTCATTTAATTATAGTTCCATACCTAGTGATGATATAGTTAAGAATCGGTCAAATTTGCAATTGTAAAGTCCTATTTTCAATTTTTTCTGCTTTTTTGTGCCTACATAACTTGAAAATTAAACTGTTTCTTAAAATAAAGCTTTGCAGGCTTTTAGTTCCTAATATGCACTATTCACATTTGTTATATGGCCCCTATTGCCATAATATCAATGTCATGAATGTCATGAATTTATCCTCCTAGCACCCCTGTGCAGTAGGCAGTAAGAAGCGTTTACTGGTTTACCCATTTAAAATGCTGTCTAAACACTAATTAAATCGTAGAACCCTGTTCTACAGATAGGAAAGTATTAATATCCTTATTTAACAGAGAGAGAAACTGAGTCACAGAGAGGCTAAGTGATTTGCTCAACACTTCACAGCAGTTAGTGGTAGAGCTGGGATTAAAGCTCACAGGTTCGTGACTTTCACTGTGATGATGAACCCCCAAACCACATACAAATTCATTTTTCCTCATGTTCCTCATGTCATTGTGACTTGTATTGCATGGCATCAGGACTATCCCTCTCCCAAACACTGCCCCTCCAATGAGCCAATTGTTTCCCCCCAAAAAACACATTCATACAAGTACTATTCCCCTTCTTCCACTGCGCCATGCAAGTCCATAATGTGAGCACACAACACATCCCCTAGTTCTGCTGCCCAGGTACAACCAGCTCCCACAGTGGTAGCTGCATTTTCTGGCTGAGGGTACCAGTTCAGCATCCCCTTGCTGTCATAGGTCCATTCAGGGGGAAATGGCACACCTCTGGCTTCACAAAGGCTGTGAAGAGCACTGCAAGCCAGAGTAATTTGGACAGCATTGTGGCATTCCCCAGGGTACAATCTGGACTGTTGAACAACTGTGTGCCCTTAATTATCTAGCCTAGGGTGCCTTTTACACTGCTTTGCTGTCAGAACATCCACTACTGGCCTGCTTACAGCCTTTAGCATGTAAAACACAGTTAAACACAAACACTCTGACCAGTCACTCATGAATTACATACAGGGTGACACCCACATGTTCTTAGCCCCAGTCTTGACACCAGAAATGTGAATCTTGTACTGCACAGTACCCTCCTGGACAATACAAACTCATGGTAAATCTGTCATTTCAGCAAAGGAAAATGATATATGCACCAGCCTTGTTATCACAGATGGAGTTTCCCACACACTCTAATCCAAACTCAGTGGTTAAGATAAAGCAATAAGATAAGTATACCTACAGAGAGATAGATTTTAAGTGATTACAAGTGATAATGCTTAGAAGTCAGGGTTGGTTACTAAAGAAAATAAAAGAGTAATACAGAAACTAATATCTAACTTAACAAGCTAAGTGAATTTAGAAGCAAAGGTTTTGTCTCAATATACACAGTTATAAATTTCACAGCCTGCATCTCCTTTCAGCCTGGGACCACTTCCTCCTTATTTCAGTTGATTGAGAATCATTGATGTCATGAGCAGAGATATGGGAGGAGGAGAGGTGAGGTGGAGGCCATTGTCTCTCATTCTTATACCCTCTCTCCTCTTTGAGGATTACCCCCCACTGAGGTGCAGACAAACAGTGTCTTGTTATCTGAGGTTTGAACGGTCTCTGAGATTAAATGTAAATTTCTTGTTTACACCTTTCCAGTGCTGAAGAATGGCTGCGTAAGTCGATGATTGCTCTTTAACACCTGGCTGTGGTGCCAGTTAGTCTTTGTCTCTGAAAAATTGGTTTGGACCTGCTTGTCTGGCCCTTGGAGCATGTTAACAATGATATACGTAGAATATTATATCTTCCTATACAATGTTGATATGCACATTTTACAAGGACAATAAAACTCAGCAGAGTATGACTTTTCAAATGATACTTCACAAGACATACTTTGTACAAAATTTATCATAGTCTTGTAAAAGTGGTGACCATAATAGTATAGACTGTCACAAGCATTAATTGCACTGGCATCCAAAATGGGTTTTGGTAAACACCTCCAATGTGATATTAATGTGCCAAAAGCACATACAACAACCATTCTGCACTTGCTGAGAGTGTAATTAAGCCTTTTTTCATCAGGGCCTCTGAAATCAGGGTACAGTTTCGGAAGCCAAGGCAAAAGAGGGTACACGGGGTCCCCCAAAATAACAGTGGTAACAGTAACATTGTTTATGTCAATGTCATTTGGTGGCACTGGTATCCCAGTCTGTCCATGAATGTAGATTCCTGAGTGATGAAAAAGTCTGGCATTGTGAAATTTTCCTGTACAGCCCACATTGACACTCATAAATCTGCCTCTGTGGTCCACTAGTGCTTGCATAACAATGGAGTAGTACCCTTTGTGGTTTATGTACTTATGTGCTCCTTGAGGAGGCAAACTATGGGCACATGAATCCCATCAATACCACTACCAAAGTTAGCAAACCCCATTCTTTCAAAGCCAGCAATTACCTCTGGAATATCTTTAATGCCCACCACCTTGGGGTAAACCACACACCTGATTGCTTCAGTTATCTCTGCCACCACTTTATCGATAATTGACTTTCCAACCCCAAACTGGTTGGCAATGGACCTGTAGCAGGCTAGCCAGCTTCCAGACAGTTATAGAAACCTACTTCTGTACTGGCCAGGCTGACCTCACATGAGTTTCTTTTGGAGGGTGGAGGCAAGCTGTTCACAAAGCTTTTTTTTTTTTTTTTACAAGTCATATAATATTGAAACTTTACTCTAGGGTACAATATATATTGTGGAAATATTGGTGGTAGAAAGAGCCTTCTGTATTAGATAAGTGTTAAAGCTGACTCCTTGTTTATTATGGTAAGACTTTTTGTAACACAATGTACTTTTTTGGCTGTTGATCAAATTAAAATAACTCTGATTGATACAAATTGTTTCTCAAGTGTGCAGAGCCAAAGAGATGGAAAGCATATGATGGAAAAATGACTGAAATGGATACACAGTTTACACTACGTGCTAGAGAACTGCTTGAGATCTACCGCAGCATTAGTATGAAAGACCTCCCAAAAGATGAGAGGCTGGATGTGCTGTTAACACTCAAACATACAGTGAAGGTACATTTTGGTCTTCCGCTTAAGTTTAACTTTTGGTTATACATTCCATACCTAGAGCCATAGTCATTTAATTGGTGTGGACACATCAGCAAGTTTTCTCTTGGCAAACAGTTGTGAGGATGTGGTGGCATGAATGTGGTGTGCTAACCAGTGCTATTTGTTAAATTAGGAAAGGTCAATTTAATATACATTCAAGTTTCAGTATCACTTTGTATGATAAGTATTCATTTCTTAAGGTAATTTTAAAGTTATAACCCTCCACTGTGATGTTAAATTTGTGTTAAATTTTAATACAGTTTTATTATGAAGTTTAATAATTACAGTAATTGGATAAAACTGGGAGAGATACTTTTAATGTCATTTATTTTCATTCATTTTTTATGCTGCAGTATTCGAAATACCTTTTCAGAAACTTGGTTATGAAATGTCTCTTAGTTTGGATTGTAATTTTTCTGTCTCACAAACTTTGATTTCCTCTCCCTTTTTAGTGGAGAAAAAATTAACAGGATTTTTTTTTTTTAAATTTCCTTGTTTGAACATCATGAAGGCACTCAGGTACCTTGGTGATGGTACTTGCACCTAAATAGAATAGAAGAGCCTGATCCTTATCTTATCGAAGCCAAAGTGAGGATTTTGCCTTGGCTTTGATGGAATCAGAATTGGGTCCAAAGTCAGAACAGCTCTAGAAATAGTGCTCGTTAATCAACTGCAGGAGCTTATAGTTTTTGGTTTTTGTTGTTTTCACAATAATAATGATCCAGATCAAATCCTGCATTCTGGGAAAACTGGAATTGCTATAGAATCAGGATTTTTATTGGAGGAAAGAAGGCTGAATTTAAGCGGCATCATTCACCTGTTACCATCCATTTCCCTTTCTGTGTTTTTGAGATAGAGGTAGAGGAAGGTCGGTAGCATCAGAAGAGAACATTTTTCTACTGTATAATTCTCTGTCAAACCTGCAGGGATTTCACCACAGAATATTATGCTGATTTTGTTGGTGTTATATATAACACACACACACACATAGCTATATATGTATATATATATTTATCAGCAACGTCCGTGTTGTAACTTTATTTTGTTTGTGTAGGAACACGAGTGTAAACTCACCCATGAAATAGTGGAATTAATTGACAGAGAGGCTGATCTTATGATGCGAGGTGTGAAAGAATGCAATCTAGAAGGACTCAGAAAAAGAATATGCACATTATTTCTTCAGTATATTAAAACTCCAATCTTTAACCCTGAGGTTACTAGAGTACTTAAGGTATTTCTCCTTTCTATTATGATTCTGATATTTGTCTATGGTAGAGCTCACTATATGCTCAGTGTTTACAGGCAGAGAAGCAAAAATAGTCTTTCTACCAAGGAACTCGCAGTTTTAAGGATGGGCCGTCAGGCACAAGGTAACGGGAGAGAGGAAATGGGAAACATCATATGTTTTTTTCTTTTTATTAATATAAGATTGGCCATAGGTAGAACTGCAGGAGTGGGTTTTCAAGAGGAACTAAAATGTGGAAATGGTAGAAGCCTCACAGATGAGCTCAGGAAGGTATACTGCATGTATGGAAGATGACATGGAGGTGGGTTTTTTTTGAGACTCTAACCAATGGGTGCTCCGTGTGGGAGCATTGGCAGAGCACAAGAGCTGTAGGGAGTGAAGTAAGGTAAGCTTAGGTAAGTAGGAAGCAGCAGAATTATGTAGAATTTTGAAGGTGGTGACAAGACACTTACAATTGATGCAATATCAAATGGGGAACTAGTAGAGAGATTCAGAGAGAGAGACTTGATCAAAATGTTTAGCAGGAAGATGACTTTCACTGCAGCATTTTGTTTGACTGGAGGGGGAAAATGAGAGTTTTAGGGAGGCCAAAGAAGGAAAAGACTGCAGTAGTCAACGTGGGATATAATGAAAGCCTGACCAAGAGACTTAGTTGCTGTATGCTTCTATAATAGTATTCTCAAAAACTGTATATTGTACAAAATTTAAAGATGTTTGATAAGGCTTATGACCGCATAAATATATGTACAAATTACTATACTTACCATGCCATTAGAGACTATACTGATTCAGTGAAACAACTGATTCATTAAACAATAAGATGTAGTCTAAGATCCTTATCTTCCGGGCTCCTTGGTAAATAGGATGTAGTGGAGCAAAGTTGCAGAAATACCATAGTTGGATGCACAAATGGGGAAAGTGCCTATACTGGATAGTTTCAACACAACAAAGCCACATCCACCCCCTCTTAAAACTGTATGACCCATGATTCTCTCATGAAAAGGGGCCACAGCTATGGAGTGGTGAAGAAGCTAGTGAACAATCAATCTAAGCAACCTGCTCCACTTCCCACTTAGACTAAAGTCTGGATAAAAAGCTTCAACCGTTTGACACAGATGCTTTGCTGAGCTTGGCTTCTCCTAGGTGGGTCCTGGATGGCCCCAGGATTCATTAAGCTCAGTTTGCCTTGAGGGGGGTATGATGCTTCACTGGGTCTGGCGTGCTCACCTTCCCCTGGGTGGGGATCAGGTTGCTGCCTATACAGTTGCTCCTCCTGTGCTTCTAGGGTGGTATTGCTGCTGCTTCTGCTCTTTACATCTACTTTCTGCCTTCTTGCAGGCATATCGGCAGACTTCTTTTACTCAGAAACCAACAGGAGCTAGTTGAGTCCCCCATCCCTTGGGGATTTGTTGGCATCCAGGTAGGGGGACCCAGTAAGCTGTGACTGGGTATCAGTAACCAGCATGTAGAGGCTATGCAGCAGCAGATAGTAGGGACAGGGGACCTGGAGGCAGTAACTTTGTGGTAGTCGGGGTAGACGGCAGCTCAGTCATAGCCAAGATTTGTGGGGGTGAGATCTGTCTCTTCTGAGGAATCAGGTTATCTGCAGGTGGGTTAAACATTACAGATGTAGTTATGTTTGTATTTGGTGCCACAAGCCTTCTAATTGGCCTGTGCTACAGACAACATCACAAACAAGATGGCTGCTAAATGGCATCCAGGCGGAGGAGACAAGCAGAGGAGCACATTCAAAATGACAGTTGGCCAAACATGGGGACTGACTTGCCAAGCTGATGAAAGTAGCCCAGTTAGAGATCTGGGCCTGGCCCCTGTCCACACCATTTCCCCACTGGTCCTGCAGAGCATGGTGAGAGTGAAGAAGCACATATGACATCTTTATTTTCTTCTTTGAGTGCTTGCTCATGTCGATTCCATTTTAGGTGCGTGCCTGTCCACGTGCACAGTCGTCTGAGATTTTTGCCATAGCGGTATCTGTAGGGTTGGCAGTGATGCCCTCTGGAGTGCTGTGCTCATGCATATCAGGATATTAGGCGCCGCCGGCCCTACACCCTCTCAGTTCCTTCTTACCATCCGTGACGGTTGGTTGGAGTGCCTTATCTTATATAGAACGTTATCAGTTCTTAACAGCCCATTGTCTATCTTCTTTGTATATAGTGCTTAGGTACGTATTTAGTCATTTAGTTAAGTGTTGGTTGTTAGTTTAGAATCCCAGCATGCCCTGTTCCCCAGGCTTCAAAGCATGTTCGTCATGCAACAGGCCAATGCCTGTTAGTGATCCCCACAGCAGCTGTTTGACGTGCTTGGGGGAATCCCATATAAAGAACAAGTGCAGAATTTGCAAGAACTTTTGTCCCTGAACCCAAAAGGAGTGGGATATCCGCTTGAAGGCCCTCCTTTTGGAGGCTGCACTTCATCCGGCATCGAAGCTCCTGATCAGACTCCGCTCCTTGCACCTCATATCAGTGCAGAGCCCCCCACTAGCAACGGGCTCTGCCTGGCACTGTTCTTCCTCGCCAGTGCCCAAAAAGGGGCAAAAGAAAAGAGGCTCCCCAGCGCCATCAAAGGAGGGCACAGGGGCTCTTGGCAAAGGACCTAGTTCAGGCCGCGCGCTCACCCCGGAGCTATAGGGGTACCACTACAGTCAGACACCCTAGCCCAACCAGGGATCTGCCTGTGACTCCTGGGAGCGACAGGGGACCCCAGCTGCCACTGGCACCTTCAATGCCCGAAGCTGCCCAGGTGGCCAAAGACCTCATGGGCCTGCCGGTACCGCAGACTCCACTCCAAGAGCTAAGGCCCTGCAATGTAATCCAAGGGCAAGCCAGCCATGGGACCTCCCCCAAGAGAGTGGTGGATCGCCATCGATCCCTGGATCGTAGGCCTACATCCCTGTCCCCGCAACCTAGGACTCTGGTCCTGCAACCTCTGTCTCTGGCCAGAAGACCCAGGTCTCCAGCACCACGCTCTCCTTCCACGAGGCATGGAACACAAGAATCGAGGCACTGATCGCTGTATTCTTGGTACTGGCCAACCTCTTGCCAGAGATTTCCCAGGCGCAGGTCTCTATCGCCTAGACGATCTCCCAGGCATCAGTCCCCACCGGCGCGGGACCACTCGCTGTCGCAGCATTGGTCTCCGCCGCCCCAGTACCGCTCGACAGACAGATGCTGATCTCCACCTTCTAGGCATCGGTCTCTGCCAAGAGTCAGATGGCAGACACAAGCTTCCACAGACCCATCTTGGTCACCGGAAGGGGAATGGTCCAAGTTGGAACTGGAGTTCAGCCCCTGGCCAAGAAGGCATGGATCCCCATCAACCCTGGAAACTGGCACAACATCAGTGGCAGCAGCATGGCAGCAGGGCCAATGGTCTGCTTAATGGCCTTGTTTGGAACCCTTGGGGCATGCCGATGATGCCAGTTCCATATTCCCACCACTCCTTCCTGGCATCCTCGGACAAACCATCCCTGGCACCACTGACACCAGGTTCGAAGCACAGTGCGGAGCCTGAAACGAGGGCAACACAGCAAGATGCCTAGACAGCCCTCCCCAGAAGGGGAAGGGGAATCCACCTGTCCCTCTGCGATGCCCTCGTTGTCTTCCTCACCGGACAAAGCGGTGGCAGCCTTACCCAGACTGATAATCTGACCGACTATTTTAAAGAGCACCTGGCTCTCCTTAAAAGGGTGGCTGCCAACCTAAACCTGGAAATTGAGGAGTTGGAGGAGCCTCTTCCACTACCCTGGCCCGCATCATGCTACCAGTCCACCCAGGGGTCCTCAAGATTGCTAAGGCGTTATGTCAGACCCCCTCTTCCACTCCGCCCACTTCCAAAGAAGCGAAAAAGATGTATTATGTCCTCACAAAGGGGTTTGAATACCTCTATACGCACCCACCAGCTGGGTCACTGGTTGTGTCCGCAGTTAATGGGAGGGACAGGCAGGGTCAGACGAGCGGCACACCAAAGAAAAAAGACGCCAAGAGACTGGATCTTTTTGACAGAAAGATTTATTCGACAGCCAGCCTGCAATTTTGCGTATCTAATCATCAGGCCCTGTTGGGCAGGTACAATTTTAAGACTATGAGGCTCCCTTGGCAAGTTCAAGGAGGCCCTGCAATAGGACCACGCGCAGGAGTTTGTCACAATAGTGGAGGAGGATAAAGCAGTTGCAAGAGGCCTCCAGGATGGTCTGGGATGCTACAGACTCGGTGGCCAGGGTTGTGGCCCCGCAGTGGTGATGAGGTGCAACTCTTGGCTGCACTCCTCAGGTTTATCCCAGAAGATGCAGTCTGCTATTCAGGACCTCCCATTTGAGGGAGCAGGGCTCTTCTTTGAGCTCACAGATGCAAGGCTGCACAGCCTTAAAGAGTCCTGTCCCACCCTACACTTTCTGGGTCTCCACACTCCACAGCAGGCTAGAAAGCAGTTCGAGCCTCCTCCACCTCCACCTTCTCTTTCTCTTCCTCCTCCTCCTCCTACATCCTGGTGGCCTTCATGACATGGCACCTATAGGAAAAAGGACAGAGACAAGGGATTTAAGCGACGCTGCCCCTCGTCCTCCCATTTGCCTCTCAACTGGGCCCTTTGAGACACCAGAGAGGCCAGACACAGTCATTCTGAGGGTGCGCTTAAGAACAGCACCCCAGTCAGATTCCAGGATCCACCCTCCTATTTTTTCCTTAATCACCTGCACCCCTTCTGGTGATCTTGTTCACAAGTAACCTTGGACCGTTAGGTGCTCGACATAATATCTTCGGGTTACACCCTACAGTTCCTGGCCGCCCCTCCCTCCGTCCCTCTTCAGGGACCCTTCTCATGAGCAACTCCTATGTCTGGGGGCAGTAGAAGAGGTCCCTCGGGAAATGAGGGGGAAAGGGTTCTACTCCCAGTATTTCCTAGTCCTGAAAGCGAAAGGGGGCCTGCAACCTATCCTAGATCAGCGACGCCTCAATAAGCATCTCAGAAAGTTGAAGTTCCACATGGTCTCCCTGGCCTCCATAATTCCCTCCCTGGATCCAGGAGATTGGTACGCCACCATCAGCTTGAAGGATGCTTATTTCCATATCTCCATTTTTCAATTACACAGGCTGTTCTTCCATTTTGCACTTGGCCAGTGCCATTTCCAATTCACGGCACCGCCCTTTGGTCTCTCATCAGCCCCGATACTGTTTACAAAGTGCATGGCGCCAGTGGCCGCTTACTTGAGGCGTTGGGATGTCCAGTTTTATCTGTACCTTGACAAATGGCTCATCAAGGGCTGTTCCCGGGATGAGGTGCGATGTCATCTCAGTGTAGTTCACTCCACCTGTCATAATCTAGGTCTGTTAATAAACGAGGAAAAATCAACTTTAATTCCGGTGCAGCGCAATAGAGTTCATTGGGGCAGTCCTCGACTCCACTCAGGCCAGAGCCTTCCTCCCCAAGGCCTGATTCTGAGCCATGACAGACTTAATCTCTTACATGTGAGCCCACCCTCTCACCACCAGGTTGTTGGGCTACATGGCAGCCGGCATGCTTGGCTTCATCTTAGACCTCTACAGGCCTGGCTGGCATCGATCTACATCCCCAACAGACACAACATAGACTGCGTACTCAGGGAACTGGACCTGCATCCTGTTGTCCCTCACATGGTGGCTGCATCTTGTGTCGGTGTTGGAGGGAGTCCCCTTTGCGGCCCCATCTCCGTCGGTGACCTTGGTCTCTGATGCCTCGGACCTGGGGTGAGGGGCCCATCTGGGTGATCTCAGTACGCAAGGACGTTGGTCGAGTCATGATCGCCTCCTCCACATACACATCAGAAAGCTCAGAACAGTTCTCTTGGCCTGCCAGGCTTTCCTGCCTCATCTGAGCGGCAGGGTGGTTCAGATCCTGACAGACATCACCGCCTCAATGTTCTATATCAACAAACAAGGCAGAGCCCGCTCATCAGCCCTTTGCCAAGAAGCTCTCTAGCTATTGGACTTCTGTGTTCACATGTCATTCATCTCATAGCTGCACATCTCCCTGGGGCCAGGAACATGCTAGCAGATCACCTCAGCAGGACCTTCTCATCTCCCCACAAATGGTCTCTATGAGAAGTTCCCCCCAGGGTGCGACTTGTAACTGGAGTACCACTGAACCCACCGACCACTAGCCTGGGCTCCCACTTACCCTGTAATGCTGTGACAAGCTACAGACACACTCCCGGTCTCACACTTTCACCAGCTAGCCACAAGTTATGATTTCCACACACTGGTTTTAGACAAAACAAAAACAAGTTTATTAACTGCAAAAGATAGATTTTAAGTGATTATAAGGCATAGCAAATAGACCAAAGCAGATTACCTAGCAAGTAAACAAAAATGCAATCTAAGCTTAATCTACTAAAGAGACTGGATATGAGTACCAAACGCTCACCCTAATTGTTGTTTTAGGCAGTTTGCAAAGATTCTTGAGGGGCCAGCTGCACTTGCTTGTAGCTTAAAAACCCCAGGCATTCCTTTCACAGGCTAGAAATTCCTCTAGCCTGGGTCCAACCCTTTTCCCCTAGTCCAGTCCTTGTACCCCAGGTGTTTCCAAGAATCGATTTGGGTGGGGAGTCAGTGAAGAACCATAATGATGTCACTCCCCTGGCTTAAATAGCTTTTGCATATGGTGGGAATCCTTTGTCTCCAAGCTTGGTTCTCATGTCTGGTCAGTGGAAAAACAGTTGTATTTCAAGATGGAGTCCAGTACCAGGTGACTTGGTCACATGTCCCTGTAGGGTTACAGCAGCCATGACTCGGAGGCTATTTGCAGCAGCCTCAGGAAGGCTTCCTGGTGGGAGATTAGCTTCTTCTAACACCTGTTGTTCTTCCTAGTGGCCCTTCCCAGCCAGCCATTTAGACTGATTGCATTCTGCCCAGTGGACGTTCCCCAGGTGTAAACACGTTTGTAATAGATGCATAGACAGTATTCCTAACTTCAGATACCAAAATGATACATGCATACAAATAGGATAATCGTATTCAGTAAATTATAACCTTTTCAATGATATCTCACATGACCTATGTTGCATAAAGTACATCATAGTTATTCCATAACCGTATCACAATAATATCTCTGTGAAGAATATGGTGCGTAGTGTCACAATCTCTTTTTCCGGAGATGGTCAGCATCATCTTCCAGAGATGGGGGACTCCTCATGTGGACTTGCTTATGTCCAGGCAGAACAGAAAGTGCCATGTTGATTTGGGGGATCAACAGAGGTTCCGTGTCAGATGCCTTTCTGCTCCTGTGGTCGGGGGCCCTCATGTATGCCTTCCCTCCAGTATCATTAATCCACTGAGTCCTCATGAAAATCAAGAGGACAGGACAAAGGTTATCCTCATAGAGCCAGCATAGCCATGCCAGCACTGGTTCTGCACGCTGCTGGACATCTTGGTGGCCGCCCTGTTACAGCTGCCACTCTGGCAGGACCTGCTGTCCCAAAACCATGGCAGTCTTCTGCACCCAAACATGGCAGTGTTACATCTGATGGCTTGGCTGATGCATGGTTGAATGTGGAGGAACATGAATGTTTGGCCCATGTCCAAGAAGTCCCATTGGGCAGCAGAAAGCTCTCTATCGGCGTGACCCACATGGCCAAATGGAAGCGGTTTACATGCTGGACCTCAGACCAAGGTGTTCAGCACAAGCAGGCCTTGCTGCAGTTGATCCTGGATTACCTTCTGCATCTCAAGCTCTGGGGTCTGTCTCTTTCATCTATTAAGGTCCACTTGGCTGCCATTTCAGCCTTCCATCCTCCACTCCAGGGCAGGTCAGTTTTCGCTCAGGACATAACAGTCAGGTTTCTAAAGGGCCTGGAGTGACTTTACTCCCAAGTCCAGGACCCTGTTACTCCTTGGGACCTGAATCTTGTGGGGTCGCAGCTCATGGGTCCCCCTTTCGAGCCTCTTGCTTCCTGCTCCCTTCTCCCCCGCTCCTGGAAGGTTTCATTCCTGGTCGCAATAACATCTGCCCGCAGGGTTTCTGAGATTACTCTTACCTCTGAGCCGTCCTATACGGCATTCTACAAGGACAAAATTCAGTTGTGTCTGCACCCGGCTTTCCTGCCCAAGGTGGTTTCACCGTTTCATATGGGCCAGGACATATATTTACCTTTCTTCTTTCCAAAACCTCATAAGTCGGAGGAGGAGCACAGATTGCACTCTGTGGACGTCAGGAGGGTGCTAGCCTTCTACATCGAAAGGACCAAGCCGTTTCGTAAATCAAGGCAGGTGCCAATCCAGGATATCTGCAGGGCCACTTCCTGGTCTTCCGTCCACACATTTATGTCTCATTGCACATTTACCCAGCAGGCCTGAGATGATGCTGGCTTCAGTATAACAATATTGCAAGCCGAATGATCATGAACTCCAAGCCCACTTCCGGGGATACTGCTTGTGAGTCATCTAGAATAGAATCGACATGAGCAAGCACTTGAAGAAAACAAAACGGTTACCTACCTTTCGTAATTGTTGTTCTTTGAGATGTGTTGCTTATGTCCATTCCATTATCCGCCCTCCTACCCCTCCGTCGGAGTTGCCTGCAAGAAGGAACTGAGAGGGCGTAGGGCTAGCAGTGCCTAATATACCAACGCATGAGCACAGCACTCCAGAGGGTGCCACTGCTGACCCCATAGATACTGCCAAGGCAAAAATCTCCAACGATTGTGCATGTGGACTTGCACACATCTAGAAAGGAATGGACATGAGCAACACATCTCAAAGAACAACAGTTACGAGACGTAGGTAACTGTTTTTTCTTCCCCTCTGCATGCTTTTATAAAAAGGGGAATATTTAGCCCTTGTGATTTAATCTTCACATGCCAAAATACTAAGGGGCCCATAATCTTAGCTTTTATCTTTTGATTCATGTGACACATTGCATTTGATAGGTTACATGGTGATTTACAGCCGTCCTGTTTTGCTGTTTTTCCCCATTCAGTTGTATTTCTACAGTTGCTTAGTATCTGTTTGCATACAATTAGTAGTAATTGCTTTGGACCAAGGAGGGCAAACTACAGCCCACAGGCCAGATCCGGCCCGTCAGGGCTTTCAATCCAGCTCACAGGATTGCCAGCCCCATGGCGCAGCGGGGCCAAGGCAGGCTCCCTGCCTGCCCTGGCCCTGCTCCACTCCCAGAAGTGGCCAGAACCACATCCCTGCAGCCCCTGGGAGCCGGCGCGGGCAGAGAGCTCCATGCGCTGCCTTCGGCTGCAGGCACCACCCCCCGCAGCTCCCATTGGCCGGGAACGGGAAACCGGGCCAATGGGAGCTTCGGGGGTGGTACCCGCCTGCCCCATCCCACCCCCAGGAGCCACTGCTGGACATGCTGGACACTTCTGGGAGCAGCACAGGGCCAGGGCAGGCAGGGAGCCGGCCTTAGCCCCGCTGTGTGCCGCTGCCATCCAGGAGCCACTTGAGGTAAGCAGCGTCAGCCCGGCGCCCGCACCCTGAACCCCTCATGCACCCTGCACCTCAACCCCCTGACCTGAGCCCCCTAACCCTCTGCCTTGAACCCCCTGACACACCTATTCTTCACCCCAGCTGCCTGTCCTGAGCCCCCTCCTGCTCTCCGCACCCCCTCTTGCACCCCAACCCCCTGCCCTGAGCCCCCTCCTGCACCCCGCACCTCTCCTGCACCCCAACCCCTTGCCCATAGCCCCTTCCTGCACACCACACCCCAAACCCCTGCCCTGAGCCCCCAATCCCCTGCCTTGAGCCCGCTGCCACATCCCTTCCACACCCCAACCCCCTGTCCTGAGCCCCCTCCTGCACTCCACACCCCCTCCTGCACCCCAACCGCCTGCTCTGAGCCCCCTGCTGCACACCTGCACCCCCTCGTACACCCCAACCCCCTCTTCTGAGCTCCCTGCCGCACCCTGCACTTCCTCTCACACCCCAACCCCCTGCCCCAGCCCTATATTCATGGCCCTGCATACAATTTCCCCACCCAGATGTGGCCCTCAGGCCAAAAAGTTTGCCCACCCCTGATTTGGACCATAATAGCTGAGGTCTTAATCTATTCCTACAAAATCAGTTGTTTTATTCTTTAAATATTTTTAATAAATACAATAAGAGCAAAAGATGTTTAAAAATAGCTAAACTGATTTTTTAAAATTTCAGATAAGTATTGCTGACTCTTAAACTTAAAGGCATGTTTAATATTAATGTTGCACGCTTAGTCGCTTGTGTGGGCCGAGCTTATTGCAAACTCCAAAGGCTCCTTGCATTCCTCCATTCCACCCAACAAGCTCCCTTGTGCCACTCTCCCATCTCCATCTATTTTGGGGACTCCCTGCGACTTCACCTTTTCATGCCTGGAGCTCTATGTGCTCTTCATTCTGTCCTCTGCCACATGCCAGGATTCCCCAGTCTGTCCCCCATCAAGGGTTCTGTGTCTTCCCTTTCCCTCCACTCTTCTATACCAGAGTTCCCCTTTCTCTCCACCCCCCACTCCCCATGCCATGTGTACACATGCATTCTCCAGTGCCCCCTATTGTTCTCTTCCTCTTATTAATCTTTTTGTCTATGAGATAAGTCATTCAAGGTGTCAGTACTTTAAACCATTGGGAGGATAGGCAGAAATGAGATAGAGATGTTGTTGGAAGGTGTTAATGGGTGGCATCAATCAGTTTTTTTTATCTATAGACAATTAAGCTATGACTGGGCTAATCAGGTGGCAGGTCTCCATGTGTCCCCCGTTTTTCTCATTTAGATTTTCTGATTCTCCCCCCTATCAATAGGATATTGGCCAGTGATGTCTAGAACATTCCCTGAGACTTGGGAATTGATCAGATGCGGCATTCAAAAGTTATTGCACTATGTACAGACAGAGGAATGCCATCAAGTTCCGTGTAAACCCTTAGCAAAATTAGCCAATAGGTGTATTGTGTACTGTAAGGCATTATATGTTCTTGGTAATGTTAAAACCTCACTCATTTAATAGGAAGACATTCATTCCTATATATATATATATATATATATTAGAGCATCTTTCTTGTCATCCTTCTGCAGGTTCCACCAGATCCATTAAAGCTTTATAAAAACATTTACTTCTGTCATGGTTGCAAGTGCTACTTGCCCTCTACTGAATTCTCTGTGCCTGCTAATTCACGCACTGTTGGCAGGTGTCACCGTTGTTGCAAGCTCGATAATGAGGCCCGGCGTCGAGAAGCCTTTTTGAAATACAAGCTTATGCTAAAAAATCTCAGAAAATCTGAAGCTGATTACCAGGATGATGCTAAAATCGCTTATATAGTTCAGGTACTGTGTGAAAGGATAGTGCTGATAGTGAATATTAGTGTGTTTGTATTGAACAACATTTTTTCCTGTTTTTGTGTATATATTACTGATGCTAATGGCAACTGGTCTAAGTTGTCACATACGGTGGTAGTTCTAATTTTAGACAGTGATAACCAAAAACTACATACATTTCTTCCTATGATATGGAACAAACGGTTCTCTCTCGAATAGATTAACACGAAGAAACAGAGTTGCTCTTAGTATCTTAAAGTATGATTAGATTTTCAAAAGTGAATGTAAAATAATAAAAACAGGAAAGAGGAAGGAGGGTCTAAGAACAGGACCAGGAGTCAGGAGATCTGAATTTATTCTTAGTTCTGCAACAGACTGCCTCTGTGATGCCAAGAAAGTCACTTAACCTTACTGTGCCACTGTATCGTTTATAAAATAAGGATAATTTGTAATGGTGTCCTGAGAATTAATATTTGTTAAGCACTTTGAGATCCTTGGATGGAAGATGTTATAGAAATACAAAGTATTATTTATTTTATTAAAATTACTAAAGTCTTGCATTGAGTTTTTGAGGAAGGAAAAAGCAGAGAAGTCCAGTTTTGAGCCTTCAATCTTACAATTAGTAGATTTGTATCTAGAGGTTTCTGGATTTTTTTTTTATTTTGCAAATATTTGTTAGAATTAAGATTTACTAAAGTTAGTTTAACTTTTCTAAACTGTTTAGTATCTTCTATAATTCTTGGCAATTATGTGATTTATCAATGAACATGTTAACATTTGGAACAACCTCCTCATTCACACACACTTAACCTTTTTTTAAAAAAAAAATCTTAGTTTTTAGTTAAATTATTATTATTTCAGTTCAGTTAAATTATTAGGTACTCTCAAAGCACAGTTTATCTAAAGTCATCCAAAAGTCCAAGATTAGCAGAACTTTCTCATGGGATTAGCACTAAGAAACTACAGTATCAACAATAGAAGCACACTTTTTGACCATTTTCAGTGTGTAAAACATATTTCATATATTGTTGTAGTGCTTTACCAAAAAAACTATAATAGAAGAGGATTAGGCTTCTACTATTATCCATGCCTATGTTAAGAAATATTATACAAGTAAATAGATTATACAGATTCTGTTTGTTCTTATTAAGTACTTTTCCTCTTTAAGAATACTAAAAAGAGATTGTTTTTATTCTTTGTATTGGCACTAAATTATTGCTTGCCTTAAAATTTGGCTGTTCTCCAAAGCTCTATGACAAATTCTCACTCTTGGATCTCTGCTTCATGCATGTGACTAGTGGAATTTGCCCAGCTAAAGTCTTAGGCTGACAAGCAATAACAGGCAGGTCCATGCCTACCTCTGCCTGGAACACTGGTGGCCACTAAATGCCCCCACTCGTTACTTCCTTTTTAATGACTGACAGCAAGGAGCTCACCTCACCTGGTGATGGCAGCCCAGCCTTGGGAACTTCACAGTGGCATCTGTGTATAGGGAGTCTGTGCTTCCTCTAGTACTACTTATGCAGCTGCCACCCAGGTTCGTTTAGTATTCTGAACATGCATCAAGGAGATGGTGAGGATAACAATGAGTCTACTAGAGGAAGCACAGACTCCCTATACACAGATGCCACTGTGAAGTTCCCAAGGCTGGGCTGCCATCACCAGGTGAGGTGAGCTCCTTGCTGTCAGTCATTAAAAAGGAAGTAATGAGTGGGGGCATTTAGTGGCCACCAGTGTTCCAGGCAGAGGTAGGCATGGACCTGCCTGTTATTGCTTGTCAGCCTAAGACTTTAGCTGAGGAAATTCCACTAGTCACATGCATGAAGCAGAGCTCCAAGAGTGATCAGATTTCTTTTGCTACTGGATTTCTGTACATTGTTGGTTCTGAAGCTTAATGCTAAACCAGTGGAAAGAATTCTAGCTGATACAAAATGTGGCTGTCCACTTCCCTTGGTTTCGGCCACCATGAACACATCAAAATTCTTCCAATGTGAACAATAATTCTGGGTATGGTTCAGTCAACTTCCACTGCCAGTTTAAGGTCTTGATCTTAATCTTCAAAGCAATTAATGGGTTAGGTCCTAGCTACATTCAAGATTGAATTTCCATCTGTGAGCCAACAAGGCAGTTGCACTTCTTTGGGACAATGAAAATCACAAAGCATGTCAGAGTAGAGGTCAAAGCAATCTTTTGAGAGGATACAGCTGTGGAATGGACTTCTAGAGAAGATATAGATTAATCCATAGTCTGACCACCTTTATGAAATACAGCAAAACCATCCTGTCAGATCAAACTTTTCCACCATAACCAGAATGATTTTTCTTCAACATCAAATACCCCTCTTTTGAAGGGAAGAACTTATTTGTAGCAAAATTTCTTTAATCCGATAAGATAGAAGAGCTAGGCACTATTGCCAATCTAAATTACTTGCAAGGATCTCATATAAATATGGTGAAAGGTGGCACTAAGATAACAACAAGTTCAGGAAGCTTTTGTGGTGTGCAATGTGGCATCAAAAGAAGCTACTGTTTGGAATGGATGCTTGCTGATATGTCTTGTTGCCAGTGTTTGAATTTCAACAGAAAGTACAACAATAACTCAAGGACTTGCTATGAAATGGAGGAAACATATTTTGAAAGTGAAGGTGGAGACGAGACCAACCTTAGGAAGGCTAAAGAAAGTGAGGCTTGTGGGACCAGCTTTAACGAGGTTCAGTAGTGTGGGAACTCTAGGGTACACAGCCTTAGCACAACAGAGGCAAAAAGCCTTCTAAGCCCAACACGTTCCAAGAATCCTTTTGTTTTTCCCCAAGTCAAAGGTCTCAGTGGGAGCAGGACTAGGTTCTGGATTTAAAAGCAAGATGCATGAGAGTATAGGATATGACATTTTGCAAGAGTATTGGCTTGGAGTGATTCCAATCATCCACTGTGAGGAATCTGATTTGTTAACATGTAAATGCCATTATTTAATTAAAGTCAAGTGATTTCTTTTTGGAAGAAGGGGAAAAGGACCTACTTCAAGTGCTTGGTATGGAAGAAACCTTATCTCAAAGTCTGTTGGTCTAGTAAAGAATCCTTTTGACTAAATCCTTCCTTCATTTTTCCATTACTCCAATGCAGAGAAAACTTGGTCATGGATTTGTGACACTCTGTACCTTGGGGGAACACCCAGTGCCCCCATGTTAGGATAATAGAATATTAGGGTTGGAGGAGACCTCAGGAGGTCATCTAGTCCAATCCCCTGCTCAAAGTAGGACCAACACCAACTAAATCATCCCAGCCAGGGTTTTGTGAAGCCGGGCCTTAAAAGGCTCTAAGGATGAAGATTCTACCACCTCACCTGGTAACCCATTCCAGTGCTTCACCACCCTCCTGGTGAAATAGTGTTTCCTAATATCCAACCTAGACCTCCCACACTGCAACTTGAGACCATTGCTTCTTGTTCTGTCATCTGCCACCACTGAGAATAACCTAGCTCCATCCTCTTTGGAAGCCCCTTTCAGGTAGTTGAAGGCTGCTATCAAATCCCCCCTCACTCTTCTCTTCTGCAGACTAAATAAGCCTAGTTCCCTCAGCCTCTCCTCGTAAGTCATGTGCCCCAGCCCCCTAATCATTTTCGTTGTCCTCAGCTGGACTCTCCAATTTGTCCACATCCCTTCTATAGTGGGGGGACCTAAACTGGACACAATACTCCAGATGTGGCCTCACCAGTGCCGAATAGAAGGGAATAATCACTTCCCTTGATCTGCTGGCAGTGCTCCTATTAATACAGCCCAATGTGCCGTTGGCCTACTTGGCAACAAAGGCACACTGCTGACTCATATCCAGCTTCTCATCCACTGTAATCCCCAGTCCTTTTCTGCGGAACTGCTGCTTAGCCAGTCGGTCCCCAGCCTGTAGCGGTGCATGTCATTCTTCCTTCCTAAGTGCAGGACTCTGCCCTTGTCCTTGTTGAACCTCATCAGATTTCTTTTGGCCCAATCATTCAATTTGTCTAGGGCACTCTGGACCCTATCCCTACCCTTCAGCATATCCCTCTCCCCTCAGCTTAGTGTCATCCACGAACTTGCTGAGGGTGCAATTCATCCCATCTTCCAGATCATTAATAAAGATGTTGAACAAAACCGGCCCCAGGATTGACCCCGGGGCACTCCGCTTGATACTGGCTGCCAACTAGACATCGAGCCATTGATCACTACCTGTTGAGCCCGACAATCTAGCCAGCTTTCTATCAACCTTATAGTCTATTCATCCAATCCCTACTTTTTTAACTTGCTGGCAAGAATACTGTGGGAGACCGTATCAAAAGCTTTGCTAAAGTCAAGATATATCACATCCACCGCTTTCTCCATATCCACAGAGCCAATTGTAAAATGATTGTGTGGTATCCAATGCAATGGATGTCATCTTGGGTGTCTTCAGAAAGCTCATGATGCACTAAGCATTGTTGTTACAGTAATGTATAGTAATGTTATAGGTTATAATTTCATGTATGTAGTTATGAGCCTGAAAATGTATCCTCATAGCTTAAAATAAGCCCAGGGAAAAACTCTGCAAGAGCAGAAAGGCAGTTCACACCTCATCAGTACAGGTATGGGACAAACCCAGCCCAGACTCTCAGGAACAAAGGATGCTGGTGTAGGTAGCAATAAAAGGATCTGTTGGACTCTCGAGTGAGTCATCCCCCTCCTTTGGCCTGTTTGGCACTGCGATGAGGTAATGTTCACCTGACTCTGAAGGAGGGGCAGGAAGGGAGCAAAGCCAAGAGGGAAGAAAGGACATGATAAAAAGGAGAGAGTGCCATGCTCTTCCTCTCTCTTCCACCTACATTCGTGTGGTTTGGGAAGGTTTGGAAAGTGTTTTGACTGTGGCGGTAATGGAACACCTCCTAGTCGACCTGCTCCTTAGTAATGATTTTTTCCGTGTAGCTCAGGTTAAAGTATTTGCCTGCAGCAGGAGGGAGTGTTATGCTGGGACCCGCGAGGGAAAGGGTAAGGTCTCAGGAACTGCTGAGAGAATGGGAGAGAGTCTCCTTGATTCTTCTGCAGCTGGGGGAAGCCACATGCTTCCAGGTGGGAGGGTGGTGGAGACCAACTCCTGCACTGCAGCTGGAGGCAACACCACATCAGGAAGGGATGGGGATGTTATGCCTGCCAGGGAGAGAACTGCCCAGGTTGTTAGCTGCCAGCAGGTCACAGCTGAACCAGAGGGATAACAAGCCTGGTACATATCAATTTCTTTGTTAAATTGACGAACTCATATAAGCTTGCAGTGTCCAGCAGGCATAACTGGTTGCAAGACAGAGGTTCCTAGGGTTGCGTCTGGGACCGGAGATATTGGCTAGTGTCATTCAGTTGCACAATCCAAGGAGCATCTTACATCCTAGAGGCTATGCGTGGACAGCTCAGGATTGGGGGTTCTCACAGCAGAGCAGGGTAACACTGGCTCCCAGAGTCAAGGATTGGAGTGACCTAGCAGATCACCTGTCCAGATAACACCAGAGGGGAACGTCACAGGAGCATTATAGAAAAGCTTGCCAAAGTTCAACTTTAACTATGGCCCCAAACCATTTTTTGCTTCACAGACTATTTTTAAAAACTTAGTGATTTCAGATGACTAGTAATAAATGAAACAGTGAGATCAGTATGGGTGAATCATAACTTTAGAGGGGGAAAATATCAGATTTAAGGCCTGTATATACAGAACTTACAGTACAAACTGGCCAACCACTAGCTATTTTTAAATCCTGCAGCACCACCACAGGATGTCACAATCCCATAGGGGAGAATGAGTAACTATATCACTACACAATAATTAACTCTTTGTAGGATAGAAGAAGAGGATAGGAAGGGAGAAGTGCAAAGCCTGTCATGCTTATCCTGGGGATAAGCCTCTTGATATTGTGCATTCTGGGTTACTTGTGTTTTGCCCCCTCCCAATCCTTCAACCCAGGTTATTCTGACTGCATGCTGAATTTGACTTCAGTAACATAGCACGGTACCATAACTTACTTATTAAATTTTAAACTAATTGTGAACTCGAAAATACAAAATATAAAGGACAGGCATCAGTTATATTTATTAATGAGCAGGGACCAAACAAGTAGGGATGAGCATACGAAGGAGCAGAGAAAATGTAGATTAAATATAAGCAAATTAATTAAATTAATAATTTAAAATAAGAAATTAAGCAACCTGTCAACACAAAGTATAGAATTGCCATCAGCAGAAATAATCCAGAGTAAATTAGAATCTCATTTTTAGGGATGATCTAAGAAGAATTAAATCAACCCTGCCACACGACACTGTAGTAGGGTAGGCTAGATGACTCAAATGTTCACCATTCTCTACCCAAAATTATTCTGTGGCACGTACACAAAATAATTCTAATTCAAAGCATTTCCTAAGTGGTAGATAGGTAAGGTGACTTTGCTGGTAGAATTAAGCATGCTTTATTCTTCTCAACCTGCTTTCAATTACAGCAAAAAGATCTACAGTACATGGTGGAGAACATTTGGGGTTGTCAGTCAGCTCTTAGTGCCTGGGATGATCTCTATGATTTGGTTATGGTCAGATGGGATAAGCACTGTGAATGGTCTCCATGGAACACGGTCCTCCTCACTAAAGATGAGGCAAAAGCACATCTTAAGCTGCATAACCTTCAAGAGGTAAAATGGAACTAAAGCAATTTTTCTTCTTATATTATATTTTTCATTTTATTGGAATCTTGTGACTAAAATTTTGCACTTAGACCCTCTGCATCTTAATTGGCCCATTATAACTGCTTCATAAAAATAGTCCTGTAAATAATGACTACCCTTTTGTTGAGATCTTAGTAAGCTTGTCCACATCTGCTTTTTCAGAAGGATGACATTTAAGTGTCACTGGCAGTTACTTGATTGATGATCACCTGCAATTAGACTATAAAAGCTTATGTGCTGCTCTGAGTTGATGATGTCACAAAATCTGCTATTCTCTATGGTTAAAGATAAATTAAATTAAAAGAATTTAAGGAAATCCTTGAAACTACTGCCTTGAAACGGTTACATATTTTGTCAAAAGAAAAGTCCTCTATCTAAAGATGCAGTAGCCTGGCAGAGGTCCCACTCTGAGGAACCTGGACTTAATACAGTGGAATATTTAGTATTCCAAAACTCAAGAGATTACTTAAGAACTAGATGTATCAGGTAAAATGGGCTACAGTATTTCTTCTCTAGGCTACTGGTTTATGTTGGTAGTGACCTAAGGTCATTGCCATGTAGTGGCTGTTTGGTGGCCAGTTCAGTTCTCAGTGGCACATGACCATATCATGAAGCACCATCTCAGCACCAGTTGGCATCCTTCTTGGAAGTCACACCAGAGAACAGGAGGATTAAATGGGCATAGAAAATGAACTATCCTCTCATCCATAGAAATTAGCCTTTCAGAGAAGCAAATTGGTGGAAAGTGTTGTGGAAACTTGTGCTGCCAGCGCCCATGATATACTTTTTTCTGTGCACACCCAGCTTGGGTTTCACTCTGACACCTTTTTGTGAGTATTACTTTTTAAAAGATAAAATACATTTCAAACTGGAATCTATGAGTTCCTTCCTTGAGTCCTCGCTCCTGCATTAAATCAACAAGGCTCCTTAGGCAATTGGGATCTCAATTACTCCTTTGTGCATATTGGTGTTTATATAACTGACATTATCCCTCTTGCCCTCTGTTTGGCAGGCAAAGGTTTTGATTGTGTGGATATCTGGCCTGACTGTACCAAGGGAACATTCTCCACCAGCTGAGGCCCTAAATTTGTTTGTGTTTAAAATGAAAATTAACCTCACCCAAAATATTTTCATGATCTTTTACTTAATTTCAATTTTAAAAATTTAAACATTTCCCTTCTAATAGCTATCCATGCTACTAGTGATGAAAATAGGGAGACCAAGAGACTAACATTGCATTTAATATCATAGTTAATTTGTTTATGATTGTGTGGATTGCTAATCACTAGAAATTTAGTAAGGTCTGTGAAAGTGATTTCATTAACAACACTCCTGGATTGAACTGCAATCTGAAATTCCAGTCCTGCTTCAATAAATACACCAAGGGTGTTGTGGGTTAAATCTAATTATTCTAGTATCAAATTAAATATAATACTGTATTTTGCAGACATTTCTACCTTGCAGAATGTTGGGTAATTGACTGAACTTCTAGAAATAGAACACTGGATCAAAACCAAGGCTGCATAAAATGCTACAAAATGGTTTTAAATGGTATGCCTGATGAGCATTTATAAAAGCTTCAGTCTGTACCAATTAAGGTACAGTTCCCTTACATATTAGCTTAGAAACACACAAGTTTAAGCATTGCCAGTCTCCTCTTGATTTTCAAAATTTTAAAATAATAATAAAAAATAAATTCACATTACGCAAAAGATAATAAGGAAATGGAGAGAGACCTAGTCTGAGGAGATGCTGAATGATTTAATAGGAGTTTAAGGCAGTCATCACTTCACAGGAGGCCTTAAAAGACTGCTATACAGGACTACGTTCTGCTGTATCTTACTACATTAAGTAACATGTCTGGATTTGAATGTTATGATTTGGTTTGTTAAACAGTTTGTAGTTCACTAGTGCAGTGTTTATACTGTACTGGATATACAGCAACATATAGATAAGAAATTTTGATTGCATTTAATAACATTTGGATTTTCTTACCTTTCAGGCATATGAAATGGTATTTATTCACAGGATAAAGCACAAACATATCCTGTCAAAGAACTATTTTTCTCAGATTCCAGAGATGGCATCATTTTTGCATAAAGGTGATGATTTGGCTCACACAAATGAACTGTTAATAACTAAACCTATCCCCACTGGTTCAAAAGTATAACTCTTCAGACATAAAGCTGTAATCTGAATTATTGTTTAACATGACTAACTTAATTGGAGTAAAGAATTGTCCCGTTTCATCTATAGATTAGTTGTACTCGGGGGACATGTATCAAGATAAACTTCCAAAGATCCAATACTCTGATCCTGACCACTTATTGTAATAATTGCATTTATTGTTCTGTGACTGCAAGTGTGTTAAGTTTCTAAACATAGAATAAAACATTTTTAGAATACAGTTTGTAAAATTTATCATAATCATTCCATGAGCTCTTCAAACCTGAGGCTGTCTTCTTGTATCCTTAAGTGCCTACTGCTACTGCAATATAAATATTGAGGAGATTTAGAGAATTTCCTTTATACACAATTTCTATTTTAAACATTATACTACTAATAAACCTTTTTATAATATTTTAATTCATTTCTTCTGTATTTTAAACAAGTGAGGCCTTTTGGTAAAAAAAATATATACATAATCCACATTCATCTACAGATTTCATTACCTGTCCAAATATAGGCCCTTTATCTTGCAAACATTTGTGCATAGGAATAACTTAACACATGTGGGAGTAGTCCAAGTGAGCTTAATGGAACTACTCATATGTCAGCGTTTGTAAAATTGTGACTGTATTTTGTAATACCAAAAATAGATTGTTTGGAACATGTTAATCTCTTGGTTAACTCATCTGAAGGTACAGCAGGAGTCAATTTTCTCCCTTAAATATGTTTACTTATGTCATTTTTCCCTGTGTATTTCTATTACATATAATTCAATAAAAAGTTACATAAAATTGTTCAAAAGTTCTTTCAGTTGTTTCAAACCACTATATTAGCCATTTCTTTGGCCCCAGTCCCCAAGGACTTACTGCTTTGACTAGTATAATTGCCTATGGTGAAGTAGAGGCACTTAAAAATTGAAATAAGTAAATATATATTTAGCAGCAAACAATATTAAAATGCACTGTGCATTCACCAGGGACTTAAGACCAGATCTAACCATGCCTATTAAAGTCAACAAAAGTATTTCCATTTACTTTAACAGGATTTGGCCTCTAGGCTGCAATCCAGCAAAACACTTAAGCACAATTTTAAGCACATGAGTAGTCCAGTTGACTTAAGTTCTTTGCTGGATTTGGGCCTTAATACAGGACTGGATGCCAGGAACGGGCATCTAGGAGCCAGAAAACAGGCTCTTTTTAAAAAAAAAAAGTTGAGGGCTAAAAGGTCCAGTGTCCTTCAGCAGCAGCTGTGGGAAGTACAAGTTGTGGACTACAAGCTGCGACATGTTGGGAGAACTTCCTGGTTCTTGCCAAGAAGTACCATTGCTCTCGAAGCAGGAAGTTTCAGCACAGACTGAAGCTGTGAGAACAAAGCAAGCCAGCAGAGAGGACGCTGCTGGACTGTTATCCTGTTCTGCGTTTCTTTACAGGTAGGACCAAAAAGGCTTTAAAAAGAGTACCCTGAGAAGAGTTTAAATGACAGAAAATTAGAACATTGGCTTGTTTGTGTTGGGGTTTAGTTATTGTGGGAATTCGAACATATTTGTAAGAGGGTTGAGTTAGACAAAGTCCCCTCTGTCCTTCCAGCAGGAAGTTTCAACACTGACTGAGCACAAGGCAAGCAAGCAGAGAGGAGGATGTTGGACTGTAATCCTGTTCTATGTTTCTTTTCAGAATAAAACTTTATTCTTGGTGGTTTGTCTAAGTAGGTCTGGTCTGAGGTGATACACATGGATACATAACACAGGCCGAGCTTCCTAAAGTTGCGTAAAAGCCACAAGGCAGACTTACCCTATCTTGAACAACTTCATACTGGGTCAGTGTACAGGAGAAGCGAAAGCATGAATCCTGTAGATACGATTCCATCCTTTGATAAATGAATATATTATTTTTCTTAAAAAGTAGCCATTAAAAAAAATAACCCTCATATCTGGTCCCCAAGGAGCATGAGGGAATTAGTTCAGGCAAATCTGGACTCAGCTGCTGGGCTCATAATTTGTGTGTGCCATCTACATTTGAAGACTATAGAATTCACAAGAAAACAAGTGTTTTGGTCCAGAGGAAGAAAGCTCATTTGTGCAAATGCTTTGCCTCCTGGTCCTTTGTATACCTCTGATTCTTTAACGATGTTTTCTGTAGTATCTGTTTAGTCATGCTGTATAGGCTTCCCATGTTTGTAAATTGCTGCTAAATTCTGTTGAAACTGAACTGAATTGGATACTTCACTGTTATCTGGGACATTGGCTGGCTGATGGACTCATTGAGAATGAAATTCCTAGCCTTTCAGCTCACAAAGGCTAGGAGACTGCATTTGTACAAGGTCAAAGCTTTGGTCTTTCACTGCAGTCGTGTTAAAGAATGGCTGTTGAGAGCCACTGTGGGCTCTAGAGGGTTGAATTTTGGAGGACATGAGACACCAATACAGAAATTAATGAAAAAAATCTGACAAATGTGCTGGTAATTTGAAATCCCAATTAAATCACATCATTAGGATGGAGCAAAATATAGCCATCATAAATCTGAAATAGAACAACATGTGCTAGTGTCATTTAAGCACTCAGGTAGGACTGCAATAAGCATAGTATACAAACCTAGTTAGATGTGGCCTGTTATTGTTCTTTTAGAGCAAATTGTTTTAGCTTTTCTTTATTGCTGCTTTCATTGTCTTCTACATTTTAAAATGTTTTCCCATACAATTACTGGAATTACCATAGTAAGAAGAATGCTTTTCACCTTTTTATGTCTTATAACATTGTTTACAATTATATGTATGTTATTAAAAAAGATTTTTACTTTAGGATTTTTCTCTAATCTAGTTAGCTGTTTGTATGGTTTCTGGCTGTTAATGTAAGTTAATTCAAAGATGCCATCAAAATGAGACAAACACCAACCTGTTGATCAAGTATTAAGAAAAAAGAGCTTTTGCATATCCAATAGCAGTAGGGGAAGGTAAAGCTGACTGAAAGGGGTATGAGCCAGGTTCAAGTTATTGTGCTCTCCAAGAGAGAGATCACTGCTCTTTTTATATCTTATTTGGTTCCACATAAATGCATAATCTAGATCCATTTTAACACAACATTTAGTAGTTCATTGAATGGCCTCTGCGTATTCCCACTCTTGAATGCTCCAACAGGCATAGCTAATATAGAGCTTGTCTACATGGGGACACAGGAAAATTAATCCTAATTAACTAAAGGTGTGAATTTAAGGTGGGTTAGTTAAACTGCATTAACCCCCTGTGCAGACACAGTCATTCAGAACTGAAATGGCTTTAATTCCATTTAGTTTAATTATCTTTGTATTTGAAACTCCTATGTGTAAGTGCACCAGCAGAGTCTACATGGCCCAAGTAATGCATACTACATTAGTATGTTTTAGAAATCACACCTGGATAGTGTACATTACCTCACCATGTAGACAAGCCCTAAATTTAATCCAAGATTATGTGATTAAGAAGGAGGTGGGGGTATAAATTGAGGATCTGTATCTGCATTTCAAACCAGGAAGTCATTTCAAGTAGTTTTAGAAATAATGGATGTTCCTTTTATAGTTTGTCACCTTAAACTGTTTAGGTCAAAGACCTGCAGCACGGTTGTTTGAAATACAACAATATTTGTAACATTTATTTATATATTGTCTTGAATATACAAAATGTAACTTGCTAGCTAATTAATTCTCACAACACTTTATCAAAGAGGAAACTGAGGCAGAGATACAGAGACTCTCAAGGACACACAGGGAGTCAATGATCCAACTGGGATTATCTCAGGATTTCTTGCCTTTCAATCCTCCCTGAATATTAACTCCTTTTTGCCTCATCTCCTTTTACTCCCTTCTCCCCAGACCTCTCTTGCTCAATGAAGTCCCTTGTTTCGGTACCCCGTGTCCTTTTTTCCAAACCCGTCCCCACGTCTTTCTTTCATGTCTCCCTGAAGGCCGAGAAATCCTTCCCTGACCTCAAATGCCATGCCTCTTTCCTACCCTTCTCTAAATTCACTTCAGAGAGGTTTATGCTCTGAATAATTACTGTTTTCAAAATTTATTTAACAAACCTTTGTTACTTTCAAGACATGTGCACTAGCCTGCCATGTGAGTGCATAATCATAGTCCTCTTCCTTGCCCTTTCACTGTCCTACCTCTTCTTATATTACCTGTTCTTTCTTTTTATTCTCTGCCCAGTTGGTAAGATGCTCAGGGTAGGGAATCTTACCCATTTTGTAAAGGGTTTTCCACACTTCTGACATTACTTAATTAATAATAGCCCTGTGCTTATTACTTCTGATTATAGAGATGGAATAACACAGGCCCAGATGATAAGCCTGATAACCATGAAAAATCACCCTTTCCATGTGGCAAGGTCAGCCGGCTTGGCAGTGGCATTATCACCACTTCGTCCAGAGAGGGTTGTCTGTAGGTTCAGGAATCCACATGTGAGGAGAAGATGTGGATTACATGAGCAGGCTGAAGTTGGAGGGGATGTATATCAATCCCCCCACACACACACACACTGCACCTAGATCTCCAGGGAGGTCCTTAGGACATCAGCTTGAATTTCAACCTTAAAAGAGTTGGTAAACAAGGAAGAAAAGTGTGCTCTTCCTGAAGTCATCACAGCAACAGACAGTTGATGCTCGTATTTCCCTGAGCTGGTCCCAAGGAAAGTGGAGACAAACACACCACAGACCAGCCAGTTGGCTAGAGGACAATGCCCACTAGTGTGATGGTACCTCAGCTGAAAAATGTGTAGTTCACCAAACTGCAATCCCTGACTGACTCTAAAGCTCTACAGACCCAGCAAGGAGAAGAGCAGTTCCTTTTTCTTTTCCTGAATAACTTTTCTTTGTTGGGTTTCTTTAACAGAACACCTGGGCACAGATGCCTATCAGGAGAGACTTGCCCTAGCTTTATAAGGTATGTGGGGCCAATAATAGCACATGCGTATAAGCCCATAGTACACGTTATGATTGGGCATCAATTAACCAAGGTTCCAAGCAAATTTTACCACAGATCACTAAAAGTTCTCCTAGATATGTAAAAATTCCAGCCTTAACCCATTCTTTCTACAAGGAAAAGCATAAACTGATAATAATTCTATTACTATGCAGCTTACTTAAGTAAACTATTCAGTAATTTGTATTTAGTAGTTTTGTGATTGTGCTCATGTAATAATTTGATCAATCGTGGGTCTCAAATGTTTGTTAATCAATTTTAATTCATACTATTAACTCCTTGAATTGATTAATTTGGTTTACATTGTAAGCTCAATTAGATTATTATATTATTTAGTACTTTAGGGAAGTATAATAAATTGGTTTTAGTTGTTTATGCTCTTAAAAGCCATAAAAACACACAATTGTTTTTCTCAAATCAAATCATGATGAGGTAAAAATAACCTTAATTAAAGGGACTTTGATTAAACATTAACAAATCATTTCACTCAGATCTTGGAAACCCTATTACTACTCTAAATTTGGTAAATCGGCCAAGATGCCTGTGTTAGTCACTTGAAGAGAAATTTTTTAAAGGTGTGCAGGTGTGTTTTAGAATAGACATGTTTTTGACCCATCTCTCTAAAATAGAAAGGTTCATAAAGAATTAACAAGCTGAAAGAGGGAAAAGGAAGTTCCCTTCTGATCACTGCGCTACCAGGCTGACAGTGAGGTAGTGAAGTTTCCTGTTGAAAGAGTAGAAAAGTGCAGTCAGGCATACTATTTAAATAAGCTAGACACAGAAGTCTGGAGTAGAGGATTCACTAAGAGTTTTGGTAAAGCTACAAGATAAAAAGCTTTACACTTTCAGTTTTGCCTTCATCTGAAACAAAGCTTTCATGGGTTACAGAGAGGCCAAACTATCTTCCCCTTTTTTGTGAGGAAAATCTGCTTCCTGTACATGGAAGAAAACTGCTAGTCACCACATCTGGAAATATCAAATAGTGAGTGTTAAGTTTCTTTAATTTATACTTCTACTTAGGGTTTTCACCCACATTGTGACAGGGTTTATTAACTCCTGTCCCTAACCATGAGGCAGCCAACTCATTTGAAACATTGAGCAGATATAACTTACTTCCTTTACAGGCCATTTAGAATCATAGGACTGGAAGAGACCTCAAGAGGTCATCTAGTCCAGTCCCCTGCACTCATGGCAGAACTAAGTATTATCTAGAACATCCCCGACATGTGTTTGTCTAATCTGCTCTTAAAAATCTCCAGTGATGGAGATTCCACAATCTCCCTAGGCAATTTATTCCAGTGCTTAACCACCCTAACAGTTAGGAAATTTTTCCTAGCTGTCCAACCTAAACCACCCTTGCTGCAATTTAAGCCCATTGCTTCTTGTCCTATCCTCAGAGGTCACGGAAAACAATTTTTCTTCCTCATCCTTGTAACAACCTTTTATGTACTTGGAAACTGTTATGTCTATTCTCAGTCTTCTCTTCGCCAAACTAAACAAATCCAATTTTTTCAGTTTTTCCTCACAGGTCATGTTTTCTAGACTTTTAATAATTTTTGTTGTCCTTCTCTGGATTTTCACCCATTTGTCTACATCTTCCCTGAAATGTGGCACCCAGAACTGGACACAATACTCCAGTTGAGGCCAAATCAGCATGGAGTAGAGCAGAAGAGTTACTTCTCGTGTCTTGCTTACAACACTCCTGCTAATACATCCCAGAATGATGTTTCCTCTGTTTTTTTTTTTGCACAATACTGTTACACTGTTGACTCATATTCAACTTGTGATCCACTATCACCTCCAGATCTCTTTCTGCAATACTCCTTCCTAGGCAGTCATTTCCCATTTTGTATGTGTGCAACTGATTGTTCCTTCCTAAGTGGAGTACTTTGCATTTGTCCTTATTGACTTTTATCTTATTTACTTTAGACCATTTCTCCAGATCATTTTGAATTTCAGTCCTATCCTCCAAAGCACTTGGAGTCCTATCCTCCACCTCTCCCAGCTTGGTATCATGTGCAAACTTTATAAATGAACTCTGTGTCATTCTCTAAATCATTGATAAAGATATTGAACAGAATCGGACCCAGAACTAATCCCAACCAGACCCCCACTTGATGTGCCCTTCCAGCTTGACTGTGAACCACTATGACTGCTCTGGGAACGCTTTTCCAACCAGTTACGCACCCACCTTATAGTAGCTCCATCTAAGTTTTATTGCCCTAATTTGTTTATGAGAAGGTCATGTGAGACAGTATTGAAAGCTTTACTAAGGTCAAAATATACCATGTCTACCTCTTCCCCAGTGTACACAAGGCTTGTTACCCTGTCAAAGAAAGCTATTAAGTTGGTTTGACACAATTTTTTCTTGACAAATCTATGCTGACTGTTACTTATCACCTTTTTATCTTCCAAGTGCTGGCATATTGATTCCTTAGTTATTTGCTCCACTATCTTTGCCATCTATCTAGAGAGATGGTCGTTTGATCAATCAAAATGAGAAAGACAAGATGTCAGTCAGTTGCAAGAGACCCTCAGCCAGCTCAGTGAGGACCTGGTGGCAGGCACAATATTGCAAGAAGATGCTTCCTCATATATTGCCTGTGATTCCATCCTGGAAAGAGATGATAAACTTTGAAAGGGAAAAAGTTAAAGGTCTGTGTGATGGGGTAGAGGGACACCGCCCACTGCGGGATGAGGGCACTCCCTCCCTCAAGCCACCCTCTGCCTTTAGGAAGTGAGGCCTAAAGGCTTAAGTCCATCAAGTGGCTTTTAGCTGTGCAGCCTAGTGGCCAGATTCAATAGCATACCCTGGCTCTTAGGGCAGTGAGGCCTAACAGCCAAAAAAGGGGTGGGCTACCACCTGGGGATGGCATGGTGGCCAGAGTAGGGGTACCCGGGCCCTCCTTAATCCACTGGGTCCCACCCCAGGGCTCTGGCAGCAGCAACTGAGATTGTCAGTGGGGATCCAACCACAACACGCCAACTATTCTGGGACTATGGCTAGTCCCTCCCCTGGGCTGCTTCCTACCATGACTCCTGCATCCATGGAATGAGTGACTTTGGGGCTCCTGGATTCCTCTGCCTGGGCTGGTCCCCCTGGCTCTGAAGTCCCTGGGGTGCTCGCAGGCAGTGGGACATCTGCCGGGGTCTCAGTGTCTCTAGGTTCTGCTTTCAGGGGCTGCTGCAGCTCCAAGGCAGGTGCCTGTAAAAGACATCCTTCCTCTTCAGTGGCTAGCCTGGATTGAGCTGGGCTGCTTTCTTTTATACTGGTGCTACACCTACACCTCGAGCATGCCCAGTAGGGATGTGGGGCCATGATTTCCTCAGCCCAGAGTGAGGAGTTAACACTTCCCTGTCCAGTGCGGAGTGAGTGCACCCCATCACGGTTTGGAGCAAGACTTAGACAGATGATCGCTAGAAATGGATAAAGTGGCTGAGGATTTCAGAGGGATAGAAAAATTGCAGAATAGAAGGGTGAAGGAAGAGAATGAGTTGTTCGTAGAGAAGGATACTCTTAAATGGAGGTTAAAAGGAGCTCTGGCAGCTCCAGGAGCCCAAGATGCCCAAGAAGTTTGTGAGATGAATGTAACCCTTACATTGGAGGGGTACGCCTTACCTCAGAGCCCAGATAAAAAAGAAATGTTCAAGAAAGCAAAACAGATTGATAAATTTGTCTCCCTCGAGAAAAGATATAGGTTTAAGACACATATGGTCGAAACTTCCCTATCTGCTTTAGAAGGAGTTTCAGAAAATAAGATGAGGTTTTTAAGGAGGACTTTAACCACGAACCCCAGGGTCTGCCGCAATTGCTTCCAGCCCACAGGTGCTTATTTTGACATGGGAAGGGGCTCAGAGTCTGGATGGCATGTGGGGGCCTTTGTTCCCCTCCCTCTCTACCTCCCTCCCACCAAAGGCCCTCCACAAGAGTGGGTCAGTCCTCTTCAGCACCTGGGGCTCAACAAGGTGGACCTTTCTCTCCAGACAGGGCTTCTTTGGTAGTAATACCCCTTCCTGCACCACCAAGCACCACAGCTCAATCCCACTTCCAAAGGGAAAAGCTCCAATTTTCCTCCCACATGCTTAAGTGGATGATCAGTTAACTTGGCAAGGAGTCTATGCTTTCTGACTCTCCCTCTTTGCAACAGAAGGCTGTGTGCTCTTACAGAGATTTACCTCTTCATTACCCTCCAATTACATCTCAGAGGATGAGGAACAAAGGGTCTCCAAGTAACCTTTTCCCCTGCCTCCCACAGGCTCAGTCCCAATTAAGGAAACACGCATTCCCAGCTTGTGCCAAAAGGTAGTTGTAAATACAGTGATAAAATAGGAATACAGATTAAATAGTTGATGGTAGCAAAGTTATTGGTAACCAACATTTGGTACGCAGCAGACACTTTCTTCAAAGGGAAATACAGTAACAGCTGGGACAAGAATTGCAATCTCTTACTCATTTTTTAAAAACAAAGCCCAGAATAAACACATCTGCTTTCATTATCCCAGGTTGCTGATGGATCTCTTAATATGCAGTGCCACCATTGATATGTCAGCTTCTGAATCTGTTTCTTGGGTCACATTCACACATAATTGATGACCGTCTTTTTTTCCCTGTCTATAGACATTCCGTTCACAAATGTTAGCTTATCATATCCATAAATTGTCCTTCTTTACAAAAGACATCCCTCTCTTCCTAACATAGGGTCCTAAATTTAACTTCATCCCACACAAATCTGGCATTCACACTTTTTCTGTTCAGAATTATTTACATCAGGAATGGAGAATTATAAAATAGATGGTTTTTTTAAAAAAGAAGGATTTAGATGCAAAAGAAATTAAGCCACATGACTTCAGTCTACCTTGATTACTATTTTTGTTGTGTCCTCCTTTTGAGCTTTGACAGGTTGAGATAGGTGGGTTACAGACTCTGCACAGGATTGAACAAGAAAACGTATAAATCTGGGGAAATGGGTGGGGGTGGATCCATGAGTAGAAATTAAATATGGTCTTGGGAAATGAGCCTTTATATTCTTTTCATGTAATAAACTAATTGTAGCTAGAGAGCTGACGAGGGTAACATTTTGTCCTCTTTCTTCATTATATAAAACTGTAATAACACTTAAAAACAGATTAGTCTGAGTCACAAAATTTGGAATTCGTGCTGAATTTCAAACACCCCAATGTTCAGAGGTGTCTGAATATGGGGTTTAGTTTATATGCAAATCAGGAAGTATCCAGGGAAAATATAGCTGTAAAATATACATTTTCTTATTAGATAGCATCAATCTAGACATCTAGGCTCCTATCTGTGCACCTTATAGCCAGATAAGTGAACCAATGAGCAATCCTCACATTCTAGTTCAGTCTTAGTAAGTCATCTTTTGTGCAAACTCTCTCGCCCCAGTTTCTGTTGGGGAAATCCCCTATGATTCCCTCCATTGTACTAGTTTCTCCTTTCCTTTTATGACCCACCCAGATCAGAAATGTTTTAGGCAGCAAGCCTAAGTGCCTTTACACCTTATCTCAATGATTTCTTCTCTCTCTTCTGTTTGGCATAAGGACTCATCACAGAAACTGCACAGAAACTGTGACTTGTAGGTTAAGATGGGAATTCAACCCATTATTTGTTTACATTTATTATTGTTCTGCCTCGCTTGCAAAAGTCCAGCCCTCTTCAGATTGCAGAGTGCTGCTCTGATGTGGAGCTAGCTTTTGATACACAGATAAAAAGGGGTCTAGGTACATGACATTTTCTTTTATTATTTTTCCTGTTATGCAATTTTGCAAAGGGTTTGTTGCTTACACAGTGAAAACCAATGGTGTCACATCTGAGCATGAGCTCCCAATCCAAGAAGGAATGGGTGTGATAGAATCCAAGAAGCTTCAATGTAATAATATGCTGACTGTTCCTCCTGGACTGACCCCTCAGGACATTCTGCACGTATTGCTAAAATTGAAAGAATTCTGCCTATTCTTCTTACATTTCACCTGCAACAATAAAGGACTCTAAGTAGGTCCCAAAGATAACATCCTGAACTCTTACCAATAACATTTTGTACCCTTAACATCACCCCATCATGTATTCTCTGATTATAAGTCTTTCTGCTTTTCTTCTTGTGCTCTAGCTGCAGAATAGGTGTAATCTAGGCCATTTTTTTAGATTCCAGTAGCTTTTTGGGCAGTAGGCACATGCATGCACAATCCAGGAACATTCTAGACCTGCCATGGGCAAATCAAAGTCATAGCTATGTAGGCCAATGAAGAGTGCTTGAGCGCTGAGTGGTTTGTTTGTTTGTTTGTTTGTTTGAAAAATAGTGTTTTAATTTAAAAAAAAGCATTTTTCAGGTCCCTAATCCTATTCATCAAATTCATGTTGAATGAGGCAAAAGGTTTCAGTTGGGAAGGAGAGGGGGAAATCTTTTCAAAAAATCAAAACATTTCATTGCAACAGTTTTGTTCATAAAAAGTCAAAATATTTTGTTTCAACTTTCAGAATAGCATTTCAAGTTGACATCTGGCTAATTAAAAAAAGAGTGAAAAACATTCAAAATGTCCGAATCGATACAAAAAGTAAAAAAAAATTGTTTTCAGTTGACTCAAAACATTGAATTGCCTTGAAAGGAGATTTTTTCAAGTTTTTGTTTCAAGAAAAATAGATTGTGGTTCAAATCAAACTGGAATATTTTCAGATATTTCAGTTTGGCCCAATGAACCGAAAAATACATTATTTGCTCAGCCTAGTCATAACCAGCAAGAGGTTGTCCATTCCTAGAGCCGACTGAGTACTTCGCTTGCTCTGACTCAGCTTCTTGAGCTTGTACTAAATTCTTCTCTGGAGGCTCCAGTTCTTCCCTCTCTCCCATTTAGTCTTGCATTGGCTCACTTGCTCTGCCTTACACTGATCTGCACTGTTCTGTTGTTATAATTCACAGCCAACCCAGCACGTCAGGAAATGGAAGGTGGTAAAAGCTGCCTGGGCCCGGGGTGGGGGTGGGGGCTGGTAAAGGCATAAAAGACCAAAGTAAGAGGGCGTAAAGTGTAAGAAAAGAGGAGGATTGCTGTTTTTTTAAATTTAGCTTTCCTCTTGTATCACAGCTGAGTTTACATTAGCATATGAACAAATTGCCTTACATTATACATAAACTGTGCAACAATAAACAGTACACTAAATCGAGTGAGTCACATGAATTCAAGACACCGGGGCTTACCTTTAGAGCTCTGTACAACTTCAGCTCACATTCTGACCGACCTTTATTCACTTCACTTCACTCAAGCTTCCCTTCCTCTTCCCAATAGTTTGCCCCAGAATCGCTCTCCCACCTTCTTTGTGCTGTTTCTTATGCTTGGGGCCTATTACTCCTCCTGCTTCTCTCTCCCTCCAACCTGCTTTCCATTCAACCCTCTTCTTCTTGGAAGCGTTTCATCAATAATCCACCAAATCCAGAATTTCAAATTGTTAAAGTGAATATTAAATGAATGTTTAAACCACCAAAATAACCCAGAAGGAGCTTTCACAACTACTCAGCCCCATGATCTGCTCTGCATGGCAAAAATTGCCCTCCTCCCTCCTTATTGCATTTACTGATAACTTGTCCCCTGCCCTTTCCCCATTGCTGCTCTCCATGGTCTGTTGTCATTTTCTGTTGGGTCCTTGACATAATTGCGTTCATAACCTGCTAAAGGCTGGGACTACATCTTTTATTCTGATTGGAAAGTCCCATGCATGCCTATAGTGCACATGATACAACCTAACAAGGTGACTCTCAAATGCAGAAGCATGACTTGGCTGCAGCTCTGTCACTGAAGGGGGCAGGGCAGCATTTAAAAAAGAAAGAAACCAGAGGCTTGTGATGATGGGTAGAAGAAATTCCTATAACCATTCTAATCTTCTATTCGGTTTTTAAGGTATTTAAGTCACACCAGGTTTGAGAACATTGTAATTTCGTTTGACTTTTGCGATTCTTGATTTATGGTCAGCATCTTCCCCAGTAAAGGATAATTAAACAATTCCACATTTTAGTTAAGTTCCAATCTCATCACTTTCTTACTCTCTTTTTCCTTGCTGGTAGCTGCAATGTCCGCATATACTTCAGCTTTCAAACCTGCCAACACCCATGTGTGACACCAACTTCTACAATCAGTGTAAAGCTTTCGGACATGGTAATAAATAGTAGAGGAAAAACAATGGAAATATATGGGATTCTTTTTCTTCAACATGAAGAACGTTTTCTATAAACTCCATTTCAGGGTTTAATAATTCAGTTGTCAATAAATTACAGTAATAGTAATCAGTGTCAGTAACAGTAATCAGTACAGTTGTCAGTAAATTACAGTAATAGTAATCAGTGGGGTTTGGAATAAATTTGAGCCTCATGAGCACTATACTGGGGAACGATCTGTTAAGAGGTCTGTGTATGAATTCAAGGCATATACACTTCATGGGCCTTTTGCACTGCCTCACTGAAAGTTATTCAAAAATTCTAGCACTGTTGTTTGACTTAATGAAATGGATGTTTTGAATGTTTATATTGTTGACATAAAACAGCCCCAACCAGTTTCCTAGTTGTATCCAGATACTGCAGATTAAACTGGGAAATCCAGCTTCCTTCATCTTATGTTCAGTTTTTTTCTTTGCAGCTAGTCAGTCATATACTAACCCAAGTGGGATCATGGCCCTAGTCTGGCTGTTCTACTCCCTCGCTGTGCTGCTCCAACTGGCTTTGTCTGTGGACCATGTACCTATGCTGCTCTGGTCAACTCACAGGTGAGAAATTAAAACATCTAGCAGTCTTTATGCAGTTGCTGTACCAGAACAAATTGTGTGTGTGTGTGATCATATGATCATGTCTGCTCTGCCTTTCCTGAGACCTTGATCCAATGTACAATATATGAGACATTATGGTCTATAATACTTAGTCCTGTGTTGAGTGCAGAGGACTGGACTAGAAGACATCTTGAGGTTCCCTCCAGTCCTATGATTCTATATAATTAAAGTAGGGCATGGATCAGCATTCACATTGCACTCCCTATCAGTACCCGGCCTGAACCAAGAAAGCTAATGATCCAACCAGTGGACCAAATTCAGTGATAAATCCTGGTCATGTGCCAACAGAGGCATGTTTTGCATATGCTAAGAAGAAGATATAATTAAAGACTATATCATAATTCGTACACACAAGGAGGTTGAATTAAGGTTATACCGGCAATCGTAATTCTGGTATTTCCTAACTTTTGAGTGCCTGATTTTGCACCTTAATGTTGTTTTTAATGTAGCTTTTTTTGCATGTAAAAGAACATATGTTACAGTGTGTATTATGTCAGATGGTTAGTAGAACGTGTGGCATCATATTGGTTTGGTTTTGAAAGTGCAGGGGAGATGCTTGAATGTGAAGGATTTGAATGTACTTAGGAGGTCACAAGTTTGAATCTAACATGTGAGACACTTCAAAGAAAGAATCCAAAAGGACTTGCAAGGTCACAGGCCACTTTTTAACCAGATCTAAGCAAGCATGAAGAAGGCTATTCTGGAGGACAAAGGTAACAATAGACCTGCTGTACCCTAGACAGACTTGCTGGCTGTCTTACCTTAGACCTGTATAAATCACTTAATCTCTTTGCTTTACTTCCTTTGTCTTGACTATTTAGATTGTAAATCCTATGGGGGCAGAGACTTTTATTCTATGTACATATGTATGTATGATGCCTAGCAAAACAGGGCCCCTGAACTCAATTGTGGCCTCTAGGCACTGTGATGTAAATAACAATAACCATCCATCTGACCATGCTTGAAATGTAATAAAGTTCATCCAAGTTATTTTCAAACTATTTCCTAATGACTCTCTTTGCCTTGCACTTATTAGCTTCATGACATCACTGATCTATGTAGCTGTCAGTGGTAGGGTCTGGAATCCTTGCAAGCAATTCAGTTCCCTTTTTTACAGCTGTGAGTTCTTAAAGTTAAACTCCTCTTGGAGACGGAACAGGCCTTCCTCTGAGTACATTTCACCACCTTTGTGGTCTGTGAGAGAGTACAGGGCTGACTCAAGATGTGACAGATTGAATAAGGGTCCTTTGCGGAAAGGTGTCTTGATTTTATTTGCATTTGCCTCTTAATTTACTTTCATTGTGAGAAAGGAGTAAGTTTATGCAGAAATAGTATACTATGTAAATTGCTTTTCAGTACAATGAATATGTAAAATGTGTAAAATGAATGTGTAAAATGCCATTTCAAAATAGAGTTCTTTGATGCCCTTTCATTCTGTTAAATGTGATACTGTGGTGATGAAGTAGAGGGAGTACATTTGAACACAGATGTGAGTGTGTGAAATTTGTGCTGTGTTTCTCTCAAATGTGTTTTGGTCATTGTGTCTTTTATAACATCACTGATTATCACCACACTTGACAAATGTCAGTACTATGCTAAGGCATCTGTGGAAATTACACCTTTGGTCCCTGGGGAGTAGAGGTGTAGGAAAAATGCAGATGTAACTACAGAGAACGAAATTAAATTAGTTAGCTTTGTGTTTCTTTTCTGAAGGAAAGTAAGAGATGAATCTTTAATTTCAGGAGCTTGTACTACATTGGAGGTAGTAGAAGTTGACTAATTTATGAATCTTTAAAATAGACATCTGGAAGAGATCTAAAATTGTGTACTGAAAAGAAAAGTAGATTTGGGCAATAGTTTCATTTTTTAAGACAAAAATGTTCCTAAATGACTGAATCCATGTCTTCTTTGTCCTGCTTTTTATTTCTTGTAAATACTGCATCTGTTGTTAATATAAACAAAGTCGTGCTGCTGTTGTGTTTAAACAAAAGTTATTGCAAGGTAAGGCATGGTCAGAAAGCAAGAGTTCATAGTAGTAATGAAAACAAACTTTTCACGAGCAAGCCGTTAGCAACTTGTTCCATACAGTTTATTCAGGATCAACAGCAAGAAAATCAGACAGGGAATGTAGTGAAACCAGCTTCATATTTATATGCCTACAACTTTTTCAGGAGGAAGTGTACCTATATCCATGACCTTTTGCATTTTGAAAATGCAGTGTTTGGTGTGGGAGAAATTATTTTTTGGTGAATGCAAATGAAGTAAATAAAAGATGTATATTAGTTTAAAAATAAAGCAGAAGCAGCAGTAACTTTGGTTTGGTATACACTTGGCTCCAAATTCTACATGCAGTATTTTAAAAGAGGAACTTTCTAATAACGAAAGCTTTCCTGGATACCTCTGTCCATAATTCTGGTTTTAAACACTGCAGTTATAGCTCTTCTGCACAGCTTTGTTTGACACTTAAACCAAGAGTAACAGGTTTTTTATTACTCTAAGGCCAAAGATATTAAAACTAAACCAAGGAAAGGGGCGCTCATTAACTGAATAAGAATCTACTGGTATATGACATGGTTTATAACATTTGGGACTGAACATATTTCGGTGTCCCTTTAAAATCAAATCTGTTCCAATTAACACAAATTGTGCAATAGGTTTTATAATTAGTTCTATAGAATCTTGGTGGTTTCATCCTTTAGTTTCTGCAGGATTTTTCCATAAAGTTTTGACCATGACAGGTTTATGAACACAATCCAGAAGAGATAAAAAAAGCAGATCTTTGGAATGTTAAATAAAACCCTTTCAATCTTCACTTGGTGTAAAAAAAAAATCACATTTTAGGGAAGGAATGGTGGGCACAGAGCTGCTGGCTGTAAACATGGAGATGTAAAAAGCCATACTAGTCATTTTCTGCTGTCTTGATACCTCTCCCTACACCTCTAGAGTGAATGAATATTACATGTTAGGAAGTGGACCCATTCACAACCACTCTGTCAATTACAAGTTTGGAAAGAGTAATTAGGAATTTATCCTGGCTCCATATACTCTTTTATATGGTGAACTGACCTGCAGTAGCCAACTTTAAAATTGAATTTCTTTGTGTGTTACTTCTCTAGACTGTTCTTCTCTTCTGTGATAATCTTCCTTTGCAGCTCATTAGCTTTAAGTTTTGGCAGTGGGTAATTCTTTTTTTTTTTTTTTTTTTTTGGGGGGGGGGGCGGGGGGGGCAGGGAGGTTAGTTTAATTTTAATTGTTCCTAAATTTTATCACCCAAAGTGCTCACTGGAAGACTAGGGGATTTACCCCGCCTCTGCCAATGAGTAAACTCTGTTGAGGGCATGAGCCCTTAAAATGAGTGAGAGCCAAATTCTGCCCTGGGGCTAAACTTACAAAAATCAAATTATCTTCAATAGGAGCTGTACACAGCTATCTGAGAGTGGCATCTGACCCAAGTAAAAACTGCTGTATATAATGGTGATGGCCATATTCTGCTCTCACTTACACTGGTATAACTGACAGCAGAATTTGGTCTGTGTCCTTAACCAGCACACATTGGGATGTAGAGATTAAGAGTTCAAATATTTTTTTTAAACTGGTAACTAACCATACTGATGCATCCAACTATTTCCAAATAGAAACATTAAAACAAATAAAATCTTAAGGCAAGTGTAGACAGTAGTTGAGTGAGTATGTTGAGTTGTGATCAGCATCCCTTCAAGTACCATTTTATAAGATCTACATTTAAAAGCATACTAGGGTTTAGTAGTGTGAAGTAAGCAAGATTAGGAGGCAGCAATGGCTGAGCTGTAAATTCATCACTGACACTGAATCTTTCTGTGCTCTTGAGGAAGCCACTTCTCTCTGTCTCAGTTTTCCCATCTGTAAAATGATGTCAGTGGGTCCATTTCTTACCCTCATTGAAATCAATGGCAAAATTATCCTTGCCTTCAACTGGAGCAGGATTGAGCCTAATAAAATTTATAGTACCTGTTTCACATAGGTGTTATGAAAAATAGTTAATGTTTGTAAAGCACTAACGAGGTAAATGATAAATTATAAATAATTAGTAACACATTTCAAAATCTCTCTCATATTACATGGAAGCCTTTTAATGAAAGCTATTCTAATGTCAGGCACTATACACCGATCTGAGAAACCTGAAATTCCAAATGTACACAGTGTGCAAAGTATAAAATAGATTTAACACCAATCCTTACTGTACTTCAATACACTAAAAATGGTCTCTTCTATAATGCATATAAACAATTTGACAACATCCTAGTATTTCTAACAGCAACCTTAAAGAAAGATGAGGTAGGAATAGCTTAGATGCCGCAATGACATGGTTTTCACTAGAGAGTCCCAAAATTGTAAAGCCAAGTGCCTCTTGTCATAGGAATGTTCTTTGCTTACAATCAGTGAAAACATTTCACATTTTCCAATAACCGTCCAGCATTATGCCAAGACCGGAGATGGCTCTTTTTACAGTGAATGCAGGTTATAAGTGACTTTGAGCAAGAGTTAAGGCCAAGCACTAAAATAATAGTTTTTCTTATAGTTGTGAGAAGTTTAAAGGGAAACCTACTCTGACTTATAGGCATAGGGAAGTGATACCGTGAATACAAAGAAGTTGAGAAATCCCTTAGCTTCCTTGGGGATGTTTTTTCTCAGAAGAATCAAATATGCTCCACTGTAAGATGACATTTTGTATCAGGCCATTGTTGGGTTGCCACTCCAAATGTATTATTTCATCTATAAATGTATCCAGCTGCCATGGTGATATCGTACAATAAGATGCTTCAGTACCTTTTTTAAGTTCTGGTCCATTAGTCATTAATTTTCATTCTGCCTCTACCACTAGCACTGGTGACAAGTAAACTTGATATCTAATGGTTGTATTTGCAGGTTCCTAGTGAAATTTTCTTAACTAGCTATGGTATTGCTTAGTCCTGATGCACAGGGCAAAAGTATCATTGCTTGCCTAAATCTGCTGATTGAAAAAGACAAATTAAAAATGATTTTATCTGTAAGTTACAAAGAGTATATAGGATCATAAGTCAGAGATGTAAAAGCCTTATTAAATCATAGTCTATCCTCCTCCCAGACCAAGATACAGGGTTTATTGAAATCTTTGCTTCCATTAAAAACACTGTCAGAATTTGAGCTGGCGCTAGAGAGAAGACAGATCAGATAATATCCTTGTATACCTCACTGTCCCACCACAGAACCAAACTGTACATTCAGGCTGTTCAGGATGTCTGTGGAGATAGTGGGAGGGGAAGAAAACTGCAGGCTTAGCACTCCTTCCTGTACCCATCCCCTGCAGGCTTGTGCTACACCTAGGGTGACCAGATGTCCCGATTTTATAGGGACAGTCCCAATTTTTGGATCTTTTTCTTATATAGGCTCCTATTACCCCCCACCCCGTCCTGATTTTTCACATTTGCTGTCTGGTCACTCTAGCTACACCCTGGTGGTGGAAGCAGGGCATCTGAGTCTTATTCCCCACCTCTTCTTTAACCAGACAGTAAAATATGTAAACACACAGCTAACTGCAATTAAGAGATTTAAAATAAACAGGCAAATGATATGGTTAATATGAATATTAAACAAATGTTCACATTAAGGTATGAATTAATATTACTCATTCAGCACCTGAAGTTGATGGCAGTCTCTCTGGTGGCTTCAGCGTGCCCTTAAACAGCTTTTAGTCTACTGGTGAAGTTTCCAGGGCCACCGTTTTTAAAGTCTCTATTTTTGTGGCAGTCCATGTACTCACAAACACCCGGTAAGTGAAAATACGTGTAATAAAATGAAGTAACAAGAGAGATAAGAACCAACCTATGTAGATTGTATTTCTGGCAATGATGCTGGCATTATTGAAGTACACTGTTCAGAATCTAAATCACCTTAGAAAAGGTGCCCCACCAACTCATAAAGCCGTCAAAGGACGAGTGCTTAAGAATGGTGAGCCTTTCCAAGACTCCCATATTTTAAAATGGGCTTATTAACGTCCCAACATCTTTGTATTGTTCCTATGTTGAGCTAAATAAAAAATAAACCTACAAATTTTTACCATACTGATTTAGAATCTAATTTAATTTAACAGACTCCAAGGAGAAACTGCAGAACTGGAATTAATTTGCAAACTGGACACCATCAAATTAGGCCGAATAAAGACTGGGAATGGATGGGTCACTACAAAAACTAATTTCCCCCTGCTGATAGTCACACTTTCTTGTCAACTGTTTGAACTGGGCCACCTTGTTTACACTGGCCTCATTAGTACTACAAAAGTGATTTCCACCCCTTCTTGTCAACTGTTGAGAATAGCCCACTTCACCTTAATTGAATTGGCTTGTTAGCACTGCCCCCCCACTTGGTAAGGCAACTCCCATCTTTTTATATGCTGTTTATTTGTACCTCCCTACTGTATGTTCCACTCCATGCATCTGATAAAGTGGGTTTTAGCCCACAAAAGCTTATGCCCAAATAAATTTGTTAGTCTCTAAGGTGCCACAAGGACTCCCCGTTAATATAATTCTGTTTTCTGTGTCATGTATTTTTCCAATTAATTGCAGATGTGAAAGCTCTGGAATAATCATGTGAATATTTATTTTGTACAATTTTGCCAATGCTGTTTGGGAAACTGATTTTAAACTACTGTTTGATTTGCTCTAAGATAATTGTTAAAACTTTTTGCTGTCCTTTCTCCCTGCCCTCAGACATGCCATTTACTAATTTTGCATAAATTAATCTGTAATCAGTTTCCTTAATATTTTAATGCTGTATCTTGCTGATATAAATGTAAAAAAGTCAGAGGTTCAGTATTGAGCTGAGACACTAAAACTCTATATGAATAATAATTGTGAATCCTTGGGGCTTTCCCTGCGGTTTTAAAAGTTTATATTTAAGGCTGATGCTGAGATCATGGGGTTTGCCGTCTCAAAATTCCAAGCATACCTCTGAAGCAATTTCTAAGCTCTTGAGCTTTCTGCATATTCATCAGTATGAATTTCAAAGCACAAATGAAGAGGTTTAACATGCTTATGAAAATATCGAATGGTAAGAGCTCCCAAATAATAATAAGAAATTTACTGCCGCCATTGCAGGGTTTACCCCTAAGGTTTAAAAAGTGGCTCCACTAGTCTTTAATTTTAACATCCTTGAAGCCTTTTCCTGAAAGTGTCCCCAACACCTACCACTTGCTGTAAGATTGAAAATCTACGGTAAGCTAGATATTTTATCTTTCCAAACAGCTTTCATGTCAACTCAGGGTGCAAACTGAGATGCTGAGTTGACTCCTCACAAAACTCTGGGAAGCCTTGCAGAGAAATATAGTTTGCTTTCGACGGGCAATCAACAGTGAAATATATTCTCAGCAGACTACTATTCTTCCTGACTGCCAGTATCACAGCTGGTATCACATCTCCATTCTGCCAGAACACCCAAAGTATTTTCACCCATGAAAGGTTGTGACTCTGAAAGGATTCTCCTTGCAACAGTTCCTGATTAAAAAATCATGCTCTCATATTCACTTGTGGCTCAGATTACAATCAATAATAGCAGGCTGAATAAATACTAAATTGTGCATCTGTTGTCCATTACAATGGAACTCATTTGATTCAAGCTAAGAACACTGACTTATCATGGTTTAGTGGTTAAAGCATGTGACCGGAAGATGCAAGACTGAGGTTCTACTCCTGTTTTTCCAGAAAAAAGAAAAGGAGTACTTGTGGCACCTGAGAGACAAACAAATTTATTTGAGCATAAGCTTGATGAAGTGAGCTGTAGCTCATGAAAGCTTATGCTCAAATAAATGTGTTAGTCTCTAAGGTGCCACAAGTACTCCTTTTCTTTTTGCGGATGCAGACTAACACGGCTGCTACTCTGAAACCTGTTTTTCCAGAGTTGCAGTATTACCTTAGACAAGTCATTTAGGGCCAGATTTTCCATAGAGTTTTGCACCCAAGTGGAACAATGTGAAGTATTGGACTATTAAAAGAGCAAGGTGTCATCATTACTTCTGTATTGAAAATATACTTTTGTAATATGTATAATATTTTACCAAATAGCTGCCTAAGTACCTACCTATGATACTTCTATAAAACAAATGGTTTCACTAAATATTATGATCTGGAGATAGGCAAATCTAGGATAATTTATCCAAACCCCCAGATCTTTGATAAAATATGAAAGTTCTAAGTTGTTCCTGGTTTTAGTTTTGCAATACCAGGTGACAATGTTTTAAAATATAGGCAGTCACCTATTTCTCTCTCTCTGCTATTAGAGCTGTGCAAATGTATTGTAAATGCTTTAATAGAGCTTTGCATGAAAACTTTTACCATTTTTATTCTGGATGATTTCATACTTCTGAAAAAGTAATTTTTTCCCCCAAGAAGTTTCTGCAAAAGCGGTTGTTTCAATATTGAAGAACCTATGAGAAAACATATTTATGCATTTTATTATTGCAAATCCACCTTCACTTTAAAAGATCTTATCTCATAAGTGTTCATGTAATGCCAAAATATTAGTAACTTAGCATGAATTCTAGCCATTGTATAACACCAGGGTGTCTGATTGCACTATGCAAGTAGTTTAGTGGGAATTCGATAGTGGAAATTCCAGCTGAAAATTTTCAACACATTCTTACTGATTCCCGTTGGCAACCAAGTTTTGGCACAAAACTATTGAGTCTATTTGTCTGATGGTTCTTTGGTGTTACGGGTCCTCCAGTAGAAATCCACAGAGACCAGATGAAAGATTCCAGTAGAGGATGCTACTACAGGGAAATTGGACTTTCAATGGCAGCCTTTTAGCCTTAGCCACAATGGAACAACGAGTCAACTTACTGCTTCACCTCCTGGCCACAAATCTATTTTCAGCCTTTCCTCATCAGCTTCCCCGTATTCATGCTCCTCCTCGCATCCCTTCAGTAATGAGTTCTGCGTCTCCATGAAGTGCTAGATGTAGTGGTGTTGATGATTGCAACACAGTTTCTGAATTCTCCTCTCTAAAAGTGCCACCATCATCACCACCACCACAACACCCTCTGTGTGGATCTGCACCTCTTTCTTTGGCTCTGGTTACTCTTTGTTCCCAGGTAAGTATGTTAAATTCAAGAAGAAATCGGGCACCAGAGAACAGCAGTTTTAGTTTTGCACACAAATCAGATATAGCAGCTTGCTTCCCAAGTCGAGTCTTAGCCATTTGAGTCACCAGCTCCATTGTTCCCTGCCAAATTATTCATTTTGCTAAGGCCATTTTTGAACAGCTGTGATGGCTAATCTATTTCCATTTAAAACATAGGACAGCTTTTACCCACGTCTCTCTAGAGGATGAAAGGACCATTACAAGGATCCAGAGCAAGCAGATGGAAAATTTCTCTTGTATTCTAAACAACAATATGACTTCCTTCCAACCTTTAAAATCTATTTTATAAAAGAAAGGTACTATGTACCATCAACTTTATTTTCAAAAATATCCTGTCTATTACAATAATATGCCTATATGGATGCTTAAATCCAACCCTGTTCGGCAAACCACTTAAGCATGTACTTAAGTCCTATTGAGATCTAGTTAAGCATAGGCTTTGCTGAACACTGATGGTTTGCTGAATTGGATCCACAGTGTTTATTACCATTGGCAGTGTCATTGACTTCTGAGGAATCGTCCACAGTGGAAAGCACTTCGTTTAGTAGTATGTGTTTGCAGGATTGGGCATGGAGAATGTAAATTCTTCATGTGAGGGTCCCCATTTTACACATGTCAATAAAACATCTAGCATACTGTTGGCACTCCACAAATCATAATAAATACTAATGGCAGGTGGCAGTAGTAATAAATAATAGTCACCCATGCCCCAGTTCATCCTTAGTGTAACTCAACGGACTTGATATGAACTACACTAGAATAATTTGTCCATTTGAATTCATTTCTAGAATAGACTGTCAGATATTACACCTGATCTTTATCAAAAGACTATGATATCATTACCAGCATTTGTATATTTAAGTGAAACAAAATGTCAACCTTTGCAACAAGTATAAAGGAAAATATTTAACTTTAATTTTAGCTCACTGTGGAACTCTGAAGCTACTTTACATGAGGGACACATTATCTCAAAGCAGGAGCTGCATATGCTACTGCAGCCTGTGTTTACCCAGGATTCCAAGAACCTTGTCTTGTTCCTTCAAGATACGGTATGTACTGGTAATTTGTTTCATCTTGTCAATGCAGAGTACAGCTTGTGTGTAATGAGCTGAGATGACACCGTGTGACCTGCACTATTTTTCTGCTTTTCAGCTTAGCATCGATGACTTCATGCATTGCAGTGAATCTTATGAAAATGAGAAGCCATTTCACAATGTTCAGGCAAGTCTTTCTATTCCATATGTTATCTCCCAGTGGTATTTGAAAAAAAAAAACCAAAACAAAAATGGATGTTAGACAGACACGACAGAAAATTGTTAACAGAATGATACTCAAATGAAGCAGTTTGATAGCTAAACTTAAGAAGGTTTTTCAATTTTTACAGCGGAACTGCAGAAAAGCAATTGCAGAAGAGCAAAAAGTAATGTCTTTCGTAGCAATTTTCTTTCTGAAAGTCAAATTCTGCTCATTGATCATCATCTGTAAAAATTATTTCTAAAAACATTATTATATTGGTCAGTATAAAACAAGAAACTCCCAGAGTGATACTCCTCCAAAGTTACATAGTGAAGCACACTTACAAAATTGCTGAACAAAGTGAAACAGCTATAGGAATAGGTTCACTGCTCCTGATTTTCAAAGTGGCCACCTATTTTGTTTCCTCCTATTTTGTTATGCAACCACAAATAATTGTGAGGGTGTTTTATAGCATGTAGACATCTAACTGTTTAATTTTTGAGTGCAATAATGTGATTAGACATCTCAATACTTTAAATGTTGGCCTACAGAATTGTGCTACTGTTATTTATTGGAGCAAAAATGCAGACTTAACATTGAAAATGGAGTTGTCCTCAGCACTTTCTGACCTCCCACTCTAGTTCTTCTCATTAAGAGTGTTTACAAAATGCTCAGGCAGCATTAGGGTGTCCCGATTTTATAGGGACAGTCCCGATGGGGCTTTGTCTTATATAAGTACCTATTATCCCTCACCCCCTGTCCCGATTTTTCACCCTTGCTATCTGGTCACCCTAGGCAGCATGCTCAGTACACACTGTCCACCCTGACAGAAGCACACACACCCAACTCGATGTACCCACTGTTCCCAGGTACTATTGGTTAGTGTGAAGGAGTGTTCACAGATGGCAGTCATAGATGCATTGTGGGAGACAGTGCTGGAAGAACAGAGTCTTCAAAATGCAGGACCTGCTGCTAGTGTCTCTAGCTCATATTAGAGCAGAGGGGGGAAGTATAAATCTGTTTAGGTCTCGTACAGCAAACCATATATATTCTCAAAGAGCCTGTGGCTTTTAGATGTTGTAAACACTCCTCCTCACCCTTTTCCTGCATCAGTAACACTTCTGGACTCTTCAACTTGTCACCTGCACAGCAGATCATAATGTTTTTCTGCCAACATGACTAACACCAAATTCAAATAACTATACGGCGAGTGCAAAAGTGCATTTGGGAATGAGTAAATTATGGAAGTTACAGTAAAATGTAACTGAAGAGCAAGGGCTGCATCCTCAAAAGGCTGCAGTAATACTTCAGAATGTGACTCATCTCCTGTGCTTTTAAAATCGAAGCAGGGTTGTGCCTGCTTCATTAAGGAGCAATTCTTGCCCCTGCTTCCCGGGCCACAGAGGCTCCTTTGGCAGCAGAACGGGTGCACTTCAACTGTTCAAGAGAGGGAAATATTTCAGGGAGCTGTGCAGGATGTACAGATACCTGCATGTTGCAAGACACCCGTGCGGGGATAGTCTTACATGATAGACCTGGGTGTTCTGTGGGAGGGTTGAGAGACTGACAACTGTGCAGATCCTCCCATTCTTTGCCCTATAGTTGGACTATGTAAGAGTTTGCAGAACCATATGCACTCCATAACCTTGGAGGTAGGATTCCTCCTTGTGTCCACTTAAATCTCCACTCAGCATACAGAGAAGCTACTTATGCTGGGCACTGGACTCTGGGTTTTCCTCACTCTTTTCAAGCACTTGAAGGAGAGGAAGGTGATCAGGAACAGTCAACATGGATTCACCAAGGCCAAATCATGCCCGACCAACCTGATTGCCTTCTATGATGAGATAACTGTCTCTGTGGATATGGGGAAAGTGATAGACATGATATACCTTGACTTTAGCAAAGTTTTTAATGTGGTCTCCCACGGTATTCTTGCCAGCACGTTAAAGAAGTGAGGTATGGATTGGATGAATGGACTATAAGGTGGATAAAAAGCTGACTAGATCATCGGGCTCAACAGGTAGTGATCAATGGCTCGATGTCTAGTTGGCAGACAGTATCAAGCGGAGTGCCCCAGGGGGTGGTCCTGGGGCCGGTTTTGTTCAATATCTTCATTAATGATCTGGATGATGGGATGGATTGCACCCTCATCAAGTTTGCGGATGACACTAAACTGCGGGGAGTGGTAGATACACTGGAGGGTAGAGATAGGGTCCAGAATGCCCTAGATAAATTGGAGGATTGGGCCAAAAGAAATCTGATGAGGTTCAACAAGGACAAGTGCAGAGTCCTGCACTTAGGACTGAAGAATCCCATGCACTGCTACAAGCTGGGGACCGACTGGCTAAGTGGCAGTTCTGTAGAAAAGGACCTGGGGATTATGGTGGACGAGAAGCTGAATATGAGTCAATAGTGTGCCCTTGTTGCCAAGAAGGCTAACAGCATATTGGGCTGCATTAGTAGGAGCATTGCCAGCAGATCAAGGGAAGTGATTATGCCCCTCTATTCGGCACTATTGAGGCTACATCTGGAGTATTGCGTCCAGTTTTGAGGCCCCCACTACAGAAAGGATGTGGACACATTGGAGAGAGTCCAGCGGAGAGCAATGAAAATGATTTGGGGGCTGGGGCACATGACTTATGAGGAAAGGCTGAGGGGGCTTATTTAGTCTGTAGAAGAGACGAGTGAGGGGGGATTTGAAAGCAGCCTTCAACTCCCTGAAGGAGGGTTCCAAAGAAGATGGAGCTAGGCTGTTCCCAGTGGTGGCAGATGACAGAACAAGGAGGAATGGTCTCAAGTTGCAATGGGGGAGTTTAGGTTGGATATTTGGAAAAACTATTTCACTAGTAGGGTGGTGAAGCACTGGAATGGGTTATCTAGGGAGGTGGTGGAATCTCCTTCCCTAGATATTTTTAAGGTCAGGCTTGACAATGCCCTGGCTGGGATGATTTAGTTGGGGATCGGTCCTGCTTTGAGCAGGGGGTTGGACTAGATGACCTCCTGAGGTCTCTTCCAACCCTAATCTTCTATGATTCTCTGTTTCTGTTAGTTATTGTTGAGATGGCACTTTCATTCTAAGCCCTTATTTTCAGTGGCTCCTTTAAAAACCATTCCTGTTGGGGCTGAAATTTCACGTGCTCCTTCTCACTGCAGAAGTGAATTCATTTGGGAAATTGGAAGAAAATCTCTTCAAGCATTGTTGAGGCACAGCCACTCAGCCAAAGGTGTGTTTTTTGATTAAATACTTTTTTTCCCCTGTGCCTTTAAAAAAGATCAAAGAATTTAAGAGAATCAGCAGTGCTATTGCATCACTGTCTGGGACTTTCACTGCGTGACTTTCAGAAAACAGAATTAAAACTCCAATAATAACTGTAACATAGAATCATAGAATATCAGCGTTGGAAAGGACCTCAGGAGGTCATCTAGTCCAACCCCCTGCTCAAAGCAGGGCCGATCCCCAACTAAATCATCCCAGCCAGGGCACTGTCAAGCCTGACCTTAAAAATATCTAGGGAAGGAGATTCCACCACCTCCCTAGGTAACGCATTCCAGTGTTTCACCACCCTCCTAGTGAAAAAGTTTTTCCTAATATCCAACCTAAACCTTCCCCACTGCAACTTGAGACCATTACTCCTTGTCCTGTCATCTTCTACCACTGAGAATAGTCTAGAACCATCCTCTTTGGAACCCCCTTTCAGGTAGTTGAAAGCAGCTATCAAATCCCACCTCATGCTTCTCTTCTGAAGACTAAACAATCCCAGTTCCCTCAGCCTCTCCTCATAAGTCATGTGTTCCAGTCCCCTAATCCTTTTTGTTGCCCTCCGCTGGACTCTTTCCAATTTTTCCACATCCTTCCTGTAGTGTGGGGCCCAAAACTGGACACAGTACTCCAGATGAGGCCTCACCAATGTCGAATAGAGAGGAACGATCACGTCCCTCGATCTGCTGGCAATGCCCCTACATATACATCCCAAAATGCCATTGGCCTTCTTGGCAACAAGGGCACACTGTTGACTCATATCCAGCTTCTCGTCCACTGTAACCCCAGGTCCTTTTCTGCAGAACTGCTGCCAAGCCATTTGGTCCCTAGTCTGTAGCGGTGCATGGGATTCTTCCGTCCTAAGTGCAGGACTCTGCACTTGTCCTTGTTGAACCTCATCAGATTTCTTTTGGCTCAATCCTCTAATTTGTCTAGGTCCCTCTGTATCCTATCCCTACCCTCCAGCGTATCTACCTCTCCTCCCAGTTTAGTGTCATCTGCAAACTTGCTGAGGGTGCAATCCACACCATCCTCCAGATCATTTATGAAGATATTGAACAAAACCGGCCCCAGGACCGACCCCTGGGGCACTCCACTTAATACCGGCTGCCAACTAGACATGGAGCCATTGATCACTACCCGTTGAGCCCGACAATCTAGCCAACTTTCTATCCACCTTATAGTCCATTCATCCAGCCCATACTTCTTTAACTTGCTGACAAGAATACTGTGGGAGACCGTGTCAAAATCTTTGCTAAAGTCAAGGAACAACACGTCCACCGCTTTCTCCTCATCCACAGAGCCAGTTACCTCATCATAGAAGGCAATTAGATTAGTCAGGCATGACTTGCCTTTGGTGAATCCATGCTGACTGTTCCTGATCACTTTCCTCCCCTCTAAGTGCTTCAGAATTGATTCCCTGAGGACCTGCTCCATGATTTTTCCAGGGGCTGAGGTGAGGCTGACTGGCCTGTAGTTCCCAGGACCCTCCTCCTTCCCTTTTTTAAAGATGGGTACTACATTAGCCTTTTTCCAGTTGTCCGGGACTTCCCCGGATCGCCATGAGTTTTCAAAGATAATGGCCAATGGCTCTGCAATCACATCCACCAACTCCTTTAGCGCTCTCGGATGTAGCGCATCCGGCCCCATGGACTTGTGCTCGTCCAGCTTTTCTAAATAGTCCCGAACCACTTCTTTCTCCACAGAGGGCTGGTCACCTCCTCCCCATGCTGTGCTGCCCAGTGCAGCAGTCTGGGAGCTGACCTTGTTCGTGAAGACAGAGGCAAAAAAAGTACTGAGTACATTAGCTTTTTCCACATCCTCTGTCACTAGGTTGCCTCCCTCATTCAGTAAGGGGCCCACACTTTCCTTGACTTTCTTCTTGTTGCTAACATACCTGAAGAAACCCTTCATGTTACTCTTAACATCTCTTGCTAGCTGCAACTCCAGGTGTGATTTGGCCTTCCTGATTTCACTCCTGCATGCCCAAGCAATATTTTTATACTCTTCCCTGGTCATTTGTCCAATCTTCCGTTTCTTGTAAGCTTCTTTTTTGTGTTCAAGATCATCAAGGATTTCACTGTTAAGCCAAGCTGGTCGCCTGCCATATTTACTATTCTTTCTACACATCGGGATGGTTTGTCCCTGTAACCTCAATAAGGATTATTTAAAATACAGCCAGCTCTCCTGGACTCCTTTCTCTCTCATGTTATTCTCCCAGGGGATCCTGCCCATCAGTTCCCTGAGGGAGTTAAAGTCTGCTTTTCTGAAGTCCAGGGTCCGTATTCTGCTGCTCTCCTTTCTTCCGTGTGTCAGGATCCTGAACTCGACCATCTCATGGTCACTGCCTCCCAGGTTCCCATCCACTTTTGCTTCCCCTACTAATTCTTCCCGATTTGTGAGCAGGAGGTCAAGAAGAGCTCTGCCCCTAGTTGGTTCCTCCAGCACTTGCACCAGGAAATTGTCCCCTACCCTTTCCAAAAACTTCCTGGATTGTCTGTGCATTGCTGTATTGCTCTCCCAGTGGATATCAGGGTGATTGAAGTCTCCCATGAGAACCAGGCCCTGCGATCTAGTAACTTCCGTGAGTTGCCAGAAGAAAGCCTCGTCCACCTCATCCCCCTGGTCCGGTGGTCTATAGCAGACTCCCACCATGACATCACCCTTGTTGCTCACACTTCTAAACTTAATCCAGAAACACTCAGGTTTTTCTGCAGTTTCATACTTGAGCTCTGAGCAGTCATACTGCTCCCTTACATACAGTGCAACTCCCCCACCTTTTCTGCCCTGCCTGTCCTTCCTGAACAGTTTATATCCATCCATGACAGTACTCTAGTCATGTGAGTTATGCCACCAAGTCTCTGTTATTCCAATCACATCATAATTCCTTGACTGTGCCAGGACTTCCAGTTCTCCCTGCTTGTTTCCCAAGCTTCTTGCATTTGTGTATAGGCACTTGAGATAACTTGATGATCGTCCCTTTTTCTCAGTATGAGGCAGGACCCCTGCCGTCTCGCGCGCTCCTGCTCGTGCTTCCTCCTGGTATCCCACTTCCCCACTTACCTCAGGGCTTTGGTCTCCCTCCCCCGGTGAACCTAGTTTAAAGCCCTCCTCACTAGGTTAGCCAGCCTGCTTGCGAAGATGCTCTTCCCTCTCTTCGTTAGGTGGAGCCCACCTCTGCCTAGCACTCCTCCTTCTTGGAACACCATCCCATGGTCAAAGAATCCAAAGCCTTCTCTCCGACACCACCTGCGTAGCCATTAGTTGACTTCCACAATTCGACGGTCCCTACCCAGGCCTTTTCCTTCCACGGGCAGGATGCTGAGCAGCCTCAACTCACCCTGATTTCAGAGGAAGTTGAACGTTTTGCAGGATCTGACCCATAATGACCACTTCTTGCCAAGCAAAGGGACATATGATGCAGTACATATGATAGAGTACATCATATGTAGGGGGCGGGTTGTATTGCCTATTAATGTTGCCTGACATTTCCCATTATAGGACCCTGGTTTAGTTCACTTATAACTTTTCCAGTCATAACTGTCTGGGCTGAAATTTTCCATGCTGGCTGGCTACCTCAGTCTGAATTGTTTTGGAAAATTTCAGCCAAGACGATTCAGCCATTTCTGAGAATGAGGCTAAGGAAAAATGCATTGTTTTGCCCAAGAAAAAAAATTCCGGTAATTTATCATTTGAAAATCTCTAGCACCCGGGTGCTTTGGAGAAAGGACTTGGTAGGGCAGTGTCATGTATGTCAGGGATATGCCTTTTGCTGTCCCCATGGAAATCCATCCAAAATTGGCCAAGTTATAAGCCCTTGAAAAAATTCACATGCTTAGTAAAGACTTATGGATTTAACAGCTTTTCCCAAAGATTCCTTGTACAATGGGCATGCTCCAGCCCAGGGCTGAGTTGGACTTTCCCTGCAGTTGCAGCTTTGGACTGCTGTGGGGTGTGCTGGGACTGGATCCAGATCTGGGCACTAGAACTGAGAGCAGGGAAGCTGTCTCTTCTGCTCTCCCAGTGCCTCTCCTGTTGGGCCCAGGCAGCATGAAGAAGGAAGCTGTCTGACTTGAATGCAGAGGGGACAAGAGATGGCCCTAGGAGGGCACGGAGATTGTTACTGGGAGCCAGGAAGGGAAACTGGGGCGGGGGGGATAGGGACTTGGGAGCCAGTAGGTGCAGGGGGAGACTGAGATTTGTTGAGGAGCTCATGGAGGGAGATTGGGACTGGGATTGAGTGCAGGGGCACGTGTGTGTGTGTGTGGGGGGGGGTGAAAATGGTGACCAGAGTGGAGGAGAGAGACCAGATCAGAGGAGCCAGGTGAAGTGGGGACTGGGGCTGGCTGGACAAGGAGCTGTTGGGAGGGGACTGAGTGGACAAGGAAACTGGGTGTGGCGGGAGACTGGGACAGAAAGTCTGGAGGTATTAGAGAAGGACATGGTGGCCAAGGAGACTGTAAATTGCATTTTTCTATATTGCTCCATAAATAGGATTGTAAATATGTTACATTGAATTATATATTGTTTAAGCAAAACATTTTTCTTTCACTTAGGTGCACATATGTATTACTTTAGCAATAGTTGAGCATCTGTGAACAAAGTCATAGATTTGAAGTCCAGGAAAGGTCATTGAGCCTGACCTTCTGTAGAACAGAGGCCACAAAAATTCACCCAGTCGTCTCCGAATCAAGCTCATAACTTCCAGTTGAGTGAAAGCATATCTTTTAGAAAGAAATCCAGTCCTGATTCTTTGATGAAAGACCCTATCGTAATATATACACAATAGGGGACAAAGGGAAAATCAGCCATGGATTTCTTCACCTTAGGCAAATTCAGATCTTTAGTGTTGCATGATCACAAATTTTTACATCTCAATATACAAACTTTGTTGTATCAGTGATTAAGAAATAATAGCTATGCCATGTCACCTGAGCATTCTCCTCTTGAACTTCAGAGATGCAAATTTATTCACAGACTTAAACTAGAGATCTCATTTAGTGTGGATGTGTGCATGTAACAGCATATGTAATACAAGGAAAAAATTTAACTTGCAAAGAGAGTTATAGGGTTATAAGCTGCAGAGACATTTGCAGCTATTAGATTTGTTCAGCTACATCATTAACAGCTGTTTTGAGCTTTTGGGATCAATGAGTATGTGTGCAATTAGAGGCTTCCATTTCCAGTTAATTCAGAAAACAATGTTACAAGTACACCATTTATCCTAAAGGTTCAAGCAATTTTTTTTATTAAATAATAAAATGCAAAGATTAGCATTCTGGGAGAATGTCTGTCAAGCAAATTATATCCCACAAACTGTTTTCCCAAGTATTAGCTTTGGTTGTTCCTCCACTGATACTTAACTTTATGGAATTACAATGTAAAATAAAGCAATCTAATTAGCTGCCAGCTGTGCAGTTGTGAAATTACTATTGTAAGTCAGAACTTTTTGCTCGATATTGCATGTGTGTAAATGTACATATGCACAGCTACATGACTTATTATTATAGACACTCCTTAATAGCCAAATATAATCTAATTGGCCAAAACAAACGTACGTTTGTAACTGAAAATAATTGCAATCATTATCGGCAGTAAAAACTGTTGATCATTTTACCAACTGGCTGAACAGGGACATATAATCCTATCTCAACATGATTGCTTAACAGGTATAAACTATATTGCTATAAGCATCTTTATATCTGTATAACTGCACACACAGTACGAGTTGCACCATTTTAACTGTTAGTTTCTAAACCAACGTAATTATAGCAGTACAGAACTGTGTAGACCAGTCCTCAGTCACCCATGTCCCCTCCCTTCTGTTTAAAGAGGCTGAAATATTATTCCCTGCCCTACCAGGAAACCTATTGCTATATACCCTTGTACTGACTTCAACTAAATTGATACAAGATAGTCTTAAACCAATTTAAGAGTCTCCACACAAGAGGATTACACCAATTTAACCAAATTCAGTTTCTAACCCAATTTAATTAAATTGGTACAATTGCCTGGGATAGAGAAGGCCTTAGAATCTTTAAAACTTTGTTTTTGTTTACACTTATTTAACTTCAGTGACTACCTAACCTTTTAGATAAAGGTTGTCTTTGTTAAAGATTCAAACCTTCCCCTTCAGCTGTGGTATGAGGACACATGGTAAACATGCTCTAAGACACTACTTCCTACTATTAAGAAGTTTTCAAGCAAAAGTAGGGATGACCTGACTTGGCATTCCTGATAGTTACAAGGTTTTTTTAAAAAGGTAGAAAATAAAAGCAAATGAATAAAATCAGGCCCTCTTTATACATCACAAAGAAGCAAAATAAGTACATAAATAAAGAACAAGCAATGCACCCATTTTTAAAAGAACAATTTGGAATTAACCTGTAATGGAAGGGCAGGAACAAATTTAATAAATGAGATATGCAATAACAGTCACAACATTAGCTGAGAAACTGCAATGGAATGAAAAGCTTCTTATTCACAAATACTTTCAGTAGCTGAAATAACTATTATCTGCTAAAGTATATTGCATCAATTTTCCCTAGAACTATAATGCATAATTTCATGTATGCATCCTGAAACTTGTGGTAAAGTATATTTTATTAATCTAAAAATATAAAATACATTATGTAAGATGAAAGCTTCAAAAGCAGTGACAACACTAATTTTCCATGTGATTGTCATTGATTTTCAAAAGACTGTTACCTGAGTAGAAACAGATGGTTCTTCCAACTCTCTTTGCTTTGCATATGTGACAGTAATTGATCAGTGTGGTAGAAAATAAACCCACAACTTTGATATTTTAAATGGCATTTTTGCAGATTAAAGACTTCAAGGATCTCTCATTTATATGAAGAAACATGCCTACTTCTGGCTTGTTTTTGTCCTGGAAAAGTCTGGGAACATAAGAATCTTCTCCCCAAAATATGTTTTGTTACAAAATTGACAGAAAAGTATCTAAACACAATCTGTATCTAAGAACAAATGAGAACAATTAACAATCTTTCTGGAAACAAATGAAATCAATTAAAAAGGTTCCTGTAATGTTTGATCTAAAAGAGGAGTAGGTGACTTGTAAAAAGACAAAATTCATTCAGATGATAATTCGACATAGCCAGCAGAATTTCCTTTTACAAATATTTTACACTCCAGCTTCTTTCTATGCAGGGGTTCCACTGTCACTCTGTGTGCTTAGGGAGAAGACTTCTCTCCCTTTCCCCTGCAGATCTTCCCAATATCCAGCTTGATTACTCAGAACTGGATTTGCCCCTTAGTGCCTGATCCTTCATTGGAATGCAAAATCAGGCCCATCTGGGTAGCTCTATGCATTCTCAATCCCATTTAAAGTGTGCACGATTCTGATGAGCTGAAGATATATGCTAGTCTGAATATACGCTAGACAGCTAAAGCGTCATGTGGTTTCCTTAATGACAGGTATGCAATACTCATATAGGTTTTTCAATATCCCTCTTCATAATTTTTATAAATCAAGACATTGATCACTAAAAATATTTCTTTAACAAAAAAATTTAAAAAATGCTTAATACTATTGTTGGAACAATTCCTGCTGCTGGAAGCAAGGGGTTCAGAGATTATGAGGCTGGAAGGGATCACTGTGATCATCTAGTTTGGCTCTCTACATAATACAGGCCATAGACTTCCCTGAATTAAAGTAGCAAAACTATTGGCATTAAATATAGCATCAGGATTTTCTCATGCAATATGTCAACTATCTTCAGGTTCATTAACCAAAACAAGCAATATAGGATATGACATCATTTTCCTGTAAAAGGAGCTGAGAAGCCTTCTCAGAGGCCTGTGAACCAAGGCAGGCTGGCCCTGTTTTCATTCCCGTAGTTATTTTTCTACCATCCTGGCTAATTGGACAATACAACCGAGGTATCTTTGATTTGCAGCTAGACAAACTGTGAAAATGTCTAACCTTAGCCTGGAGTTCTCTCCTTTAAAATCAATACCATCAGGAAACATAAGCAACAGCAAAACATCTGAGCAATCAGAAAAACAGAAAAGGGTCATGAAAGCGTTAGGGAACAGAAAGAATGAGTTGGAGGAGAAAAGCTTTAGCAACACCATAACACTAGCACTAGTTAAGAGAGAGTCTGTAACAAGTTTAATATCAGAACACTAGATATAGTAGCAATTATCCCTAAATTTAGAAATGCAAAAGAGAAGATACTGTGAACTAGGTGTCATAGTCACTGTGCAGCCTGTTTTAGACTCCATTAGTCTTTCTCAAGTGTACATTTGTGGATCAGCCTTGCTACTGTCACACTTCACTGGAAAGAACCACGTGGTTCAGCCATTCTAGATCTGTATTTCTGCATGGCAGCCCCCCCCGGTTCCCAACCATGTTAAGGCAACAGGCCCAACTGGCCTTAGCACCTGTCAGCGTCTCAATTCGGGAGCCTGTGGTAGTGTAGGTTTGCAGTGACACAGAAACAGCATCTTCAGAACATTAGCGTTATTTATTCATTCTTGCAGAAAGAGGTTTTTTTTGTTTTGTTTTTTAATTCAATTTCCATGAGAGTTTGGCTCAGAAGCCTGAATAAAGGAGTCATGCTCACCTGATCAAATAACAGATATACCGTTTGATCAATCCCAACTGAGTCAGCTCAGTCCGAGTTTTGTGATTCAGGTTTTGAGTAGCAAGCCAGGAAGTAATTGAAATTTATGAAAATACTAATAAATAATTAAATAGCAATAGCATGACATTCTGTGACCCCAAAGTAGGCAAGATTTGTCAAATTATTTGTTACAAATTAGTCACTCATAGCACTTATCAAGAATGGGTATTTAAGATGCAAAGTGTGTAGACATAGTAGTGTGGCTGTCTGGTACTGAATTGTACTGTTCTAACTTGTGCTTACCTATATTGATTAGTTTCAATTACAACGGCATTAATTTCCTGTTTGACAGCTGTTTGATACCCTCTATGTATTAGACTGATAGTATAAATACACTTCCTCATGGTGTAGTAGCCATGGAGATGGAATTACTGTGTCACATTGAGACACATTGGTGTAGAAGTGTGAGGAAACTAGCACCGTATGTGTTCTGGGGGATGCAGGCCAGGAGCTGTCAATCTAGCCCCTTTCAGTATCATGCTTACAAGGCTTCATGTGGAGTATGTGCTAAATAAAATGTGCTATCAATTTAAAGAGATATAAAACCTGTTGGCAAAAATGTTAATACATTACTGGTTGAAAAATGCAGGATTATCTTTGTGAAAATATTCAAACAAATTTTACAAAAAAAATTCATCAACATTTTGAATTTTCAGATATTTCAAAACCTATAAACTGGTGAAAAAATAGAAAAAAAATTAAGCTTTGCAAAGTTTTAATAATTTTGAAAAAATTTCAACCATCTCTACCAGTACTCATTACTTGCCATTTTTTTAAATTGCCATATTGGATTTGTGTGCAGATTTGAATATCATAATCAAGAATATAAAAAAGCAATCTGCGTGTGTCTTAACTATGAAGCAGATGACTAAATTCTCCACATACTTATTACAGGAACTCCTTGAGTCTTCATCATCCTCTTTAGTTTTATCGGCTGTTGACTGTCAGGCTACCAGTCACCTTTTGGATTATCTTCAAGAATCAATGGATTGGAAGCTAACAGACATAGACGAGTTTGAGGTATCTAAGCTGGAAGTAGACACATCCAAGCCCAACATATTTGTGGTAAAGCTACAGCCAGTCAGCAGGTATGGAGCTTGTTGCAATAAAGATTGGAATGGACATTTCTGTTTTCAGGATTTCCAAGCCTTTTTGAACATGCCATGTGTATTAACCATGTATATAAGCCACTAAAGCCCAGATTTGTAAAAGTTATTGAGGCATTGCTATGCTCGGTGTTGCAACACCTAACTGATTTGGGATCTTATTTTCAAAAGGAATTTAGGCACTTAGGAGCCTGAATCACATTGACAGTGAAGTGGCTGAGGGCCTAAATCCCTTTTGAAAATTGGATTTAGGATCCTAAATTAGTTAGGCGTTGTAATGCTGAGCACAGCAACACTTAAAAACCTTTAAAAATCTGTGCCTAAAACAATAGTGTTACAGGATTAAGAAAGTTATCAAATATTTTGCCCTAAATACACACTCTGTATTATTTCACATTGTCTGTTAAGTTTACCAAGGGCAATATTTGAATGATGTAGAGAAGGTCAATCATATTTTACCTCTGTCATTATCCTAAAAACACTGAGCACCGAATGGAATTAAATGGCAACACATTTATAACTGATAAAGGGAATTATTTTATGCAACACATAATGAACCTGTGGAATTCATTGCCATAAGGTATTCCAGAGTTTAAGAACCTAGCAGGATTATAAAAAGGATTGGATGTTTATATCAATATTGAGATCAGTCTTAGCCACATTAGACAGGATGAAATTATAAATATTAAATTATAAATGATAAAATTTTAAAGGAAATTATAAAATCCTTCATGTTTCTGGGACTAAGCCATCTTCTCTCTGACGGGATTAGGGAGAAAGTTCCTTCATAGGCATATTATTGCATGATTGTTAATTATGGGGCTTTTACACCTCTTTCTGGAGTGTCTGGTATGGAGCACGGTTGGAGATAGGATACTGAACTATAGGGACCATTCTCCTGAGCTGGAGATTTCTGTGTTTCTGTTTCAAAAAAAGCTACGAAGTTTATAGGCAGTCCTATCAGGCGCTGTCAGCATTCCTGTTAGGTGCTTTATCTCAATATAGTCATACAAATTATTGAGTTTGACAGGACTTTGATTATTTTATTTAATCTGATAATAACTTGTTCTGTTGTCAATTTCACCATTGCTTGGCATATTTCTAGCCAGACTTTCTATTCTCTTCCAAGTGACAGCAGTGATAAATTACTGTAAACATTTCTGTCACTGATGTCATGAGAGGAAAGAGCACATGGAGATGCTTTTAAACATAAAAGTAAATTGTACATGTGAAAAATCTAAAGTTACATTGAAATTTATTTTGCCTCTGTGCTCATTGGAATTTACCCTGTAACACCCTCAAGTCTTTGAATGCTAGCTTTTACATTTGTAGCTCTCAGAATTCAGTACAATCAAACAACTAGTTTACTTTGAAGTTGATGCTAAAAATTTGCAGACCACACTGCAAGATGCTGAGAGCAACATAAAGCAACTTTTAAAATATTAGCTTCCTATTTACAATGTTGAGTTTTGCTTATTGCTGTGCCCTGAAGGCCAACTTATGCCTGCCCCATGCCAAAGGGGGAGGCAGATGCTGGGCAGTCCCTTCTCGCCCTACTGGACCTGCACAGGAGACAGCTATAATTTGGTTTGCTGTGCTGAGGAGCACTGCCAGCAGCATTAGGAACCCTAGAAGAAGCATGTGTGGGCACAGTGAATGTGGGACCTGTCCTGCTTGCAACACTAACCCCACCAAGCATCAATGTAAGAGTGTTGGGGAGAGAAGGGCTGGCTACACAGTTTGCAATGGTGTCGCAAGTCCCTCTGCTCAGTTCATTCCCCTGATACCTCCATACATGCACCGTTGCTTGGACAGTGGAGCTCCTCCCTCGCTCTAGTATAACTCTAACTCTATCAAAGACATAACTGAACCCTAAGAAAGCATAATGATATATAGCATGTCACAATACAGATACAGGCAAGAGCTCTGTCCTAAGGGGCTTACAAGCTAATATCAGACAACATGACATAATGAGAGGGGACAGAACTTAACAAGAGGGAATCTGGGGAGGGAAGGACCAGGTTAATACCAATAACATGGGTTCTTGTTCTGGGGAATTCAACAGCTTGATGGAGCAAAGAAGTTTGAGTTTTTCAGGAATAAAATAAATACATCTTAGTTGACTAGTTTCTTGTGGGCTTTGCAGAAGAAAGAAATGGACTTTAAGGATTGAATAAGAAGGGAGTAGTGGCTTTGCAGATCAGCATAGGAAGGGCATGCCAAAAGTGGCCTTTAACGCCAGACATTTCTTGAGAATATTATTCTGGTCTATACAATATTTTAATTATCTTTCTTTTTTTGTATAGATTAAATGATATTTCTACAAAGGCTTTCGCTGCAAATGGTAAGCAATGTGGCTGCTGTATCCAGTGTTTCATGATTTGGTCCTATTTTCCTGAGGGTGCATGCTATACCTTCTAGTGATTCCCGACAATTGGTATGATACTATTATTAATTCTTTAGGATTCTTTTAATCTATCTGCACCTATATTACTTGTCTATAGCCAATCACCATAGCATTTAGGTACTGACAGCCTGATCCAAAGTCCACCGGAATCAATGGAAGTCTCCCAGTTGACTTTACTGGATCAGGCCCTAAATATGACTGGTCTTTTTGTGATTGATACTATGAATTCCATCCTTGCTTCAGTGTTAAGCCTCTGCTCACTGTGTCTCCTATTTACTTCTGTAAATTTTAGCCCACCCACCCATATGTTTGTACATTATAGTGCACACAACTAAATAGGAGGTGTCAGCTCAGGAGGGCAAGATTGAGGTCTTAGTCTAGTAAAATGGTACACACGATTGAAAAGATTGGGAAATGCTTCTCCTGCCTCTGTAAAATGATAATGGGGCCCTTTAAAGAGTGCTTGATTTTAAGTTTAATTTGTTGTTGGTTTTGTAGGTACCACACAATGCTTTTTAAGGGGCATCAGTGCACACATTTCTGTATTAAAAACCTTTTTTTCCCCTAGGGTATGTAAGCTAGCTGTAAAACAATTACTATATGCAAATAGACAGTCCTAGTTTTCACAGGGCTTTAACTTGGGCTCCAAATTAGAACTCCTATTATAAGGCTTGCAAATAACTGTAGGGGCAACCTCATGGGTACCAATGATTGCACACACAATCAATTCATTACTGTAGGTGGCTAAGTGGCTATACAATGTGCCTACAATTATGTGTGTCCCCAAAACTGCAGATCTAAAATCAGAGGCAGCTGTTGGAAATCAGGAAGAACTTCTTAGTTCTGAAGTTAATGGTGCTTTATTTTTGAGTAGGACAAAGTGAATTTGATTTTTAAGTAGAAAGTATTAGCTGGTCTCTGTCTCTGAATCACTGAGGCACTATGGTAGCATCACTAGCCAAAAAAAGCACAAACCACTGGAGAACTAGAGGCTGAGAACTGCCCTAAACTCCACCAGCTGATAGCAGTCCCCAAGGGACATTCCGACAGATGGGGACTGCCAGAGTGTAGCATTTTCTGGCCACACCCCTGAGATCTCTCCTATTCTGGAACTGCAGAGTGGTGGGATAATGTAGGAATTGGCTATACCCACTCTATGTGTATGGGGGACTCACTGCTCCAGCGAAGAAATGGCCCGTTTCTGCTTCCTTTGCACACCTGAGCAGCAAAAGCTAGGCCCTGGCCTGCATTTCAATTGTGTCATCAGCTATATAAAAGTAGAAATGTGTGCTGGCTCCACAATTCATGTTCAATCCTTTTGGTTCTTTTGCCAACCACGGTGATACCAAAGCACTTCCCAATAACTCCTGAAAATATCAGTGACAGTGAATTTAAACTTAAAAAATGAAAAGTTACTGAACTGCTGATTTAAAAAGATCCAACTAAAGGTCTATGGAATTGATGGGACAAAATCATATAGGAATCTCACTGTTCTGTTTCAAAAACTGCATTATATAAAAGGTTCGCATTACAGCTTTCCGAATCATGCATTCCATGTTCCAGCAAATCTGTTTATTATTGGCCACACAACGCAATCCATTTGCCAAATGTTACTGCTATCAGGAGACCTCTTGAGGTCACAATTCCTTGCAAGGTCATTAATTATTTGTATTTATTATTTACTGATGACTGATAGCTACTATTGGTGTTTGGACCAGTAACAACAAATGCCATTTGTCACATCCCTGTAACATGACAAGAATGCTGTAAACCAATAAATATTGTGTATTGTTTCTGACAATGCCAACAGTAAAATCAAGAGAAATACTGCATTCCTGTAACAGTGAATAGCAACTCAAAAATACTTGTATGCATGTCACAGTAAATTCTTTACTTTCTTCCCAGAGGCACGCACAGGAATAAAAATTTTCCCGTTTTTGAGGGGCACTTTCTGTGCACCCCATGGCTGGAGGAGCTCTCTCTCTCTGAGTAGCCAGAGGAGCTGGTTTTCCCAGCTTTGGCCCCAGGACCAGTGGAGATGGCTCTCGTCCCCTCCTCCCAGCAGCTGGAGAAGCTGGATCTCCCCCACACCCTGGCCCCAGAGCAAGAGGACCTGTCATCTCCCGCCCTGGCCTGGGGCCAGAGGAGCTTGCTCTTACCGTCCTGGCCCTGGAGGAGTTCTGTGCCGCCACTGGTTGGGGGGTGGGGCGTGCCCCAGCTTCCCCCCTCCCCCCCCCCCCAGCATGCCCCTGTTTCCTCCCCACTGCACATAGTTTTAAAATATGACACAACAAAACTCCAGAAGACTCTTGTGCAGTTTTATTTACTAGAGATATCATGTTTTGTTTAAGATAAGCTAGAAGTCAGATCTGGATTTCAAACACCCCAAAGTTTGACTTGAAGTGATAAGATGATGTAGGTGGTGGTCAGCGTGTTATAGAAATGAGACCAGCTGGGAAATTTAGATTAGGGTTCAGATTCCAAACTTCCCCAAAATTCCATGTATCCAGACTTATGGTTTTGGTTAAGATTTTGTTTTCTGTATGTGTATGTAATAATTGTGAAAAGATTACCTTGGGCTACGTCTCTCATTTTTTAAAGATCATTTTTTTCTCTCTTAGGCCATTCTTCTTTCACCTCTTCAAGATACTGTGGGGGGGGTTTCCTGATTTTTACCTTTGTCTTGCTCCTTCTGTTTCCTTTCAGTATTTTCTCTTTCCCTCTTGTTTGAGGTGGAGTATATGACATTCACTTGGGATTTTCTCTATTTTCCCTTTTGCTAAGATCCTTCCCTTCTCAGTAGACCCTGTCCTCTATACCAGCTGTCTGCTAGATTCTTCTCCCTTAAGTGCCTGTTCCTGCACCCATTGCAGTCAATGGCAAAACTCCCATTGACTTTAATGATCTGGGATCAGGCCTTTAATTGCTTCCTCATTTATTCCTCCTTCCTTCTTCTCAGTCTGTTCCTCCTAACCCCTATTTCTTACCCATTACTTTTCTCCATTATTTCTCTTTCTCCTTCCTTCGCTTTCCTATTCTCCTCTCTTGCTATTTTTTTGCTGCCCCTTCTCTTTCCTCTGACTTCTCTCCTTCCATTCCCTTTCCTCTCCCTCAGTTCTTTTCTTCCTTCTTCCCCACGCCAATGGTGTAAAAGTCCAGTGAGGACATCAAGATCAATTAGGAAGTAACATAAGATAGTCCTGGTGCTGATCCTGCAGTTCTTATTTAAATCAAGAGCTCACTGAAATTAATGGGAGCTTCAGCAGAGACTGCAGGTTCTGGACCTTCCAGAAGGGAATAGGGGAATTATTTTCTGTTATCAGTTTTGGTGGAGGTTCTTAATTTAGATAACAAATATATAAAAGTTAGGTACTAAATATATGGCTGCAGGATTCTAGTTGTACTGCTACTGGCTTTTTTGTGTTTTAACTTTTAAACATTATTATTTTAATTTCATAAATAGTAAGTAGGGGTTGTATTGTGCTGGGTGCTGTATAAACACAGAGCTACACACTGTGCTTGCCTTGAAGAGTTTATAATCTAAGAAACATTCTTAAAGATACTTTCAAATAAATGGATAGTGTGTGTGTCATGGGGTTTTGGCATTTTTTGGTAACAGGTGAATTGTAGTCTTCATCAAACATACTGTCCAGAGTGTATTCCCATGACAACTCCTCTGAATAAACAGATTGCTTCTAGACCTTCCTGAAAGCAAAAAGTCATTGATATTCTTGGTAGCTATAGCTACGCTTGTCTCCTTTTTTCAGTGAAATGCTAAATAATGTATTATTACCACAGAAGTTCTTTGTTTATCTTAAATGAGACACAAACACATGCATTTACCTCGTATTATACCTGTGGCAAACAGTGACTCAAGCTGTTGGGTTTTTTAAAGTGACACTGTTGCCTGTGCCTACTGTATGTAAATCTGCAGGATGTAATTTCTCAGAACTCCTAGATCAAAGATATAAAATGTAAACCATCATTTGTGTTGCTGGGGAAAGTCTATGTGCGGGATTTTTTATAGGAGATAAATTTTGTTTATCATTTAAAAAAAACACCGTTAGATAACTGCCTCTCTTGAGTGAAATTGTTATTGTCTTAACTGTGCAAACTTGGCAAAATCCTGCTGAAAAATAGTTATGTAAATTTTCACCAAAGCTGCCTAAGCGTGAGAGCACAATTTCACTAAATAGGAGAGGTTAAAAGGATAAACAAATGAGAGCAGATACTGATAAATGAAAATTAAACTCAGTTACTGTAGCTTGTCCACTTAGAATCTGTATAAGAAGCCTGTTTTGGCTGGGTTGTGAAATATCCATTCATCGGACAGGTTTGCTTAGTAGACAAGAAGCAGTAACGGTACCGAGACAGGAAATATTAGCCCACTGACTGACTTCTCCATCAATCACACTGAAAAAGCTAACGTTTCTTGACATTCACCATGTGTGTTCCTTATCTTATGTAGTTTTTTCCTAGTGTTTTCAGTTGCAGTTGGCAAACTTGAGATAAGCTGTAAATTGTCATAATTATATAGGATTTTATGAATGATGAATGTTCCATAAGAAAATTCTTTGGACTCCCTTATTGAAAACTTCTGCAAAACTATGGCAAGACACTGAGTTTGGAAAGCCTGGTACTTTGTAATGATTCCTCCATGTATAGTCATAGAATCATAGAATATTAGGGTTGGAAGAGACCGCAGGAAGTCATCTAGTCCAATCCCCTGCTCAAAGCAGGACCAACACCAACACCATATAGTTACAGCACCATCTTCATGACAACTTACCTTATTTTTCTCAGAAATGTTAACAGGAGGGCTAATTAATTATCTGTTTCTGCTCCTATTGAAGTCAATAGCAAAGTTCCCATTGACTTCAGAGTTAGTAAGGTCAGACCCAAAATTCACAATCGCAAGTAGAATTATTACTCTCAGTATAGTACATATTGTGCACATATCTTAGGTACACTAACCCTTTGAGCTTTGTTTGGTGGTAAGTTTCCAATAATCATATGCTCTGAACATTCTGGGGTACATGGTATAATTTCTCCCCTTATAAACACAATTTACTAATTCTTCAGCTTTATTTTTAATTAGCTGGTAATTTAACTAGCAGTCTTAGATATCCTTTTCTCATTTGCTGGATGATCTTCTCTTCCGTCACTTTCCTAAAACCCACTCTCGCAGGTATCCTTCCTACTGTACTTTCTTCACAACTTCAGAACCCCTTCTTTATCTGAATTGTTGTCTTGTCTAATGTGGACTGTAACTTCCTTAGGGCAGTGAATGTCTCTTACTCCCTTTTTGTAAATCCAGGCTCAGCTGGAGTACAGTGTCCAATTTGGGGCACCACACTTTAGGAAAGATGTGGACAATTTGGAGAGAATCCAAGGAAGAGAAACAAAAATGGTAAAAGTTTTAGAAAACCTGACCTACGAGAAAAGGTTGAAAAAACAGAGCATCTTTAAAACTGAGCAGAAAGACTGATGGGGTGGGGATCTAAGAAATCTTCAGATATGTCAATGGCTGTTATAAAGAGGGCAGGGATCAATTGTTCTCAATGTCCACTGAAGGTAGGACAAGAAGTAATGGGCTTAATCTGCAGCAAGGTACATTTAGGTTAGACATTAGGAAAAACTTGCTACCTATAAGGATAATTAAGCTCTGGAATAGGCTTCCAGGGGAGGTTGTAGAATCCCCATCATTGGAGGTTTTAAAGAACAGGTTCAACAAACAGCTGTCAGGGGTGGTCTAGGTTTACTTAGTCTTGCCTCAGCACAAGGGGCTGGACTTGGTGACCTCTCGAGGTCCCTACCCACCCTACATTTCTGTGATTGTAAATTATCATACAACTTGTGGTGTCATATAAGTTATTTCAAATAATAGTACTAGTAAGTTTAAATACCTATCTATGCTGTTACTTGTATTATGATCATAGATTTTTAGTTCTCAACTTAGAGTTTGGTAAGCTTTACAAATGTGTATTTACAGACAAAATAATTGGAAGACTGACTATGATTCTGCAAGAACAAGGAATTCAGTTTTCAGTCATTTACACTGCAATGAGACCTTCAAGGGTGAGTAGTCTTCCGTGTCTAGAGCTGTCAATTTTTTGGAGTATAACAATACTTGCTAATGAATGTTGTACGTGACTTTCAGGATTACACAAGTAAACAGTCAGTCCTGTACAAGACTTTGCACAGAAAGGATTGCCTGGATTTTCAATTACAGACCTGTATTTTTAATAGGCTTGTGAATTTGCCACATTTTTAGTGGTCTTTATAACTTGTAATTTTTTAAAAGCATAATGTGTAGATTTTTTTCCATTTAATTCTTGTTTTTTGCATAAAAAGGACCTTAATGAAGAACATATTGGCGCAGGATTATCAAGTCTTTCATCTCTAGAGGGTTCAAATCTAGATCAGGTCATTATTAGCCAGAAGTTGTTAATTAGCTGATGGATGTTAACTGTCCAGAGAACTGAGTTGCTGATCTAAATCTAGTTCCAGATAGATGAGGTTCAGCCAGAACTGACTGCGCTTTTTGATGGTAGTCTGAGGAGAAGGAACAGTAATCAAATAGATACAGACACTGGACTATTTGCAGATGACACACAGATTAGTAGAGAGGTAAATAATGATGGGGACAGGTCACTTTTCTCCGTGTGACCTGTTTCTCTTGGCAAGCTGGTTGAAAACAAACAACATAAACTTTAATACAGCCAAATGCAAGGAATTCTAGGAACAAAGAACATAGGCCATACTAAAAGGAATGTGCACTGTACCCTAAAAAGCAGGGACTTTGCAAAGGACCTCAGTGTCATAGGGTACATCTACATAGGGATAAAAACCCATGGTTGTCAGGTCAGCTGACTTGGGCTTGCAGGTCTTGGGTCCCAGCTTCAGATACAGTGGTAGACCAATATGAAGACACTTGCACTGCTGTTGTCTCTGCTGTCCATGTCCTGTGGATAAAGAGTGGACTTCAGTCTCCAGGGCTTTCAGTCAGGTTCTTTCAAAAGTAGTAAATTCTGTATTTTAAAGAAGGTCCACAATAATAATTACAATGAGTTGTCACAGTTCTTTCCTGTATGAAATGGAAGGAAGCAGTCACTCGCAAATTGCAGATATGTATTTGGTAGATTTTGAAAGAAAAAATTGGGGTTGGTTACAGGAATGTGAGGAATGTTGAAAGTAATTTAAAAGTAATATTGAAATCTGTAATGATTTTAAAGTGATTCATTTCAGAGTAGCAGCCGTGTTAGTCTGTATCCGCAAAAAGAAAAGTAGTACTTGTGGCACCTTGGAGACTAAAATTTATTTGAGCATAAGCTTTCGTGAGCTAGCTGTAGCTGACGAAAGCTTATGCTCAAATAAATTTGTTAGTCTCTAAGGTGCCACAAGTCCTCCTTTTCTTTTTAAAGTGATTCAGTTCAGCCAACTGGAGCTTTATTCAATAATTAAAGTAATGCAGTCATTTTTAATTCTTCTACATTCCACAAACTGAGCCCTCTTAAACTCTTCTACATTCTAAATTCAAGCCCATGTAAAAACACTTCAAATTATTTGCACAGTAAAGGTGATATTAAATTACTGCAGTACTTTCAAGATTTATCAGCTGCCGTAGAGGGCTGTGGTAGGCAGCCAGTAAAGCACCTACTGGAGAGTCATCTATCCATACTTGTGTGTGTAACCCAGTGTTCAATATGTGTTATGCTTCTCTGTCTGTGCTTGGTCCAGTGAAGATATGAATGTATTTAACTGTCAGCCAAAGCCAAAATTATTCCTTCACTTCATGCTGTAGCGGTTTATGCTTTACATAGAGGTTACAGGTTCAATCCCCAGTGACAACCAAAGTGTTGGTTATATGAAAAGGAATATTACATTATTCTTTACTTCTGAAGAATGTCACCAGCATCTAGCTTTAAATAAAACTCTTTATACTATATCCAGCATAATGTTTTTGGCATTCACTCCTATTTATAAATTAATATCTCAGGGTACTTTTCCTTGAATGTTCTAGTTATGTGGAGCATTTATCCATTAATCTGCTCATTTGATATTATTTTGTTGGAAAGGAATTGGGAAGTGCTTCCATTCCTAATTACTATTCGGTATGAGAGATTTGCCTTCACCAAGTTGGTCTTCTCCATTGATAAAGGAAAGTGACTTCAAGCATGATACTCTTCTTATAAAAAGATTGGTATTGTATATGTAAATTCACTTTCTGCAAAGGAGATCCCCACTCCAGAGCTGAACAGTTGTTCCTCTTGGCTCCCTTGCAGGTAATTCTGCCTCCTAGCTGTTGTTAAGCAGTTCAGAACTAGTGGTAATACCTCCTTGCTGCAGCCCTTTCTCTCTAGTGGAAGCTTCCATAGCCTCAAGCACTACTAAAACAATTATGAGAAATGCTTATCAACAATAAAACATGGGCAGGATTTCAGACTAGAGAGTCTCTCTCCGAGAAAGTGCATTAACATGATAGAAGTCAAAATCCTCCTATGATTACAGTCCTTTTTCTCTATTGATTGGGAAAACCAGTTTAGTGAGTGCAGCCAGAGAGCTCTCTTGCGGGTGAGAGGTGGTTGGTGAGCAGGTGAGAAGAGGCCAGGATGACCACAGCTGAGGAAGCAACATATAGAAAATCCACCAGGAGGTAGAGATTTACCCAGGCTTTCTCTATCTGCTTGTTTCTGCCATAGCTTCTGGGTCACGAGCCTGGAGCTAGATGGCTAATACCTTAGAACAGCAGGTCTATGCTGAACTAGTTTAACTAGTTTTGGTAACCAGTTCAAGATTCCTCTGGATATTAGATTCTGTCACATGGGTAATGTGAAGGGTTGTCATCCCTGGGGTGCAGCCTGGGAGCTGTGGGAACCGCTGTGCCCCTCTAAGACACACAACTGGGCTGGCTCTATATTCACACATCTTGGATGGAAACACAGACAGCCTCACCTGGACCTGTTAACACCCAACACAACAGCAGATGGTGCCACTCACCCAAATGGAGCCGCCTGAGTGCAAACAGCAGACACCAGCCAATTCCTCAACTCCCCAGGCATACCCACCCTCCCCCCGCTGGAGGATGAACCCAAAATTATACGGTCTGGCACTGCACAGAGCTCTGTACAATGTAAGCTCATAAATAGTTCACTGTCCTCTCGATGTGGAAAAGATATGCAACAAGCCTGTGTTAACCAAGCTGAGATTTTTCCCCAGGCACTTCACTCAAACACACCCTGGTTTAGATAAAACAAAAAACAAGTTGATTAACTACAAAAGATAGATTTTAAGTGATTATAAGTAATAGCAAACAGATCAAAGTAGATTACCTAGTAAATAAACAAACTAAACCTAAAAAGAAAAGGAGTACTTGCAGCACCTTAGAGACTAACAAATTTATTTGAGCATAAGCTTTCGTGAGCTACAGCTCACTTCATCGGATGCATTCAATGGAAAATACAGTGGGCAGATTTATATACACATTTATATACACATACAGATTTATATACATGAAACAATGGGTGTTACCACACACACTGTAAGGAGAGTGATCAGGTAAGGTGAGCTATTGCCAGCAGGAGAGTGTGTGGGGGGGACCTTTTGTAGTGATAATCAAGGTGGGCCATTTCCAGCAGTTGAAAGGAACGTCTGAGGAACAGTGGTAGTGGTGGTGGTGGTGGTGGGTGGGGGAGGGGGGCGGAAATAAACGTGGGGAAATAGTTTTACTTTGTGTAATGACCCATCCACTCCCAGTCTTTATTCAAGCCTAAGTTAATTGTATCCAATTTGCAAATTAATTCCAATTCAGCAGTCTCTCGTTGGGAGTCTGTTTTTGAAGTTTTTTTTGTTGAAGAATTGCCACTTTTAGGTCTGTAATCAAGTGACCAAAGAGATTGAAGTGTTCTCCGACTGGTTTTTGAATGTTATAATTCTTGACGTCTGATTTGTGTCCATTAATTCTTTTACCTAGAGACTGTCCAGTTTGACCAATGTACATGGCAGAGGGGCATTGCCGGCACATGATGGCATAGATCACATTGGTAGATGTGCAGGTGAATGAGCCTCTGATAGTGTGGCTGATGTGATTAGGCCCTATGATGGTGTCCCCTGAATAGATATGTGGACACAGTTGGCAACGGGCTTTGTTGCAAGGATAGGTTCCTGGGTTAGTGGTTCTGTTGTGTGATGTGTGGTTGCTGGTGAGTATTTGCTTCATTTTGGGGGGCTGTCTGTAAGCAAGGACTGGCCTGTCTCCCAAGATCTGTGAGAGTGATGGGTCGTCCTTCAGGATAGGTTGTAGATCCTTGATGCGTTGGAGAGGTTTTAGTTGGGGGCTGAAGGTGATGGCTATTGGCGTTCTGTTATTTTCTTCGTTGGGTATGTCCTGTAGTAGGTGACTTCTGGGTACTCTTCTGGCTCTGTCAATCTGTTTCTTCACTTCAGCAGGTGGGTATTGTAGTCATAAGAATGCTTGATAGAGATCTTGTAGGTGCTTGTCTCTGTCTGAGGGGTTGGAGCAAATGCGGTTGTATCGTAGAGCCTGGCTGTAGACAATGGATTGTATGGTGTGGTCTGGATGAAAGCTGGAGGCATGTAGGTAGGCATAGCGGTCAATAGGTTTTCAGTATAGGGTGGTGTTTATGTGACCATCGCTTATTAGCGCCATAGTATCCAGGAACTTAACCCAAAATACTAGAAAGATTGGATATGAATTAGCAATTTCTCACCCTGGCTCATGATACAAGCAGTCCACCAGGTTTCCATACACAGGCTAAAAATCTTTTTAGCCTGGGACCAACACTTCCCCCAGTTCAGTCTTTGTTCCTCAGGTGTTTCCAGGAGTGTCCTTGTGTGGTGAGTGAGGCCCCTAGATGATGTCACACCCCACCTTATGTAGTTTTAACATATGGCGGGAATCCTTTGTTCCAAAAACAGTTCCCCAGCCCAGTTTGTGGATAAATACAGGTACTTAAAATGGAGTTCAGTATCATGTGGTCTGGTCACACGCCCTTGCTGAGTCATAGCAGCTATTACTTACAGGCCGTCTGAAACATTTACAGGAAGCCTAAGCTTTTCCATAGCCCATTGTCTTTGTTGATGAACCATTAGCACTGTCTAGCTTCATCACTGTGGTACCTGAAAGGCTAGCTCGGCGTGTTTTCCAGAGTAATCACATTTGAAATACAGATCCATAGTCAATATTCATAACTTCAGATACAAAAATGATACATGCATGCAAATAGGATAATCATATTAATCAAATCATAACTTTTCCAATGACATCTTAGATGACACATCTTGTACAAAATGCATCATAATTATGCCATAATCATATCGTAATAATATCACTATGACTCAGGGAACTAATGGGCAGGATCTCCTTGGAGGCTAATATGAGGGGGAAAGAAGTCCAGGAGAGCTGGCTATATTTTAAAGAAGCCTTTTTGAGGTAGCAGGAATAAACCATCCCCAGGTGCAGAAAGAATAGCAAATTTGGCGGATGACCAGCTTGGCTTAACAGAAAAATCTTTGATGAGCTTAAACATGAAAAGGAAGCTTAGAAGAAGTGGAAACTTGGACAGATGACTAGGGAGGAGTATAAAAATATTGCTTGAGTATGCAGGGATGTAATCAAGAAGGCCAAAGCAAATTGAAATTGTAGATAGCAAGGGATATGAAGAGTAACAAGAAGGGTTTCTACAGGTATGTAAGCAACAACAAGAAGACCAGGGAAAGTGTGGGACCCTTACTGAATGGGGGAGGCAACCTAGTGACAGATGATGTGGAAAAAGCTGAAGTACTCAATGCTTTTTCCCTCCTTGGTTTTCACAGACAAGGTCAGCTCCCAGACTGCTGCACTGGACAGCACAGTATGGGGAGGAGGTGAGCAGCCCTCAGTGGTGAAATAACAGGTTAAGTATGATTCAGAAAAGCTGGCCATGCACAAGTCCATGGGGCCAGATGAAAGGCATCCAAGGGTGCAGAGGGAGTTGGCTGATGTGATTGCAGAGCCATTGGCCATTATCTTTGAAAACTTCTGGCGACTGGGGGAGGTCCCAGACGATTGGAAAAAGGCAAATATAGTGCCTATCTTTAAAAAAGGGAAGAAGGAGAATCTGGGGAACTACAGACCGGTAAGCCTCACCTCAGTCCCTGGAAAATCATGGAGCAGGGTCCTCAAGGAATCCATTTTGAAGCACTTGGAGAGGAAGGTGATCAGGAACAGTCAACATGGATTCACCCAGGGCATGTTATGCCTGACCAACCTCATTGCCTTCTATGAAGAGGTAACTGGCTCGGTGGACATGGGGAAGGCAGTGAATGTGATATACCTTGACTTTAGCAAAGCTTTTGATATGGTCTCCCACAGTATTCTTGCCAGCAAGTTAAAGAAGTATGGATTGGATTAATGGACTATAAGGTGGATAGAAAGATGGCTAGATCACTGGACTCAACAGGTAGTGATCAACAGCTCGATGTCTAGTTGGCAGCCAGTATCAAGTAGAGTGCCCCAAGGGTTGGTCCTGGGTCCTATTTTGTTCAACATCTTCATTAATGATCTGGACAATGGGATGCATTGCACCCTCAGCAAGTTCGTGGATGACACTAATTTGGGGGTGGGGAGGTAGATGAGCTGGAGGGTAGGGATAGTGTGCAGAGTGACCTAGACAAATTGGAGGATTGGGCCAAAAGAAATCTGATGAGGTTCAACAAGGACAAGTGCAGAGTCCTGCACTTAGGACGGAAAAATCCCATGCACTGCTACAGGCTGGGGACCGACTGGCTAAGTGGCAATTCTGCGGAAAAGGACCTGGGTATTACAGTGGACGAGAAGCTGAATATGAGTCAACAGTGTGCCCTTGTTGCCAGGAAGGCTAACAGCATATTGGGCTGCATTAGTAGGAGCACTGCCAGCAGATTGAGGGAAGTGATTATTCCCCTCTATTCGGCACTGGTGCAGCCACATCTGGAGTATTGCGTCCAGTTTTGGGCCCCACACTACAGAAAGGATGTGGACAAATTGGAGAGAGTCCAGCAGAGGTAAATGAAAATGATTAGGCCGCTGGGGCACATGATTTACGAGGAGAGGCTGAGGTAACTGGGCTTATTTAATCTGCAGAAGAGAAGACTGAGCCGGGATTTGATAGCAGCCTTCAACTACCTGAAGGGGGTTCCAAAGAGGATGGAGCTAGGCTGTTCTCAGTGGTTGCAGATGACAGAACAAGGAGCAATGGTCTTAAGTTGCAGTGAGGGAGGTGTAGTTTGGCTATTAGGAAACATTATTTCACTAGGAGGGTGGTGAAGAACTGGAATGGGTTACCTTGCGAGGTGGTGGAATCTCCAGCCTTAGAGGTTTTCAGGGCCTGGCTTGACAAAACCCTGGCTGGGATGATTTAGTTGGGGATTGGTCCTGCTTTGAGCAGGGGGTTGGACTAGATGACCTCCTTAGGTCTCTTCCAACCCGAATCTTCTACGATTCTATGACGAATATGGGATGAAGTGTCACAAGTAACATCCATCAGAAGAGCTGACATCAACCAACAAAGTAACTTGCAAGTGCCATGGTGTGCATTTGAGAAGCCAGTGGGCACTATTGTCTTAGATGGAGCTGGGTGGACAGTAAGATTGTTTCTGGATTCCCTGTCTATTTCTTCATATCTAGGCAGAAGCCCCATCTGTTTCTTATTCCACACGGATATTGAAGAGTTTCTTTATAGAAAGTCTCTTTCTTCTTGTGGGAGGCTGTGATGGTTTCCCCCCAGGGTGCCACCTGGAACTAGGGTACCACGGAGCCCTCTGACTCAATAGCCTGTGCTCCATCTCACACGGTGCTGCTGTGACAAGCTGCAGGCCTGCTCCAGGTCCTACACTTCCACCAGCATTCACACAGTTAGGAACACACCCAGCTGCAGTCTCATGCAGACTCTGGCCAGCCACTGCATGAACCAACAATAGAGAGGCTACAACCACAATAACTATCAGCTTCCCAGCCTAGAACCCCAGAGCTGTACCATCCTGCCCTGGTCAAAACCCTGACCTGTATGAATTTATTATCCAGTTCGCCTCCCTCTCAACATGGAGAGAGGAAATGCAACAGCCCCTGCCCCTTGAGCTAAGATTCCCAAGCACTTCACTCCAAAACAAAAACAAAACTTTGTTTTATTGTTTTTTGTTTAAACTTACTGGTTTAGATTAAAACATGAAGTAAGTTTATTAACTACAAAAAGATAGATTTTAATGTATTATAAGTGATAGCAAACAGATCAAATAGTAAATAAACAAAACCACAAACTATTAGAAGGATAGGATTTGAATTAACAATCTCTCACCCTGACTGATGATACAAGCAGGCTCACAGATTCTCAAGGCACAAGCTGCACTTGCTTTGCAGCTTGGGATCCCCAGGTTTTCATGCACAGACTAGAAATTGCTTTAGCTTGGGTCCAGCACTTCCCCCAGTTCAGTCTTTGTTCTTCAGGTGTTTCCAGGAGTCTTCTTGTCACTCCCTGCCTTATATAGCTTTAGTATATGGCAGGAACCCTTTGTTTTAAACTTGGTTACCAGACCAATTTGTGGAAAAATACAGACGTCCCAAAATGGAGTCCAGAGTCATGTGGCCTGCTCACATGCCCTTGTATACCTTGCTGAGTCATAGCAGACATTACTTACAGGCTGTCTGGAGAACTCTCGGGAAGCCTTACCAGGTGGGGGATAAGCTTCTCATAAGGCCTATTGTTTTTTCTAATGGCCCATTATCTTGAATAGGCCCTTCACAGCTGGCTATCTAGACTGGAAGCATTTTGCCTAGTGGGTGTGGCCCAGGTGTAACTACATTTGAAGACAGATACATAGTCAATATTCCTAACTTCAGATACAAAAATGATACATGCATACAAACGGGATAATCATATTCAGCAAATCATTACTTTTCTAATGATACCTCACATGAGATACAAAATACATCATAATTATGCCATAATCATATCATAATAATATAACTGTGATGAATATGGAGTGCAGTGTCACAGAGTCATCCTTCAGTCACTGCTTATACAAGGGAGTCAGTCCTCAGCAGCAAACATGGTGGTTTATTTCTGCATCAGGAAACGGAATCTGTGTCTCTCCTGTGTGACTGAGCAATTCTCAGTGTTTCTACCTGGGTCCTGATATCTCCCATATTGGAGGCCTGTATGTGCCTAACTGGGGGAGGGCAGCTGTGTCTTTTTGGAGTCACCCCATCCTCTCAGGTGAAGGTCCCAAGAAGTTGTGGGGGGGGGGGGGGGTCAGAAAGGCCTAGCCACACTTGGCACCAAGCCCAGTCTATGGGTGCTACAGCACCTAGTTCATCTCTTCGGGGCACTGCTGTTGCCATTTCAGTTGTCTGCTTCAAGAACTCCTTGGCAGGCCACAAGGTAGCTAGAGACTAGAGAGAGGGGACTGCAATAGATGCATATTGCCTAACAACAGCTAGAGGCTGGAGCTTCCTGAAGTAGAGTTGAGGAGCAGCTTCTTCACAGAAAGTTAGTATTTGCAGTAATTTGAGAGTTTCAATCTGAGCTATACAAATTGTTTTCTATTAAAACAGGTGAACTTTTTCTGATGGAACTACACTTCCCCACCTTTGTGTCCCACATGAAAATCAGAGCCACACAACAATTCTTGTGAGTTGTACTGAGGAAAATTTCAAGAAGCTTGTTGTTCAGATTTTCTGGTTCTGTATGTTGCCCTGATCCTAGTAGTTGTTTTGCACACAAAATTTCCGCTGGTGTCAATAGGTATTTTGCATGTGTGTAAGCAGAGTCAGGATGAGCTCCACCCTGACATCTGGTGGTGAAGTGTGGCAAGTTGTGGAAAAGAACTTTAGGGGCTGATCTCATTTGCATAGGCACACCCACCCCGCCTAGAATGAGGCCATAGCTGCCCAAATGGTCACTTTGGCTGCTCTGGGACCCCCAGTGTCTCTGTTATTGGGGCAGGAAGAATAAATTGTTATTACCCTGATTATGGGAATCAAGGACAGTGGAACTGTACTTGGCCTTTTGTTATAATGGAGGGACTCACCATCAACTAAGTAGCACTCGCTAGGCAAGGGACATGGGTTCCAAAACTCTGTGAATTGAGAGAGGCTGGGAACAAGTATTAATACTTAGTGGCATGGGCCCCCTGGTGAGGGCCTTATATGCTAATTGCACTTCCTCCTCTCTCCACTGTGGAATATCAGAGCTAATTTTGATTCTATTAGGAGTCTAGTTACAGGCTGCTGAGCTGAATTTACTTTGGGCTAATGGTGCACCAGCACTGAGGCTACCCTACTACAAGCTGAAATCACAAAAGAGCTAAACTTACTAAGAGCTGAAGTCACTGAGTGTTGTGTTAAGTAGTGGGGGAGCCTGAAGATATATGGTGGAGCAGTTTGAGGGATGGCAATCAGAGCGGCTGGTGGAGCAGAGCAGTTTGTGGGATGGTGAGTGGAGCGGAGTGGCTGGTGGAGCAGAGCAGTTTGCGGGACGGCGAGCAGAGTGGAGCGGCTGGTGGAGCAGAGCAGTTTGTTGGATGCCTAGAGCAGCCCATGGGGTGGCTGGCAGAGCGGAGCCCCATGGAGAGGTGGGGCCATCAGCTTTGGACCATGTAAGGTGCCCCTTAACTCCCCCCCATCTCCACCCAGGTTGGGAGGTAAAACTCTGCAGATAAACTTTTGAACTCTGGGGCTGTGCTGACCAGGGACAGAGACTTTTGGGTCGTTGGACTTTTGGGACTTTGGGTGATTTTGGGTTGCTGGATTCAAGAACTAAAGGGAAAGGACATACCCCAATTTGCTTGGGGTGGGTTTTTGCACATGGGTTGTGTTATGAATCCTGTTGGTGGTGTTTCCCCAACATAATGCCACATTGTTTCTCTCTGTTATTAAAAGGCTTGTTGCTACACTCAGACTATGTGCTTGCGAGAGGGGAAGTATTGCCTCTTGGAGGCACCCAGCGGAGGTGGTATATATTTGTCCCACGTCACTGGGTGGGGGCTGGAGCCGGTTTTGCATTGTGTTATTGGAATGGAAACCCTAGATACTGAACCCGGCCGTTGTTGCTGCCAACTCTGACGGGCAGAAGGGTTACATGTGCAAGGACTGTAGGTTCAAGATGCAATTCCTCACTGACCTTTGTGGAATATGAGGCATTCCACATAAATGTGTTACTCTTGGCTATGAAAATATACCAAAAGTGGAGGATGTGCCTCTCAACTGAGCACAGTGACAGTTGCTTATTTGCCTATAGAATAGTTGTATCATCTGCGGCCAGTGACAGGGTTGGAAAATTCCATTTGTACAGTGACGTTTTTTTAATTGATTGAACATGCTTTACAGCTGCTGCCTCCTCCACTTGCAGTTGGCACACTCACCTCTTCTCGCTCTGATTAAAGTGATAGTATCTGCTATCGAACTTAATCATCTCTGACATCACAATAATGGGAGTCTTGCCGGGGACCAAGGACAATAAGTGTCAGGAGAATGGCCCAAATGCCATTTCCTGGGATTGAGACGTACGTGTGTGTGTGTGTGTGTGTGTAGTAGGGGATTCACTTACTCATTTACTCTTCAAACCTGGGGGGAGGATATATAGGCCATATTGGGACCTATTGCTGCTAGCTACAAGAAGGAAGAAATAGTTGGGTTTTCCTATCCCTTCCCCCCAGCTTTGAGCACTCCTTTACATTTAAAAAAATAAACTTTAACTTGTGGATGTAGAAAGTATACTTAATTATTGCCCAGCTAACTCAGCCAGATTTTTCCACATTCTATTCAAAGTGTTGTTTAAAATAATTACCAAAGAACTGCTTCAAGCTGGCTGAAGCTAGCTGAATGTTACTGCAGGGGAAAAAAACCACCTGGTTATTTTGGAATCAGAATGGAAGAGGGAGAAAGAAATATTTCTTAGCAATATCCCATGATTTGTTTGATGTTCTGTTATGCTATCCACGTAAATAACTGCAAGTCAATATTTTAACCTTTAGCCCTCGATGCTGCAGTGCTGCTTTTCTCAGCAAAGACATTAACGTCTGTAGTGCTTTATCAGTTCATGTGTTTTCTACCCTCTCTGAAGTTCATCTTTTGTTTAATAATTGTATTCCTATTGATTTCAGTAGGAAATGCAGAAATGAACCTCCTCTTATCTGGTGAGGACAGTCACTTACCTTTAATTATTTACATCTTCAGTATCTTAGGCCCAGGATATTGGCATATTTATAGAATATCTCTCTGAGCCAAGAACTTGAATGGGTAATGTATAACAGTATTGACAAAGGGCCAAAGGCAGAACACTCCACAAAGGGAAGTTCATAGAATTCTGCCCACATTGTTCAATTTGGGAAGGGGTTTTCCCGTCTCCCCACAGAGTGAGATAATTCCAGTAGGAAACTTATGGATTCTTCAGGGTCATAGAATCATAGAATGTCAGGGTTGGAAGGGACCTCAGGAGGTCATCTAGTCCAACCCCCTGCTCAAAGCAGGACCGATCCCCGACAAAATCATCCCAGCCAGGGCTCTGTCAAGCCTGACCTTAAAAACTTCTAGGGAAGGAGATTCCACCACCTCCCTAGGTAACGCATTCCAGTGTTTCACCACCCTCCTAGCGAAAAAGTTTTTCCTAATATCCAACCTAAATCTCCCCCACTGCAACTTGAGACCATTATTCCTTGTTCTGTCATCTGCTACCACTGAGAACAGTCTAGATCCATCCTCTTTGGAACCCCCTTTCAGATAGTTGAAAGCAGCTATCAAATCCCCCCTCATTCTTCTCTTCTGAAGACTAAACATCCCCAGTTCCCTCAGCCTCTCCTCATAAGTCATGTGTTCCAGTCCCCTAATCCTTTTTGTTGCCCTCCGCTGGACTCTTTCCAATTTTTCCACATCCTTCCTGTAGTGTGGGGCCCAAAACTGGATACAGTACTCCAGATGAGGCCTCACCAATGTCGAATAGAGGGGAACGATCACGTCCCTCGATCTGCTGGCAATGCCCCTACTTATACATCCCAAAATACCATTGGCCTTCTTAGCAACAAGGGCACACTATTGACTCATATCCAACTTCTCGTCCACTGTAACCCCTAGGTCCTTTTCTGCAGAACTGCTGCCAAGCCATTCGGTCCCTAGTCTGTAGCGGTGCACTGGATTCTTCCGTCCTAAGTGCAGGACTCTGCACTTGTCCTTGTTGAACCTCATCAGATTTCTTTTGGCCCAATCCTCCAATTTGTCTAGGTCCCTCTGTATCCTATCCCTACCCTCTAGCGTATCTACCTCTCCTCCCAGTTTAGTGTCATCTGCAAACTTGCTGAGGGTGCAATCCACACCATCCTCCAGATCATTTATGAAGATATTGAACAAAACCGGCCCCAGGACCGACCCCTGGGGCACTCCACTTGATACCGGCTGCCAACTAGACATGGAGCCATTGATCACTACCCGTTGAGCCCAACAATCTAGGCAGCTTTCTATCCACCTTATAGTCCATTCATCCAGCCCATACTTCTTTAACTTGCTGGCAAGAATGCTGTGGGAGATCGTGTCAAAAGTTTTGCTAAAGTCAAGGAACAAGGGTCACTGCAGACCAGGGAAATCAACATGGAGTGTCTCGACCAGCTCTGAATCTCCCTCCTAACTCGCAGCCTGCATTTTCAGGGCCTCCCCTGGCTACATACCCTTATGGAACTGCACGCTTTTAAAAGGAGTGGGAGAGGGGAATGGGAGATAGGAGACCCTCTTGCTCACCTAGAGGAAAACAGCGTGCTTCATTTCCCCAAGTTACTCCTACGGCTGAAGTGGAAGCAGGTCTGTGCTGTGGAACTAAAGATTGTGGGTTCAGTTCTGCTATGTGAAAAAGGAAATATATAGGTATGAAAGTAAATATAAGGACACTAGAGTAATTAGTAGAAAGGCTTTACATTGCAAAAATGTATTTAGATGTGAATTAGACTTTTGAGTTAATATTCATTTATTATATTTTTATTGTGTATACTCTGAATAATGGAAGTTGAGAACTGGCTGGGGCATTTCATTGAAGAGCGTGTTTGAATCCAGCCCAGTTCATCAAGAATGGTTTCCATCTTAATGGATGTTTGGTGGTCCTCACATGAAATGAGTTTGATGGGTTTCAGCTCCTGTGTCACAAACCCATCATCATTCTTTGAACTGAATTGTGAGCTCTTGAGAGCAGGGACTGTCTCTTTACTACATGCAGCATCTAGCTTGCCCTTAAGGGCTGGAAGGCTAGGACTAGCCAACTCTGATTAAGATCTTAGATTGGGTCAGGTGTTTCTACTAAAGAAGCATGAGGAAACTAAAGAAGCATGAGTGACTACCAGAGGCAGAAGGCCTGGTGGTAAGAGACCCCTGAGGACAGAACTCAAGACTAGCAGGGTAGTTGTTGTTTTCAGTTTTGGATTGTTGTATTGGGGAAATGAAAAAGGGTAAAAGCCTGGTCCAAAGGGCCTATGAGACTGTGTTTGGTGTGAATGGAACAGGAGAGCCCTGAAGAAGGAGGAATTATTAAAGGGCACAGCAGAGGCACCCCTAGCCATGAGAGGTGGCAGACCCAGCTATATGCCCTCCACCACTAGCTCTGGCAGCAGGGGCCATAATCACATCACTTGAATATATTAACAAGAATTGGTAATGCTGTGATTGTCACGTACACACTGGGAGCATCAAGGTGTTGCAAGGAAGCCTCAAGCGGAGAGTCTGGCTTTTGTAAAACAGACCCATAGGTGCTTCTGTCTCTGGAGGGTTAAACAAAAGTTTTATGTGTACTTCCTCAAGCTGGGATAAAACATGCACAAATGTTCCAACTGTAGAACCCTGAAGTCAAAACTTAAGTTTCCCAGCAGGGGTATTCAGCCTGCTGTCCTCAAAGGGTTCGCCCCACCACATGAAGTTTGGCTATTCCCACCCCTAGCTTTTGGGTTCAGGAAGCCTGCCATGTTTTAACTGTCCATGCTCAAACTCAGGAACTGGGTTTCTCTGGATCCTCTCCTTTCTGATTGGCCCCAGAATCTGCTTTCTTCCACCAGTCTCACCTGGTATATCATGATTAGGTCAGGGCAATTATCCCTGGCCTTTTCTGCTGAGTTGTTGTTAAAACAACCCAACTGATTCCCAAGTGGCAGTGTTCTCCGGTGCTCACTAGAAAGAAAAGAAAGTGGGAAATGAACGGAAACAGGAAAAGACTATATTTCATACTCCATTTGTATCACATTCACTCATTTAATGAGGCCATATGCAACATAAGAATTTTATAAACTACAGAAACCTGCTGTAATGTATCCAGCTCCACAAAGCACTAGACTACCCTGTCACACAGGGGTATTTAAAAAAATTTACAAAGAGAGACCCCCTTCAAATGATCTAATCTTTTGACCAAAAATCATGAGATTTTTTAAAAATAATTTCATGAGTGTGGGAGTGTAACTCAAGGCTTTTGGGATTTGCAGTGTTGTTCTGAAGAAGTGAATGGTTGGGTGAGAGCTGAGCGTAGCAAGAAAGGGCTATTGGACTCCGTTCAAGTGCCCAGATGCTGCTGCATAGGAGGGATAGCTATTCCAACTGCTAGGCTGAAACAGCTCACACATGTTGACAGAACAGTGCCCAGCCTTGCCTAAGCAGCCACCTGCAGTACTTCGTCTTTCTATTGTCTTAACACTAGAATGAGTTTTGGAAGGCAATTTTGCAATGGAAAAACCTCTCATTTTTTAAATGAATTTTTTCACTAAAACGTTGATGTAATCAATTTTCTTTTTTTTTTTTGCCTTTTCTAAAATATTTGACCAATTTTTATCAAAAGTATCATAAAAAATGTTATCAAAACAGCCTTTGACATTTTTCATTTACTGGGAATTGGGGTTTTTTTAATTTAACATATTTTGATAACTGTTCTTGAAAAATCATGAACATTTTTTTAAAGGACAGAAAGTGATTCATATTTGAACACTTTGAATAAAAACGCTCTGAAAGTTCAGAACTCTGTTCGAGAATAATTTTTCATTTTTCAGCCAGCTCCGTTCAACACTATTGTTCACTTTCATTTATACTCAGTCATTTGCCTGAAGCTGTTGCTGTTCCCATTGGTGGCTCACAGACTGTCTGTCTGTCTGTCTGGGCACAATCTAAGCACTAAATAAACGTAGCTATTTTAGCTCAACTAGTTAGATACCAGATCTCTCTTTACATCCTCAGTGTCTTTCTCCCATTATCTACACCCCACAGAGTGACAATAGCGCTCAAGAGTAGGTTTCTATTTCCTTATTCCAGCTGTCCATGATCATCCCTGCCTCTGATGGTTTATCATTATAAACCACTAGCAATCAGTAGCATACTCAGCCTTCAAACGTGCCAATGTAGCAACACAAGCAATCAAAATATGTGACAAAATGGTGTTTTGTAGCACTTTGTGTCATCCTTTTTAATGTTTAACTATAAAACAAGGTCTAAAGGAAGCTTTCTCACTGTGTGTATTAAATAAACCAGTTGCTTTAAAAAAAATTCCATCCTGTGCAACCATGATGACTAGGGCTCTACCAAATTCACAGTCCATTGTGGTCAATTTCATGGTCATGGGATTTTTAAAATTGCAAATTTCATTATTTCAGCTATTTTAAATCTGAAATTTCACAGTGTTGTAATTTTAGGGGTCCTGACCCAAAAAGGAGTTGTGGGGAGTCACAAGGTTATTGGAGGGGGGTTGCAGTACTGCTATCCTTGCTTCTGTGTTGCTGCTGGTGGTGACAATGCCTTCAGAGCTGGGCTGCTGGAGAGCAGCAGCTGCTGGTCAGGATCCCATCTCTGAAGGCAGAGCCACCACCAGCAGCAATTCAGAAGTAAGAATGGCAGGTACGGTATTATCACCCTTTCTTCTGCGCTGCTGTCTTCAGAGCTGGATGCCCGGCCAACAGCTACCGCTCTCCAGCAGCCCAGCTCTGAAGGCAGCGCAGAAGTAAAGGGTGGCAATATCACAACTCCCCCTAAAATAACCTTGTGACCCCCCTTCAACTCCCTTTTGTGTCAGGACCTCCAATTTGAGAAACTTTGGTCTCCCCTGTGAAATCTGTATACTATAGGGTAAAAGCACACAAAAGGCCAGATTTCAGGGGGGGAGATCAGATTACACAGGCTGTGACATGTTTTTCATGGGCGTGAATTTGGTAGGGCCCTAATGATGACACTCTCCTTCCCTCATGGGTTGGTAGTAGGGTTTGAACACTGGATTGTCAGATCCCCAGCACAGACCTCTAGCTTCTATTTCTAAAGAAGTGACTGCTATCCCTTATTTTGACCAACCAATGGAGAGGAACACAGCACACACTTTGCCAGTGGGTTACAATTTCCCAGACATCAGTAGACTGTGGGGAGTGAGGATTCCTGGGTTCTTTTCCTGGATGTGTGGGGGGTGGAGGGAAGTGTGTGATCTGGTGGTTAGAGACAGGCTAGCCAAACACACGGATTTGGCATGTGGAGTGCCCCAGGGGTCGGTCCTGGGGCCGGTTTTGTTCAATATCTTCATAAATGATCTGGAGGATGGTGTGGATTGCACTCTCAGCAAATTTGCGGATGATACTAAACTGGGAGGAGTGGTAGATACGCTGGAGGGGAGGGATAGGATACAGAAGGACCTAGACAAATTGGAGGTTTGGGCCAAAAGAAATCTGATGAGGTTCAATAAGGATAAGTGCAGGGTCCTACACTTAGGATGGAAGAATCCAATGCACCGCTACAGACTAGGGACCGAATGGCTAGGCAGCAGTTCTGCGGAAAAGGACCTAGGGGTGACAGTGGACGAGAAGCTGGATATGAGTCAGCAGTGTGCCCTTGTTGCCAAGAAGGCCAATGGCATTTTGGGATGTATAAGTAGGGGCATAGCGAGCAGATCGAGGGACGTGATCGTTCCCCTCTATTCGACACTGGTGAGGCCTCATCTGGAGTACTGTGTCCAGTTTTGGGCCCCACACTACAAGAAGGATGTGGATAAATTGGAGAGAGTCCAGCGAAGGGCAACAAAAATGATTAGGGGTCTAGAGCACATGACTTATGAGGAGAGGCTGAGGGAGCTGGGGTTGTTTAGTCTGCAGAAGAGAAGAATGAGGGGGGATTTGATAGCTGCTTTCAACTACCTGAAAGGGGGTTCCAAAGAGGATGGCTCTAGACTGTTCTCAGTGGTAGCAGATGACAGAACGAGGAGTAATGGTCTCAAGTTGCAATGGGGGAGGTTTAGATTGGATATTAGGAAAAACTTTTTCACTAAGAGGGTGGTGAAACACTGGAATGCGTTACCTAGGGAGGTGGTAGAATCTCCTTCCTTAGAGGTTTTTAAGGTCAGGCTTGACAAAGCCCTGGCTGGGATGATTTAACTGGGAATTGGTCCTGCTTCGAGCAGGGGGTTGGACTAGATGACCTTCTGGGGTCCCTTCCAACCCTGATATTCTATGATTCTATGATTCTATGTTCATTCTGAAACACATTGTGACTCATTAGATAAGGCTTTATTTTTACTTTACTATTATGTTTAGTAATTTTATTTTTATATTTTAATTTATCTTAGAAAAGAATTACAATATAAAAATAACAAAGTGCTTCTTTTAAATATTTAAAACAAAATTTCATCAAAATTGACACATTCCCACAGAATTTTGACAAACTGGCATTTTCCAATGGAAAAACACTTAGTCAAGAAAAGGTATCACTTGGGAACGCTATCAACTAACATTATCTACTCGTTACTCACTATATAAAATAAACTAGGCTAAGACTAAATGCAAGGTTGTGAGACTACAACCATGCAGAGCTCTGACTCCAGCCACTGGTGATGAGAAGGAACTGAGGGAAGTCAGGACAGCACCACCTCATATAGCCGGGAAGGGCACAGCCACGGGATGCAAGCACCACCCCTCTAAGAGTACCATTAGCCAAAAGGCTGCAGCGCACTGGGCATGCACACACCTAAGTGGAATACACATCTGCATCTACGCGAAGAACTGGACTGCTTCAGAGACTTTCAGCCAAGCCCACTGGGAAGGTCATGGAATGGAATAAGGAGCATTTCTTGTCTCAGAGTTGGGCTGGACTTTTGGGAGTTGTCTTCAGACTCAACCTTCACCTCCTTACTGCTGGAAATGCTTCTCTTCTCCCAATCTATGCTTTTCTTACGATCATCTTCTCTTTGCGACTGTTCCTGACCTTTCTGTGGTCAGAACTGTGGTCAGAGGCCAGGCTTGGAGCTATCCAGAATGGGAAGGCTGGACTGGGTACACGAGGGAGAAGAACAGTAGACACAAGATTTTTTGGTATAGTAAAGGTGTGATGCACAGGCGTGATGGCAAGAAACCTAGTCTTTATTTTCTGGCCCCGGTCACCTCTCATCAATTAGATTTCCAAAATTTAATGCTGCTGTTACAAGACAGGGATCAGTAGCCACAAACTCCAGCAGCCTACAGTTATGATCAGCTTATTACTAAGGGGCGCATGCTTTGATGCTAAATTGTGGGGAACAGGAAACAGAGGCCTCAGAAGGTGGGAGGAGACTCATTTGATTGAGGTAATGGCTCAGGGGCTGGCAGGTAGGTGGGATAAGTACTCTGTTGAGACAGGAGATGAGTTTGGTCTTCTGTTGCTGTAAGGGTTAACTGAACTTCAGTGCACTTCTGGCCATCATGTGAGAAATGTGGGGTGGGGAAAGTATATCAAGTAGAAAGAAATTCTGAATAGTCTCCTTCCAAAGGGCAAATCTGTTAGTTATAAGATTAGCTTTGCCAAACATGCTGTGTTGTGGTCTCTTGTGTGTGGGGTTGGTTTTTTGCTTACACTCTAACTTACATAATTGTACTATATTGTCAGTAAACTCAGCTGTGCTACTGAGCATAAGAAAACAGAACAGAAGGCAAGCACCTTTCTATTTATATTCTTCTGTGGAAAAATACATGCTTTAATTAAGTTCCCTTGAAAGACCTTGTCACACAGGTTCTGTTTACTAATATTATTGTCCTTTGCCCTATGATTCATTAGTGCTGCAAAGGACAGAAGCTCAGATTCTCCTTACGGTTACACTGATGTAAATTCAGAGTACCTCAGAATTTACTACAGTGGATTTGCTCCACATTTACACCAGTGTTACTGAAAGCAAAATCTGGGCCAAACGAATATTTCTGTCTTTGGTAACAATGATGGGACCACACTGAACATAATGTAACTTATGGGCAGAATTTGACCCAGAGAATGTGAATAGCCTAATAGCATCTTGTCAGTCTACCATTTATGATTACAGATGGTCCCCAAGGAATGGGAAGATGGTGGTCTATGATTTATAGAGGTTTCAAATTACATTCCGTAAAAAGGATTAATTTTTAAAATAAAAAGTGAAATACACAGTATTGCCAACCCCCCACATTTGAAAAAATGATGAGACTGGCCTAAAAAATCATAAAATAAGAAGGATTAAAGAGTGTTTTTGGTCTGTCTGCTGATTTTTGAAGTTCCCCTGCTCATAAAATGTGTCTTTTTGACATTTAGTGGTAGCAACTCTCACAGGTGTATAGTGAGTGATGCAATTTGGTCCTTGCACACCTACATCAATTAATTATGCAACTCTCAGTGACATGCTGCAATCAATTCCGCATCCTTCCAGCTGCAAATCTACCCCTTTCCCTGGTACATTTCTGCTCCTCCAGTAATTGTGGAAGCTCTTCACTCTCTACCTGAACTGGGAAGGGGCAGCTTTAGGTGCGCTTCACCCACTTTTCCAGGCCTGGGGTAGGAGTGGCCCTCTACACCTTCCCAGGCCTGGTGATGTGGCATTAGGGGATGTCTTCACTACAGAATTAGCCTGGGTGATTGGCACCTGGTCTGAGCACCTGGTTTAGTCTACCTGGGATGTGAACATCCACACTGTAAAGCCATATGCAGGACTGTGTCCTTCTCTACACTGCATTGAGTGGATTCTTTCCCAGTGAACTGTGGAAGAATGTCTGTCCTGCCGGGCATAGAAAGGGAATAGTGGGAAGACAATGGATGTGATTTAGCTTGCATTTTCACTGCAAAGTGAGTGGGTTATTCGCCTAGGTTCTGCTTTCTCTCTGGCTTTAACACACAGACGGATTTATGTCAGCTAGCCTGGGTTGGAAGCACCACCAAACTCTGCTGAGAGGTGTTTTTTTTGTGTGTGAATGGAGTGAGGACAAGGGCAGTACCTGTGTAGGAGCCCGCACGTACTCTGTAGTGAAGATAAACCTTCCTGGAGGAGAAGGGAAGGTGGGAAGAGGAGAGAGGAGTGGACTGTACAGGAGTGGAGAGGTGGGAGTAGGGCTCCCCTGATCTGCAATGCTTCTTCTGCCCCCTCTTCCCTGGGAAAATAGTATTGGTAATTGCCTCCCACTCTGTCCCTATTAAAAATAAAAAACTTCTCTCAGTTCCAAAGGGGAAGGAGATTACTCTCTGCCTGCCTCCTGCAGCATTTCTGATTGGCTGCTCTTGCTCAGGAGGCGAGGAAGTAGGGAAGGCAGCCAGTCAGAGCATGTTTCCCTCTGGGAATTCTGAAAATGGTATGAAGGTTGCAGCTTCTCTCATTGTCATGGGAAGATTACCTGGAGTGGGGGTCAAAATCCCATTACTTGTGATAGAATTGGGGCAGGATTCATAGATTCCAAAGCTATTGTGAAATAGTCTGACCTCCTGCATAACACAGGCCATAGAACTTCTCCAAAGTAATTCTTAGAACACAGCTTTTAGAAAAACATCCAATCTTCATTTAAAAATGGTCAGTGATGGAGAATCCACCATGACCCTTGGTAAATTGTTCCAACGGTTAATTACTCTCACTGTTTAAAAAGTGGCAACAATGGACACCCACCGGCCAATATCTATTGTTTAAATACTCCTTTCAACAGCAGTTGGGTTTTCCAGTGCAACGTCTTAAAAAACGAGTAAACCCCTTAATATTAGTTTTTAAAAATCTGATTTGACTAAAAGGACATACATGAGTTTTAAAAATCTGGTAGAAAACCAAAACGCTATCTGTTTTGAGTGGAATAGTTTATATTTGTTTGTTCTGTTTGTCCGAAATGTAATTTAAGTTGGGAAATGTAGGAAAAAACAACCTCCTCACAAAATGCATCCTTAACATTATTCAGTTCCTCAAAGCAAGCTTTTTTTTTTTTTTTTTTGAGACGGTCCAATCCTGGTTCCATTAAAGTCAGTTGCAAAACTCTGATCAACTTATGGCTAAACTGTACAGGATGACTGAGATTTAAGCCTTCAGTTTCTTTGCAAAACTGAATATTGTAGGGAGAAAATAATAGGAAATTTCAGAATTTTTCTTGAAAAAATTGAGGGGAGTTCTGCAATTCATTGCAAGCCACTGTAAAGAAATTTCATAGGCCCCATTCTGCAAAAAGATCTGCTGAGGTGAACCCTTGCACCCTTGAAGTTTCTGTGATGTGCACACCAATCTGTAGAAAAGTGGGCTGACACTCCAAACTCATTTCATACAGGCCACTAAACAGCCACCATATCGTTACTTGCATTTTTCCATCTGAAGATCTCAAAGTGCTTTACAGCCATTGCCTCATATTCTGTATTGTTCCACCTATTTCTGGTTGCTGAAACTTAGGTGTTAAAATCAAAATTCTAGCCTTAATAATGTGAGGGTTCTAGGAGCATGGGAGCAGAATAGATGCTGAGCAAAGGTCCCTGAGCCATTTTGTTCGTTCATGGGAGTGTATGTGTTTGGGGTCGATATGGGGAATGGAAGTATGGTAATGTCAGCAGGTGATCTGCCCATGTCTTTTTGGAGCACTGAAGCAAGCATTAGTCAGGCCTCTTGACTAGCGATTAAGGGAATACTAGGTCCACATTCTTCCCTGCTTCTTTGCAGGTGTATGCACACGCTTCCCCCCCTTTTCCCTCTCCCCCCATCCAGGATACCTGCTTAAGAAGACCAATTTTTTTGCCCTGAGTGACTTGTCTAAACATATATAGGAAGAACAGGGGATAGAGTGTGATGAGAGTGGTAGGTAAGGATGAGGAAAGAGAGAGAACTGCCTCATCCTGAGAGTCTGCCAGGCAAAGTGACATGAATTCATTGCAACTGCAGTTATTACAGCTGCTTTACACAGATATGAAATAAAGTATGTATGATCCACTTCACAATGCTAGCAAGTAACCTTCTAATGATTTATTACCAACTGTGCTTAAAGCAGCTATGAATGTGAAGAGTACTCAAAAGCAGTACATTTTCTGAACATTTCATTTCATCTGTGTGAGGAGCTAAAGTGAAATTCCAATTTCAGCAAGTGAAACTAAATCCTATTTTGAAAATACATTTCCTGCTGTGCACTTGTAAATAGGATTGCTGCCTCAATTCTCTCTCCTTCTTCTGGTGAATGCACTCAGTTCTACTGCCCTACAATGTACAACTGTGTCACAGATCCACACAGATTGCTGAGTGAAGCATGAGTGAAGCATTCTTTGGTACAAATTTTCCTCTTGAGGATCCTTGCACTCACTGAAGTGCCATGTGTCAGTGAATTCCTACACACCACTGTATTCTGATGACTGTGTGTGTGTATCATTACAGATGGAATTTCCAAGTGCACATTTGTGCTAAGTATTGTCAGTATTTAAACTATACAGTACATGAGTCATGCAGAGGATCTAATTATGTGGGATTTTAACCAGGTACTTCCTTCTGGTTGTCTAATTCAGAACTGGATCTCTAGTTATTACTTCACTGGACACAGAAAACATCAGTGCAATATAATTTGGGGGGGGGGTTGTATTCCTCACACAATGGTAATTAGGGCTAAAAATTGCGGTCTTCACTCAGGCAAAGCACCCATTGAAGCCACTGCAAGTGTTGCCTGAGTAAGGACTAGGATTTGGCCCCAGAGTGGAAACAGCTTAGTCAAATTGTGCAATACACTTTCACCTTGATTTTCTAAAGCCTGAATTTCTAAAGTGACCTAAATCCACACACAATACATGTTTCTCCCTAGCCTGCATTCCCGTAAAATAGCATTTTGGTTGCTCCTAGTCCTGCCTACATTCCAGAGGGTCAGTTCAGAAGGAAAACAGAATACTTCTGCCCCTATTTGAAGAGACTGGATTCTGGTATCAACGATGGGTCTGATAAAACACGTGAGTGCAGATCATTTAGGATGCGATTAGTCTCAGATCCACAATGCCTCTTTTTTATAACCCACACAAACTGGAAGATCTCAGGTTGAGATTTTCAAGCTGACTCTGGGATTTAACCATGCAAGTTCTATTAATTTCCATGGGAACTCTATAGGGCTAAATCCCCTCTTTAGCTTTGAGAAATCTCAACCTTAAGTTATGGCTCTTACAATAACTACTATTACAATTAAATACTTTTCTGGATGCCAAAATGTTAAATAAATTAATGAATAAATACAATATTGTAGTGTGTACTGCTGGGAGAGGGAGCAGGGACTACGTTTCCCACTGGAATTCTGGTCAGCCCTTGTGCAGAAGTTCCGGGGGTATGGCAGGACAACTTAGTCAGAGGGGTGGCCAAGAATCTAGTCCAGAGGACGAACAGTGAAAGGACCAGTCCATTGCTAACTCTCACTTTATAAGCCATTTCTTCATTTGTGTCATATTCATTCCGGTGCCACCAGGACCTTTTCTCATTGCCATTGTTATGTGGGCCATAAAACAGCCAAAGAAAAAAGAATATGGAGAAACTTATGTTTGGGGAAGAAAAAGCAGCATCGCCTTTTGGACAAATACTCAGAAAACCCCCATCCTTCGATACAATGGAGAATTTTTATCCTGTTACAATTGTTTATTGTACTAGTAGCTGAAAGCCTGTGCTGTTGCTTGGGCGTTGCAGCTGAGCCAAGTAATCCTTGATCTGTGCAATCTCCCTCAGATAACCAAATGAAACGGCTGCATGGAAATTAGCTGTTGAGTAAGGGTAGTAATTGGTTATCTCTGAGATCATAATGGGCTAGGACCCTTGGCATGGTATTAGATATGACTAACTGCAGCTATAAACTGCACAGGTGTAATTTGTAAAGTCAAATGGCTGAGAATTTAAAAACTGGATGGTAACAGCCTGCAAATCCCAGTGATGATTCAATCTGCTGATATTCTGAACCAAAAGAGCCCTCCACCATGCTTGTAGCTGTTTCCATTGCTCCTCACTGACTCAGACATTTTGGGCTTCAAAAAGTGACACACACAGTGACAATCCTTGAATCTTCTTATATAACTATTTCCCCACTATTTTTGTACTTCTTCTTTACATTTATTATAAGTAGTTTCCATTCTGTTGTATTCTCTTGCACGTATACAAGTGTAAAAAATCATTTTGGCCCAAAATCTCTGTTTTGATTATTTATTTGTAGCACCACAGTGCCTAGGAGCCCTAATCATAGATCAGGACCCCATTGCCCTAGCTCTATGAACCACACTCTTTTGGAAGAGCCACCAGAAAAATACCAGTTATGTGGATCTGAGGATCTGCTCCATTCTGAAGGAGAGAGGAATGTCAGTGGGTCAAATGTTCTCTTTGGAGGCTCTTTCTTCCTTTTAAAAAAAGCACAAATTATTCTGAATTAGGAGTCAAACAATGCAGATCAAAGGGAAGAATTGGGTCCTTTCTTACTTTTAGTCCACACTCAGTTCTACCAGGTCAGCCCAATTTTGATCTAAGATGATGCAAAGTGCATCCCTTTCATTATACGCCTTGTTCAGTCAGCTACAGTGATTGTTCACTGTGCATGTGAGATCAGAATTGTTATTGATAAGCCCAACAGAAAGATAAAGGGTAAGAAAAATAATAATATCCTTTAAAGATTTAGAACATGGAGACTAAATTTCATTTAAGAGAATACAATATAATCTTAACCAATTTTCCAAGTAAGGATTTTGTTGTTTGTAGTTATCATTAAATGTATAGTTTGGGTAGGATGGTTGTAACCAGAGAAACTCATGTTCGTTGCAGCAGGGGATACATCATAAAATTAAAAAACAAAGGAACAATAAATGCATGTTTGAAATAGAAATAGGTAGTGATTTTCTGGAGGGGCCCTTTGTTTAAAATTCCAGCATCAGCTTGAAGGAAAGGTTGGGTTGATTTCCTTGCCTCTGAAGGAATGAATTCCCTCTTTCAGTCCTGCTAAATCATTCCTGTCACAGATGACTTATCCCTGGGGCTCATAAATATATTACGTAAGAATAGGTATTTTTGAGTCTTTCCCAAGACAGGGCACCTCCAGGTTTCCCTACAAATTATTTGTTCTGCCCTCCTTTAAATAGCACAAACACTTGAATGCTGTGCTATACGATCAATATATTGTCTCTATTTTCAACAACAAAGTGTAAGCATTCCGGCAAAGTGCATTTAAAATATGTTTGTTTGCCAAGTGGTGTTGTCTCTTTTCTTGGGCATGATATAGGGAAACAAACTGATAGATTCTGCAGGCAAATGCACCTTTGATATATGGGCTTTTTCAGAGGATAAAGGGGAAAATCTCTCTGAGATCCCCTGGTTAAAGTATTGGCAGTACAGCAGTGGAAATAAAGCTTTAGTCTGCTGAAAATGTATCATTTATATTTTTTCCAAACATACTCAACTAATCCCCATAGCTTAGTCATTGTCTCCTATAGTCTTGTTTTCAGTTATTAGCAAGTGGTTTTAAAAACCCTCTTTAGGTGATATGCTGGGCCCATTCTCCCATAATGTGCAGTCAATTGTTAGACAAAATACAATTTAGTCTTTAGATCTTTTTCTCAATACAAAAATAAAATAATTACATTTTGGGGGGAGGAGCCTAGGGACAGATTTAAAGTTTTATATTAAAACTGAATATTTTCCTCTTCTTTAGGGGAGATATATTTCTTCATTTAAAATATGTGGGTTAATACTGTACATTATTATGAGCTGGGTGAAATGTTATGGGGTGAGATAAAACCTCATTCAAACTGATGTGTTAATGCACCCTTCACTTAAGATAGTTTTAAGAAACACTTAAGGAGCTGCACCTAAAACAAGGCCTAATAGTGTCTGTCTAGAAGCTATTGCCATGCGGGCAGGGTGGGAGGTTCCACTGAGCATGTGACCAGGTATGTGTGTCTGAGTGAGAGAGAGAGAGAGAGAGGGCAGAAAGCACAGAAACAGAGAGGGAGAGGCAAAAAGCAAGAACGCCAAGCAGTAACAGGTAAGAACAATGTGATGCTGGAAGAAGCTAGTCAATGAACTTTTGGGTCTGTTGGCTAACAAGGCTTGGGGTTGTAAACTAAGTAACTGCTCTTTTTGTTCTTGGGTCCTCCTGCATTCAGAGTTTGTACATTCCTTGTAAATAAACAAGGAATAAACAATACATCAAAGAATACCAGACTCCTGCAATTTCTACTTCCATCTGGAACATCCCCATGGCCCTGAACTAGCTGCTCTGATCAAAAAGGATCAGTGTTATATTTTAAAAGCCAGTACTCTGTATTATTCTGACAACAAAAATACAACAGGACCCCAGGAGGGGAGACTGAAACCTGAGCCCGCCTAAGCTCTGACCCCTGGGGGGAAGAGGGGAGGGGCAAAGCCCCATTGCCCCCGGCCGGGTGGCCAAAGCTGAAACCCAAGAGCTTCAACCTGTAACCTTAGCCCCGCCACCCAGGGCTGAAGCTCTCTGGCTTGGGCTTTGACTCTGGACCTCAGCGAGTCTAAGCCAGCCTTGGCGACCCCATTAAAATTGGGTCATGACCCATTTTGGGGTCTTAACCCACAGTTTGAGAAATGCTGATGTAGAGTATTGTCTGAGTGCCTAAAAAGAAGGAATGAAATCATAGCCCCATTGAAGTCAATGGAAGCTTTGCCACTGACTTCAGCGGGGCCAGGATTTCACCCAGGATGCCTATGGCACACTTCTTAGAATATGTTATCTATCAAATGGAATCCTGGGAAGCCTCTTGCTAAGGAGCTAGTGCAGTACATGTGCAGTGAACATATATACTATCAAACCTCAACATCTTGCCCCCCTGGACATTTTAAAAATTATTTTTCCAGAAAATATTAGAGGAGCCTAATCCACATTGATTTAATAGCCTGCTTTTAAAACAAAAAATATAAAATTTAAGCAATTTTTAAACTAATGGCATGCCAAAAAAAAAAAAAAAACCCAGAAAAACCCATCTCTTCAGCCTGGCTAACTGAAATTTGTTTGCCGTTCTATAAGAGAAAAAACTGAATTTATATCAACATTTTAAAAAAATCAATTCATTCTCCCAGGTAATCCCCCTAAGGACACTACTATTCCAAGGCTGGTGGAGACCATAGAATGTAGCCATTCTTCTTTTTTCACTATGCTGGGTTGTGGGTTTTTTTGCACCCCTTCATCAGTTGTTGTTTATCATTATTTTAAAAGTTTTCAGCAGTGTGAACTAGGATTCATGAAACGTTCTCAATCAGCAGTGCCTGAGAGTGGAGTTCTCTCTTTACGCACATCAGGTATAGCAATGGGCAGTGACAGCACAAACTTCCCCACAATGCCCAGCCACTGTGCTGGAAACTCAACACTGACCTGGAAAAGCCACCTGGAGAGGTGAAAGGACAGGGTAGGCTCCATGTCCATGTAGTCTTCTGTTGCTAAAACTGTCACAAGGTTGCCGAGCTAGTTAGTGGGACTGGTTTTGTGATGTGGATACCGGCCCACTGGAAACTGGTCTTAAAACCAGTGGTCTATATGAAATGAGGTTGGTGAACAGCCATAAGATATTAATAACTGTTGGTGATTGCAATCCTGAGCGGAATTCAAACTGACAATATAGTGCTGAAAAGTTCTGTGTTCTAGTCCCGATTTTCTTTTTGTTTAGTAATTTAATTGTAATGTGCTGTTATCCCAGATTCCCAGAAGACCCGATGTAGTGTTGGAATCAAGACGGCGACTCATGGCCACTGAAGCAAAAGTGACAGATGAATACTATCCACTGAATGTGACCAATGGAACTAACACATGCATCCTCTTTTATGCCAGTAATTTCAGCCTCACAGCCAACAAATCAGTTCATGTGGATTTGACAAATTTAACATTTGTGTCCCGTAAGGTGGACTTCAGTTCATCTGTTTGTTCAGCCACCAATGCAACGTAAGTGGGACAAAGATCCATATCATAAAATGATGTGATTCTAACAGCTAATCAGAAGTAGTGAAATTTCAAAAGGCTAATGCTAATTTAATAAACCACCTTGGATAAATACCCCAAGTTTCATTTTCTTGTAGGAAAATGACAGAGGCAACACCACAGGAATCATTTAATCTTGGTTTCTGTTTTTTATGACTGTTTTCCTTTTACTGTTTTTCCTTGTTTGCTTATGAGAGTAGAGTTAAAATGAGTTTTGGCTAGAATAGTTATCTTTACTTTCCTCAGTGCCTCTGAGCTGCTGTATCTCATCTTCTGTTAGCACCTTGTCTCTCTTCTACAACCATTGAAACCTCCAGTAGCATTAGTGAGACAGCAATTTCATTGTAAGATTTCCCAACGGTGAAGCCGTGCCAATACGTGGTATTAATCCAGCTGTGAGTATGTTCATAGAACAAGGTCTCTTGTCATTGCATTCTCTGTTTTCCATTCCTTTAAAGCACTCGCTGGGGGGAGATGAAGCATTTCTGTTTGAAATGTTTGTCATATTTGTCCAGTTTACTTTATCTTTTTGCTGTGTAATTTCTTTGTAGTTATCTATTGGTTTGGAAAATTGAGTTTGATTTTAAGAAGTTGCAATGCCCTAATTTAAACTGACACACTGTAACATTTAAAATATTTCTTTATTTGCAGGTTGTTGTTGAACTATACTGGGTTAGTGGATGGAATCAACAACCTAAAAATAAGGTATCTTTATGGTTTATTCATAAAATCTTTCTACTTGAGGAATATCTGTAAATTAGTACATAAACAGAAGAGGATCAAGTGCAAATACCATTTTTTTAATTCACTATTTCTGTTCTGAAATAAGGTTATAATGGGTCATAGAGTTATGATGATATCTTTCAAAAATGTTATAAGTTAACCAGTTTTTGTTTCTCTGTGCTGACTCTTTTTACAATGCATGGAAGAATCATGAACCAATAGGATAGACCCTTATATATAGTGTAGGATGCACGTGTAACTTTAAAGATCCATAAGCCTTTTTGATGTCCACAGATAAGGTCTTCTCTTAATTAAAAAAAAAAGTGTAGCAAAACAATTATGTTCATAGGACATTGGCACATGAAGTCTCCTATTGCTAGCAGTGTCAAAAGTGTACCCATTTCCCATGCTGATCTTGGGTTTATGAATCATTTACTTAATCATATCCATTGTAGGACCATTCCGCAAGCCAGAATAAATATAGTAAGGATAGTGATGTGTAAGTAAGTCTAACATCTAAACAGTAGTTCCATATCCATCGCTGTGCTTGCTTATTATTCAGTGAGCACTATCGGTGTATTCAGTGTTTCGCAAAATGAAACAAAAGAAGTCAGTAACGGAATTTACAGTCTAATGGCCCAGGGCTGCAAGGTGCTGAACATCTTCTGTGAGGGGGTGACTGCTGTTGCATATTTAAATGTAATAATTATTCATGATGTCAAATAACTGGCTCAGTTGGAATTATTTTAACAGATTATTAGTCAAAAATTAATTCAGCTCTATACAGAGTACAGAAAGAAAGTATATTTACCACCTTCTATGAATGATGGAAAGGTGTCACCCCATTCTTTCTTCTGTAAGAAGTGGAATGCTGGCAGTTTGCTCATTCCCAGTCTAACTCCTCAAGCCTCTCACCTTTTATAGGATGTGAGACAAAGAAGTTCCTTTGTGGGGAGGGAAAAGTTACTTTCCCACAACTGATTTCACTATGTTTTGTTTTTGATATCTTATTTTACCTAATTACTTATGAAATTTCTTCTTTGGTACCTTAATTTACCTGACTGATCAACTTAAAGGGATTTCTAACCCAGTTGTTATCTGTAAGAACACCTGTTTGAACAAGCCTTTCTAATGAGTTAAAAACATATTTCAATGGGTCACTATTTCATAAATCACAGAAAACATCTATGATAACAAATGTTGCTTATCAAGCACAGAACATAATAGAATTATAATAATCCCGTATCAATTACCTAGTCTTATTTATTATAACATACTTTTGTGGTGATAGACATCCTTATTAGTTTACAGGAATCCCCTTCCTGAACATCAGTACTGGTAGAAAATTGTACACATTCTTTCATTTGATCAGACACTAGCTCAGTTTCAGAATGAACACTATGAAGTTTTAAAATTCAGATACACTTTTGGCTAATACAGTGATGATTCCAGGAATGTAGTCACATGCAAAGAATTATAAGAGTTTAACATACAAAAATAATAAAAGGTTAATATTTACTAACACTGCCTTCAAACTAAGCAAACTAGAGAAATGTGGCTTAGATGAAACCATTACAAAGTGTAGTAGTAGAGAGACGATACTCAAAGGGTAGTTGTCAATGGTTCACAGTTGAGCTGGGAGGATGTATCTAGAGGGGTCACACAGGGGTACCATCTGCCCTGGATCCAGGACTATTCCATTTTTATTAATGACTAGGATAATGGACTGGACAGTATGCTTATAAAGTTTGCAGAAGACACCAAGATGAGGGGTTGCAAGCATTTGGAGGACTAGATTAGAATTCAAAATGACCTTGATATATTGGAGAATTGGTCTGAAATCAAGATGAAATTCAATACAGACAAGAGCAAAGTACGACACTTTGGAAAGAAGAAAATCAAATGCACTGATATAAAATGGGGAATAACTGGCAAAGCAGAAATACTGCAAAAAGGGATCCAGGGGTTGTAGTGGATCACAAATTGAATATGGGTCAACAACGTGTTGCAGTTATGCAAAAGGCTAACATCATTCTGCGGTGTATTAAAAAAAGTGTCATATGTAACAAATGGGAGGTAATTATTCTGCTCTGCTCAGCACTGGTGAGTCCTCAGCTGGAGCACAGTGTCCAGTTGTGGCTACCACATTTTAAGAAAGATGTGGGGAAAATTGGAGAGACTCAAGAGGAGAATGACAAAAATGATAAAACAGTGGCCCCTAAACTGTGGGGCATGCCACCCTAGAGGGCGCAGAGGAATTCCGGGAGGGAGGGCATGGCAGGCTGCCGGCTCCCACTCTCAGCCCCTGCCTTCTGGCCATGGCTCCTGGTTCCTGGCTGCAGCCCCCACCCAGCCACAACTCCGCTCCCAGCCCTGGGGGAGACCCATGGACGCTTTCCATTACTGGTAAAGCGGGGTGCCAAACTAAAAGTTTGGGCACCATTGTAATAAAAGGTTTAGATAATGTGACCTATGAGGGAAACTGGGTGAGTTTAGTCTTGAGAGGAGAAGACCAAGAGAGGATCCAATAAGTCTTCAAATATGTTACAGGCTGTTACAAAGAGGATAGTGATCAGTCATAGCAACAGAAGGTAGGACAAGAAATAATCAACTTAATCTGATGCAAGGAAGATTTTAGGTTAGATATTAGAACATTTTTCCTAACTATAAGGATATTTAGAGATATTGTGGAATCCCCATTATGGGAGGTTAAGAATAGGTTAGACAAACACCTGTCAAGGATGGTCTTGGTATATGTGGTCCTGCCTCAGAATGGAGGGGATGAACTAGATGACCTCTTGAGGGTCCTTTGAACCCAAATTTCTACGATTCTCTAACTCCCATGGAGTTCTGTAGCTCAGGGGTGCAAAGAGAGATAAGAGCAGAGGAGTATGCAGGAGCTAGATTGTACAGTGCCTTACAGACAAGGTGCTTAAATTGAATGTAAATTTGAAAGTGGCTGTAGCAGCAGACAAGACAGGTGATTTTTGCAGATGTGTTTTGGATGGGTTGAAGAGGGAAAGACAGAGGAAGACTAGGAAGAGGTTAGGGAAGCCAAAGAGAAGAAACTTGCTATAGTTAAGGTCGGAGAGTATCAGGGTTTGAACAAGGTTTTTGTAAGTGGGAATAGAGAAGAAAATGGCAGCAAATTCTGAACCTGGGTGAATTGGGGTTTTGCCGAGGGTTACAGAGAAGGGAAAAAATGGAGACGTTTTGGAAGGTAAATTGAGTTCCATTTTTGACACATTAAATTCAGATTGGCAGAAACACATCCAGAAGGAGATGTGTCATAGAGGCAGTCAGAGATGTGAGTTTAAAAGGAAGGGGAAATGTCCAGGATATAGAGAGGAGTGTGCAGTCATCATGATAGTTGATAGCAATCATGATAGGTGATAGTTCATAGCAATAATATGACATGTTTTGTTTTAAAAAAAGATGTTTGTAAGGGGGAATATAGCACAGGGGAGATTATTTTAGTTAAAATTGTTCCCATTTTGACCCAACTGATTACCCAGTATATGGGGTCTTGTAGGTTGTTTCTGTTAGGAGGAGAAATTAATGATGGAATCAGGTATTTCTTTGATTCAATCCTGTTTATTTACAAGGAATGTACAAAGGGCTGTTTCCCCAAACACAATGAAAAGCAAATAACAGGAGACAAAAAGAAAAGGAGTACTTGTGGCACCTTAGAGACTAACCAATTTATTTGAGCATAAGCTTTCGTGAGCTACAGCTCACTTCATCGGATGCATACTGTGGAAAGTATAGAAGAACTTTTTATACACACAAAGCATGAAAAAATGGGTGTTTACCACTACAAAAGGTTTTCTCTCCCCCCACCCCACTCTCCTGCTGGTAATAGCTTATCTAAAGTGATCACTCTCCTTACAATGTGTATGATAATCAAGTTGGGCCATTTCCAGCACAAATCCAGTTTTTCTCCCCCCCCAACCCCCCCCCCCCCCCCCCCCCCCCCCCCCGAGACCCACTCTCCTGTTGGTAATAGCTTATCTAAAGTGATCACTCTCCTTACAATGTGTATGATAATCAAGGTGGGACATTTCCAGCACAAATCCAGGGTTTAACAAGAATGTCTGGGGGGGGTGGGGAAAACTAGGGGAAATAGGTTACCTTGCATAATGACTTAGCCACTCCCAGTCTCAGGAGACAGTTTATTTGCTCTCAGTTCCAAACCACTTTCAAGCCAGAACTTTACCCAAAACCTGTCTCTTGGCTTTTTCTCAGGTTAATGCTACAAACACTTCTTTGGCTGTTTCTGATGCTTCTCTTCTCTGTGCGCTTCTGTGTTGTTTCTGCCACTTCTGTCTGCCTATTCTTTGGCAGCTTGTTGCATGTACATATGCGCACACCCTCTCTGTAGCCCTCACACACACACACACACCCTCCACCCAAAACAATGCCCAGCCCCCTGCATTTGCATTTAGCTTCCACCCACAAAGCTCAGTTTCTGACTAGCCTTGTATGTGGCCTGTATTTTAGGTGGTGGTTCCTATTGTTTCAGCTATCCTATTCCATATAGGCGCCTAACTGCTTCTTACAGTTATCCTGAATGAAGGGCAAGAGTCAAACCCATCAACTTCAACAAGGTTTCATTCAACCCCGAGCATAACCATATGTTTCGTAGAATATATAGGGGGTAAAGATTCCTAGAAAATACTATAAATCTTAAAGCATTTAAAAGACATACCTGGACTGATATTATGTCAGCAACACAGAAAATTAATTGAACTGAAGAGAATTAAAGTTTTAAAAGACTGTTTGTCGGGGGAGAGGCAGTTTTGTTAGACCTCACAACAGTTAATCCAAACCCAGGGGAATGCTAATATAGAAACAGAAGACTCTGGAATGTGAAAAGTTAATGTCAGATTTCAATGGAGGTGGATAAGAAGATGAAATGTGACATTAATACATGCATATGGACTTAATGAGGATTATTCAGACCTATGTGTAGTCATCTGTTTGCTAAAATCAGTCCTTTTTATTAATTATTTGGAGATAACTTTAATATGACCATGAATCCCAGATTCATCTAGAGAAGAAGAAATGTAAAGCAACTTGGAAAGATTTTAGTGTAAATTAACGCTGTCTGAAGAACATCCAGTATAGGAGCATGTTTTCTCCCTCAGTCTAGAATATGTTTTTGTGTTCTTAGAGCCTGCCATAAAGGAGGCAGACATGCTCCCAGTGGTTCTCTTAGATCATGCTCCTATTTAATCAGATAGCTAAACTGCAGATGTAAACCCTTCCTAATAAGTATGGGAACACTTAACTATACGTACTGTACTTACCATCTGTTGTCTTCAAATACTTTACTAACATTAACTAAGCACTTCTCAGAACATGCTGTGAGGTAATTATCATCATTCCTTTTCACTGATAGGGAAGGTTAGAAAGAAAGGTTAAATTACTTCCCCAAGGTGACAGAATAAGTGTCTAATTGAGGATTAGAACTCAGGTCTTGTCTACATGGCAAGTTAGTTCACAGCAAGCCAGGACATGGATCTACAGTGCACTAGCTTGCTGCATACCAACTGGTTGTGTGGACTCTACTACCATGCACTAGATCCCCTGAATTTGCAGTGCACAGTAACAGGGTCCAGGTGGCCAGTTAGTACATGGCAAGCTAGTGTACTGTAGATTCACATCCTGGATTGCCACGCACTAACTCACTGTGTAGACAAGCCCTAAGGCTTCCTTGTTCTTTACTTATACTACAAGTTCACAGCCCTGTACGAGACAACCACTTTATTGAACCTATGGAAGAGGAGAAAGCCCACAGGATACCCTAAAGGGATCACTTAACAGAATTTCCTCAATGTCTCCCTCCAAGGGCTTCCTTTCTGAGTCACTGAGCAGAAGGGGGTTGTGACATGCAAACCCCACAGATCTTAAGCATCCATGGGTACAACAAAGTGCAGCTACATGAATCCAGACCTATCCCCTATAGCAGCACAGCTTCCTAGGAGGTTAATTGGCTGCACACCCATTGTCTTGCACAAAAACCCCACTTTAAATGTTCTAAACGGTGAATCGGGAAGGTCCATAAGGGGCATTGTATTGACAATGGCTTCTCCCCAGTTTTATGCTTACCCCATACTGTTGAGATCCAAACACCAGGAGTTCCAGCAGAGGAGCCCCACAAGCTGCCAGGAATGGATGAGCCACTGTCCTCCACTCAAGTTCCACCTTCTTTAGAGCTCCTCTTTGGAACTATCTTGGGTCTGCCTGTGCTTGAAAGGTTACTATGAAACCTATAGCCGAATCCTATCTTGGAGGCTTGTGAATAACTGCCAGTGAAGTGGGAGTTGCATGCACGTGTCTCAGCCCAGAATTTGGCTTTAAAAATTCTATGATATAAATAAGGACATAGCTCACCTGAAATTAGTTTGGGATACATTTTAGGAGATGGCCTAAGAAGATGAAATCTAAGGGAAGAAAATAATTGGATAGAGTAAATAATTGAAAGCAGAACTGAAATTATTGGCTGGCAGCATGAAAACAAAGTAGCAAGCCCCATCTAAGGTACATGAAAATAGGATAGAATTAGAAAGGGTATTAAACTACAAAGCTTACATTCTCCTCCACTGGGGCTCTAAGAGCTATTAATACAGTGAGAAAAGGACTCATAGAAACATGCAACAATATAATAAAACATTGATGCCCTCTATCTGAACAGCCTCAGGTAGAACAATAAGTGAAAGAGGGGTGACCACCACAGAATTTAGAGAATTTCAGAAGGTCTTTTAAACTTCAGCATACAGCAAATATGATGGGATTATCTGGGGCATGTTTATTTAGGCATTGTTAAAAAGAAGTTTTTTGCTCTTCCAAGACTGCATAAGAGAGAGACTCTAGTCTCATAAGAAGAAATTGAGACAGACAATAAAAAAGGGACGGGACATCCACTAAAGAGAATGGTTTCTCCTGATAATTTTATTTACAGTTCAAAGTGTGGTTTTTCTCTGAAAAGCCACAAAGTAAAATGGCACATGCTACCTCAACAATTCTTAAGGTCTGTGTATATTCAAAATCATATCTGCTCACTTCAGTGACAAAAAGAGAATTATTTCATTTTACTCCTCTGAGCCCCGCAGAGGCTAACTGCTTGTCCTGAAAACTCAATCTAGGATATGAGTGTCAAACTTGTTCTCTTCCTTCTTGTAGATCATAAATAGACTTATTTACTAAATTCCAACTTGTTCAAAGACACTTAGGGCTGAAGGAGGTTAATGTGGAGGCATAATTTGGCCAGCAGAATTGTTATTAAAGGTGATGGATGCATGGAAAAAAGTACTCAGCTTGACACTCAGATCCTGGATTGAGTTTTCAAGACTCGCAGTTAGGAAAACCTTACGCTGAGAAAATCTGATCTGAAATCTGAGGGACAAAACAGGTGGTTTACTACTTTCCCAATAGAACCATATTTTAATGATTATTAGAACCCCATGTTAACTGAATCCTTGAATCAAGTATTAAAGTGTCTCTGTCTTCCACTATGAACAGTTTCCTTGTGTACCACCAAAAGGTAAGACGTTAATTCCTCACTGAAGTTTTCTGCTGCCCATGTTTAAAGGGATGGGATAGTGAGCCAAGAATCCTCAGTCAGAAGCTGGCGGCCTACTCCATGGAGCTTTGTAAAGAAAGGTTTCTGGTAACCTAAGAGAGGACAGAATTTAGAACTGGGAAACTAATCTGGGAGCTTGAGAGATGGTCATCCTCCAAGCTATAAGTAAGACTGGTTTATTTTAAGTGCAACTAAACATTTTTGTTGGTTTATACAAAAACCTTGATATTTCAAAGCTGATTATCTTGATGCTTCCTGCCTGTCTCTTAAAATGTGTCTGAACAGTCCCAATCTTTTATCAGGCCTCTCAGCACTATTGCAATACAAATAATAGTGCATGTTTACAAGAATCAGAAGTTGTTGTGGACTATCTTCCATGACTTGGGAATACGTTCCATTTGTTCACCTTGTTTATTCCAACAATGCTATTTTCTAAGCACTGCATCAAAAGCCATATAAATATCTATAAAACAGCCTCCCCTTCCTCTCCATTCTGCATCACTTTGGTTCATTTGGTTGTTGAGTTATGACTCCTAAAGGAGAGCTACATTCTGCCAAGCCTTGGGTGGGAGCAAACAGTAGCAGAGGGATAAGAAACTTGTTCCATTTTATGCACAGCCTGTGCAAAGGCTGGTCAGAATTGCAATACCTGTACCCATAGGAGTGCAGGGACTGCTTCCTTGCTATTCCTGTAGGGATACACATTACCCAAAGGGGGTGTAGTAAGGAGGAGCAGTGAGTAGGCAGAGTCATGACTGCAACCTCACTCATGCACAGGCCAGCAGAACTGGCTGGCCATTCGGGGGTGGGAGAGGATGTTGCATACCTTGAAGGACCATGTCCGAGTGGTCAAGTTGATCCATTAGCCTTTACCCATTTACAAATATTACTTAGTCATTGCTGGTGTTGGTATTGGTCATGTAGAATTAACAATTCAAGCACTGTGTGTTCATTAAACTGATAGTGTGTTTTGTTGAAAGCTGTGGCCCTGTTTGGTCTTTTGGGGCTTCTTATTGGACAATTGCTCTATTAATAGTGATTACAGCCCTGAGATAAGTGACTTACATAGTTCAGGATAATCTGTGCTTGTACAGCACCTAGCACAATGGGGTCCTGGTGTGTGACTGGGACCCCTAGGTGCTACTGTAATACGAACAACAAATAATAAAAATGTTGTGAAGGGATTCAATTCCTATTCATGACGTGAATCTACTATAATAAGGTGTTTCCTGCTCACAATAAGGACTATTTTTGGCTCTCATATAGATACTTCAGCCATATCATCTTTGTTAGTCAGACAATTGATATGTTGTGTCCATTTTACTTGCTACCTATTTATCTACTACAAAAATTACTACCTACCCATATTTTATTTTGAATGTGCTTTTTGTTTTTGATTTTTTGGTAACTTGTATTTGTTTAAACTTGTATTTGTTTAGATTTGTATAGATTTGTTTGGCACTTATTGCAGCAGCACCTAAACACCACCTAAAATTTTCAAAGTCCACATCTAATATTCATGGTGGGCAGACAGCTTAGAATACGCAAATTTATAGCCACCCTCAGCGGAGAGCCCCAAGGACTCTGTGATTGCAAGTTACTGGAAACAACATTAATTTAAACTAGGTAGAATTAAAATACTGAGCATGGTAAAATAAGGAGAAAAGTGTGAAATCTCCAATAGCAACACAATTGACACAGAGAATATATTTAATATGAGAGAACTGGACTACCTGAATGCAACATGGTACAAATTTGCAGGTCCACCAAAGGAGGGAAATGTCCATACTAGCTCAATATTTTTCTATTTTAAAATACTTTGAAGGTGGTCATATTTTAGTGATGGGGGTTATAAACATACCTAGAGTGAGAGAATTGTGCCTTCGTGTATAAATTCAGGTATAAATTCAGGCTGCCATGTCTAGTTGGCAGCCGGTATCTAGCGGAGTGCCCCAAGGGTCGGTGCTGGGGCTGGTTTTGTTCAATATCTTCATTAATGATCTGGAAGATGGCGTGGATTGCACCCTCAGCAAGTTTGCAGATGACACTAAACTGGGAGGAGTGGCAGATACGCTGGAGGGTAGGAATAGGATACAGAGGGACCTAGACAAATTAGAGGATTGGGCCAAATGAAATCTGATGAGGTTCAACAAAGACAGGTACAGAGTCTTGCACTTAGGAAGGAAGAATCCCATGCACTGCTACAGAGTAGGGACTGAGTGGCTAGGCAGCAGTTCTGCAGAAAAGGACCTAGGGGTTATGGTGGACGAGAAACTGGATATGAATCAACAGTGTGCCCTTGTTGCCAAGAAGGCTAACAGCAATTTGCGCTGTATAAGTAGGAGCATTGCCAGCAGATCGAGGGACGTGATCATTCCCCTCTATTCGGCATTGGTGAGGCCTCATCTGGAGTACTGTGTCCAGTTTTGGTCCCCACACTACAAGAAGGATGTGGAAAAATTGGAAAGAGTCCAGCAAAGGGCAACAAAAATGATTAGGGGGCTGGAGCACGACTTATGAGGAGAGGCTGAAGGAACTGGGCTTATTTAGTCTGCAGAAGAGAAGAGTGAGGGGGAATTTGATAGCAGCCTTCAACTACCTGAAGGGGGTTCTAAAGAGGATGGAGCTAGGCTGTTCTCAGTGGTGGCAGATGACAGAACAAGGAGTAATGGTCTCAAGTTGCAGTGAGGGAGGTCAAGGTTGGATATCAGGAAACACTATTTCACTAGGAGGGTGGTGAAGAACTGGAATGTGTTACCTAGTGAGGTGGTGGAATCTCCTTCCTTTGAGGTTTTTAAGGTCAGGCTTGACAAAGCCCTGGCTGGGATGATTTAGTTGGGGATTAGGTCCTGGTCTGAGCAGGGGGGTGGACTAGATGACCTCCTGAGGTGCCTTCCAACCCTGATATTCTAAGATTCTATTTGAACATTCAAATGGTCATTTAGTCATCTGAACCAAGAAACAGTTTCCTATGATAAATCAAAGTGGTTTTCATGTCTGTATCCTTCATAAAAATACTTTTATTTAAAAAATCCCATAAAAATATTTATTGCAAAATAATGCAGTTCTGCTGACAATCTTTCAGCTTCTGCATCAGTGATTATAAACTGCCAGTAATTTATGAAATACGGCACTATAGCAGTCCCTTGCAGAATGAAACAATAAATGCTCATTCAAATTACGAAAACATTGCTTATTATACAAAACTGTAACAAGCGGTAAAACAAGATTCACAAAGTCACTTCACTCATGACAAGTCCTCCTGCAGGAGGAGATACTAACTGCAGTCTCATAGGCAAAGAGCTAGTGATGATTAATCTCGTCTGCCATCTGTTCTTCTTCAAGTGATGGTCCCTGTTGGATTCTACTGTGGGTTAAGCATGCACACCAATGAATATTATAACTTTTTCTATGTCAGTTTGACTCTATTTATTCTGTTTTTCTTCTCTCTAGATTTCTAATGACCAACAAGTTCTATGCAGGCTCTGCTCGAAAATGGTTTACTTTAGATTCTGTTGAGATTGCACATGACAACCAAGTGGTCGCTAGATTTAATGTCTCCATCATTTCTGCTCCTGCGGAGTATTCATTTCATTGTCAGCTGGTGGGGACCAGCAGTCTCTGTGGTGCAAAGCTGATTCCAGCCAACAGTGGAGCAAAGAGCTGGGAGGTTTACCTTTCAGAGTTCCAAGTGAGTGCACTGCCATTTCAGAGGCAATTCCAGGGACGATTACTTGCTAGAGTATGTGTTGAACAGCATATTTTCATAACACCTGTACTTTTTGTTCAACTCTAAAAAAACATTAAGAGAAAGCTATTTGCCCACTATGGGTGCTGTTCAACAGGGGAAAGAGGGAGCAGGCAGCTTCTGAACAATAACATGAGAACAACTGGAAAAAAAACAAATCACTATAAAGTCATCCACAGAAAGGAAAAAAACCAAAACAATAGACAGTACTCAATACTCAATCAGGGTAATGGGGATAGGAGAAGATATATTGTAAAATGGGACCCTATCCCAACCTATGTTATCTCGATGGGACAAGAAGCAACCACTCTCTCACTGCCCCCAGCTTTACTCAGGGGTACAGGTGAATGTAGTTCCCCACCTGTGGGAAAGAGTGGGACATGAGTAATTCCAGGAGACTTCCTTCACCCTGGTCTATCTAGCAAGGCTATACCAGCACCCCCTTGCCTTCTGGGTCCCCAGAACACTCTGGGATTGGCTTTAAGGCTGCAACCCAATTACCCTCCCTCTTGAGGGATGTCACATATGCTAGTGAGACCCCGGGACTGAGCCTGAACACTGGAAACTATAGCAAGGGAGCTTCCAAATTGCCTCACCCTCTTGTCACAGTACCTCCTCCCTAGTTGCTGCTCTTACCGATGTCAGATCCATCTGTGAGGTTGAGTATTCCCACCCAGTTACCAGAGGGACTCCTAATAAGTAACATACCCCTAACTGGGGTAGTAGCTTTATCTTGACCTAAACTGTTTCAAAGGGCACACACATAAAACACCAAATCAAACAAAATAGCTGTATCTGTCTCAGAAACAGCTAAAAGTGGGAGAGAACTTGTGGTAGCAGGTTTCAAAATATACTGAAGAGTTGAAAGGTTTTAAAATATATTAAAGCAATCATTATGCTATTTCCTATACCCAGGTGAAAAGACATACTAACCTATGTACTCTAGATGTATACACATATACAAAACCCCACTTTAAATGGCAACAGTCTCTTCTATGATGTGGTAAAACTTGACTCTCGGTTTGATAGCCCCAGCAGGGGTGTGTGATGAGGTTAATGCCCCGCCACTGGGTTATGACTTCACTCAGAGTTCCACACAAATTATCACAGCAATGTCCAGGCCCCTCTTTCTTCTCCTTTTGTGCAAGCCCCAAATCTTCCCCTACAACAGAAAGCCTGGTTCAGAAGGTCACTAGATGCTGTTCCCCAGTAGGCTGTAGTGAATGAAGAAGACCCAGTTCCCAAGCGGGTGAATGCGCCGTACCCTTTGCAGTTTTCTCAGCTTGTGGTTTCTAGGCTAGTCATTCCCAAACTCTTTGGGCAACTGTTTGACTTGTCTGGAACAACCAGTGCCCCTCCATCCTCTCACTGTATTCTCTCTGATATCCAGTGAAGCTCTGACGATTCCAGTATAGGTCTTTTCAGAAGATTAGGGTTCAGAGTGCTCAAGCACCACTAAAAGCACAGTTCTTAGGGAGGTGAGCAATGACTGCAGTCCAGAGTCCAGCACAGAATCTGGTCATTACTCTGTACCAGTCACAGATGGCTGAAGTACCAGCACCAGTGTATAGATCAATGGTGGGAATGACTGTTCTAGAATTTTGAGGTTCCTTTTACCAAATGCTTCCTCCTTTCCCTTTAATGCTGTCTGTATAATCTACTAAATGAAAGCTCTTTGTTGTTTTTAAAGCTGCATCCAGGCTTTTCATATTTCTTCAGTGTCTGTCAGACTTGTTAGTAGCCCCTTTTGCTCAGGGCAAATGCCCAAGACACTGAAGCCAGGAATTTTAGTATTTTCAAGGCTAAAGTATTTCAAACCTCAGCTTTTATATGTTGCCCTTGAGGATACCCCACACAATCTACATAACAAACCTATGTTAAGGTTTTGTTAAAGGTCAAACGATTAGGAAACTCCATTCAAAATGTACAATACACTGCACAAAATACAATTTCATTTTAAAAATAAAAACTAGTAAATACAGAACAAGCAAACGTATAACAATGATACTAACTGAAACACTAGAATTTAAACATACAGTAGGCTGGAATCCTTATCAAAAGATTTATATAAAAATAATTAACTAGGATTATGTATCTATGTATTTTTAATTCCTACACAGGTGGCAAATCTGCAGGGAGCTGCATCTTTATTTGCCAGCTGGGATCCAACAGCATCCCCATAGTTATGATCAAATATCAGAAAAGCAATAAGAGAACGTGAAATAAACAGTTATTTCCTAAAAGTAAACATAGCATTTCAAGAATGTATAATTAAAGCTCCCACCTAAAGGTTTGCTAGGCATAATCCTGCTTGAATAAGGAATAATACTACCACATACAATAAAATTCAGTCTTCCTGGCTGTAGTGCCAAGAAATTTAATTGCCCTAGTAAAAACGGATCGATCCCTCTGTTAAGTACCTTAGAATGTCCTGGAAGAATGGTAACAAGCATGTATTGTTTCACAGAAGCTCAGTCCTTTGAGAACCAAAATGACATGAAGCATCATCTGCTTTTTTTCAATCAATCTTTCAAACCATATTGTGTGACTCCCATTCAGCTTTGGTGTGATGTCTAAACAGTGGCTTAACGATGAAATGCCCTGGCAAACGCATCACTTACTAAAGCTGTGTACAAACTCAGCCTCCCAACCCAAATGTTTATTTTCCATAATCCTGCTTGAGTCAGAAACATACAATTGGATATAGTGCAAAGCAGTCAGTATAACAAGTTAACTGCTATGGTAACAATGGGAACAGTCTTTAATTCTTGAAAGAGGCCCGAGTATGCTAGTACCTCCAGTATTGTCTTTACCTCTACAGGGCTCTAGTTTTGCAGATCATGCAGAATTGCACTAATCATCATTTTGGCAAGCCAGTGTAGTAATTGAATGAGAGACAGCGCATGCACATTTCCAAACACTACAGATAATCTGGGCTGCAAGGGTTTGCAACTCAATCTGCCTCCTAGAGCTGTGAAATATTTTTTTATTTATTTTCACTAAGCAATTATTTTATAAATGTGTTCACATTCATTAAAAATTATTAAATACAGCCCTGGGAAAAATAAAACGAAAACGGCTTCTCTGGGGGATGCTCCACCCTCACCATCCCTTGATGAATTGGGGACACAAAAGGCATATGGACCAAAGGGACAAAGACTTCATTCTTACTAGCTAGAAATCCAAATCACTCTTTCATATGGAAACCTAAGCATTTCTAGTACAAACACCATATTACTACTACAAAATCACACCGTAGTTCATGGCGGGTCAATGAATGGTAGTGATGTGTCCCCCTGTATGTCCATTTTGCTGTTTCTGTGGTAAGTTTGTATTTCCGAATTACATACATAGAGATAATTATATACGGAGCAAAATATATTAGCTATCTTTGGAATTCTGCTTTCTTGTTTACATCTGCATGGTGGGGAAAGATGATTCAAACAACTAACTTTCACAAAAATATACAGTGTTGCCAACTCTTGTGATTTTTATCAAAAGTCTTATGATATTTGACGTTTTTCTTAAAGCCCCATCTCCCAAAGTCATGTGAATCTGTGAGAATCTCAGTTCTTTCTTGTTTTTTCCCTCCCCTACTCCTCAAGTAAGTTTCTAGCTTTCAGAGTTGTGGAAAAAAGCTTAAAAACACACCCTAATGCTCAAACACCGAAATAAAATAAAATAAAATAAACAGAACCCCAAATGTATTATTTTTTTTTAAATGTCATGATTTTTAAGCCAACCTCATGATTTTGGGAGCCCGACTCTTGATTTTTGAACGTTTAGGTTGGCAAATCTGAAACAGTTATTAAGTTACATTGGTCTCATGCCTCCCTTGGAATTTTACCTTTAAAATATTCCCAAGTCTCTGAAGTTTGGAAGCACAACTTCCTTTTTGTAAAACAAATAACTGCCATGCATCTGAAATTTCCTGGAAGGAGAGAGAAATTGAAAAATCGTGCTGAAAAGGAGTTGGTGCTCACGCCTCTTCAATAGGAATTGAGGGCACACAGTATTTTGCAGGCCTAGATTTTGTAGTGAATATACAGATCTTAAAAGTAGGTTTTGTTGTGTAAATGCATTTGGGCTCACCTATTTTTTTCTTGTTCTCAGATTCAGGGCTTCAATATTCATAATAACCAGTTTTCCTACGCAAGCGACTGTACATCTTTCTTCTCCCCTGGAATCTGGATGGGCTTGGTGACGTCAATAGTTTTATTATGGATCCTGACCTATGGAATCCACATGATCATGCAGCTCACAACAAACAGTAGATTTGATGATCCCAAAGGCCAAGCTCTGTCAGTTCCTCAAACAGAGTAGCAATGAATTGTTTTGACATTGCTTAAACGTTTCTTATTAGTAAGATTACGTTTTTGTCATGGTTATTTTTAGTAAAAATCAGGGACAGGTCACGGGCAATAAACAAACATTCACACAAGCCTACGATCTGTTGGTGACTTTTACTAAAAATAAGGGGCGGGGGCTGACTGCTGGGGGGAGGGGAGGGACAGACAGCCCAAGCCCACCATCAGGGGAGGAGGGGGGCTGAAGCTGGAGAAGTCAGAGAGGTTTGTTAAAATCATGGAATCCGTGACCTCCATGAGTAAATTATATCCTTACTTATTAGTGATGTACGATTTTTATGTTCTTTCCACTTTATAGTGAATGTACCTTAAGCAGTTAGTGTAACAGAAAGGTTTAGTAAAACTCCAACAAATCTGGACAATGAAATCCTTCCTGAGAAAGGGAACCTTACTCCTGGCGACACTGATAATTCTGCCAGCTGTTACCCATTTGTTCACAGTTTTCTGAGTTAGTCTACACTGAGATTAAAAAGCCACTGGCATCGAGTCTCAGAGCCCAGGTCAGCTGACTCAGGCTTGCAGGGCTCAGGGTGAGGGGCTAAAAGTTGCAGTGTAGATGATTGGGTAGGTGATTGGACATGGGGCAGGATCCCAGGCTCTGAGGCTCTGCAAGGTGGGAAGGTCTCAGCCCAGGCTCCAGCCCAAGCCCCAATGTCTACACTGCAGTTTTATAGCCTTAAGAAAAGGAGTACTTGTGGCACCTTAGAGACTAACCAATTTATTTGAGCATGAGCTTTCGTGAGCTACAACTCACTTCATCGGATGCACAGCCTTGTAGCCCAAGACCCATGAGCCCGAGTCAGCTAACCCAGGCAAGCCACGGTTCTTTTATCCCACTGTACACGTACCCTTAGAGGCTTGAGGTGAAGCCAATGGCAGTCATGATTCTAGCCAGCCATTAGAAAGAACAGTAAGAACTTCCAGCAGATTCATTATTCTTGGGGAGAGGAGGAGGTTGGGTGCTTGTTTTTTTTTGTTTTTTTTTTTAAAAAGACATTTCCATGGTATTTTAGAGATAATCTTAGAAAACAAAGGGTTTATTGAGAAATTGTCTATTGAAACTTCTCAAGTCTCCTTTAAAGTTTTTTCCCTTAAGTATAGAGAATATCACAAAAAAGATATTAATTACGCAAGAGGCAAAAAGGTAAAGTTTTTGATGACAATTGACATATGTATTTTATTTTGGCAGTGTGAGTAACAGCTGGGAAAGTGGTAGAGATACATAAATGAAGTGGAAGCATGTTTTGAAAATGTTTACCTTTTAAAAAAAGACAGCATTATTCAGACTACCCTTCAGAGATGGCAGGAGCTTTACAAAAACGCAACTTCTGAATTATTGCTAGAAACTAAAGTTAAATGGGAATGGAATATTTAAAAATGAATATTGGAAACAGAGATTAAAATAACGTTACCCTGTCATCTGCAAAATATGCTTTTTGTCATATTTGAAGAAAAAAAATTAGTTTGGGGTTGGTAAAAGCCAATGAGAGTTTGGTGCCTGATTCCCATTTCAATTTTAATGGGATTTGGCTGCCTCATTCCCTTAAACGCCTTTGAAAATTCCAGCCTTAAAAGAGACCTGCAAAGGATTTGTTGAAAATTGAAAACCTATTTGTAGGGTTCCAAAAGAGGAATCTTTCTTGCTGTTGTTCAGAAATATGTCAAGCCATTTATTGTAGAAAAATGCAAATGTGTGTATCTCTGAGGATTCCTAGATAGTCTCTTTGGTTTCAAAAACAGATCTCTTAGAAGAACCTTCAGCATATAGTGAAAAACTGTGGGATCATTACATACATCGGCATTACCAAATGCAGTTAGCACCTGGTTGAAGGTGCAACGTAATCACTCTAGATCAATTGTGTCTTGTTAGCAGACTTCTCCTGAGAAAACCAGACAAGTATACACTAAATAAATAATAGACTAAGGCCATGTCTACACTGCACTTTCGTCGTTAAAACTTTCGTAGCTCAGGGGTATGAAAAAAAACCCTCCCCTGCATGATGTAAGTTTTAACGATGAAAAGCGTCAGTGCGGACTGCGCATTGTCACTGGGAGACGCCCTCCTGGTGATGAAGCTACCACCCCTCGTTCGGCTACATTGCACACCTTGTAATGGCGTGGCTGCAGCTGTAAGGTGCGCAATGTAGACATAACCTAAATCAAGTGACCTTGGAAAGTTTTTCAAAATCTAATGTTATATAATGTTGTATCACAATGAATAGTGGTGGTCTAGGGCTAGTCTTTACTAGAAAATTAGATCGTGTTAGAATGCCAACCTTGAATGTTAAACTCAACACAATGTTAAACTCAACCTTGCAGTCAGTGTAGACAGTACCAGTTATGTTTAACATTGACTCAGCTGGCTGCAAGTAACTTCCTTAACATTCTCCCTTTTGAGCTATCAAGTTGTAGCATTGCAGTGACTATGAAAATGAGATAACATTATGTTAATGCTGTAGTTTGTCTACATGAGGAGGCTCTTGTGAAGTAAGCTGGGGTGTGAATTTAAAGCCCAAGAGCTATTCTACACTAGCTCCTCTGTTGACACTCTTAAACCAAATTGAGTACCTTTTAGTGAGTTCACTTAATCCACTTCCAAAATATGTGTTCAGAAGCCTGAACACATTAAGACTGAGCTGAATGCTTGTACAATTCATAAAGATATTGTGCCTTCTCTCCAGGTGTGGTAAATGAAGGGGGTGGGGGTAGCTCCCTTTTATGGACCCAGCGAGCCAGTTAGCTATAAAATTCCTCTTAATAGCTGTTCTCTACTTGCTTTACCTGTAAAGGGTTAAAAGTCTCACTGCGATGCATAGGTAAAAGGAAGTGAGTGGGCACCTGGCCAAAAGAGCCAATGGGAAGGCTAGAACTTTTTAAAATTGAAACAAGACTTCCCTTTTGTCTGTCTGTTGTTCTCAGGGAGAAGCAGACACAGAGCAACTATGCTATAAGAAACTTGGGGCCAGGTATGAAAAATCATCGGTATCATATCTAGAAACTACTCATTTAAAATCCCAGATATGTAAGTAGATTAGGAAATGTCTAGGAAGATGCGATTAGGTTTATCTCTTTTTATTTCTTTATGGCTTGTGGACTCCTCTGTACTAACCCCAAATCATAGAATATCAGGGTTGGAAGGGACCTCAGGAGGTCATCTAGTCCAACCCCCTGCTCAAACCAGGACCAATGCTTTTGTTTTGCTTGTAACCTTTAAGTTGGACCTCAAGAACATTATTCTTGATGCTTAATCCTTATAAGTGTTTTTTTTTAAATCTAGCAATAGCCTGAGTTTCCAGATGTATTTTCTTTCTTTTTGCTTTTAATAAAATTTACCTTTTTTAAGAACAGGATTGGATTTTTGTGTCCTAAGAGATCTGTGCACATGTTGCTTAATTAGCTGGTGGCAACAGCTGATTTCCTTTGTTTTTCTTTCTCAGCTCTTCCCCAGAGGGGTGAGGGTGAAAGGACTTGAAGGTACCCCACAGGAAGGAATTCCCAAGTGCACCTTCCTGGGTTCTCAAAGGGGTTTTGCACTTGGGTGGTGGCAGCATCTACCCATCCAAGGTCAGAGTAAAGCTGGAACCTTGGGAGTTTAATACAAGCCTGGAGTGGCCAGTATTAATTTTTAGAATCCTTGCGGCCCCCACTTCCTGCACTCAAAGTGCCAGAGTGGGGAATCAGCCTTGACAGCAGGCAACCTGACTACTGAGTACATTGCTAAATATTACAAAAGCCACTTGTCTTCAGTGAGAACTAATTCCATGGAAAGTTTGATGTCTGAATGCATAACATTTTTAATACTCACATCATACTCTAAAACAGAACAACTAATTTTGTTGTAACTTTCCACAGAAATATTCGTTTTTGGTCTTAGAATAAACATGGAAAATTTGCAATAAAGAATTTTTTAAAGAAAGTTATGATGGTAAAAATAAATTAGCGCATTAATACTTTCATTCTTTTGTGGTGGTTTTGATATCACTTGTGTAACAGAGAATGCTGATCCCCTGTCATGTGATAGGAATCTAAACTTTTGTAACCCTGGCCTATGTCAGATGACAGGAGCCAGGAAATAAAGAACAGTCTCTTACTAGCAATTCTGTGTTTCACATCTTTATTATATTGAATAAGGAGTAAACTAAATCTCTGGCAAAAGAGTGGAAAATGAATCCTCCTGAATACAAGGAAGGAGAGGTTGCAGTGCTTACAGATTTTCGTAGAAGCAAATGGCATTGCAGAGAAACCGAAGAGGGTGAAATCCTCCACACTGCTTCAAGGGGCAGGTCCAGCAGCATTGGAGACCTACATTGAATTCTCACAGGAGCAAAAGGCGACTGCAAATTCTCATTTAAAACTTAGAAGTGTAATGTGCTTTTTTCCATACAAGAATATCACTTGAGGATTGCAAATTTTCTTTGCAAGAAACAGGCTGCTGGGTGACATCACGGAAAATTGGAAGTAACCTTTTTTAAAACAAATTCATATAAATTTGGACTATTTAGAGACCAAATTATTGGTGGTATAACTGATAAGCAGGGTAGAGCAAGATAATTATGAAAAACTGACTTTGCTGTGCAAACAAGTTTGTCATGTTTTTTACTTAAAACCAACAAGAGGTTAGAACAGACTTTGCTCTGTACGGGCTCGGTTATTATGGGGCCCTACACAGCAGTGTAGGGAAATGAGAGTGTAAGCTCTTTCCCTACCTTCCCTCACCAGCAAAGCATCATAGGCTTGCCCAGAGTGGAGCCTGGGATTGGGGACAAAGCAGACTCCCAGATCGGTGCCTAACAGTCACAGTTCCTTGGAACGTCTCCTAGGCTGGCACTGTTAATAAGGAAATTCCAGCAACGTAGTATATCTGATGGCAACATTAATACATGAGGGGACAACTTTTTTTGCCAAGTAACATTCATGTCAGTAAAGTGGGAGGTATATCAGGTGCATCCCAGGCCTACATATTTCTGGTTGCATAAAACAGCTTAGGGCCAATTCATGCTGTTTCCACTTACTTGTGAAAACATGCCCATTTTGGCATGCCTCCAGTAAAAGAAAAGGTTAGACTTGTCTGGAGGACAGGAGCACCTGAATCTGATCCAAAGCTCATTGAAATCAATGGAAGTTTTTTCTGTTGACTTTAATAGGCACTATATCAAATCCTTAGAAAGTTTGTGTATATAGATAGTTATAGATATAGAGGGGGGGGTGTATAAACACGTATCTTTTAAAAAATAATAGAAGTTAGTAGTTTTTCTTTAAAATATATAAATAGTTGAAGGTTTAAGTAAAAAAAATAGAAATCAGCAGAGGTTAAAATGAAGTTATTTTAAATTATTTAAAAAAAGAAAATTACAATAACCCAATTAAAAAAAATCATACAGAATCAAAAACAGGCAAAGGTCAAAAAATAAAAACATTTAAGGGGGAGGCAATGTGTCCTAAGGGCTAGAGCACTGTACTGAGACTCAGGAGAACTACATTCTATTCTTGGCTCTGCCACTGGCCTGCTGGGTGACCTTGGGCAAGACACTTCACTTCTCTAGCTTGGTTTTCCCATCTGTAAAATGGGAATAATGATACTGACCTCTTTTGAGATCCACTGGTGACAAGTGCTATATTTATGATTAAAAATAAAACAAAGAAATAGAAATAGATAGAGTTTAAAATTTTAAAAATAGCAATTGAAAGTGGAGAAAGTCCCCAGGCCCAATGGCTTCCTCTGCTGAATTTTATAGATGCTTCCTTGCCCTCCTGTCTGACAAGAGTCTTGAAATGTTGGAGTCACTTGTGGCGATCAACCTTCCTTTTATGCTCAAGGAAGGCCTAACATCAGTTAAACCAGGAAGATATACCACACCATGTTCCAATTACAGGCCAATTTCACATTAATAATGATGTCAGATTACTGGCAGAAGTTCTGGCAATGAGACTGGAGAAGACTTAGAGCTCTATCCTGCATCCTGGTCAAGCTAGGTTTGATAGAGGCCATTGTGATTCCGATAGCCTTTGACAACTTATTGATAGTGTAGCAGTCAAATATGATCATCCCAAACCAACAGGCCATTTTAGCATTGGCTAGAAAAGGCCTTTGATAGGGTAGACTGGAGGTATATGTGTTACCCTACATAATATAGGTTTACCCTACAAAAATTTGGATTTGGACCCAACTTCAGACCCTGGATCAACCCATTCACCTCTCACATTACAGCCAACAATGTGACCATGGAAACCTTCAGGGATACTAAGCAAGAGTGCCTGCTGTCTCCATTACATTTTGATTTGGCTCTTGAGCCCCTGGCAATAGCAAAACTGGTTCATCCAGATATCTGAGGCATATATGTTGGTTCCACAGAGTATGAAGTGAGGGCCAGATGCCCTTTTGTATATTTCCAAACCAGAAACCACTATTGCAGCCCTCCTATGACTATTTCAAAAATTTGGAGCAATATCTGATTACAAAATAAATTGGGAAAAATTGGAACTGTTGGAAATCTCCCAGTTGTCAGGTAGTGGAGCTTTTTCTCCGTGGAATTTCCATATGAAAATTGATGTTATTAAGTACTTAGGCACAAAAGTACCAAGAAACATTACCAAACTAGTGAACTTAGATCCTGTACTCTCTCAAATAATTAGTGATACAAATAAGTGGAATCTTCTCATCCTGAGCCTGTGGGGAAGGGATAATACAATAAAAATGAATTTTCTGCCTAGGCTCCTCTATATTCTAAGCAGCCTATCTCTATATGTCTCTCCTTCTTATTTTAGAAAATGTAATAACATTATTAGAGCCTTTCTGTTGGGGCCTGGTCAGTGCCCACAAGTATCACTTAAAATATAGCTCCCTATAGCCAAGGGGGGCTTTGGGTTCCCAGACCTATAAAATTACTGTTATGCTTTTAGCATGTCACACATGTAAAATTGGTTTCAGCATGCTAACACTCTTATTCTCACCTGGGTAGAAAATGAATACATATGAATGTATCCAAGTCTCTGTAAAGCTCTGATCAATTCCTCTTTTTTTCCAGTTGAGAAAAATAAGGTGCCTACAGCAGTGGGTACGCAAAGGATCTAGACTGTCTGAGCAAAAAGAGACCAATTTCATCCTTGCCATCATGCAGAAGCACCTAGTTGGGGTAACCCAGACTTGTAAAATGGGGGCTGGGGGGAGGAACCTATAATTTGGAAGAAATGTCTGAACAAGGGCATCATATGGCTTTCCCAATCAGGCAAGGATGAGGTCTCTTTTCTAATACTAAAGCAATGATATAACCTGCCACCCTCATGGAGTAGTAGCATATACAACTAAGACACTTGCTAATGTATCAGTTTTGTCTGGATGCCTTAGGACTTCCAGAGGCCCCAGAGCTACTGGGAAGCTTGGAAATACTTCATAAACTCCCCAGGCCCATGTCCACTATGTGTGCTTTAGTAAGAACTCTATTGGTTTGGAGTTCTTCATTAAAGCATTGGAAGGGGAATTATCACAGCCTTTGAAAGAACCCGAATGGCAGAGCATATTATAGAATGTTAACTATGCTTCTGTGGATCTCAGGCTATGCCTGACACAGCAAAAGAGTCTATTGAAAATGTATTGGATGACACAGAAGTTGTACGAGATGTGGGCCTGAAAATAGTGCTTGACTTCAGGCAATCAAATCTCAGCTGAAAATTATATCCTAGGTTATGTACCTACTGCTATGGGTTCACCTCCATCACAAAGACTAGGGTTTTTGCAGGATGCAATGATTACCAAGCATGTGATTTTACAAAAATGGAGGAGCACGCTTATGCTAAGAATAGAGCAGTGGTATTCTGACCTGTCTGAGCAGCAAAAGAAAGAATAGCATATCATCATAGAGAGCAATTATGTCAATCTGAAGAAATTTGGACCCCATTTCTTGATACATGTGGCTAAATAATGCTGACATAGCTCAACTAATGCCAGACTTCTCTTCCACATGACTTCTCTGCTTTTTCCCTCCTTCCCTCTTCCTCCTCGTCTCCTCTTCCCTTTTTTGACTATTTGTGTATGCCTTTTGTTTGCTTGCTTGCTTGTTTTTAGCCCCACCTTAACATGTTATGTCTGTGTAATACTGTCTGATTTTGTAGTTTCTGGTCTTGCAGCTTTGATGAGCTGTAAAGTTATAATGCATAATCTTATTGGCTAACCTGTGAAATGTGGGATATTGGAAAACTATTATGAGGTGTCAACCCACACAAGGACTGAAGAGGCAAAGTTAACCTATAGGCAGAATTTGGAGGAAAACCAGGGAGTGGTAAGGCCTAACTCGCTAATGAAGTCCGGCTGTGGGGGGCAGAGCTAGACTGCGTTTATGAAGCCAGGAAGCTGGCAACAGAAAAGGGGCTGCAGGGAAGTCATCTGCTGTCACTCTGAGAGATGTATTTGAGGCTACAGGGTTCAGTAATCTGTAGTTATTCCCTGGGAGGAGGGAGTTTGAGCTGGTACACCTGGGAGAGAACCAGAATCTGTAAGAAGGAGTCCAGGGAAGGAGCACCAGGGTCTGAGGGAAAGCAGATCACAGTTGCCAGGTAGAGGGTCCCTGGACAGGAACCCAGAAGTGGTGGGCAGGCCTGGGTTCCCCTACTGACCACTGGGGAAATGACACTATCAGTGCAGTGCTGGAGACTACCTGAGACTGTTTGTGCAGAAGGACTTTGGTGCCCCCTGGAAGGGGAAACCACATAGTGACCTGGCTGCAGGCTAAGTCACAAAGAAGAAGCTGCAGTTCCTGGAACAAGAGAGGGGCTGCAGAGAGAGGAAGAGATAGAGTATAACTACATCCACAGGAAGGGTCATAGGCCTGGCAGATCTAATCCTCAGAACCGCCAGAAGGTGGCGCAGTCCTAGCAGTGAGTAGAGTCCCCTGTCACAGTAACACAGACAAGCTGTAAGTCACTTACCTTTTTTGCACTTTTTGTTGTTTTTCTTATGAAAATCAGTAAACAATCACAAACAATAACAATTGCGTGGGATTGCTCACATGCTTAAAGTTAAGCAGATGCTAAAGGAAGATCTGCCGGCTCATCAGCTTCCCATCCTTTCTGCCAGGAGAAGAGGAGTCTGATTGCAGCTGTAAGTTCCCCTTTTCCCTCTGGGTAGAGTGTGAGATAAATAATACCGTAATGAACTAGCTAGCTCATCACTGGGCACCAATGCAACATCCATAATCTTTCCAGGACAGGCAAAATAGACTCTCAGGTCAGTAGGAGACAGAGGCTGTGTGAGAACAGGAGTAGCAGATTGGAGGCAGCTACCTGGAAGCCAGTTGCTAGGCGAAGGTCAGGCACTGAGGAGCTGTAACAGGACAGCCGAGAGATGGACAGAGACAACCCTCAGGTTGCTGACAAGAGGCCAGCAGTCGCCTCAGTGAGAGGATACAGGGCTGCAGCTTGCATGAAGATGGTCAGTGTTACTTAGACTGTAGTTCTCTGGGGGCAGAGACTGTCTTTGTTCTGTGTTTGTACAATGCCTAGCACAATGGGGTCCTGGTCCAAGTCTGGGGCTCATAGGTGCTATGGTAATACAAATAACAAATAATAATAAGTGTCTAGGGAGTACACATGAGACTCTGTTACCTTCAAACCCCTACCTTCAAACTCCTGGACTGGACTGCCCTTAGGCAGGAACCACCCTAGCTATTTTGCCAGACAGGACAGAAAATGTTTTCAGGGTCCCCCTGGAGCTGCTGAACCAAAAAAAAAAAAAAAAAGCCCCCAAACAAAAAACATAGACAGCCAATTATAGCAGAGCAAAACAAAACAAGAGGGGGAAAAAAAAAAAGCTCGGTATGGTGCTCTCTGGAAGTTGCCATGGCCTCCCACCCCTAGAACCAGCCCTATCTCTTGGGGCCTCATTGGGAGCTAATGGGTTTCTCCTCATTGTTGAAGCCTGTGAACCACTGAGCCTCTGTGTTTAGGGTGTTTGCACCTTTATTTCTGGCAGCCCTAGTAAAAGAGTTCTGTTACTTGCTTGGACTAGGTGGGTGTTCATAGGCCGAAGTCTGTAGAGCCTCGTGCTTAGAGAGCGTATACTGCTGACCTCCAAACTTTTGGGACACAGAGCACACATTGTAAATCCCTGGCATGTCACAGTCCTCACAGCCACACTTTGCAGTGGGCTCTGCGATTACAATGCAAACTAGATTTCATGCAACTTCTTTCTTGGAATGGCTTAAAACTAGAGCTGACTGAAAAACAGAACACATTTTTGTGGAAAATGCGGTGTTCTTTTTTTGTCAATAAACTTGAAAATGTTTCAACCAGCTAAACTGATTGCCCGTGGTGTTTCAAAATCTTCTAAGGAAGGAACCCAGATCCCTTTGTTATTATACTGATAATGATTCTCCATTCAGAACAATTCATTCCACACTAGAACCTGCTACTAACATGGGCAGAGATGAAAGGGCTAATTCTTTAGAACTGAGATTTCGTAAGATGAAAAGCCTGAAAAAATTACCGGAAAAGAGTTGCAAGACATTGCCAAGAGGTGGTTCCCTACTGTTCTGGTATGTAAGTGCAGTCTCTCTCACTTTACCTGTTTGGGCCCATTGCTTTCTTAATATCCATCCTACGTGGGTAGAAGGAGATTTTACTTCAGGCACAGTCCAAGAAAGAAGCACCTGCTCTTGATTTCCTGTTGATAAAGTTACTTGAAGCTTAGAGCCCATATATGCTGGGATTTTACAACTTCACTGAGACTTTCCATCTGCTTCCTGTTTGAATATAGGTTCCTAATTCTTGATTGGATGGACATCTCTATGGATCCAGGTTCTGGTATGTTTTTGAATTCTCATTATTGAAAGTAGTTGGAGTTTTAAGAACTCATAGACCCAATCAGTTTTATTATTTGTCAAAAATTATTTACCTGAATCCTTATCTTTTTTTCCCTTTTGCAAAGCTGTACCTAGCAATGTGGGAGCCCAGTGGAAGCAAGCTAAACCAATTTCCAGCCTGCTTTAATACTCCTTTAACTAATCAAAGAACAGCCACATTGATTAACAGCATAATGCTAAATGTTGCCCTTGAACTACCTGTGCAATTCCCATTGACATAAATGGGAATTCAGTGGGCAGCATAAACACTTATGTAAAATACTTTTGTAAAGCAAGGGAGAATGAAATATATATTCATTTTTCTTATGCAATAATAATAATGCTTAATCCTTATATACTGTTTTTCATTAATAGCTCTCAAAGCAATACATAAGCATCATTGTTTCTATTCTATTGACGAGGTAACTGAGTCACAAAAATTGGTTAAGTGACTTGCCCAGGGTCACACAGCAAGGCATAGAACCAGGAACAGAACCTAACTCCTACTTCAGCATCCTTTCTTCTGACTTCTTGAACATCATACTTAACTATACCTTCAAAGCGGATCTTGATGGAACAAAGACTTCAGATTCAGAATGTTTAGACTCTACATGACTAGAATACATTTCTGTTGCCTATGTAATTTAGAGCAGCCTCAATGTTGCTCTAATTTATGCTTGGCTGCAAAGACCCTTGTGAGCCCTCCACAGCTGAGATGATCCAGAGGGTAATGCACTCAAGCCATGGCCTTCTCCCACCCCCAGCATACCCTTATGCCATATGCTGCAAGAAATGGGGGCAACATAGATCCATGTTTTCTGGGTTTTCAACCCTCTTATACTCCTACAGCAGTGTAAAGGGGCTGGGATACAACCAGGATGAGATTAAGGCAATCCAGGTCTCTAAGGACACTGATATTCCCCGGGCCCCCACGGCTTCACTCTCCAGCTTATAATGATAGTGACAGGGGGTCCCATCCCCTCAGAGTGGCAGAGTTGGCAGCATTTGTAATCCTTTTCTTCCCAGGAGGGGAGCAAGAGCCCACTCCCTTCATGGGTAACATCTGGAGGGTCTCTCTCCCTTACTAGAAAGGCAAGTGTGGCAGTAAAGGAGTAAGGGGTCTTGGGTCTCACTCCAGTGAGATAGATAGGGAAACTTGCACCTCTTAGAGCTATTGTTTCAGGTTGTCTGCAGATGTCACTGCACTGGTTACATGGAGGTGTGACCGAAAGCACCCCTATATTCACATGCTACACATTATTGTAATAATCTTTGTGCAAAATATGCCTTGTGAGGTATCATCTAAAACTAGCAACACACTGATTATTAATATTCTTGTGAAATGCATATTAAGAGTTACGGAACATAAACGGAAATTATGATTACATTGTGTTTACCAGACAAATCTGGGGAGTGAGTAAACCAGTTTCTCAAAGACAAAGGACAAGCTGATGCCTTTAGCCAGGTGTCATCAAAGGTAATTGGCAATTACATGTCAATTGGCCACTATTTGGCAAGGAAGAGGGGCAGGAACAGATTGATCTGCATTTTAGCAAACAACAGCATGGAACCTCTTTCACCTGGAGACTTCATGTCTCCTTTCTCACAGCTGGAATGAACTTCATTTAGGGCAATCCACAGGAAAATCCATTTCAAACGGTAACTAAGTTATAAAAGCGAGAGGGCAAAACCCTCCTAATTCATCTCTCTTTCACCTAAAAAGGCAAAGGAACCTGCCCTTTGACTTTGGGGAAGATCCTGACCTGGGAATTTCGTTAGCCATGTTGCTGTGAATGTGTGGTAAGGATTTTACCTTCAACCAAGTCTAGATTGTTAAGTTTTAGCTGCTAGAAAGCATTTTATCATTTTCTCTTGTAATTGTTTCTGACTTTAATACCTGATATCTGTATCCACTTAAAATCTCTCTCTTTTTTTAGTTAAACTGTTTTCTTTTTAATCTAAACAGGGGTTCTCAAACTGGGGGTTGGGACCCCTCAGGGGGTCATGAGATTATTACATGGAGGTGTCACGAACTGTCAGCCTCCACCCCTGTCAAGGTTCCTCCCCCACTCTGAACTCTAGGGTACAGATGTGGGGACCTGCATGAAAACCTCCTAAACTTACTTTTACCAGCTTAGGTCAAAACTTCCCCAAGGTACAAAATATTCCACCCTTTGTCCTTGGATTGGCCGCTACCACCACCAAACTCTAACTGGGTTTACTGGGAAACGTAGTTTGGACACGTCTTTCCCCCAAAAATCCTCCCAACCCTTGCACCCCACTTCTTGGGAAAGGTTTGGTAAAAATCCTCACCAATTTGCATAGGTGACCACAGACCCAAACCCTTGGATCTGAGAACAATGAAAAAGCATTCCGTTTTCTTACAAGAAGACTTTTAATAGAAGTAAAGAATTCACCTCTGTAAAATCAGGATGGTAGACACCTTACAGGGTAATTAGATTCAAAACATAGAGAATCCCTCTAGGCAAAATCTTAAGTTACAAAAAAGACACACAGACAGAAATAGTCATTCTATTCAGCACAATTCTTTTCTCAGCCATTTAAAGAAATCATAATCTAACACATACCTAGCTAGATTACTTACTAAAGTTCTAAGACTCCATTCCTGGTCTATCCCCGGCAAAAGCAGCGTACCGACAGACACAGACCCTTTGTTTCTCTCCCTCCTCCCAGCTTTTGAAAGTATCTTGTCTCCTCATTGGTCATTTTGGTCAGGTGCCAGCGAGGTTACCTTTAGCTTCTTAACCCTTTACAGGTGAGAGGATTTTTCCTCTGGCCAGGAGGGATTTTAAAGGGGTTTACCTTTCCCTTTTATATTTATGACACGCCCCCCAGATCTCAGCTAGGGTGAAACACTGGCTGGGATTTCTTCCTGGAGCTCTAGGAAAAACAGAGTTAATAAGACACATGCATCTCTAAATATACTACCAAGTACATAAAGACTAACAATATTTTCCACATCTCAAGGACGATTTTAACCAGTTGATTCTGGGAAACTTTCACGGGAGAGTGCATCAGCCACTTTGTTAGAAGCTCCTGAGATGTGTTGGATGTCGAAATCAAAATCTTGGAGAGCTAAACTCCACTGAAGAAGTTTTTTGTTATTTTCTTTGACAGTGTGAAGCCACTTCAGTGCAGCATGGTCGGTTTGCAGGTGGAAACGCCATCCCCAAACATATGGGCGTAGCTTTTCCAGAGCGTAGACAATGGCGTAACATTCTTTTTCACTGACTGACCAGTTGCTTTCCCTCTCAGACAGTTTTTTGCTGAGAAACACTACAGGGTGGAATTCTTGATCAGGTCCTTTCTGCATTAAAACTGCTCCCACACCACGCTCGGACGCATCTGTGGTGACTAGGAACGGTTTGTCAAAGTCTGAGGCCCTTAGTACAGGGTCAGACATGAGTGTCGCTTTAAGCTTGTTAAAGGCCTTCTGACACTTTTCGGTCCACTGAACGGCATTTGGCTGTTTGTTTTTGGTTAGGTCTGTCAGTGGGGCGGCGATTTGGCTGTATTGTGGTACAAATCGTCTGTAATAACCGGCCAAGCCTAAGAAGGATTGAACCTGTTTCTTTGACTTTGGGACAGGCCACTTTTGGATAGCATCCACTTTGGCCTGTAGGGGGCTGATAGTTCCTTGACCCACCTGGTGTCCAAGGTAAGTCACTCTGTTTAGGCCTATTTGACACTTCTTAGCCTTAACAGTTAGTCCTGCCTCCCTTATGCGCTCAAGGACTTTTTGTAGATGTTCCAGGTGGTCTGCCCAGGAATCCGAAAATATGGCCACATCGTCAAGGTAGGCGACTGCATATTCTCCTAATCCCGCTAGGAGACCATCTACAAGTCTTTGGAAGGTGGCGGGTGCATTTCACAGCCCGAAAGGGAATACATTAAATTCATACAGCCCGAGATGTGTGGTGAAGGCTGACCTTTCCTTGGCAGATTCATCTAGCGGTACCTGCCAGTACCCCTTGGTTAAGTCCAAGGTAGAGATGAACTGGCCCCATCCCAGTTTCTCTAATAGTTCATCTGTGCGTGGCATTGGATAGTTGTCTGGGCGAGTTACAACATTTAGCTTACGGTAGTCCACGCAAAAACGTATCTCCCCATCTGGTTTGGGAATTAGAACCACTGGAGATGCCCATGCACTTCCAGAGGAGCGGATTACACCCATCTGTAACATATCCTGGATCTCCCGTTCTATAGCAGTTTTTGCTTGAGGAGACACCCGGTAAGGTTGGACTCTAATTGGGTGAGCATTACCTGTGTCAATGGAGTGGTATGCCAGTTCAGTCAATCCTGGGGTGGCTGAGAACGTTGGCGCGTACCTAGTGCACAGCTCCTTGATCTGCTGTCGCTGCATACGCCCAAGGGTCATGGAGAGGTTCACCTCTTCCACACCACCAGCACTTTTCCCTTTGTAGTAGATACCTTCAGGCCACTCAGCGTCGTCTCCTCCCTGGGCTGTAAACTGACAAACCTGTAATTCTCTGGAATAAAAGGGCTTTAGAGAATTAATATGGTACACCTTAGGCTTTCGGTTGGAGGTGGGGAATGCTATGAGATAATTAACAGCTCCCAGGCGCTCCTGGACCGTGAATGGCTCTTCCCACGATGCTTCCATTTTATGGGCCTGGAGCGCCTTTAAGACCATGACCTGGTCCCCTACTTTGAAGGAATGCTCTCTGGCATGTTTATCATACCAGGTTTTTTGCTCTTTTTGAGCATCCTGTAAGTTTTCTTTAGCAAGGGCTAAAGTGGTTCGGAGGGTGTTTTGTAGGTTGGTTACAAAGTCCAGAATGTTAGTTCCTGGAGAAGGTGTAAATCCCTCCCATTGCTGTTTCACCAACTGTAATGGCCCCTTAACCTCACGGCCATATACAAGTTCAAATGGGGAGAACCCTAAACTGGGTTTGGTACAGCTCTGTAGGCAAAGAGCAACTGCTGCAACACTAGGTCCCAATCATTGGAGTGCTCATTTACGAATTTACGTATCATGGCCCCCAAAGTTCCATTAAACTTCTCCACCATGCCATTTGTTTGATGGTGGTAAGGAGTGGCAACCAAGTGATTTACCCCATGAGCTTCCCAAAGGTTTTCCATAGTTTCTGCCAGGAAATTAGTCCCTGCATCTGTGAGGATGTCGGAGGGCCAACCTACCCTGGCAAAAATGTCTGCTAGTGCCTGGCACACACTTTTAGCCCTGGTGTTGCTTAGAGCTACTGCTTCCGGCCATCAGGTGGCAAAATCCATGAAAGTCAGTATGTACTGCTTTCCTCTGGGTGTCTTTTTCGGAAAAGGACCCAGAATATCCACAGCTACTCGCTGAAATGGAACTTCAATGATGGGGAGTGGCTGGAGAGGGGCTTTGACCTGGTCTTGGGGTTTTCCCACTCTTTGGCATACTTCACAAGACCAGACATAGGTAGAAACATCCTTGCCCATTCCCTCCCCGTGGAATGACCGCCCCCAAACGGTCTTTGGTCCTGTTCACCCCAGCATGGCCACTAGGGTGATCGTGGGCTAAGCTCAAGAGCTTGGCCCGGTATTTAGTTGGAACTACAAACTGTCTCTGAGGATGCCAGTCTTCCTGGTGTCCACCAGAAAGAGTTTCCTTGTATAAAAGTCCTCTTTCTACAACAAACCTGGATCGATTAGAAGAGCTAAGAGGCTGTGGTTTGCTCCGTGCCGCCGTCCAAGCTCTCTGGAGGCTTTCATCTGCTTCCTGTTCGGTCTGGAACTGTTCCCTTGATGCTGGAGACATCAGTTCCGATTGGATTGTGGACCTATGCTTGGTCCCTCTGGAAGCGATGTAGGGGATGGGGCTGTTTCCGTTGACTGTGAACCGCTCTCCGCTGGTGCACTATGTTGGGATTCAGGCTCCGGCTGAGCCTCTTGTGTAGGGTTATCGGCTGCTGCCGGTTCAGGTTAGGTGGGGCCCTCTGGTGTTGAGGTTGCAAGTACTGGATTCAGTGCTGGCAAATGGTCTGGTGCTGGTTGTTCCACTGGTTCCGGTTCTGGGACTGGTTCCGTCTGGGTCTCTGGGACTGGATCCACTACTGTTGTTGCAGACATTGGCCTGGGGTCCGGGTCCATCACCTCTGACTGGGTCCTGATAGAAGTTTCCGGAACAGAGCTAGGCCTCACGGCTTGTTTAGCCTGGCTCCGGGTGACCATTCCCACCCTCTTGGCCCGCTTCACATGATTGGCCAAGTCTTCCCCCAACAGCATGGGGATGGGATAATCATCATAGACTGCAAAAGTCCACGTTCCTGACCAGCCCTGGTACTGGACAGGCAACTTGGCTGTAGGCAAATTGAAAGAGTTGGACTTGAAGGGTTGAATCGTCACTTGGATCTCTGGGTTGATTAAATTGGGGTCCACTAAGGAAGCATGGATAGCTGACACTTGTGCTCCGGTGTCCCTCCACGCGGTGACCTTCTTCCCGCCCACACACACAGTTTCCCTCCCCTCCAAGGGTATCTGGGAGGCATCTGGGCCTGCGGACCTCTGGTGTGATTTTTGTGCAATTAACTGTAATCTGTTGGGGTTCTTGGAGCAGTTGGCCTTTACATGCCCCAGCTAGTTACATTTAAAACATCGTCCAGCTGACGGGTCACTGGGGCGAGGTGGGTTGCTGGAGAATGGGGTGGTGGGACGATAAGGGGTCTGGAGGGTTCTTTGGGAGGTAGGTGGGGCCTTGGGCGGCCCCCGGTAATAGGGTGTGGTCTGGGGTTGTTCCTTCTGGTCTCCGCTCCAACTGTGACCAGTTTTCTTCTTCTCGGCCACCTCCACCCATCTGGCTCCAATCTCTCCTGCCTCGATTACAGTTTTGGGCTTCCCATCTAGGATGTATCTTTCTATTTCCTCAGGAACACCCTCTAAGAATTGTTCCATTTACATTAGGAAGGGCAAATTTACTGGAGATTCAACACTTGCTCCTGATATTCAGGCATCCCAGTGTTTCACAATGTGGTAGGCATGTCGGGTAAATGACACCTCTGGTTTCCACCTTAGGGCTCTGAACCTCCAATGAGACTGCTCGGGTGTTATCCCCATTCTGACTCTCGCCTTGGATTTAAACAGTTCATACTTGTTCATGTGTTCTTTAGGCATTTCAGCTGCCACCTCAGCTAAGAGTCCACTGAGCTGCGGCCTCAGCTCTACCATGTATTGGTCAGTAGAGATGTTGTACCCAAGGCAGGCCCTTTTGAAGTTTTCTAGGAAGGCCTCAGTATCATCGCCTGCCTTGTAGGTGGGGAACTTTCTGGGATGGGGAGTGGTACCTGGAGAAGGATTGCTAGGGTTTGTTGGTATATTCTGCTGAGCCTTTACCTTCTCCATCTCCAGTGCATGCTTCCTCTCTTTTTCCCTCTCCTCCTTCACATGCTTACTCTCTTTTTCCTTCTCCTCCTTCTTCAGCCGCATGAGTTCTATCTGTCTTTCATGTTCCTTTTGTTTTTCCTTAGCCTGAAATCTGGCTAATTCCAGCTTTTGTCGAGCCGTGAATTTTGTCATCCTAACCTCTCTGTTTTTAACTAACTTTACATCCGAGGTTTAGAAATAAACAAACAAAACTTGGCTGTAAAATTTTGCTGTGCTGGAATAGAATACCTATTCTCTGATAGTGATTGTCAGCCTAAAGAAAAAGACAATTCCCTTGTCTCTGCTCTGACCACAAATCAAAGCAAAAAACCTCCAACTACTTGGAAACCTGCTTACCAGCAGCCCAAAGGAAAAAAATTCCTTTTCAAACTTATAGTCCTTGTAAAAAAATCAAAATCCTAAAAAAAAAAGCCCCTGCCACTTTTGTCTCCAGGCAAATGGATAGAACACCCCCCCCTATTTACTTTTAGAAAAAAAAAAACTTCTGGTTTACCAAGACTGTGAATTTCCCTGCAGGAGGTTAAGTACCCTGCCTCCAGGCAAAGAAAACCTGCAATTCACAAAGGTAATCCCCTTTTGTCTCTCCTCTGGCCCCAAAGCAGAGAAAAAACAAGCTGCTTTCAGTTTCAGCTGCTTTCTGGACCTCCTTTCCAGCAGCCCCAAAGGAAAAAAAAATTCTTTTTTAAAATCTGTGTTTCTAGTTCAAAAAATCTCAAATTGATCTCAAAATGATTTCAGGTTAATCCCACCACTCTGCCACCATGTCAAGGTTCCTCCCCCACTCTGAACTCTAGGGTACAGATGTGGGGACCTGCATGAAAACCTCCTAAGCTTACTTTTACCAGCTTAGGTTAAACCTTCCCCAAGGTACAAATTAATTTTATCCTTTGTCCTTGGAATATCCACTGCCACCACCAAACTCTAACTGGGTTTACTGGGAAACGTAGTTTGGACACGTCTTTCCCCCCAAAATCCTCCCAACCCTTGCACCCCACTTCCTGGGAAAGGTTTGGTAAAAATCCTCACCAATTTGCATAGGTGACCACAGACCCAAACCCTTGGATCTGAGAACAATGAAAAAGCATTCCGTTTTCTTACAAGAAGACTTTTAATAGAAGTAAAGAATTCACCTCTGTAAAATCAGGATGGTAGACACCTTACAGGGTAATTAGATTCAAAACATAGAGAATCCCTCTAGGCAAAACCTTAAGTTACAAAAAAGACACACAGACAGAAATAGTCATTCTATTCAGCACAATTCTTTTCTCAGCCATTTAAAGAAATCATAATCTAACACATACCTAGCTAGATTACTTACTAAAGTTCTAAGACTCCATTCCTGGTCTATCCCCAGCAAAAGCAGCGTACCGACAGACACAGACCCTTTGTTTCTCTCCCTCCTCCCAGCTTTTGAAAGTATCTTGTCTCCTCATTGGTCATTTTGGTTAGGTGCCAGCGAGGTTACCTTTAGCTTCTTAACCCTTTACGGGTGAGAGGATTTTTCCTCTGGCCAGGAGGGATTTTAAAGGGGTTTACCCTTCCCTTTATATTTATGACAACCCCAAACCCCTCTTTGCCTCCAGCATTTATAATGGTATTAAATATATTAAAAAGTGGTTTTAATTTAAAAGGGAGGGGGGGTCACACTCAGAGGCTTGTTATGTGAAAGGGTTCACCAGGACAAAAGTTTGAGAACCTCTGATCTAAATAATCCAGTGTGGTGTTTAAACTGAATCGCTTGGTAATTCCAAATAAAGTAGCAAACTGTTGCATATTGACTGTTTACAAGAGCAACACATCTTTAATATCTAAACTGTCCAGGGGAGGGCTGGAGAGTGCAGAACACATGTTTCTGGGAAAATTCGGGACTGGGGAGAGTGCAGCGTCACCTTACCAGTGGTTAACCAAGGCTGGTAGAGACCAGTGGAAGTCTGGTATTGCAGGCAGGCTCCTGAATCCAAAGCATTGAACCAGGGCTGTCTATACATACCAGAGGGGGGCAAACTATGGCCTGTGGGCCACATCCGGCCCACGGGACCGTCCTGCCTGGCCCCTGAGCTCCTGGCCCAGGAGGCTGTCCCCTCTCTCCCGCAGCCATGCCACCGCATGGCGCAATGCTCTGGGCAGCGGGGCTGCAGAGCCCAGCCTGACCCAGTGCTCTGTCCTGATGCAGCCGTGCTGCCAGACACCGGCGCTCCAGGCGGTGTGGTAGGGGGGCAGGGAGCCAGGGGGTGGGGGTTGGATAGAGGGCAGGGGAGTTCGGAGCGTGGTCAGGTGCATGGATAGGGGTTGGGGCGGTCAGAGGGCGGGGAACCGGGGTTGAATGGGGGCAGGTGTCCCAGGGGGGCAGTCAGGAAGGAGAGGAGGGGTTGTATGGGGCGGTGGGGGGCGGTCAGGGGACAGGGAGAAGGGCGAGTGGATGGGGCAGTCAGGAAGGAGGGGGGGTTGAATGGGGTGGTGTGGGGCAGTTAGGGGCGAGGGGTCCGGGGGCGGTCAGGGAGAAAGGGGGGTTGAATGGGGTGGTGTGGGGCAGTTAGGGGCGAGGGGTCCAGGGGCGGTCAGGGAGAAAGGGTGGTTGGATGGGGCAGGGGTCCCAGGGGGGCAGTCAGGAAGGAGCGGGGGTTGATGGGGCGGCGGGGGACAGTTAGGGGCAGGAAGTCCGGGGGTGGTAAGGGGACCGAGAGCGGGGGGGGTGAACGTAGCAGGGGTCCCCAGGGGGCCGTCAGGGAATGGGGGGGGTTGGATGGGGCAGGAGTCCCGGGGAGGCTGTCAGGGGGTGAGAAGTGGGGGGGTCGGATGGGGCCGGGGGCCGGGCCTTGTCTGGCTGTTTGGGGAGGCACAGCCTCCCCTAACCGGCCCTCCATACAATTTCAGAAACCCGATGCAGCCCTCAGGCCAAAAAGTTTGCCTGTTCCTGATATGGACATTAAGGGCATGCTTATTGCTGCCCATGGACAGCCTAAGCAGAGAGTGTCAGTGGTGAGACATCATAAGGCACTCAGGGTTACAGGGTAAAAGGTGACGTAACTCTTTACCAGTCTGAGTTGCCCCCCAGAACTTTGCAGCAGGTCAGGGTTTTTAAACGCTCTCTAGCTCTCACGGATATGAGTGAAGTGTCAGAGTTTGCACTGACTTGCACTGACTTTTTGCTAGAAGCTGGGAATGAGTGACAGGGGATGGATCACTTTATGATTTCCTGTTCTGTTCATTCCCTTTGGGGAACCTGGCATTGGCCACTGTCAGAAAACAGGATACTGGGCTAAATGGAACTTTGCTCTGACCCAGTATGGCCGTTCTTAAGTACATCTCCACTGACTTCCCTTGGGATGCTTTGGGTGTATGTGAGGGCAAAATTTAGCCCTTAATGTTTTATTGCCTTCTATTGACTTACATATTGCGCTTGCAGCTAAATATTGAGATATAGATACTTAAAGGGAGAAAATGCTTTTTTTAATATAGAGAGAGGGACACTATTGTACCAGTTTTGTCTGGGAACAGAAAGCTTCCATCTGTTGCAATATTAGTCTGGGCCTGATTCTGCTGCAGGTGCATGTGCAGATCTCCCACTGAAGTCAAAGGAAACTTTGAGTGGGGGTTGATGGCAGGACTAAGCATAGTTTGGATAAGAACTACGGAATGACTATTCAGATTTCCCATTGCAGGACCCTTAAACTTCTTCCTAGATTAAGAGATCACATAAATCACAGTGTGTAGATCACAAGAGAGACTAATGCATGTGCATGTGCCTAATGCATGACCAGAGAAGTCTCGCCTGCTGCTTGTTGTAAAGCCACTGGTTAACTCCCGGGAGCTAATTACTCTTATCACAATATCAGACAAGTTAAGGACATCCGTTAGTCACATTGCTGTCTTTATCTGAGATAGACAAAGGCTTCACTTCAAGGATTAGGCATGACTGTGCATGTTGTTCATTAAGCAAAATGTGTATCTTATCTAATAAGCAATGCACATATCACAACACTAGGACTGAATTCCACTGCTATGCTACTTGATTGTCATTTGGAAAACTTCTTATTGCAACACCAACACTGTGAAGAGAAAGCATATGACTATCAAAATTACTGGCAAAAATGTAAGGCAAAAATGATATTATAGTATATTGGGTCCAAATCGGAGGACCTTGCTACAGATCTTCGTCTGAGTTATAATTGTATGGTTATAAATTACATATAGATATGCAAGGGCGTTAGGAACATAGAGGAGGAATGAAGTCTGCATGTTAGAGTTCTAAGCAAAAATATTCTATTATTATTACTTATTTCTTAAGCAGCAACAATGCTTAACAAATTTGATGCTGCACAAGACATGAGAAGATCCAGTCTCCACCCTGCGGAGCTTTCAGTTTAACCAACCATCTTAAATATATTTAATGTTATGAAACAAAAATATACTTATGTAGGAACTCCGTATCTTGATATATTGTTGAGTGAGATGGCAATTGTGACATGATACCTTCCGTTAATACAGGGCCTTTCATCCATAAAGATTCCAAAATACTTTGCAAACCATAGATGGAGAAATTACTTCAGCTGTCACTGGAGTGCAGCTACTTCTTGGGCAGAACATAACATACTGTTTATCAGCATGCAGTAACACTAGGCAGTAGTTTAAGACATAGGGTGAATACAGAATGCTGCTGAGACCATATTGGGAACATAGGCAGGAAGAATTTGGCCAAGATACTAGGGCTAACACACTTTCGAAAATGCCATAGTTATTCTGTGAGAAGAAATTTGGTTATGTCTGCAGCTCAGTGGTTCAGCAATGATTCAGGAAGAAGTGCCAGTCCCCAGCACACCTTCCTACAGCAGCTACTTGTTTTTTAGAGATGTGCCATGAAATCACTAACCAAGCCCAACTCTGCTTAACTTGTAAATTCACAGCTGTAGCTGGTATGGCGGGAGACCATGAAGTCAGGGCCTAACTTTAGTCTTTTAGGCTCACCACATAAGGAAGCTCTTGTAACCACTGCTTATTTGTCAACAATTTAGCAGTGTAACTGAAGGGAGGAGTGGCTGGATATAGCCCTAGTTCCTTGTCTGATGGAAATTGCTGTGCCTCTTATTTGTATGCATTGTAGAGGAATTCTGATACTGAAAAGTGAGCACAATTCCAACTTCCTTTTACCCAGGTAGCTGTGGTTTGAAAATCAGAAACAGGAAAACTGTGCAATATGCAGGGAAGAATGGCTGTGTTTGATCTTCATTTTACATGCAAAATGCTAAGAACGTGTGTTTAAAAAAACAACAGCTTCCAGTGAAAAAGAGGAAATGCAATAATCATTTATTTCTGCCCCTTTTCCGTTCCCTTTCTATAGGAGCATAGAAGCTGTCTGCTTTTCAGCCCAAATAAATCAGGAAAATGTAGCTATTTTCAAACACCAGGAATGGTTCTGGTCTTGAAAACTTAAATCTGTATGACTGAGTTTGGTGTTAAATGGAGCATAAGAATAAAGTCAAGCTTTTTAAACAGCTCGTTTTTGTTCTTCATAAAGCATCTACTTTCACAGGAAAGCGATCAAGGTAGTGTTTGTTCTTGGGAAACAGTTATCTTCGTCTCACCATGAGGAATCAGTGATGTCCCACCTTGCATTTATCTTGCTGCTCACGTTCCTGGGGAACAAGGTGCACACCCATGCAGTTGCAGATCCATGCAGTTGCGGCACGGTAGCCATTTGCTCAAATGTTGTGACTCCGAAGTAAACACTTACAGTGACACTCTCCTCTTTAGAGGAGGTGGGGCCCACCCTGTTTCACACTAGACAAGAGAGCTGGTCCTGTGGCTGTGTGGAGCGTACTCATGCTTCACTTTCACCCCTTCTGCTCATGCAGGCCACAACCACGTCCTAAGGCTCAGATTCTGCCCCTCTTCTATAGTGATTCCAATGTGACAACTATTCGGCATGTGTTGGGTGTGCCGGAATCGGGCTCCAAATGACTGCAATGGCCAAAACTCCAACTTCTTTGTATACAATAAGGCTGCACCTTCAAGCTTGTCCTTCCTGTTTGTTTACAAGCTAACCACATTGCTCAGAGCAGTTGGAAAATGGAGAGCAGATCTGAGAGCAGCCTAAGTACCATTTCCAGTCCCTTTGCACAGGGAAAAGCAGCTTATTTGTTTGGGAAATAGAGGTCATAATGCTTAACTTGTGATATTTCAGTCATTTCTATGGCAACAGACTCTGATAACAAACAGGACTTCACTGCACGATCAAATAATAGCTTGCAAAATGGAAAATACAATTCAGAAAGTTACCAGGGACACTATGAAGTTCCTCTTTAAAATGTGCTTATTGCTGTAGCTCTTAACATTCGGATTTTGTCTCTGTTAATTAACTGTGTTAATGTCTTCAGTGAAGTAATTGTTGCTCTGGTGAGTGATTACAAACAAATCAGCACAGATTTCTTGCAGTTCCCAATGCAAACGAGCTGCGCACATATTATATGATTACAGAGACTGTCCAGGCACTGCTTCCCGCCCTCTCATCCCCCAGCATAACATCATCCAAAGAGGAGCCAAAATGTTTGATACCTCAAACACAAGGACTGTACAGAGACCAGTATACAAAGTGGGTATTTTGAATCACATCATTCCTTTAGGTGATACTGCAAAAGCAAAACTTCTGCAAAAGAGATCATAGAACAGACAAGACTTTTTCTGGCCAGCATTACTGCATCGTTTGCAGATCTGCCTCTTGGATGCTGAGTATCGTAGAGGCTGTAGCCTAGCATGGCTACAGGCAAGGTTGCTATTTGTGAGGCACAATATGTAAAAGAAAGTCAAGTGTTTCAAACTTCTAACTCCCCATATGCACCATGTCCCCTCCTAAGGTGAGCATCTCTGCTGCTACCATCATAAGTGGCATCATGGCACCCACATCATGCTGTGCCTAGGGAAACTGAAATCTCAACATTTTGCTTTGTTCAGAAAGAAAATTATTCCAATGTTTGTGTGTGTGAAATTGGTATTTGTGGGGTTGGTTTTTTGTTTTGTTTTTGCCCAGCTGTGTTAACAATTAATGCTACATGTAACAACTCTCTGGAGCTACAGTCAGTGCATATTCCAGCAGCCAGCGTCCATGACAACAAAAGGAAAAGAGATAGGAATTCCACCTGGGTGATCTCCCTTCAACATTTGAAAAGGTCTCTAGTCCAAAGAGGATTTTCATGTGTTAGGTGTCTTTGAGCATGCAGAATTACCTGCGGGCAGGTGAACGTGGTAAATGGATGCATTGTGACATCATGCATATAGGGGCAAAGCAGTACTTCTTGCAGCCATGGGCCTGGTCCAAAACGAATTGATGTCAATGGGAATCTTTCCATTGACTTCCATGGGTTCTGGATCAGGTCTATATAAGAAAAGTAGCATAGCACATTGCAGGACAGACTGAGCTGTGGGTTGCAAAATACACAGCCCATTAACAATCCTCTGAATGCTGTTCTGGTTAAAGGTACACTTCTCACATTCTGTCTGAACTAGGTCTTATGTTTGGTTTTACTCTTTCCAAAATGGCCAGGGGGCAGGGCGAGACACTAATTTACACCTCAGAGTTCTGTTATGCTCTGTGTATGACTTGTTCTGTTTCACTAGCTCACTCAGGTATGCAGAGAAAGGGGAAACTTGGACCCGATGTCTAAATCCTTCCAGTCCTTCAAGTCCTGTAAAAGAAAGCTGGATGGAGCTAAAGTGAGGCTGCTTCCCTGGAAACAAATGGTTCTTCTGATTCATTTTCTTTTCTCACCATCTCTCTAATTAGCCAGAAATTTTCTCCAACATTATCGGCAACAAAATATGCTAAAGGAAGGAAAATTGATTTCCATTTTAAAGTGCAAACAGCTTGCAAATGGAAGAACAGTGAGTGAATTTTCAGTGCAGCCAACTGGGCAAGCAGCTCAGTGAAAGGAAGCTGATCTTTTTAAAGTTTAACAAAGTGCATTGCTAGAAATGGAGTACTTGTGGCACATTAGAGACTAACAAATTTATTTGAGCATAAGCTTTCATGAGCTACAGCTCACTTCATCGGATGCACGATGTAGCTCACGAAAGCTTATTCTCAAATAAATTTGTTAGTCTCTAAGGTGCCACAAGTACTCCTTTTCTTTTTGCAAATACAGACTAACACGGCTGCTACTCTGAAATATTGCTAGAAATGCATCACATAGGCTTATCAATTATTACTACTTGGAAAGTATTTTTCCTATCCTCTGCTGCCATAACCCTCACCCCAGTGGATAGTGAATGGCTAACCAGATCTATTCATCTTTTTTCATTTCATATTTTGTCTCTTACTTGCAGTATGTCGCTGTCCATTTCTAAGCCTGCTGGTGAAAATGAATGAAATTACCCTTCTGTGTGTCTGTTCTCATTAGGCAAGTCTGGAGCACATTAATAGAAGCTCTTTCGTTCTCTCCCTCATTCAATGGCTGCAGCACATTGAAAGGGCAGATAATGAGACATTTCAGCTCCCTCATTTGTGCTAGTGTACATTCTCCCACTCATCCCTCAGATAGCTCTGCATTCCCCTTCCTTGGGCTTCAATCCTAATCCTCATCTAGAGTGGCTGCGGAAATATGGAAATGAACTTGCTGCTGTTCATCACTATAATTGTGCCTAAATATGCAATCTCATTCTCTGTTTTGAGTAGCCACAATTTATACAGTAGGTGACACAATGGAAATATGGGAGAGGCTTTAATCTCATTTTCAGTGCTGGGGTATTGTAGAAATCGGTACAATAATGTAATAAGTTTTCTCCACACTGGTTGGCCCAGTGTGGAGATAGGTGTCACTGTCTCATATTCATATCTCCATGTTTTATGTGTTTTTCCTTTACATTATTATTGTTCCTGTTTTAATTTACTGTATGCATGAATCCGTGTTGACCAAGAACAAAAAATGCACCTAGGCTTTTTCACCTCTGTTAAGGAAAAGTTAGCACATGTGACTCCATTTTGGTTTGGGGCCCACCATTGTCTAAAAGCAAGCACATCATGCACCAGGAGGAGTGTTCCTTAGATACTGCATTCCTGTGAAAATCCTCCTCCTTGTCTCCAGTCTGCCTTGACTCCCGGTATCTGTTCTTTGTCTGTCTCTAACTCCCTATCTCCTGGCCTTTGATGTGAGGCCTCCCATCCTGATAATAAAAGTTACTGATGCATCGCTTTAGGACCATGCTGTGTAATTAACATACTAGTTTAGCATGAGGAATGCACCAAGCAGGGATAGGTGATAGATAAGAAAAGGGTTTATTTATTGGCTAAGGTTTCCGATGCACGAGGGCAACATGCTTTGCTAAAAGGTATATAACCTTTGTATAATCTGTATTCGGGGTCCCCTCCTGGCTAGCAGGGGGGCACCATGCTCGAGCGTAATAAACTTAGTGTTTTTTGGGAACTCTGCAGTTGTGGACTTTGTTTATGTGCCTCAGCCTAGATTCGAACTGTGCGTGACCTATCAGGTATAATTCGCAGCAGTTGTGTGCGTGTCCTACCAGGTATAATTCACAGCAGGACAAGGAGGAGGATTTTCACAGGAATGCAGTATCTAAGGAACACTCCTCCTGGTGCATGATGTGCTTGCTTTTAGACAATGGTGGGCCCCAAACCAAAATGGAGTCACATGTGCTAACTTTTCCTTAATAGTCCTCCCTTTTTTTTTTGTACGTCAGTAAGCTATATCGGGGCTGAGTAACCGCGATGCAGGGTTAGCAGTTGCCGATAGCACATACCACAACATTGTAGGCATACAAAAAATAACACAAAAGCAATAACAGCCAAAAGGATGAAATACAAAATACAACGTCCCCAAGCCCCCACATCCGGTAGCCATGAGATGAGCCAGTTCCAGACCTCCTGGAACCCAGTGCTGGTATTGTTGAGGCTGGCATGGTGGAATAGGTCTGCCTGCTGCATGAGGATGTGGATATTAGTTTTCACCCTGTGCTGCTGATTTACAAATACACAACAGCTTGAGTTAACTAGAGCACAAACTGGTTTGCAAGGAGATAATTCAGGGCTAGGTGGTTTTGCAATGTAGTTTGGGAAGGCTGAGTTACTTCAATTTGAAGGGCAGATAAGGCATCTGCAGTTGCATTTGCCATTAATTTTAAAGCAGCTGAAATGTTAACTATAGCTTTCTCTAGCTCGCTTACTTCTAACCATGGCAGAAACCATTGCGCAAAGGAGTGAAAGCCTCTGGGCCGTTGAGAAAGGGGGTTTAAAGGAATACTTCATCGGTCCCTTCATACTAGATTGCAGATCTCTCCCTGGGTCAGGGTCTGGTGTACTGTCACGGCGGGTACTATAGCCCTTAAGGTACATGTACCACACCAGTTTGCTGGGAGAACCTTATAGGCTGTGTGATTGCATAACCAATACCAACCAGACCCCTCGGGGACTGGCCACGGGGTCCTGGAGTAGGTGGAGGGGCCTCCCGCACCAGAGCTGATTTGGGTGGTGTCCTTGCACCCCACAAAATTTCTTACAAAAACTGTGTTTTTTATGCCCTTACGTCGTGACACACATAAAGCATAATTACCCTGGGCCACCATATCAATAGACCATATTTGGATTGTAACATTCCAGTTAAATGTAGTGATTGCCCATAGCTTAGTTTGGAGTGTTCGATTAAGGGGAATAGGTACCCCTACCAACGGGACCCCCTGACCCAAATATGTGGGGGTATGAATACAAATTCAACGCTGCGTTTGATTTACACCCTGTTTGATAGCGCGGGTTAAATTCAAGAAGCTATTGCCCTCCCATCCTTGTACCAGACTTAGGAATAGGGAGAAGAACCCCCCAGGCAAACCATACCAATGTCGGCATTCTCCTCTATACCATACAAAAAACAACACCACCAATGTAAGTCCGATAAACAGGAACACAAGAAATCCTGGTGGGCTGTAAAGGTTCCAATAGCTGGAAAGCTTAGTCCATGGGTTGGTCGTGGTGTTCATTTGTGACGTGGCTTGTCCAATGGCTTGTCACGGTTAGGTGGGGTCCCAGCGCCAACTTAACGTAGCTATGATGGATCCAGGAACCTTTACCTGCAAAGGAGTGGTGGCAGATGGTGGGAGTAATGTTCGTGGCAGTAAGGCGTTTTTGGTATTTATACTTGCCCACAAGCACAGATTCCAGCCCCTGGAATAAACCCACCCCACCACTTCACTCCACATTCCCAAGAATACATTCCGCAACTCCCTTCCTGCCAATGTACAATGCTCTGTCTTTGCCACCAAGGCCAATTTTCAGTGCCTTTTGCAGTCAGGAATCCTTGGATCTTGGTGGTTTCAGCAGAGCAGGCATTCCTTCTTTTCTCTTGGAACTGTCATGGTTTTGCATTATACAGGGGAGAGGTTACTAGCACGTCGCCCTGTAGTGCTTTGGTTTCTTTAGCAAATACTGAATGCAGGTTAGCTCTGTCAGTGGACAAGGGAGAGGTTACTAGCACTTCACCTTGTCCTTTTCCTTGCTGTCCAAAAGGAGGAAAGAAAAAAAAAACCAGAAGGAGGGACAGGCTGATTAGTAGTCAAAGTGAAGTCATCTTGAGGTGGAGGTGTCTTTTTTGCAGTAAGAAGCATGGGTTCAGGCAGTCAGTTCTTGGCACTTTACAGCGGTGTTGGTAATTAGCAGGACTTAATAAGGGCCTTTCCAGCATGGGGCCAGAGTAGTCTTTTGTTGATGGACCTTTATGTAGACCCAGTTACTTGGTTTTAACAAATGGCAGGTTTGCTCAGGATTCTTGAAGCAGGACTCTTTTCATCTGTAAATACAGAGACCTAACACATTTCATTAATGTCTGGCAGTGTGTTGCAGATCTCACAGCTGCTTGGGCACATTCAAGCCCCCCTCTTTCTTGGCTGTTAGCCAAATCCTAGCTGTGAGTAGTGTCCTTGGGCAGGCCAGCGTCTTATCTTTGGACAGAGCCTGCCAGCTACAGCGTTGAATTAGCTCGTCCTCTGTTTTATTTCTCTTTCCCTTCTTGGCTTTTATTAACCTGCAAAGGAAACTTTCACTTTCCACTCACACATCTTTGTTTAAAAATGAACACATGTACATTGCCTATTATACAGCACTTTAGTCTTATTGTTTAATGTATGCCACATACACCCTTCTAGGAAAATGACTTTATTACAGAGCTTTGGAGCAACAAACCACGACAAGCACACCCACTTTTGAGGAGTCCACTTGGTACAACCTCTGGTGTCCAATAGCTTTCCTCCCTTCCCAGCCCTCTGGCTAGAAATTTGAGGTAGTCAGAAGGATCTCATGTATAATATGGGGAGTGGGTTAACCTTTCATGTCATTGCTTTCAAAGACTGTTGGTGTGTGAATTTTAACAACATTTTTTTTCAATTAAAAGATCTGGCCAATGACATTTTTTTTTAAACTTTTAAACTTACTTAAACTTTAGTATATCACATTTTTCTGATATTATCCAAACACTTTGTATTCCAAGTTGAATAAAACAAATATCTGCATTTTGATTTAACCCTTTTATTTAGTTTTAAACTAAACTGTCCTATGAAAAATTAAACACAGCAATTCTGGCCACAAGACAAACACCACAAGACAGGACACATAGAACACAGAACAGAATTCCTATTGTGCCAGTCAATTTATGATATGTTGAATTGCTTTTTAGCTGGCATCAGTTTTCTTTGATTTTCTGAAAGACAAAAAGAACATAGATCTACCCCTTCTGGGCAGTTAGTCATTGCTTAAAATATTTTCTTTTTATACAAATACCCTTGTTAACTGCAGGCAAAACAGAGGAATTACGCATATTTTCTTGTATTTGTTTCATAGGCAGCCCAGGTTTTAGTGGCTTCTACCTTATTAGTTAGGCAATTTACATTAAAACAAATGCTTTCCGGCTTGCCTTTGGATTCACAGCTTAAAGATTCTTACTTTAAAAAGGGCACAATAAACTTTACCAGACTTTTGATTGCCTTTTACTTTTAACTCCTGTTGTCAAACACACAGTGACCTGAAAAGGAAGACTCCACCTATTGTAGCCCCTTGAAGCCTAACAAGATATTAATTAAGTAGCACTGTATAATTGCATTCCTTTGGAAAAGGGCCCATTTTCCTCAAAATGGCTGCAAAGAAACCAAGAATTTTTTTTTCCAGTATTTCACAAAGTTTAACTGCTTAATTTTTTCCAGCAACTACAGAGTTAACTTCTCACTTTTCTTTCTTAAATCACTTGCTTATCTCCCAAAACCACACCCAAATAACTTAGATTTTACCATTCCAAGTATTATTCCCGGATTTACGTTTCCCATTCCTGTAATTATTTACTCCTCCTTTTTCATTATGACCTCCAAGTTTTTTAATCTGTTTTCCAATCTCTCTATCTGTTGCCTGCCTGCTTGGGCCCGATCCTGTTTTTTTTCTCTGAACTGTCCCTTCCATGAGCACCAGCTTTGTTTCACTACCAATTTAACAAGGAGGGTGGGCTTCTTAACTAGCCCCCCAGCACTCCTGGTCTCTTCTCTTAAATATTCTCACTCACATGGGCTACCCAAGTCCTCCCCCGTGAGGCTTGTCACCTGGACAGAACACACGGCCAATTGGCAAGTAAGGAGGTGACGGGCATAAGTCAGAAAGCCGAGGGTAAGCCGGAGGAGGAGCAGAAGCAGGCATAGCACAGAGCGGGGCTGGAGACCCCTGAGATGAACAAGAAAAGGAGGAGGAAAGAGGACCGTCCTTTCGCATGCGCATAAGCCCAGTTGTCCCATACATATCAATAATGCATCTGGGCTGGAGCTTTGTTCTCCAGCCTTTTCCTAAGTGCTCTTAATTTTTCCCCAGCAAAGGAACCATCCGGTGGCCATTCAAAAGGTGTTTGAGTTGTTAGTGCTGGCCACTCAACCTTGAAGAAGATTACAGCTTTTTTTTTTTTTTAACCTAACGCATGGGTACCAGAAATATTCCCCCAGTTCTCGAGAATTTCAGCCAAAGGGGTCCCCTTACTTACACTCTGCCCAGAACCCAATATGTTCTGGCACCAAATGTGCCACCTTATCGCCTAAGCGATGGCTCACACCCCCCCTCCTCGGAGTTTTCAAAGGTGAACTCACCCTATGCCGGCTGGAGCTGTCCAAGAGGAGGAGTGTAGTCTGGCTTGTTGGGGCAAGCCTAGAGTCCCTTCGTGGTCGCCAAAACTGTTACAAATTACACCTGGTAGGACACGCACACAAATGCTACGAATTACACCTGGTAGGACATGCACACAAATGCTACGAATTACACCTGGTAGGTCACGCACAGTTCGAATCTAGGCTGAGGCACATAAACAAAGTCCACAACTGCAGAGTTCCCAAAAAACACTAAGTTTATTACGCTCGAGCATGGTGCCCCCCTGCTAGCCAGGAGGGGACCCCGAATACAGATTATACAAAGGTTATATACCTTTTAGCAAAGCATGTTGCCCTCGTGCATCGGAAACCTTAGCCAATAAACAAACCCTTTTCTTATCTATCACCTATCCCTGCTTGGTGCATTCCTCGTGCTAAACTAGTATGTTAATTACAAAGCATGGTCCTAAAGCCATGCATCAGTAACTTTTATTATCAGGATGGGAGGCCTCACATCAAAGGCCAGGAGATAGGGAGTTAGAGACAGAAAAAGAACAGATAGCGGGAGTCAAGGCAGGCTGGAGACAAGGAGGAGGATTTTCACAGGAATGCAGTATCTAAGGAACACTCGTCCTGGTGCATGATGTGCTTGCTTTTAGACAATGGTGGGCCCCAAACCAAAATGGAGTCACATGTGCTAACTTTTCCTTAACACCTCTCAAAAAGTTAGTCTCTTAGGTTTTCAAAATAACAAGAATTTGAGAACACCAGGGTCATGTGAGACAGGGGAAAGAGTATTATCTGAAAGTTAGAACTGGAGTCAGGAGATCAGGATTACATTCCCTACAAATGATCTACTGTGTGATCTTGGGAAAGTCACTTAGGATCAAATTTTCAAGAGGCCTCTAATTTTGGGTACAGTTTTCAACACCTAGAGCAGGCCTTCACAACTCATAAAACGACGAGGGCCATATTACTCCAAAGTAAAGAGCTGAGGTCCGAAACCCCCCGGCCCCGCCGAAACCCCCCCATCCCAGCGCCGCCTGGCCCCACCAAAACAACCCCCTGCCCCCGGGCCACCTGCCCTGTGGAAACAAACCCTCCTTCCTCAGCCCCGCCCTGCCGAACTGTGGGCCGAAAAGGAAGGTGGGGGGAGGGGTAATACTTTAAGAATTTTTCAATTAAAGCAAACAGTTTTTTTAATTTTAATTTTTTTAATGAATCATGGAAAAATGAAAAACACCTGTTCCGTTGAAAGAAAACATTTGTACTTTTCATAATTACCTTGCAAACTTAATGAGAGATAGTACATCTCTTTTCGGCAACAAGCTTGTCGTATTTGGGGTCATATTTGAAGTGGATATTTTCATAATGTCTTCCAAATGGTCGTCAATCAGAGAAGAACTTTGCTTGTTCACATATGTAAATGCTTCCAAAATGCTGAACGTTTTCAGTGCAACTTGATAAGATTCTTGTATTTTTCATTGTCCAGACTTTTGTAGAAGTCTTGCAGGCTGCTTTCTCTGTGCTTATTTCGGTAAGCTGCCGAACATTGAAGTTCAATAACCTCCAACTGCAAATCCAGTGGCACTTCCTCTGGATCCACGGAAAAGGGATATTCAATCAGCTTCAACTGGACGTCGTCTTCTTTAGACAAAGTAAGTCTTCTGTCAAATTCTTCAATCAAAAGATTAATGTGCTTTGCGTATTTTTTCTTCTAACGGCGTGTTTGTGCTGAGGGATATGCTATGCACAAGTGGTAAAGTGACACATTTCGCCTTTTGACAGCTGACTTCTGAAAAGTTTCAGTTTCATTTTGAAAACTTTCACTGCTGCACACATTTGAAATATAAGTTGATTTTTTTCCCTGAAGTTGAATGTTGAGATAATTCAGGTGTGCTGTAACATCACAAAAGAAAAAGAGATCTTGATTCCAGGACTCATTTTCAAGCTCTGGGAGTTTTATTGGCCTATTTTCTAGGAATTTTGCTACCTCGTCTTTCAAAGCAATGAAACACTGGAGCACTCTTCCTCGACTCAACCACCTCACTTCCGTACGGTAGATAAAGTTGCTGCACTCGGCGTCTACCCCTTCAAGAAAAGCTCAAAATGTCCTGTGTTTTAGTCCTCTAGAATGGATGTAGTTTACAATGGAAACTACCACTGACATTACATGCTCAAATTTTAAGACTTTGCTACACAAAACCTGCTGATATATAATGCAGTGATGTTTGGTGATTTGTCTCCCAAAAAATTCTTCAAGAAGAGTAACTGCTCCAACATTTTTTCTGCACATAGCTGAAGCACTATCCGTACAAATGACCACCAAGTTTGTGAAATCTAATCTCTATTTATCATTCATAGACTTTATCACTTTACTGGAGATTTCTTTTCCGGTTGTGCGACCTGTCACGGAGCACATGTTCTTCAGTAATTTCAAAGTTTTTATCAATACCTCTAATAAAAATAAGAATTTGGGCAGTGTCTTTTAAATCGGTGCTTTCATCCATAGCTAGGGAGTAAAAGCAGAATTCACTGACTCTCTGCTTTAACTGGTCACTTAGATTGGTAGAAAAGTCAGCTATTCTTCTCTGTACAGTCATGCGTGACAGACTGACATTCTCAAATATTCCCCTCTTCTCTGGACATAACTCAGATACAGCAATCGATACTTTTTTAAAAACTCGCCTTCTGTGAAGCATTTCTCAGCAGCAGCAATTTCCTTAGAAATTTGAAAGCTTACTTTAGTAACCGTATCGTTCTCAGTGCTCACTTTCTAGAAAATTTGCTGTTCTCCACAAAGGTTTTTCGCTAAATTGGCTGCTTTAATTATTTTTCATTTGGGTTCAATTTGGCGAGATTGGGATGTTTAGTTTCAAAGTTCCGCCAAAGGTTGTATTCTTTTGGAAAACGGCTAACGTTTCGCGACACACGAGGCACAGTATTTTGTCTTTGGAAACAGTACATAAGTATTTATTCGTCCATTCAGTGTTAAAAACTCTGTGCTCTGATTCTATTTTTCTCTTTTTCTTTTCTCTCATGGTATCCATTATAAAGCTCTAGATTGTATTGAATAAATTCACACACAAGGGAAACACTCTCAGTCACACACAAAGAGAAGAGAGATCTTACGGCGCATAGCACACTAACAAGGCGCTGATGGTGTGTGTAAACCTGCAGAGGGGGAAAGAAACGGCATGCATAGGGTGACCAGATCACAGCAGTAAAATAGGACCCCCCCCCATCCTCGCTCAGCCCCACCATCACACCCCTCTTCACCCCCTAGCCCCCTGCTGGCTTGCTGCGTCCCTCCTAGTCAATCCCCCACCCACCACTCGCCTCCTTTCATCTCCTCCCTCCCCTGCCAGAAACCTGCATGTCCGCCCCTAGATCCCCTTCTGGCTCACTGCTTGCCTTTTTCGCCCATCCGCCACTTGCCCACCCACTTGCCCCCGGCTCGCCGCTCGCCCCCTCGCCTTCCCCAAGTATAAAGCCTCATTCAAAGACCCAGGGGTCACTATATTACTGCACACAACAGTCAATCAATGCACTTGTAGATAAATCTCTGCATTATGCATTTTTGTATAACTTTTATATGACTTTGTATTGAACCTTGGTACTATGTTATAGCAGGCCCCTAAGGTAGTATAATTAAGGTAAAAGAAAAATGTATTTTTGCTAGAAGTAGAATAAGATCTCCCCTTCCCCCCTCACTTTGTAATCAATTGCCCTGTTGAATGAATGAGGTGTGAATGAGGAAGGCGTGGAAGGCAGGCACCTCCAGACAGCTGCAACCCTTGGAGAGCAAAAGTGGATGGGAATCTGGGAGGCAGTGACCATGAGTTGGTTGAGTTCAGGATCCTGACACAGGGAAGAAAGGTAAGCAGCAGAATACAGACCCTGGACTTCAGGAAGGCAGATTTCGACTCCCTCAGGGAACTGATGGGTAGGATCCTCTGAGGGAATAACATGAAGGGTAAAGGAGTCCAGGAGAGCTGGCTGTATTTCAAGGAATCCCTATTGAGGTTACAGGGACAAACAATCCCGATGTGTCGAAAGAATAGTAAATATGGCAGGCGACCAGCTTCGCTTAACGGTGAAATCCTTGCGGATCTTAAACATAAAAAAGAAGCTTACAAGAAGTGGAAGATTGGACAAATGACCAGGGAAGAGTATAAAAATATTGCTCGGGCATATAGGAATGAAATCAGGAGGGCCAAATCACACCTGGAGCTGCAGCTAGCAAGAGCTGTTAAGAGAAATAAGAAGGGTTTCTTCAGGTATGTTGGCAACAAGAAGAAAGCCAAGGAAAGTGTGGGCCCCTTACTGAATGAGGGAGGCAACCTAGTGACAGAGGATGTGGAAAAAGCTAATGTACTCAATGCTTTTTTTGCCTCTGTCTTCACGAACAAGGTCAGCTCCCAGACTGCTGCGCTGGGCATCACAGCATGGGGAGTAGGTGGCCAGCCTTCTGTGGAGAAAGAGGTGGTTAGGGACTATTTAGAAAAGCTGGACGTGCACAAGTCCATGGGGCCGGACGCGTTGCATCCGAGAGTGCTAAAGGAATTGGCGGCTGTGATTGCAGAGCCATTGGCCATTATCTTTGAAAACTCGTGGCGAACAGGGGAAGTCCCAGATGACTGGAAAAAGGCTAATGTAGTGCCAATCTTTAAAAAAGGGAAGAAGGAGGATCCTGGGAACTACAGGCCAGTCAGCCTCACCTCAGTCCCCAGAAAAATCATGGAGCAGGTCCTCAAGGAATCAATCCTGAAGCACTTACACGAGAGGAAAGTGATCAGGAACAGTCAGCATGGATTCACCAAGGGAAGGTCATGCCTGACTAATCTAATCGCCTTCTATGATGAGATTATTGGTTCTGTGGATGAAGGGAAAGGAGTGGATGTATTGTTTCTTGACTTTAGCAAAGCTTTTCACACGGTCTCCCACAGTATTCTTGTCAGCAAGTTAAAGAAGTATGGGCTGGATGAATGCACTATAAGGTGGGTAGAAAGTTGGCTAGATTGTCGGGCTCAACGGGTAGTGATCAATGGCTCCATGTCTAGTTGGCAGCCTGTATCAAGTGGAGTGCCCCAAGGGTCGGTCCTGGGGACGGTTTTGTTCAATATCTTCAGAAATGATCTGGAGGATGGTGTGGATTGCACTCTCAGCAAATTTGCAGATGATACTAAACTAGGAGCAGTGGTAGATACGCTGGAGGGCAGGGATAGGATACAGAGGGACCTAGACAAATTCGAGGATTGGGCCAAAAGAAATCTGATGAGGTTCAACAAGGATAAGTGCAGGGTCCTGCACTTAGGACGGAAGAACCCAATGCACCGCTACAGACTGGGGACCGAATAGCTAGGCAGCAGTTCTGCGGAAAATCACCTAGGGGTGACAGTGGACGAGAAGCTGGATATGAGTCAACAGTGTGCCCTTGTTGCAAAGAAGGCCAATGGCATTTTGGGATGTATAAGTAGGAGCATAGCCAGCAGATCGAGGGACGTGATCGTCCCCTCTATTCGACATTGGTGAGGCCTCATCTGGAGTACTGTGTCCAGTTTTGGGCCCCGCACTACAAGAAGGATGTGGACAAATTGGAGAGAGTCCAGCGAAGGGCAACAAAAATGATTAGGGGTCTGGAACACATGACTTATGAGGAGAGGCTGAGGGAACTGGGATTGTTTAGTCTGCAGAAGAGAAGAATGAGGGGGGATTTGATAGCTGCTTTCAACTACCTGAGAGGTGGTTCCAAGAGGATGGTTCTAGACTATTCTCAGTGGTAGAAGAGGACAGGACAAGGAGTCTCAAGTTGCAGTGGGGGAGGTTTAGGTTGGATATTAGGAAAAACTTTTTCACTAGGAGGGTGGTGAAACACTGGAATGCGTTACCTAGGGAGGTGGTAGAATCTCCTTCCTTAGAAGTTTTTAAGGTCAGGCTTGACAAAGCCCTGGTTGGGATGATTTAATTGGGGATTGGTCCTGCTTTGAGCAGGGGGTTGGACTAGATGACCTCCTGAGGTCCCTTCCAACCCTGATATTCTATGATTCTATGAGAGGTGATGGGAGCCAAGGACAATCAAACTTGTCAAGGACAACCAAGGACAATCAAACTTGTCAAGTGGGCTGACTAGAGAAGAGCAGACATACTGACTGCCTCGGGGGTTAGAAGCAAGCACCTTCCTTTGGCAACACCCTCTTTGCAGCATTGGGACAACCCCCAGCCCACACCAACAGACACAGTCCCAGATTTTGAATCTGGGAGATTTGCATAAGAGGGAAGCTGCTATAAAAGTGAGGTGTCTTGCAAAGAACCCTAGGTTTCATCTTGTCAACATCGGAGCATCGATCCGGATCGGCAGAAGCCCGGCTCCACGCCTCCCCCATCTAACTTACCTGGCCGATGAAGTTAAGGGGAGCAACTCGTTGGTAACAACAGCAAGACGGAGTGTGTTTGTGTGTGTGTATGTGAGTGCATGAGTGTGATATTTATATCATATGCATATGATAGTGTTGATTATTACATGTAGTACTAATAAATGTGGCGTTTTGCCTTATTCCCCCTGAAAAGATCCTGTACAGTACTTTAAGTACAACACAGTAACAAAAATTTAAAATACTGAAAATGGATGCCCCCTCCAGCCACCAACTCGCCGCTTGCCGCCTCAGCCCCCCACCTGCCCCCCAGCCACTGGCCTCTTCACCACCCCGCCCGCCGGCTGGGTGTGGAGTGCTTACCTGGGGAAGCTCCTGTTTGGTGCTCAGGATTGGGGTGGGGATGTGGGGAGGTGCAGGGGTCAGGGCAGGGGGCTGGGGGTGTGTGAGGGGGTGCAGAGGACTGGGGGGTGTGAGGGGGGTTCAGGAGTCAGGGCAGGGGGCTGGGGAGGTGTGAGGGGGTTCAGGGGTCAGGTCAGGGCAGGGGGCTTGGGGTGTGTGAGGGGGGCGCAGGGGGCTGGGGTCGTGGGGTGCTCACGGCAGGGGCTGGAGGGGGTATGCCCCGATTCCAGCCCCTCCCCCAAGGCCACGCTCTCTCCTCCTCCTCCTCCTCCCCGAAGCAGCGAGCATGCTGAGGGTCCGCTCTTCCCCCTCCCTCCTGCCGGCAAGCAGCAGCGGGGGGGGGGGGCGGGGGGAGGGAATGTAGCACGCTGGGGGAAGAGGCGGGGGAGGAGCTTGGCTGCCAGCAGAGCCCGGCTGCAGCAGGAGCCCCAGCTGCCGGCAGCATCAAGCTTCTGCCCCCACAGGAGAGAGCAGGGGGACAGAGAAGAGCGGGCCAGGCCGGGGCCCCTTTGGACCCGTGGGCCTGGCACCAGTGGCACCATGGTAAATCCGGTATTGCCGCCACTGCCCGCCCTGCTCGGCTCGCCAGCCCCTCACCCCCACCTCGCCTCCCGCCGCTGGCTTGCCTCCTCAGCCCCCCTCCCCCGCCGCCAGCTCACCAGCCCCCTGCCACTGGCCTCTTCACCACCCCGCCCACTCACCCGCCGGCCGGCCAGCCAGCCATTGGCTTGCCCCACCCCGCCGCTTGCCTACACCCCCCGCGGGCCGCACAGTGAGCCCACGGGGGGCCGCATGTTGTGCGGGCCTGACCTAGAGCTTGATTCTAGGAAGTGCTGCGTACCCGCCAACCCCGTGAAAGTCTAGAAGAAGTGCAGATGCTCAGCTCCTTTGACAAGCAGGCTGCTTGGGCTTGACTTAGGCACTCCAGTTTCACTCGGCTTCAGTAGGAGTTGTGGGTGCAGAGTCCCTCTGAAAATCAAGTCCTAGATAGTCCTCACACAGGGCAGCAGTTGCTTTAGCGGGGAGGGATAGTTCAGTGGTTTGAGCATTGGCCTGCTAAATCCAGGGTTGTGGAGTTCAATCCTTGAGGGGGCCATTTAGGGATCTGGGGCAAAAATTGGGGATTGGTCCTGCTTTGAGCAGGAGGTTGGACTAGATGACCTCCTGAGGTCCCTTCCAACCCTGATATTCTATTATATCTAGTGTTGGTAGGGTGGCCAACTTTTGAATGTGTGAAGACCGGACACTGAGCACTGGAATAGGGTGACCAGATGTCCCAATTTTATAGGGACAGTCCTGATTTTTGGGTCTTTTTCTTATATAGGCTCCTATTACCCCCCGCCCCATCCCAATTTTTTACATTTGCTGTCTGGTCACCCTATGCTGGAACCTCTCCTGCCTGCTCTGGCTCTTTCCATCGAGGCCCCGCCTCTTGCTTCTCTTCCCACCCCCACTGTCACTTGCTGCTCGCCCCACCTCCCTCACCTGGCCAAATGAGCAGAGATGAGGGGGTGAGTGGGGCAGGGGAGCAGGAGCCGTGCTTGGGGTAAGAAAGGGAAGCTATCAGCACCCCTACCACTGAATCCATTCCTAAATGCTCCTCCAGGCTCCAGCAGCAGCTGCTGCTCTTCCTGCCCCCCAGTGGCGGAGGCCAGTTACTGCAGGTAACCAGACTTCTCGTGTCCAGTCAGCACTGCTGACTGGACACTGTCAGGGTCCCTTTTTTACTGGACTTTCCAGTCAAAAACCAGACACCTGGCAACACATATTGGGCACCCAAAAGTTGAGGCACCCACAATTACAAGCCAATTTTGAAAATTTGGACCCTCCTCTCTCTCTTTCTGCCACAGGGTATATCTGTACTTGGAGCTGGGGGTGTGCTTCCCAGTTTGAGGAGACCTCCTTGTGCTAGCTCTCATCAAGCTAGCACCCCAAAAATAGTAGTGCGTCCACAGTAGCATAGACAGTGGTGAGGGGCTAGCTGCTCTGAGTACAAACCTGTCAGGACCCTATGGGTATGTACTCAAGTTTCTAGCCCATGCCACCATTGCTAGTGCCAGTGTTACCAGAGCTACAATACTATTTTTAGTGTGCTAGCTTGATGAGCGCTATCATGAGTATGTCTCCTCAAGCTGGGAATCACACCCCGAGCTCGAAGTGTAGACATACTTCTGTGACCACATCAGTATAATGGAAGCAGTGGCACTTAACCATTTCTGGGAAGCACCTGGAGATAGGTGAATAATGCTAAAGAACTGCAAAGTATTTTATGCTGTCATTTGATAACTGAACATCCACTTTCCTGAGCCAGAAGTTCTTTCTGTTTGTGCTATTGGCACAGATGTTGCTTTGGACTTAAATTGAAAACTGCAGCTGTAGTCTAGGTCAAATGTTGCTTAAACCCTCTTTCTTTTGGATACAAAGGGTTGTCCTAATACCCTTTTCATACTGGTGCCAAACTGGGAGTACTTTAGTTGAAGTTGATGGAATTACATTCTTGTAAAACTGGTTGGAGTGAGAGGAGTGTCACGTCTGAGACGCCCAGTTTTGCTGCACCTCCAGCAATGTGTGGCGGATTGCAGATGCCTAGTACAGGGGAGATACAATTTCAGTTGGGATTTTTAAGTGCTACGTAATTCATGGAAGGGGAAAAAATGGGAAAGTAGTCAACTCAAAAGTAACAGGGTCAAATCTTCTGTGCCTGACTCAAATGAATGGCTTCAGTGGGACTGCAGGTGTGAGTATGAGGAGCAGGATTTGATCCTTACGGCTTCTAATGGACAGCACGCTAGGCATGAATTTGCAGTGTGGTACACAGCAGCCAAAAGGCCAATGTAACTTTGGGCTATAGACACTGAAGCACCAAATCACAGAACAGGCAGATGTAAGCCCCCCTCTTTACAGTTCAGGTGAAACTGCACCAATAGTTAAGAGGTACCTAAAGATACCAGAACTGTTTTTATTAGGAGTAGGTAAAATTTTTCTAGAAACAGCTTACAGTACTCTAAATGGCTCATGTAAAAATGAATTTATTTGAAATTGTTCTTTGCATTCAGTCACTTTTGCATAATGACAGGCATGCTGTTCCTGTCACTTCCATATAGTTATGGTGAGAATTTACAAAGCAGAGCATAGGATTTAGATACCCATATATTATCATACAGTTATAGGTCTGCTGAGCATTTCTGTGGTAGGAAGAGCACTTGCAACTTGTCCATTGATGCCATGCTAGTAAAAATTAAACAGCTGGAAAATAACATTTGTTTTCTTTTCCAAAATCCAGGTTATTTAGGAGAAAGCAGTGTCCTTATGGGCGGCGGGTTCATTTGCATGAAAAAATGTTAAGGTATTTGGGAGTGATAAATCTATAGCATTTTTTATTTTTGGCTGCTCTTGAGAAAACCTAAGTGAACCCCGCAAGTTCTTCGTAAGGTTAATTTTTTGTGTGACTTTATTTGCTGAAGGTTCCACATGGCTGCATCTGTGAAGCATCTGGAAAAGGCAGGTGTCCTGCCATTTAAAATGGTTGGCAAAGTACTGGCATTTTAGCATCTTAGCTTGTCACTTCATCACTTTGCATAATGGCAGCAGCATGATGATAGGCACCCAAAGGACAAATTGCCAGATTTCTTTTACAAAGAGGTGTTGAAAGTTAGACTCCCAAGTCCATATTCAGGCATCTAAATAAATGGCCTGTTTAATCTCTAGAAAGTGTGTTATGATTTTGTTTTATACATAACCCTTCCCCCATCCTTTATCCTAGCTCACCATCTTTTGAATCATTGTTAATAAACTTATTGTTGTTTACACTATTATAATGATGTGCTGTGATATTACATGCTGCTGATCCTGAGTTGAATCAGACAAGCTGGTGAGTACATTGTTCCTTTGGGACAGCAGACCTGGTATTTCTGTGAGTGTTCAGTAGATAAAGGGCTGAACACTATTTGGGAGAAAGTTTCAAGGGGATTTGGGGTTTACGTATTGTTAACCTGCAAGGCAAAGTATGGGCTGGCACAGTGTAGAGGAGACTGCTTGTGTGGCTAACACACGGGTGGTGTCAGATCTAACACCCAATTAAGCACAAGCGAGTCCCCCTTTTGCTGGAGGCGCAGGGGGGGAGGGGGAGAGGGTTACAAGGTGACTAACAGTCCTGGGTATTCCAAGACTGTCACAGTGTCCTACCTGCCTTTCCATGCAATACACATAATCCCTTACTAATTTTTCTCATTTTATGATTCAAATGTCCCTCCTGATTGAAAGTCTTCAAGTCTATTGATAATTCAACCACCTCTTAAGTAAAACAGATGCATATAGAAAACACAATTCAATTTCCAACTCTGCCACTGACTATGCAGACCTTGTGCAAGCCATTTAATTTCACTGTGCCTCAGTTGTTCATGTGTAAAATGGAGATAATAAACCCCACCCTTTGATTGTCTTGTGTATAAGCTCTTTGAGACATGGAATGTTTTTAGTAGGTGTATTAAAAGCACCCACAAAAATGGGCCCCCATCTCAGCTGGGGACAATTGTAATAATTGGAGCCACGCAGGCCTACTTTAATTGTTAGCCTAACTGGTGGAAAGTGGGTAACATTTCATGAAATTAATACACCAGGCCTCCAGGCCATACCATAATACAAATAATAAATATTAGTATCCATCTTAAGATGAGCGTGCTATGTGTGACAGTATGGTGACCACATCCGTCTCAAGTTATTTTTCCTACTTTCTTACGTGGCATATACATTTCCTTTGGTTGTAATGTAAGAAATTATAATGGGATAGATAGCTTGAGTCAGATCTTGGGCCTTTCTTACACTCCTTTAACCTGCCATTTTGGAATTTCTCTGGCATAGTGGGCCATGCCCCTGCATTCCCCGTTACTCTCCCATCAAGGTGTGAGCAAAGCAGAAGTGTCAGGATAATCTCTGACTGCAGACAGCTTCTTTGTGACTGTTGTAACCCGGTCTAATTTAGCGTAGCCCTGAGGCCGCTTTACATTATGCCAAAGGCTGCCTTGGCCCCAGCCAGCCCCAGGTTGGGGAAAAGCTAAAGTGTCTTAAACCTACCTTCTCCCCTCCTGAGCTGAGTCAAGGAGTAGCTGGTGGCGATTGTTGTGATTTTAGAAACCTAACTACGCAAAATGTTCACAACAGAACTTGAAACCACATAAAACTTGTCTAGTTTTGTGACAAAACTCAGACCAGGTACACTGAAATTCACAATTTTCTTTTTCTTGAGCAGCAATGAAGTGACTGTACCCTGCATGAGGAAAGTTGAAGAAGTGAAGAAGGTGTTGCTCCAGTGGTTTAGTCAGACAGAAAGCTGGCAAGTGCTCAACATTGTAAAAATCCAGCAATTCAGCAGGAGTTAGGGCTTTCAGATTCAATAAAACTAAGAATCCATGTTGTACTGAGACTAGAAAGACAATCGTGGCACAATTGTGTGGCCTATACAGATGATGTGGAAATGGTATTTCCTACTTAGAAAACACAGAGCCAGCTAATGGACTAGGGTATCATGGTTTATTTTAAGAATTGTAATGACTCCCTTGTCCTTCATTGTGTCATGAGCATTTTAGATGCAGACAGTGATGAACAAGCAGTTACGCTGGCAAAGACTTTTACCCCACTTGACTTGATGCACCTGAAAAAGAAGGCATGGAGCCATAGGAACAACAGCCACAACTGCCAAATGTTACACGCTGTCAGCTTTCACAGTTCTTTGTCATATGTCAAAATCTGGAAAAGACAGATTTCTGATAAAAGGTATTTACGTTCCTCAGATTTCAACCTTTATGTAGACATTCAGTATCAGCACTTACCCCAATGTCAAAAGGAGGAAATGGATTCAGAATTGTGTGTGCCAAGTGGAAAACAGAAAAGTTTCAGATGAAGGACACAAAGGTGATTGACGTCACAGCAGTGAATCAAACTCTTCAAATCAAACACACCCCAGGCTACACCCCAGGCTACTCAAGGCTGTAAGATTAATCACATGCATAAATGTTTTCAGGATTAGAGCCTAGGTTTCCTCTTGGCTTTATGCAGTTTAAATGGCTTAGATGGGTTGCAATCTTATAACATTTTCTATCAAATCTAAATGGTCATTTGTGTGAAGAGTGTGTGAAAATAGGCACACAAATCCATGTCTATTTTTGCATACTGTTAAAAAAAATTAGGCACATAATGTTTATTTGCTCTCTAACTCACAATTCCCCTTGTATGGTTGCCTAATGATTAAATATATTAACCTTCACTATAAACCAGGTAGGAATATTGATCTATCAGCGTGTCTTTGGTCATACATTGTAGTAAGGCTGCATTTATTAATATTTAAACAAGACTTGCTGATTAAAGATGTGATAAGCATGAGTAATATGTGTTATAGATGGTTATAAACACATCAGTAGAAGATGTTATTGATTGTTGTAAACCAGTGATATTCTGACTCAGCCTCACGAGCGCAAATGGCTCTTTAATGGTTCTCCTGTGGCTCTTTGCTATACATGGTATTAAAACACTGTGATTTATTATTAACCAGTCAGAATGCTTTCACTATATGATTAACCATTTGTAGTTAATAAAAATAATACTTGGTCAGTCATTTTGCTGTGAGAATAACATACATATGTACATGAAAACTAAATATTTCCTCTGTCATACTGTTTAAATATAAATATGTAGTACTATAATAAATGAAACAATGAATTCACACTAAGGTGGCTCATTTAGTGTTGATCGCTAATTTGGCTCCTGAACCACTGAGGTCTGAGTATCCCTGTTATAAACCAAGCTATTGGACTCTAACAATCTATAAACAATTCATTAAAACATCATCATTAACCCTTTATAAAACTATTTATAAAATGGAACCTTAATAGCAGGACTGAATCTTCTATAGCAACTCATCACCAAAGTATCTCAAATGCTTTATATAAAAAATGGTGTTTGTACCTAAGTTATCACACCTTTTGCTCTTTCTGTATTTTGACATCAAATAAAAATATACAGTAGTTCCCTGCTCATAAATTTGCCAGGCATGGTAGCGAAACTGTTTCAGGTGCTGTGAGCAAGGCACTATTGATAGGAAAGGCTCAGTTCAACTGACCCAGGGCCAGGAAACTGAACATAACTGAAAACTAGAGGGATTACTATTGTGAATCTCCATTCTAACTTTTAAATGAATTTGCTGGTTTGTGGTGCTTGTTTGAGGTGTTTGTGCCTCCTTTGTGTTTGCTATTCATGAATAGGCTAGTGAATGTGTTTACATAGAAATGTTTGTGAAAACAGCAAACAATGGAAAATATCTGCAGAAAGTGAGTTATATATTAGCAAATGCTCATATTTGCAACCTCTGTACAAATTCAGAGGAAACAGGTAACAGAAGCAGACCATTGTAACACACGTATCTATTCACAGCTAACCACACACTTTGAATTTCAAATATCAAATGCTCACAACAAATTGCTTGCAAACTACAAATCAAAATTGTCTGCTAAGGGAGACTTAAGCAGTGTTAAAGCAGCAATTAACTGAGGCTAAACTATTTTTCCATTTGCCATCATTATTGCATTTTATTTTCATTACATTTAGCATCTGTATTGGAGTGAATGGAGCTTAGGGAGAATGGTGATTCGCAAATAAAATGATTATCACCATGACTGTGACTTATTACCATCCTGAATAAATAAATAAAGTTCAGATACAGATATGAGTGTCTTCCCCAACCACAAAGAGCTGCTGCAGATGAACATGGGCTTTCCCAAAGTGTGGGGGTGTGATTCAGGCCCAGGATTTTGTTTCAGCTCCTCCCTATTCTTATTGGCTCCCTTGGAATTTCAGTCTGCAGGAGAATACTGAATTGTATACATGTGAGCAGAGCACACATGCAGGCAGCCATGTGCTCTGCCTCTGTGGGTCTGAAGTGAATTACCACCCAGAATCTGTATCCTGTTCCCTACTCCGTACCTCCTCCCACTGCTGCAAGCCCTCAGGACCCACTGAAGCCAGGTGTACTGCAACCTCCAGGAGCTGGAGGAGCTTCAACTCCATGAGCAATCCCCAGTGGCAGCTGGAGGTACAGCACTATACATGCTACAGCACATAGCTGATAGTTGTAGTGTGACTGTTTCGCCTTTAATGATCAGCCCCCCCTGGGTTTCAGTGAGAACACCTCTCCGTATCTCTGGCACGAAAATATTTAGGAAAAAAATAGACTAAGGGTCAGCACCCTGAACCCCTTTAATTTAATGGCAAAATCTCATTGATTTCAATGGGACCACAATTTAACCCTAAGGCTCCAATCCTGCCGCATTCAAGTCAATGGGAGTTTTCCCATTGATTTCAGAAGGATATAGAACCAGGGACTAACTTGCTTGTTGAAAGGGGCTGGAAAGCAGAACCTGGTCAGTGATGTGCTCTGGCATAAGAACAGTATGACTTTCCCTGATGTCAAAGTAATCTAATGGCTCTCTAATGAAGGACAGAGCTTCTGATGTTTACTGTCCCAAACAGTTCACAGCAAAACTGGTGTAACTTATTCAGGCTACTCAGTACTGGAGTACACCAAACCCCTATGGTGCCAGGTGCATCACGCCTTGGAGGCAATCACTGTAGATGCTCTAGCAGGCAGGCCTTGTAGGTTCTAGCCCTGGTGGGACCCAATAACCACTCAGATACATGGCTAAGGGAAAGGGCATTTTACTAGGGCTGTCAGGAAAGGGAGGGTTGCAAATACCCTAGGTACAGAGACTTTAAACAGTTACAGTTCACAGTGAGTAAGGGCAATTGCTGTTTAATTCCCTGCGGGGGAGAGGTCCAGGAGAGACCGGGCTCTTCAGGCCTTGTGCCTTGGTCTCTAGTCAAGCAAATAAGAGTTTGTGGGTTTCCAGTTAAGGGCTCAGTTAATGTCTCTCATTGTGGCCCCTCTGCACTGGCTCTCTGCCTTGCTGCTGCTGCTCCCCCATAAGTCCCTCACACACCTTCCTCCAACTGTGATGTCCGGCAGTCACAGCCTGTTCCACATAAGGCTCTGCCTACAGTTCCTGGAGAATCTACTCTGCATCCAGCTTGTGGCTTGCCATGTAGCTGCCACTCTCAAACTCAGTCCAGCCACTTCCTGGTTTGGGACCTTTCTCTTTACCTGGCCAGGAATAAGGTCTGTGCAATTGGGAGAGGGCTGATGGGAGTTGTAGCCCCCTGCTTAGCAGCTCCATTACACCGGAACTCATTTTAGGATTTTGTACAATTGTGCAATTGCATTGCAGACTCTCAGGCAGTCTCACAGACACCTCAGCCATTTTGCCATCCTTCTGCAAGCCTGGCAACAAAGGTCACAAAATGCCCTGATTTTTTCCCCCAGTTTTGCAAAGTAGAAATAAAATAAATAACCATCTCTTGCTTGAGACAAAAACTCTTCAAACTGAAGTGAGGATGAATGATTTAGGGGTTATTTTGCACAATGCCAAAATAAACTCGGTTCTCTTTATGTACAAAATATATGCCTAGTTGTGCTGTACCTTCGCTATTACAAAAAATAGCTAGTCCTCTAGCCAAATATGACTTGGATCTCATAACTCAATGCTCCTTATGTAATACTTTTGAGACCCAAAGCCTGTAATCGGACAGGACCGATGCTGAAGACCTTTTACTCACTATTCTCTTTCTGTTTTTTAAATTCACCTGATTTCAAATTATAAGTTAAAGCACCTTTTTGTATTTCCTGTAGTGAGGCACACTAAAAGAAATCCGTTCACTTTCTAATTGTTTTTGGCATTCCAAATTAATACTACTTTAGCAAAATTGTACACAGAGACCAGTACAATACGTTATGTTCATTCATTGTGACAGCAACAAAAACAAATAAGCCGCAAACAAGATGATACTATATGGATCACGGCTTTCAATATGCCTAATCCAGAATTTTTCCTTACAGTGCCAGTTTGTTTGCACAATAGCTTAGATTGGTTCAGACAACACATTATATTTCTCATATCACCAGTCTCATAGCAATCCAAAATTAGAAACAGACCTCTAATCTGGTGGTGGTATAAGAATTGCCATTATTCTTTGACATGTTTTCCCAACCGGGGAAAGCTGTGATTTCTAAAAATGGTTTTGAAATCAAGGGCACCGTAGCATTTTCTCACCTCCTTCAACACTGGCTGTACAGCAGAGATTGGTCAATTGTAACAATCAAGACACACTCATAACAATACTTTTATCCCAGGTTCCTAAGGCACTTTATCAAGCTAAGCATTATTATCCCCATTTTATACATGGGGGGAAATGAGATACAGGCTGGTTAAGTGACTTGCCCTAAATCACACAATTAATGACAGGCTGTTTTTTTATTCTATTTTTAAGTAAAATTTATGAGCAGGGAACTACTGTATATTTTTATTTGATGTCAAAATACAGAAAGAGCAAAAGGTGTGATAACTTAGGTACAAACACCATTTTTTATATAAAGCATTTGAGATACTTTGGTGATGAGTTGCTATAGAAGATTCAGTCCTGCTATTAAGGTTCCATTTTATAAATAGTTTTATAAAGGGTTAATGATGATGTTTTAATGAATTGTTTATAGATTGTTAGAGTCCAATAGCTTGGTTTATAACAGGGATACTCAGACCTCAGTGGTTCAGGAGCCAAATTAGCGATCAACACTAAATGAGCCACCTTAGTGTGAATTCATTGTTTCATTTATTATAGTACTACATATTTATATTTAAACAGTATGACAGAGGAAATATTTAGTTTTCATGTACATATGTATGTTATTCTCACAGCAAAATGACTGACCAAGTATTATTTTTATTAACTACAAATGGTTAATCATATAGTGAAAGCATTCTGACTGGTTAATAATAAATCACAGTGTTTTAATACCATGTATAGCAAAGAGCCACAGGAGAACCATTAAAGAGCCATTTGCGCTCGTGAGGCTGAGTCAGAATATCACTGGTTTACAACAATCAATAACATCTTCTACTGATGTGTTTATAACCATCTATAACACATATTACTCATGCTTATCACATCTTTAATCAGCAAGTCTTGTTTAAATATTAATAAATGCAGCCTTACTACAATGTATGACCAAAGACACGCTGATAGATCAATATTCCTACCTGGTTTATAGTGAAGGTTAATATATTTAATCATTAGGCAACCATACAAGGGGAATTGTGAGTTAGAGAGCAAATAAACATTATGTGCCTAATTTTTTTTAACAGTATGCAAAAATAGACATGGATTTGTGTGCCTATTTTCACACACTCTTCACACAAATGACCATTTAGATTTGATAGAAAATGTTATAAGATTGCAACCCATCTAAGCCATTTAAACTGCATAAAGCCAAGAGGAAACCTAGGCTCTAATCCTGAAAACATTTATGCATGTGATTAATCTTACAGCCTTGAGTAGCCTGGGGTGTGTTTGATTTGAAGAGTTTGATTCACTGCTGTGACGTCAATCACCTTTGTGTCCTTCATCTGAAACTTTTCTGTTTTCCACTTGGCGCACACAATTCTGAATCCATTTCCTCCTTTTGACATTGGGGTAAGTGCTGATACTGAATGTCTACATAAAGGTTGAAATCTGAGGAACGTAAATACCTTTTATCAGAAATCTGTCTTTTCCAGATTTTGACATATGACAAAGAACTGTGAAAGCTGACAGCGTGTAACATTTGGCAGTTGTGGCTGTTGTTCCTATGGCTCCATGCCTTCTTTTTCAGGTGCATCAAGTCAAGTGGGGTAAAAGTCTTTGCCAGCGTAACTGCTTGTTCATCACTGTCTGCATCTAAAATGCTCATGACACAATGAAGGACAAGGGAGTCATTACAATTCTTAAAATAAACCATGATACCCTAGTCCATTAGCTGGCTCTGTGTTTTCTAAGTAGGAAATACCATTTCCACATCATCTGTATAGGCCACACAATTGTGCCACGATTGTCTTTCTAGTCTCAGTACAACATGGATTCTTAGTTTTATTGAATCTGAAAGCCCTAACTCCTGCTGAATTGCTGGATTTTTACAATGTTGAGCACTTGCCAGCTTTCTGTCTGACTAAACCACTGGAGCAACACCTTCTTCACTTCTTCAACTTTCCTCATGCAGGGTACAGTCACTTCATTGCTGCTCAAGAAAAAGAAAATTGTGAATTTCAGTGTACCTGGTCTGAGTTTTGTCACAAAACTAGACAAGTTTTATGTGGTTTCAAGTTCTGTTGTGAACATTTTGCGTAGTTAGGTTTCTAAAATCACAACAATCGCCACCAGCTACTCCTTGACTCAGCTCAGGAGGGGAGAAGGTAGGTTTAAGACACTTTAGCTTTTCCCCAACCTGGGGCTGGCTGGGGCCAAGGCAGCCTTTGGCATAATGTAAAGCGGCCTCAGGGCTACGCTAAATTAGACCGGGTTACAACAGTCACAAAGAAGCTGTCTGCAGTCAGAGATTATCCTGACACTTCTGCTTTGCTCACACCTTGATGGGAGAGTAACGGGGAATGCAGGGGCATGGCCCACTATGCCAGAGAAATTCCAAAATGGCAGGTTAAAGGAGTGTAAGAAAGGCCCAAGATCTGACTCAAGCTATCTATCCCATTATAATTTCTTACATTACAACCAAAGGAAATGTATATGCCACGTAAGAAAGTAGGAAAAATAACTTGAGACGGATGTGGTCACCATACTGTCACACATAGCACGCTCATCTTAAGATGGATACTAATATTTATTATTTGTATTATGGTATGGCCTGGAGGCCTGGTGTATTAATTTCATGAAATGTTACCCACTTTCCACCAGTTAGGCTAACAATTAAAGTAGGCCTGCGTGGCTCCAATTATTACAATTGTCCCCAGCTGAGATGGGGGCCCATTTTTGTGGGTGCTTTTAATACACCTACTAAAAACATTCCATGTCTCAAAGAGCTTATACACAAGACAATCAAAGGGTGGGGTTTATTATCTCCATTTTACACATGAACAACTGAGGCACAGTGAAATTAAATGGCTTGCACAAGGTCTGCATAGTCAGTGGCAGAGTTGGAAATTGAATTGTGTTTTCTATATGCATCTGTTTTACTTAAGAGGTGGTTGAATTATCAATAGACTTGAAGACTTTCAATCAGGAGGGACATTTGAATCATAAAATGAGAAAAATTAGTAAGGGATTATGTGTATTGCATGGAAAGGCAGGTAGGACACTGTGACAGTCTTGGAATACCCAGGACTGTTAGTCACCTTGTAACCCTCTCCCCCTCCCCCCCTGCGCCTCCAGCAAAAGGGGGACTCGCTTGTGCTTAATTGGGTGTTAGATCTGACACCACCCGTGTGTTAGCCACACAAGCAGTCTCCTCTACACTGTGCCAGCCCATACTTTGCCTTGCAGGTTAACAATACGTAAACCCCAAATCCCCTTGAAACTTTCTCCCAAATAGTGTTCAGCCCTTTATCTACTGAACACTCACAGAAATACCAGGTCTGCTGTCCCAAAGGAACAATGTACTCACCAGCTTGTCTGATTCAACTCAGGATCAGCAGCATGTAATATCACAGCACATCGTTATAATAGTGTAAACAACAATAAGTTTATTAACAATGATTCAAAAGATGGTGAGCTAGGATAAAGGATGGGGGAAGGGTTATGTATAAAACAAAATCATAACACACTTTCTAGAGATTAAACAGGCCATTTATTTAGATGCCTGAATATGGACTTGGGAGTCTAACTTTCAACACCTCTTTGTAAAAGAAATCTGGCAATTTGTCCTTTGGGTGCCTATCATCATGCTGCTGCCATTATGCAAAGTGATGAAGTGACAAGCTAAGATGCTAAAATGCCAGTACTTTGCCAATCATTTTAAATGGCAGGACACCTGCCTTTTCCAGATGCTTCACAGATGCAGCCATGTGGAACCTTCAGCAAATAAAGTCACACAAAAAATTAACCTTACGAAGAACTTGCGGGGTTCACTTAGGTTTTCTCAAGAGCAGCCAAAAATAAAAAATGCTATAGATTTATCACTCCCAAATACCTTAACATTTTTTCATGCAAATGAACCCACCGCCCATAAGGACACTGCTTTCTCCTAAATAACCTGGATTTTGGAAAAGAAAACAAATGTTATTTTCCAGCTGTTTAATTTTTACTAGCATGGCATCAATGGACAAGTTGCAAGTGCTCTTCCTACCAGAGAAATGCTTAGCAGACCTATAACTGTATGATAATATATGGGTATCTAAATCCTATGCTCTGCTTTGTAAATTCTCACCATAACTATATGGAAGTGACAGGAACAGCATGCCTGTCATTATGCAAAAGTGACTGAATGCAAAGAACAATTTCAAATAAATTCATTTTTACATGAGCCATTTAGAGTACTGTAAGCTGTTTCTAGAAAAATTTTACCTACTCCTAATAAAAACAGTTCTGGTATCTTTAGGTACCTCTTAACTATTGGTGCAGTTTCACCTGAACTGTAAAGAGGGGGGCTTACATCTGCCTGTTCTGTGATTTGGTGCTTCAGTGTCTATAGCCCAAAGTTACATTGGCCTTTTGGCTGCTGTGTACCACATTGCAAATTCATGCCTAGCATGCTGTCCATTAGAAGCCGTAAGGATCAAATCCTGCTCCTCATACTCACACCTGCAGTCCCACTGAAGCCATTCATTTGGGTCAGGCACAGAAGATTTGACCCTGTTACTTTTGAGTTGACTACTTTCCCATTTACTTTCCCAGAAATACCAGGTCTGCTGTCCCAAAGGAACAATGTACTCACCAGCTTGTCTGATTCAACTCAGGATCAGCAGCATGTAATATCACAGCACATCGTTATAATAGTGTAAACAACAATAAGTTTATTAACAATGATTCAAAAGATGGTGAGCTAGGATAAAGGATGGGGGAAGGGTTATGTATAAAACAAAATCATAACACACTTTCTAGAGATTAAACTTAATAGGCCAACCTACTGTCTAAAGCAGTCGTATCTCACCAAAGTCTTTTGCAGCATCTTACACCAAGGTAGGCAGAGAGCCTATTTTCATGAATGTAAACATGCTGACCATTTACTACTTAAGTGCAGATGACAGGGTGTCTTCTCTGTTCCCCAAACAGCAAACCACTGAAGTGTATCTCAAGATAAAGTTCTCCTGTCCCACAGTGTGCTCTTCCTTGCTGACTTAAACTTTCTATGTAAATGTTCCACCATTGTGTTGGCTTACAATGCTTAATTTACCTGCCGATGGTGAGACAGGTGAATAAACATCTTTTGTCTGACAGGAAACCTGTTTCTCCACCTCTTCTGTGATAGAGAATCTAAGACCCATTTTCAGTATACATTCGGAACTTCTTACATAGTATCTGTACACACATTTCACAGTGATATCACAATGACCAGTGTGACGCTTGCTTTCATTTAAGACCTCCCTCCCGTGACATTCTTTGGTGACCCAGAATGTACATATGAGCATTCAGATATTCTTGTAACCCCCTTGCCAGTAGACATGAACGGGTTCATGGGTCACAGACTGTCATAAATATAAAGGGAAGGGTAAACCCCTTTAAAATCCCTCCTGGCCAGAGGAAAAATCCTCTCACCTGTAAAGGGTTAAGAAGCTAAAGATAACCTCGCTGGCACCTGATCAAAATGACTAATGAGGAGACAAGATACTTTCAAAAGCTGGGAGGAGGGAGAGAAACAAAGGGTCTGTGTGTCTGTCTATATGCTGCTTTTGCTGGGGATAGACCAGGCATGGAGTCTTAGAACTTTAGTTAGTAATCTAGCTAGGTATGTGTTAGATTATGATTTCTTTAAATGGCTGAGAAAAGAATTGTGCTGAATAGAATGACTATTTCTGTCTGTGTGTCTTTTTTTGTAACTTAAGGTTTTGCCTAGAGGGATTCTCTATGTTTTGAATCTAATTACCCTGTAAGGTACCTACCATCCTGATTTTACAGGGGTGATTCCTTTACTCCTATTTACTTCTATTTCTATTAAAAGTCTTCTTGTAAGAAAACTGAATGCTTTTTCATTGTTCTCAGATCCAAGGGTTTGGGTCTGTGGTCACCTATGCAAATTGGTGAGGATTTTTACCAAACCTTTCCCAGGAAGTGGGGTGCAAGGATTGGGAGGATTTTGGGGGGAAAGACGTGTCCAAACTACGTTTCCCAGTAAACCCAGTTAGAGTTTGGTGGTGGCAGTGGTTATTCCAAGGACAAAAGATAAAATTAATTTGTACCTTGGGGAAGTTTTAACCTAAGCTGGTAAAAGTAAGCTTAGGAGGTTTTCATGCAGGTCCCCACATCTGTACCCTAGAGTTCAGAGTGGGGGAGGAACCTTGACACAGACAGACTCAGTAAAAAGTGATAGAGATACTGAAGGAAGGATTAACTTCAGTGCAGTGCTGTGCTAATGTGAGAGGTATAAGTGCGTTGACAATCTATTGAAAGTAAATTCAAATAGGTATTATCCTACTGCAGTGTGGTGGCATTTAAAGTACTACTATTGGCTTTCCTCTGTGAAAATCTTGACATTAGACCCTGTTGTTCTCCCAGTACATAGTAAAATCAGTCAGGTCAACGTGCCCTTTATTGTTGGAACTAATTTGGTTAATCTTCTTACACTTGGTTTTGGACAGCACAAACAACTACTGTGCCAGCATTTGTAGTTAAACCCCCTAGATTAACTAACAGCAGAGAATGTCCCTATCTGGGTACATTTGCTACTCTTTGACATTGAGATTTCATGTTTTTCAAACTACACCATTTAATATTGTTATGCAGAAAAGAGTGAATGGCTGCCAGTAGTGGGTCTTGGATCCAAATACAATCACAGACCTCCTGGGTGTACTTAAGCACTCTATTTCAGATTCACCAGAAGGGGCAATCAAGCCCCTTCCGTGGCAGAAATAGCTGAGGGCTGTGTGGCTACCACTTGAGGCATTAGACCATGTGGCAGGTCAGAGCTAAGCCATGTGGACTCAGGAGTTTCTCTGGCTGTAAAATCAGGGGCTAAGCTGTTGGTGGCAGGCTGTGTGTGTGCTGGAGGCAGAGAAAACCAGGGGAAGGAGCTGAGTGTAACTCTTGAGAGGAGGAAGCAAAGAAACAGACTGGTCAGCCTCACTTCAGTCCCTGGAAAAATCATGGAGCAGGTCCTCAAGGAAACCATTTTGAACCACTTGGAGGAGAGGAAGGTGATGAGGAACAGTCAACATGGATTCACCAAGGGCAAGTCATGCCTGACCAACCTGATTGTCTTCTATGATGAGATAACTGGCACTGTGGATATGGGGAAAGGGGTGGATGTGATATGTCTTGACTTTAGCAAAGCTTTTCATATGGTCTCCCGCAGTATTCTTGCCAGCAAGTTAAAAAAGTAGGGATTGGATTAATGGTGGACAGAAAGCTGGCTAGATTGTTGGGTTCAATGAATAGTGATCAACGGCTCAATGTCTAGTTAGCAGCCGGTATCAAGCGGAGTGCCCCAAGGGTCGGTTCTGGGGACGATTTTGTTCAACATCTTCATTAATGATATGGAGGATGGCATGAATTGTACCCTCAGCAAGTTCGCGGATGACACTAAGATGTGGGGAGAGGTAGATGCACTGGAGGGTAAGGATAGGGTCCAGAGTGACCTAGACAAATTGGAAGGTTGGGCCAAAAGAAATCTGATGAGGTTCAACAAGGACAAGTGCAGAGTCCTTCACTTAGGACGGAAGAATCCCATGCACTGTTACAGGCTGGGGACTGACTGGCTAAGCAGCAGTTCTGCAGAAAAGGATTTGGGGATTACAGTGGATGAGAAGCTGGATATGAGTCAGCAGTGTGCCCTTGTTGCCAAGAAGGCTAGTGGCATATTGGGCTGCATTAGTAGGAGCATTGCCAGCAGATCGAGGGAAGTGATTATTCCCCTCTGTTCAGTACTGGTGAGGCCACATCTGGAGTATTGCGTCCAGTTTTGGGCCCCCCACTACAGAAAGGATGTGAACAAATTGGATTTTCAGGCTTTTTAAAAACCAAACTCAAATTTTTCAAATAGAATCTTTGTGGATCCCTAAAATTTGGGGTGCCCTAACTCTGGATCTGAAATTGGCACTGCATGCCTGTTTTTAAAGGAAGTATTAAAAGATCAAGTAGTTATTCTGTATTTTTATTGTATTGTTTTAATAAATGTATTGTGGATGTTTAAAGAGAGATCCGTAGTGTGATCTCACATGTGGAACCTAAAACATATTGGTAATTATCAGTCGTCTGTCTTAAAAGAAATGTAACATTAGTCACAGCTCTTAAATCAGTATTGTTGATGGGAACAAGCTCTTTTGTTAGGAGTTTGCCCTCAGATTCTTCAATAAACAGGTTTACTGAAGTGAAAATATGTTGAAAGCAAGGAAATTCATACCTGCTCTTGAGATGAAAAATTGCTCATTGCTTGTTATTGCACATTAAGGGGTTTGCTCCAGAAGCTGGTGAGACTTCTTGTAAGGTGACTGGTTACAAATAGTTTAATTTGCATGACTAGAATATTTGTTAATAAGTCTGTTTTAACTCTATGAACACTAGACCATTTTACATTGGCTGATTTTCATCACTTAAGTATTAGCAATTTTGAAAAGTATTTCTCAAGAGTTCCCCCCCCCCCCCCCACTTGACCTCTCCTTCAAGTTCTTTTTGTGGAAGTTTGAAAATATAATCTATGCAAATGATTTTTAGCAAGTAGAATTTATCCTTCAAAATCCAAGTTTCTTGCTCAACTAGTGTGGCAGGAGACTTCAGTGCTGACCATAGAAGCCACAACTTGCTATGTATTAATAATTTGGTAACTTTCAAAAATATAAGAGTTAATTCCTCCAGTTACAGGTTTCAAACTTCCTACCAGGGACCTTGGAATTCTGAATGTTCCAAAGAAATTTTATTAACAATGTAACTACTCCTAAATAATTTTTTAATTGGCACACACGCACTCACACACACATGGAAATTTGACTAGAAGATTTCAGCCACACAATTCCCATTAATTTCAATAGGAGTTGTGTGAATAGATCCCCTCGTATAAGTTTGAAAATTTCCACCAGTAATTTAAACTTGAACTACCAATGTCTTAGTGGTTACTAATTTACCCACCAAGAAAGATATAATGAGACTCATTTGCTGAAACTTTTTGAATAATTTGTTTGTTGATTCATTGTTGTTAACTTGATTCAATTTTGCTGTTTGACTAAGATCAATTGAGTATTCTTCCTCAATATTCTTTATCCCCATGGGTTTCTGAGAGAGGAAGCTGATTAACTGATTGTGCTGAATATTAATCATTCCAAGGTATTAGCTCAGAGTTGTGTCCAATTAATATTGTACCCTGATATAATATAAATTGATCTAACAACTCAGATAAAGCCAGTATGGATATATTTGAATTAATCATGAACCTTATTTTGTCATTAAGATGCAGTTGATGCTGCCTAAAAGTATGGCTTATGCTGCCTAAATTAACTATGATCACTTGAAATAATTGCAGTGGTTAAGTGCTCTAACACTAATATGAACCAATGATGAGCTGCTGTAAATAATTCCCCTTTCTGGTGACTTGTCTCAACAGAAATTGATCCAATATAATGCTACTGACTCATATTCTTGTTGATGGATGACTGTACAAAACAGATTTCATTTTAATGAAGGAGATCTCTTCTAGAATAAATAGTGCCATGTTACATAATCAGAAGCTTTTTCTGCCATCCAATAAGATTGTAGCTGTAAGTGAATTCAAAGAGTGCACTCACTTTGAGATTACAGAATGATGCCGATTTTAAAGGAAGCCTAGGGCAGCAGAGAAACCTGTTAAAAGATTCTTCAATGCAGCCCCTAGAAGGTGGGCTGTGGAGAATGCTGCACCCAGGGCAGCCCGGAAGGAAGGCTGTAGGGATGCCTGCTGACCAGGAAAGGAATAGGTGGTACCTGGAAGAGCCAACCAAGAATAATGGAATCTCACAGTGCTGAATCACAGCATAGGGTATGCGGGCACACACTTTTTAACAACACTGTAAAGCACCTCACAACTTTATAAAAGGAGACTTGTAAAAAACAAACAAAATCATAAAGGTCTAAAAGCAGTGTTCTTTACTAATGTAAAACATCCACTGAATTCAGTGGGAGTTGTGTGAATAAGGTGAGGAGGATTTGGCTATAAAGGATAAGTGCATCCAGGGGAATCTGGGTAACCACCTGGCAATAAGAACACAATTAGGTACATATCACACAGGAAGAGAAACAGTGTTAAGGATTTAATCTAAAAAAATGAGGAAAAGCCGGGTTAGGATTATCAGTGTTTGTCAGCTGTAGCCTACGGTGCCTGGGCATTGTAGTGCATGCAATAAGTAACACCATGCAATCTTAGACTGGTGTAGTCGTGAAGGACGTTGGCTGATATATAATAGTTTAGGAATACTTGATCTGTATTAATTCAGAGACTGTATGTGACTGGGTCAGGGGAAATGTTTACTGTGTGACTATTTAGAGATGTACTGTATGGAATGGTTATTTTAATGGCAGGACTGTTACTCTAGCAGGAGGACCACACAGGCTAGGTCTGTGCTGATGCACACACTTGAGTCCTGGACCACGTACATGCTCACGCACACTCCCCTTCCCCACCGCAAGTGTCCATCTTATGCTGTGCTGGACATGGGTTTTACACTGTGTATACACGTATATCTGCATCCACTCTGTCACTGTTGTTACCACCCCTGAAATTGTATGGTGTATCCCAGGGTTCTGTGCAGACAGGGAGACATTCTAGGAACCACTTCCCTATGCAGTATTGATGCTGTCCCTCTCAATCAAACATTTACCGATGGCAGTTCCTGATGACTTTGCCCCTCACTGTAATTCCCTGCTAAACTGGGTGGAAAAAATGCAGAAATGGGATGGTGCTCTGTTTCTCCAACTGCTTCTTATCATGGGACAAATGGTTATACAGTGGAGTAGGTGGATAGAATTTGGGCTGAATATTCTGACATGTTGAAGATGGATAACCAGGAGGGTCAATGACAACTCATTCAGTTCACATGGAACAGATATGGCGAATCCCACGGTATGCCCATGGTTGGACCATCGCTTCTGGTGCAGGAGAACCAGATGGGTTCACATCAGTCTGGAAACCTGGGATGAGTAGCATGGTGTCAGAACTTCCCAGTGAGGAAACAGAGCTTCGTAGTGTGGAGAAGCCCTGGTGGGCTTGCTGAGTAATCACATTTGGTGGACAGGGGGTCTGTAGCCCAGTACCCTGGTCTAAAGGTGGGAGAATCACATGATTCCAATGCAGAGATGTGAACGTTCAAGGACTGAGCCCTGAGAGGGGGTGCACTCCGACTTATAAAGGGGGTCAGAGATACTTCTAACCCCCAACCATGACCATAGCATCCAGGCATGAGAGGAATTCCATGCCTGCGAAAATTAAAAAGGAACTTTCTCACAGTCTGGAGTGGCTCACAACTGTGAGTGCCTACCTCAGGGCAGACTGTCAGAAAACAAGGGCAGAGACCCCAAACTGGTGATGTGTTCTATAATTAGATTTCACCAAGCCAGTAACAAATGTGAACTCCTGGATCACTTTAAGACTTACCGTGGAGTCACAGACAGTCCCCTTAGCCTCTCCAGTCTATCTTGCCACCCAGACAAACTGGACTTTGTGATAAAAGGTCACTTAAACCAAAAATCAAATCAGATTTAAGTTTCTTTCAGTCCCAAGATACCAGTCACTTACCCCAAGACAATGCTGGCAGCCAATGTTGTAGTAAACTCACTAAAGGTTTATTAGCTAAGCAAAGGAAAGGAGAGATATTGAGAAGTTAAAGGAGGTAAAATATATATACAGGTGAGTCTCAGTTTATAATTCCAAATAATAGCAGAGATGTAATAATCTGCCAGTTTCCCAAAACTCTCTCAGGAGTACCCAGAATAACTCTGGGGATGGGCTCTACCCATGTGGAGTTTTCCTTTGCATGCGGAATGCACATTGAGTCTCTGACCTCAGGTCATCATAATAGTCATTTGCTTTGGACTTAGCACCTTTTCTGATAAAGTCCTTCATTAGCATTCCCCAAGGCTTTGATGTCTGAGTTATTTAGTTACAGGGGTATTTACAATGAGCATGTTTGGTATTACATTATGACGGGAACAGATAAGTGAAAACAACTCACGTAACATCCCATTAGTTTTATGAAGTTTAAACACGCAAAACACTAATTGCTTTGATCTATACTTAGACACAAGTGAATTGAGCTGAGTACACTCTGACATGACCTGGTCACCCAGCTTCACAGGAGCCATAAAATGTATTGTAATCAATAGCTCACAAAGCTTCCACTTTTCTTCTTACTGTAAGATTTTAAAAATGCAAAATGTTTTGTTAATGAACTATGCTACAAGAACACTGTTCTGGAATATATTGGATGCAAGCCAACTATTTTACAGTCAGCAATAGAGGTCATAGCTAAGCATAAAATATAAGTGGTTTCCCCCCACTCTATGGAGAAGTGGACCACAGGGTCACATGAAGAAAATGGAGCTTCATGTGGTTTCTGTGAGCTGCTTCTTCAAAGGCTGCCAATGGACTCTCCTATGCTGCTATCTCTTTCTCAGCTGCTTTGCAGCTCTTGAATGTAAATTCAGTCACAGAAGTCCTGGAATAGCTGGAAGGAAAAATAGAAAATTACAATCCACTAGCAGCCCTAAGAAAATCAAGCTAAAGAGATCATAGGAACCTTTACAAACTAAATGTTTTTAGTGGCACCTCTGCCGAGACCTAAACCCATGTTTTCTTGTCCAGATTCCTAAATCACATTTCATTAAAATCTTATAGAGTTGTTTCTTCCAGTTGTTCTGCATGTTGGTTTTTATTTTTATTTATTGATTTAATTTTATTGTTTTGCAATCTAATTGCATTCTCCATGATGGAATTCTGCTGGGGTCAGAAGTGATTATTCATCAGGAGGGAATCAGAAAAAGGGCAAACAATAAACGTGTAGGTTTAAAGTGTATCAGATTGCATCCCCCTTAGTAGGTATGTGCATACATATGTATTAAATCCTGCAGCTGGCCAGAGAGTCATTTCTCACCCCATATTGCTTATGAGTTCAGAAAGGGGAGCTCTTGAATACATGGAAAGAAAAGTGGATAGTACTGTCTGCCACTACAGTGGCTATATCCTAGAGATGCCATGGCCTTTGTCCAATATCCATTGCTTCTGACCCTCCCTTTGTTATTCAGAGAACTGACTCCTCATCAAGGCCCAGCACATTGCCATCTCCTCTTCACATTACCTCTAATTTGATGGGAGGCATCATGGGCATCAATGAAGCGGGAGACATCCTGGCTCTGCTACTTGTCTGCTGTGCAGCCTCAAACGAGTCCCTCTACTTCTCTGTTTCCTCCTCTGTAAAAGGGAGATAATGATATTTACCTTCCTTAGTGATCTATGGATGAAAAGTGCTATTTAAGGGCTGAATATTATTAAATTCCAGCTGTCAATCACTCTGCGCAGCAAGTCGAGGAAATGAAAATGGATCGGTGGCAGTGGGAGCCTGGCAAAGCTTTTCTGAGCTGAGTGCATCTCTCACAGCACATACGAGGCCATGGGCCATTACAGTCAGAGATCTGACTCTCACTCCATTCTACTTTACATTTTGTAGGCATTTATTTTCAATTATGTCTTTCAGAAATGCCAGCTGATGTCCTGTTCATGCTAATGAACCCTGTTTTTTCACTAACAGTAAAGCTGTATTAGAAGTGCCATTGGTAGGTAGACAATTTTCTTCTTCCAGATCACACGTTTTCTGTGGTTCTTGTTAGTTCCTGGGCTCCCTTTAAAACAGAGCAGGCTAGGCTTGAGCTTAACATAAATAAAATGTCAAGCATAGAGATATAACCTGTCCTTGCAAGGGGCCACTCCTATAAGAGTGGGGGTATTCAGTTCCTATTCAGGTCAATGGTAGTTAAGAGCTTTCTCAACACCTTGCAGGATCTTGCTCTCTATTCCCTATTCCAGTTATAGGAATATGTTAGGGGTGGGGGCAGATAGTAATAAGAAAACTACTAAACCTTAAACGCAGAGCACGTTTGAAGCCTGGGGTTTACTGATGAACACCAGTCTTATCTTCCTAGTGTTAGTAAAGACACTAAAACAATAAAGAGCAAGATTTATTTTTAACTCAGCTTGACTAATCAGTCTGTTGCAAAGGCTAAAGGTGATAGTTTAGACAGAGAAATATTAATCAGTCAACTATTTATAGGCCATCTGATTTTTTTTTTTGGTAGTTTCTACCAGAAAACTGAGCCGCCAGCTCTCAGCAATGAAAATTTTCAGTCAGCTTTGGGTCTACCGAAGGTTCCTACTGATTCTCTTCACTCCACTGCTTTTACTTCCATTACCACTCATCATTCGAACCAAAGTAAGTGAACTGATGTTATAGGCAATTATTATATACTGTATGTCTGTGTGAGTTTCCCACATCCTTTCAGAATGGCCAGATTCTCAAATATGTTTGCATCAGGGATTATTTTCTTCACATTGCAGTGTTTTTACAGAAATATATAAAACAGAACAAGTTTAATGTAAACAGCAAAGTGACAATTATTTCTGAAACCGTTTATATCTATTTTCTCTGCTTAAGCTGAGCTGGCTAAGAGATTTCTCACTAACATTGGGAACTGGACATCCAAATCACATTGCCTGTTCGGAAAATTCCACCCTGTTTGGTTTGTTTTAATTTTGGACACAATGAAGTTGCCCAATCTATTTGCAATATATTATACAATATAGATGAACTAAAAAGAGGGAAACATGGGGTTTTGCCCTTTATTTTGTTTCTTCCTGATGTACAAAGAAGATCTCTGTATTTCATTTTTTAAAAAGGAAAGTTCTGCTTCTTCTTTACGTTAGAAATATCGGGAGTATCAATTTCTTGTCTAACCTGGAGGTCTCTTTTGAAGACTGGAGAACTGGAGTAGGAGCTGTTGCATACCTTATTTGAATAGGATGGACTGGTGAAAAAATGTTTCACAGGCCTGTCCCAAAATGTTAAGTACAGATCTGAGCTATTCCACAAAATCTGCAGCAGACCATGCTCATCAGTCCCTCCTTGCTGCACTCATAGGCCTGCCCCTAAGCCCATGTTCCTGGAGCCCGATGAAGAGGTTTGCTACAGAGCAAGTGCCCCTGCTTCACTTGACAGGTTTTGCTGGCTCATATGTGTAGAAAGAAGAAAAGGGAAGAATTTGGTCTTAGACCTAGGCAGGCTGGACATGTCTTCCTATAAAAGTGGAATTCCTTATGTTTGTCCATTACTCTAGTTACCTTTAACCTTTAACTTTTCCCTTCAACTGGTATCTTTTCCCCTGTTCTGCACTTGTTCTCAAGTGTGTCTGCCTGAATCTTTCAGATGAAATTTGCAGCAAGTATTTTTAAAGGGAAAAAATGCTTTGTATGATCTAACAGCAAAAGCCAAATTTACATTTAAGAAAATGTCTAATTGTTGTACATAAGATCAGTGCTTTAGATTACAGTCCTTGCATTTACTGAGCATCTAGGACACAACTGAATTTGTCCCTGGCCATTCTTGTGTAATCAAGACATTTGTTAGAAGTAAATAATAATGTCAATAAAAAGATGTTTCCCTGAGCAGTAAAGTGATCTGAATTTTATGGGTATGCTAAATGTATTCTTAATCAGTCCATCTGTCACTAATCAAAGCAGGAATGTATTAATTTCAATTGTTTCTTGTCCTCCATCAAAGGAAGGAAAGTATGTCTTTCAAGGTTAAAAATGCATAAACTGAGACACTGCTTTAAAAATGAAAGAGATAGCAATAGATAAATGGGGCCAACTTCTCTGCTGGTATAAACTGGCACAGATCCAATTACTTCTCTGCTGGTGCCAATGAGTGCTGCTCCATTGAATTTGGCCCATGGCCCAAACCACTGGATCCAATTCAAACCAATGGAAATGCCAGTGGAACAACACTGGGTTAAATTAAGAATCTCTGTTTGAATATGTCAGTATTAAAAGTGAGATCATGGCTGGCCCTGTGCAAAGGCACGAGTGTAAGAGGGGGCCCCAAACCTTCTGTGCATGTGCACACTTGCCCAGAGGCCAGTGGCAATGTGTCTGGGGATTGCAGAGCGTGCAGGTGGGTAACACGGCCAGCCAGAGGCACTGGAACTAGGGGTGCTGAAGATACGGCAGCAGCCGAATGCATGGCTTCCTTCACATACAGGGTTTACAGTTTTGTTCAATGGCTTTTAGCATCCCCATTATAAAAAATCATCCAATGTCTCCACTGCCAGCAGTATTGCTATGCAAGAGGGATGAGGAGGGGGCAGGAGTGTCCAAAGTCCACATTCTCTCCCCACCACCCAGCTGAGCTGGCCAGTTGCTGTCGGGACTTAAAGCATCTAATGGTGGTTGGAATGATAGCAATGTGCTAGCAATCACTATTAAAGTTTTTAAAAAACCCACCTCACTGTGTTTCAGCTAATCTTAACTGCAAGAGCTGAGATTTATATTAAAGAAAACATCTAATTGTTGTGTCATCACTGCTGATGCTAATGGGCATCCTTCCTCACAGGCTGTTTTAGGAAGCCAGAGTTTGCCTGGACATGCACACTCAGCCAGCTTTCCTTCTCTGACACAGGGCTCAATGTTAGGAATGGAGCACACTGGTAGGGCAATGTGCTGCTGCCCGTGCGGTACCTGTTTGGTGGGTTAAAAGGAGGGCTTCAAGCAACAGGACTGACAATCCAGGACACTTTTATTTTTAATGACAGGTTTCAGAGTAGCAGCCGTGTTAGTCTGTATCCACAAAAAGAACAGGAGGACTTGTGGCACCTTAGAGACAAACAAATTTATTAGAGCATAAGCTTTCATGGGCTACAGCCCACTTCATTGGATGCATAGAATGGAACATATAGTAAGAAGATAGATAGATATAGATATAGATGATCTATATACACAGAAGCTGGAAGTTGCCATACAAACTGTGAGAGGCTAATTAGTTAAGATAAGCTATTATCAGCAGGAGAAAAAAACTTTTGTAGTGATAATCAAGATGGCCCTTTAGACAGTTGACAAGAAGGTGTGAGGATACTTAACTTAAGGAAATAGATTCAATATGTGTAATGACCCAGCCACTCCCAGTCTCTATTCAAATCCAGGTTAATGGTTATCTAGTATGCATATTAATTCAAGCTCAGCAGTTTCTCGTTGGAGTCTGTTTTTGAAGCTTTTCTGTTGCAAAATTGCCACCCTTAAATCTTTCACTGAGTGGCCAGAGAAGTTGAAACGTTCTCCTACAGATTTTTGAATGTTATGATTCCTGATGTCAGATTTGTGTCCATTTATTCTTTTGCATAGAGACTGTCCGGTTTGGCCAATGTATATGGCAGAGGGGCATTGCTGGCACATGATGGCAAATATCACATTGGTAGATGTGCAGGTGAACGAGCCCCTGATGCCGTGGCTAATGTGATTAGGTCCTATGATGGTCCTGCTTTGAGCAGGGGGTTGGACTAGATGGCCTCCTGAGGTCCCTTCCAACCCTGATATTCTATGATTCTATGGTGTCACTTGAATAAATATTTGGGCAGAGTTGGCATCGGGCTTTGTTGCAAGGATAGGTTCCTAGGTTTGTGTTTTTGTTGTGTGGTGTGTGGTTGCTGGAGAGTATTTGCTTCAGGTTGGGGGGCTGTCTGTGTTACGAATTATACCTGATAGGACACGCACACAACTGCTGCGAATTATACCTGATAGGACACGCACACAACTGCTACGAATTACACCTCGTAGGACATGCACACAAATGCTATGAATTACACCTGGTAGGACATGCACACAAATGCTACGAATTATACCTGATAGGTCACGCACAGTTCAAATCTAGGCTGAGGCACATAAACAAAGTCCACAACTGCAGAGTTCCCAAAAAACACCAAGTTTATTACGCTCGAGTGTGGTGCCCCCCTGCTAGCCAGGAGGGGACCCCAAATACAGATTATACAAAGCTTATATACCTTTTAGCAAAGCATGTTGCCCTCGTGCATCGGAAACCTTAGCCAATAAACAAACCCTTTTCTTATCTACCACCTATCCCTGCTTGGTGCATTCCTCGTGCTAAACTAGTATGTTAATTCAGCATGGTCCTAAAGCGATGCATCAGTAACTTTTATTATCAGGATGGGAGGCCTCACATCAAAGGCCAGGCGATAGGGAGTTAGGGACAGACAAAGAACAGATACCGGGAGTCAAGGCAGGCTGGAGACAAGGAGGAGGATTTTCACAGGAATGCAGTATCTAAAGAACACTCCTCCTGGTGCATGATGTGCTTGCTTTTAGACAATGGTGGGCCCCAAACCAAAATGGAGTCACATGTGCTAAATTTTCCTTAACATCTGTAAGCGTAGACTGGTCTGTCTCCCAAGATTTGTGAGAGTGAGGGCTCATTTTTCAGGATAGGCTGTAAATCTTTGATGATGCGCTGGAGAGGTTTTAGTTGGGGGCTGAAGGTGACAGATAGTGGCGTTCTGTTATTTTCTTTGTTGGGCCTGCCCTGTAGTAGGTGACTTCTGGGTACTCTTCTGGCTCTGTCAATCTGTTTCTTCACTTCAGCAGGTGGGTACTGTAGTTTTAAGAGTGCTTGATAGAGATCTTGTAGGTGTTTGTCTCTGTCTGAGGGGTTGGAGCAAATGCGGTTGTATCTTAGATCTTGGCTGTAAACAATGGATCGTGTGGTGTGTCCTGGATGGAAGCTGGAGGCATGTAGGTAAGTATAGCGGTCAGTAGATTTCCAGTATAGAGTGGTGTTTATGTGACCATGGCTTATTACCACAGAAGTGTCCAGGAAATGGACCGCTTGTGTGGATTGGTCTAGGCTGAGGTTGACGGTGGGATGGAAATTTTTGAAATCATGGTGGAATTCCTCAAGGGCTTCTTTTCCATGGGTCCAGAGGATGAAGATGTCATCAGTGTAGTGCAAGTAGAGTAGGGGCATTAGGGGACGAGAGCTGAGGAAGCGTTTTTCTAAGTCAGCCATAAAAATGTTAGCATACTGTGGGGCCATGCAGGTACCCATAGCAGGGCAGCTGATTTGAAGGTATACATTGTCTCCAAATGTGAAATAGTTGTGGGTGAGGACAAAGTCACAAAGGTCAGCCACCAGGTTTGCCGTGACATTATCGGGGATACTGTTCCTGATAGCTTGTAGTCCATCTTTGTGTGAAATGTTGGTGTAGAGGGCTTCTACATCCATAGTGGCCAGGATGGTGTTTTCACAACTAAAACCTCTCCAGCGCATCATCAAAGATTTACAACCTATCCTGAAAAATGATCCCTCACTCTCACAGATCTTTGGTACTGGTGCGACCGCTGCTGGAATACTGTGTCCAATTCTGGTGCTCACAATTCAAGAATGATGTTGATAAGCTGGAGAGGGTTTAGAGAAGAGCCAGGAGAATGATTAAAGGATTAGAAAACATGCCTTATAGTGATAGACTCAAGGAGTTCAGTCTGTACAGTGTAACAAAGAGAGAGCTGAGATGTAACTTGATTAGAGTCTATAAGTACCTGCATGGGGAATAAATATTTAATAATGGGCTCTTCAATCTAGCAGAGAAAGTTATGACACGATCCAATGGCTGGAAGTTGAAACTAGACAAATTCAGATGAGAAATAAGGTATAAATTTTTAACTGTGAAAGTAATTAATCATTGGAACAATTTACCAAGGGTCATGGTGGATCCTTCATCACTGGCCCTTTTTAAATCAGGACTGGATGTTTTCCTAAAAAAATATGCTCCAGGAATTTTTGGGGGGAAGTGCTATGGCTCATGCTAAACAGGAGGTCAGACTAGATAATGTGACAGGGTTGGGCCGGATGGCTACAGGAGAGTAATAGAAGGTGGATATATTAGCCCCAGGTTAAGTAGGTCCCTTTTCCCTGGGTAAGGTAACAGGGAAGGGTCCAGAACAATCAGGAACCTTCTGGAGACGATTAAGACAGACAGGCTGATTAGAACACCTGCAGCCAATCAAGAAGCTGCTAGAATCAATTAAGGAAGACTAATCAGGGCACCTGGGTTTAAAAAGGAGCTCACTTCAGTTTGTGGTGTGCGTGTAAGGAGCTGGGAGCAAGAGGCACTAGGAGATGAGGGTGAGAACACATACTGTTAGAGGACTGTAGAGTACAAGCATTATCAGACACCAGGAGGAAGGTCCTATGGTGAGAATAAAGAATGTGTTGGGTGGAGGCCATGGGGAAGTAGCCCAGGGAGTTGTAGCTGTCGCACAACTGTTCCAGGAGGCACTCTAGACAGCTGCATTCCACAGGGCCCTGGGCTGGAACCCGGAGTAGAGGTCCCCTGGTCAGACACAGGAGTTGACCTGGACAGTGGGTTCACAAAAATGGCCAAACTGAGGGCTGCCGTGAAGCTCCAAGGCGAGCAAATCTGCCAATAAGTGCGAGACCCACCAAGGTAGAGGAGGAACTTTGTCACAACTGGTGTCAGTGGTGGGATTTGGTGTACACAGCGCGGCAGAAGAAGGAGAGTGTTTGGGGGAAAAAAAAGGGGAGAGGGTCTATTTTTATTTTTTTTCACCACAATGGAGGAGGTAGTGCGGGCACTGATACAAGCCACGGCTGCCCAGCAGGAGTCTACCCGTGTCCAGGCAGTTGCCCAACAGGAGGCAGTGCGGCTGCAGCAAGAGACTAATCTCTTGCTGATGGACCAGGCTGCTCAAGACTGAGCTATGTTGTGGGAACTGGTAAACCAGGTAAAGGCCCTTACAGAGCTGAACCGCGGCTATGATGGGACGCAGATCATGCGGGCCAGCAATTGGTTGCAGAAAATGACACAGCAGGATGATGTAGAGGCATACCTCCTGGCCTTTCAGAAGGCAGCCCTGCGGGAGGCTTGGCCCCAAGGACAGTGGTCTGGCATCCTCGCTCCATTCCTGTGTGGGGAGGCCCCGAAGGCCTACTATGATTTGCCCGAAGAGGCTGCGGCAGAGTACCCCCAGCTGAAAGCAGAAATCCAGATCTGGGTGTTGGATCATATTAAAGAAGTTCTGTATTAAAATCACAAATGAATTTGATTCCCCATAGTTTAAATTCCAGGGTATTACTAATTAAGAGGTCTCTTGGTTTTTGGTACTGTTTCTCTCCCTCTCTGCGTGAAACTTGCAAGCTGCTAATTGTGTTAGTACATTATAAGACAGAGTCTGTTCTCAAAGCAATTCTTTGTAACAACAACTACTCACACAGAGAGAGACTCAAAGCAATACTCTGTAACAACAGAAACAGCACCCAGAGACTCCCCGCCCTTTTGTTGTATTCATCTTGCTTTGTTAACAATTGTGATTAAAATAGAGATAGAGGATGTATGTGGATGGAGGCTTGGTGTGGATAATAACTGAATGATCAGGGAGGTGCCAGCCTAAGAATCCAGTGTCCATTGGCTAAGAAGGCGTCAAGTGGAAATAACCAGAGGACCTCCGGAGGGCAGACTGGAATCCACCCAACAGCCTCAAGGATGGGAGAACCAAAGAACAAGGTAACATCTGGCAGCATGGAGCCATCAGGAGTGTGCCATCTGCTGATTGATTCAGCAACAGCATGATGAAGCAATTCCCATAGACTGGCATAGGAAGAAATTCCTATAAAAATGGACTCTAGAAAGTGAGAACTTTGGGGTCTGATTCTGCAAACCAACTTCCAGGAGCATCAGATGAGCATCTGACAAGGCCCTGCTCCCTCTTCATGTCCAGGCCACCTGGCCAGTGGCTTCGCATGAGCAACTCTAAGGCTGGTAACTATGATAACAGCCTTGCAGAACCTGTTTGTGTGTGTGTGTGTGTGTGTGTGTGTGTATGAATGAATGTGTGAATAAATATGAAATTGAATGGAATGTTATAGCTATAACTAACTGCTTACTATGATTCTTTCTGTATTCACAATAAATGTGGCATTTTGCCTTTTCCCCTTTAATAAGATGCTGCTGGTTTTTATATTATTGGTATAACATAGGGTAATGACCGCAGTGCGGGCCCAGAGATATCATGAGTGGAGGTATCAGGAAAACAAAACCCCATGGTCCCAATTATATGACCTCATCCATCTCACATGAAAGTGGTTACGAACTGAGTCCCAGAGTCCGGAGGAAATACTAGAGGTTCTGGTCATCGACCGGTACATGAGAGGACTACTGCCAGACCTTCGTGCCTGGGTAAGCCAGAGGGTCGCTCTCGTAGGTAGGTGGACCCGAGCAGCTGAGAAGGATGCCACCCAGGAGGGAGAAGCACCCGAGTCTGACCCACACCCTAACGCCTCTGAACCAGTAGAGGCAACAGAGACTGGCCCCCTAGATCTCGGGCAGAGTAGCCCCGGGAGAGGAAATTTTGGACAGGACCAGGCTGAAGACCCAAGGTACGACAACATTAGGAAGGAGGTGACCGAAATAGATGGGGTCCCCGTGGAAGGGAAAACCCAGAGACCAGGACCCTACTTCATAATGAAGAAGAATCTCTTATACCGGGTTGCACCAGTACAGGGGCAGAAGGTACAGCAGATCCTAGTACCTCAAAAACACCAGAATGCTGTTTTAAGTCTGGCCTATAGTCATCTTTTTGGGGGCATTTGGGGGTAGAGAAGACCCTGGCACGGGTCCTGCGACTATTCTTCTGGCCCGGAGTACATGAAGAAGTGCGGAGATACTGTGCATCCTGCCCGGAGTGTCAGCTGCACAGTCCCCGTCCCCACTTGAGGGCACCTTTAGTACCCCTTCCCCTCATAGAGGTCCCCTTCGAGCGAATAGCCATGGACCTAGTGGGACCCCTGGAGAAGACAGCCCGGGGCCACCAATATATATTTGTCGTTCTGGATTATGCTACTCGCTACCCAGAAGCCGTCCTCCTGCGGAACAAGGACTCTAAAACGATAGCTAAAGAGTTGGTGGGGATCTTTGCCCGAGTGGGGCTACCAAAGGAGATATTAACAGACCAAGGTACCCCATTTATGTCGAAGCTAATGAAGGACCTGTGTATGCTGCTCCATATACATACCCTGAGAATTTCAGTCTATCATCTGCAGACTGATGGGCTGGTAGAAAGGTTTAACCGAACCCTCAAGGCAATAATAAGGAAAGTGGTAAGTCAGGATGGGAAGGATTGGGACACCCTACTACCCTACCTTATGTTTGCAATCTGGGAGGTACCTCAGGCCTCAACTGGGTTTTCCCCCTTTGAATTATTATACGGACGCCACCCCCATGGTATACTAGATATCGCAAAAGAAATCTGGGAAGAGGAACCCAATGAGGGGAGAAATATAATTGACCATGTTTTGCAGATGCGAGAACGGATAGCCCGGGTCATTCCTATTGTACAGGAACATTTGGAAAAGGCGCAGGAGGCCCAGCGAACCCATTACAATCGCCAGGCAAAAGTCCTACAGTACCAACCAGGGGATCGGGTGATGGTGTTGGTACCCACGGCAGAAAGCAAGCTTTTGGCCCAATGGCAGGGACCCTATGAGGTGGTTGAACCCATGGGGGAAATAACCTATAAGGTGTGGCAGCCAGGACACCAGAAACAAGAACAAATTTATCACATTAACCTCTTAAAGCCTTGGCACCAACGAGAGGTGTGTGTAGTGGCCCAAGAGACCCTGATCCAGGGAAATAATATGCAGGAGCAGATCAGGATATTCACTGATCTGACACCAAACCAGGAGAAGGAGGTAACTGAGATGATCAACCGATACCAGGACGTGTTTTCAATCAAACCAGGTCGGAGCACCGAAGCATATCACCACATTATCACAGACTCTGTGGCAAAGGTAACTTTAAGGCCCTATTGGGTCCCAGCGGCAAAAAGGGAGATCAAGGCAGAGGTAAAAAGGATGTTGGAGCTGGGAGTCATCGAAGAGTCCCACAGTCAGTGGTCAAGCACGATTGTGTTGCTGCCCAAACCCGATGGCACCACTAGGTTTTGTAATGACTTTCGCCGGCTGAATGAGATATCCAGATTCGATGCATACCCCATACCCCATATCGATGAGTTAGTTGACAGCCTGGGCAATGCCCGGTTTTTGACCACCCTTGATTTAACAAAGGGATACTGGCAGATTCCCCTTGCCAAAGATGTGAAAGAAAAGATGGCATTCTCTACACCAGAGGGTCTGTTTCAATATACTGTTCTTCCTTTTGGACTGCATGGGGCACCTGCCACCTTCCAGTGTCTTATGGACAAGCTCCTACAGCCCCATACCAGTTATGCAGCAGCATACCTGGATGATGTGATTATTCACACCCCCAACTGGGAAACCCACTTAGAAAAGATGGAAGTGATTCTGGACATGCTAAGACGGGCTGGCCTCACAGCCAACCCAGCCGAGGCTAAATACCTTGGCTACATTGTAGGAAGGGACATGGTCAAGCCCCAACTAAACAAACTAGAGGCTACCCAAAATTGTCCCCGGCCGAATCGGAAAAAGCAGGTCCGGGTATTCCTGCGGGTGGTGGGGTACTACTGACGATTTAATCCCCATTTTCCTACCAGAGCAAGTCCCCTGACAGACCTGATAAAAGCCCGGGGTCCAGACATAGTGAAGTGGAAAGATGCCACAGAGAGTGTATTCATGGATCTACAGACAGCCCTCTGCAGTAACCCCATGCTTATAGCCCCAGACTTCAACAAAGAATTCATTTTACAAACAGATGCATCTGAAGTAGGATTGGGAGCTGTCCTATCGCAGACAGTCAGAGATGAAGAACACCGAATCCTCTATCTCAGCAGGAAACTCCTCCCGAGAGAGCAGAAGTATACTGTGGTTGAAAGAGAGTGCCTCGCTGTGAAATGGGCCATGGACACACTACCTTATTACCTTCTGGGACGACGGTTTACCCTTGTGACCGACCATGCACCCCTGCAGTGGATGCAGCAAAATGAAGAGAAGAATGCAAGGGTGACCAGATGGTTCCTGTCCCTACAACCTTTCCAATTCACTATACAACACCAGGCTGGAACCACCATGGCAATGCAGATGGCTTGTCACGATTACACTGCCTGACGTCTCAAATTGCCTAACCCCAAAGTGTTGAGCGGCGGGGAGGGGGAATATGTGACAGGGTTGGGCCAGATGGCTACAGGAGAGTAATAGAAGGCAGATATATTAGCCCCAGGTTAAGTAGGTCCCTTTTCCCTGGGTAAGGTAACAGGGAAGGATCCAGAACAATCAGGAACCTTCTGGAGACAATTAAGACAGATGGGCTGATTAGAACACCTGCAGCCAATCAAGAAGCTGCTAGAATCAATTAAGGCAGGCTAATCAGGGCACCTGGTTTTAAAAAGAAGCTCACTTCCATTTGTGGTGTGCGTGTAAGGAGCAGGGAGTAAGAGGTGCTAGGAGCTGAGAGTGAGAACGCATACTGTTAGAGGACTGAGGAGTACAAGCATTATCAGACACCAGGAGGAAGGTCCTATGGTGAGAATAAAGAAGGTGCTGGGAGGAGGCCATGGGGAAGTAGCCCAGGGAGTTGTAGCTGTCGCACAGCTGTTCCAGGAGGCACTCTAGACAGCTGCATTCCACAGAGCCCTGGGCTGGAACCCGGAGTAGAGGGCGGGCCCGGTTTCCTCCCAACTCCTGGTCAGACACAGGAGGAGTTGACCTGGACTGTGGGTTCATGAAAATGGCCAAACTAAGGGCTACTGTGAAGCTCCAAGGCGAGCAAATCCGCCAATAAGTGCAAGACCCACCAAGGTAGAGGAAGAACTTTGTCACACTTAAACTAAATGTATGAAGTAATTTCAGGCCAGCAACTTCTGAGGCTTGAATGGCTCCTGGTATGCCAATTCCACGTTGGCAGAACAATCACACTGGATAATGGTTTTTCTGGTACTTCTTCTTCGCACTGATCTGATCTCAGTAGCACGTAAAAGTCTAGTACAGAAGTCATTGAGACTCAGTGGAAAACTCCCATTATAAAATTAAACAACCAAAATGGGGGGAAAATCATTCACTGAATCCTTCAGAAATAGCTGCATTAAGCAAGTAAGGATTTCACTGAACCTGACAAAAATCGTGGACATTAATTTGACTTTTGGGGGCCTAAATTTTGCTGATATCAGAGAAACTACATGAGATACTTTCATACATATTCCAATGTAAACACCATACACAGCAATGCAAAGGATACCATTGCTTGCTTGATTTTCTAAACTATTAATATATTTTTACTGTAAATAAAAGGTGCTAGATTGATGGTCCTGGAGAATGAAGGTGTCTTGTTATCCACAGAACAGATGCTATCAGATTGCATCGTTCTGCACCCTGCCTCACAAATCCACCTCTTTTTTTCTGCAGGATTCACCGTTAGTTGGTGGGAATCAGTCCAGTTTCTGCTAAATGTGTGAATAAACATGCAAATTATTGTCAAATGTGGTAGAAGTTTTGCAATACAGACACTTCAGCTTGTTTCACATAGAGCAAAAACTGCCAGTAGAAGGAGTAATGTTTGGCCATTACTCCCCTGGTCTGGATTTGAACCAGCCTTCCTAAGGTAAAAACTGTATCCCATCATTTATCCCCAAAGCTACATCTTTTATTATTAGCCATTGTACATACATATGATGATCGTAACAAGTGGTGCCATCGTCTCCATCAGGGTATCAAAGTCCATGACAGAAGCTGGCTCCTACAGCTTGAAGAGAAAAGAGCCCATAGGAAGCAAGCTGCTCCCAACCAAGATACATATATTTGCAATAACTGTCAAAGATCATGCAAATCTCAGATTGGATTATTCAGTCACATGAGACATTGCAAATCATCTACATCACAGCCTGCAATTCCCACCGTCTCTCATAGATGAAAGGATGCCAACAATACATATGCCATTTTCCTCTCCTGACCTCACATGGTAAGAAAGGTTCTGTAGCACTTTTTTCAAGAAGCAGAAGTATAAACCAGAGCTGTGCAAAATATGCCTAACAATTCCAAATACAATGCATTTGGTTTCAGTACAAACCCAAAGCTCTGAGCAGGTTTGGCCAAACTCCAGTTTTGGTAATTTCATTCTATCTACCCCAATTCCTTCTACAGCTTCAATTGCTACCGCGGTAGCTGCATTTCAGTGGCGAAGGTAAAGTGAATCCTGTGTTTCAGGATTCAGAAAGGATGCCAACAATACATATGCCATTTTCCTCTCCTGACCTCACATGGTAAGAAAGGTTCTGTAGCACTTTTTTCAAGAAGCAGAAGTATAAACCAGAGCTGTGCAAAATATGCCTAACAATTCCAAATACAATGCATTTGGTTTCAGTACAAACCCAAAGCTCTGAGCAGGTTTGGCCAAACTCCAGTTTTGGTAATTTCATTCTATCTACCCCAATTCCTTCTACAGCTTCAATTGCTACCGCGGTAGCTGCATTTCAGTGGCGAAGGTAAAGTGAATCCTGTGTTTCAGGATTCAGAATGAAAAACCTGTTAAAACTGCAAGACATAAGGACAACTGTATCGAAGCAGACTGGGTGAAATCCTTGCTCCATTGATGTCAATGGCAAAATCTAATTATCACATACTGCCTGTATGGGAGTTCTTTGGGCAATCATAAAGATCAAAAGGATATTTTTAGTTGCTGGGGGTTATGATTTATTGTAATTCTTGAGTGAAGGGAGGTTCCTGGCATAATCTACTTACATAATCGTAGTTTCAAAATGTCCCTGAAGTGCCTGGAGCAAATGGTGGGTGTTTCTTTTTAATGGTGCGTGTTTATAAACAGAGAAAAATAATAAATAAAATAATAAATGCATAAAATAATGTTGTTTTGTCATAATGTTTGTTATTATTTATAAGGATATAAATCAAATTATCTGCTTTTGATGATAATATTAAGTACAATTAAGCTTTGGGCCCCAACTCAAAGCCCAGTAAAGTCATTGGGAGTCCTTCTATTGACTTCGGTGGGCTTTGGATTGGTCCCCTATACAACTGTAGGATTGTTTGCTAGATGAAGCCAATCTTGTTTTTAATGATGTCTTGTGTATTCTAGGAAGCAGAATGTGCATACACGCTGTTTGTGGTTGCGATCTTTTGGCTCACAGAAGTTCTGCCACTGGCTGTTTCAGCTTTACTTCCTGCCTTAATGTTCCCATTGTTTGGTATTATGGAATCCAAGGAGGTAACCTTCCTCTTCTTCCCCATCTTCTTACGCTTCACATGTTATATAGCCATAAACTGTGGAATCCCCAAAGAAAGAACTGTGTAATGCTGCAATTTCATCAGCTGTTTTTACTATGTGTTTCTGCAGCATCTATCACAATGGGACCTCAAGCTCAGGACTACTCGCATGCTCAAGGTTAAGCACACAGCTTAAGTGTTTTTCTGGACCGAGATATATTCAATTGGTTCCATCTCATGCTCAAACCTGCAGCAGAAGCCAGCACAAATTATTGCAGGCATCATCTCCTAGCCAAAGTTGTCTCATCTGTGAAATGGGGATAATAAAATGTATCTCCCTTTGCAAAGTGCTTTGAGATCAATAGATGAAAAAGTGCTATGGACATGCAAAGTGTTATTAATGTTACACTACATTACATCAGAAATATGACATGCTAAGGGCCCAATAACGCCTACCTTGATATCAGTGGGAATAGATACCAGTTGATTTCAAACCAGAAAAACATTTAAACATGTGAATAGTCCTGAGCTTGAGGTACCATTGTGATAGACACTGTAGGATCATGTCCTAAATCCTTATATCTCAAAGTGTTTGCTATGGAGAGGTAGCTGGATCGATTAAAGATCAAATGGACTAATGCAGCAGGCTTTCACCTTTAGCTTAGTTCATATGTGAAATGTGCTTGATGATCTTAGGCTGCTTACATCATTAACCTTATTATTACGACTGTCAAACGATTAAAAAAATTAATCGCGATTAATTGTGTGATTAAAAAAATTAATCATGATTAATCACAGGATTAATCATGCTGTTAAACAATAATAAAATACCATTTATTTAAATATTTTTGGATGTTTTCTACATTTTCAAATATATTGATTTCACTTACAACACAGAATACAAAGTGTACAGTGCTCACTTTATATTTATTTTTTATTACAAATATTTGCACTGTGAAAAATAAAAGAAATAGTAAAAAGAAAAGGAGTACTTGTGGCACCTTAGAGCTACAGCTCACTTCGAAAGCTTATGCTCAAATAAATTTGTTAGTCTCTAAGGTGCCACAAGTACTCCTTTTCTTTTTGAGAACACAGACTAACACGGCTGCTACTCTGAAACCTGTCAAAAGAAATAGTATTTTTCAGTTCACCTAATACAAGTACTGTAGTGCAATCTCTTTATCATGAAAGTTGAATTTACAAATGTAGAATTATGTACGAAAAATAACTGCATTCAAATGTAAAACTTTAGAGCCTACAAGTCCACTCAGTCCTACTTCTTGTTCAGCCAATCACTCAGACAAACAAGTTTGGTTACAATTTGAAGGAGATAATGCTGCCCAATTCTTGTTTACAATGTCACTTGAAAGTGAAAACAGGCATTTGCATGGCACTGTTGTAGCTGGTGCCGGAAGATATTTTCGTGCCAGATGCACTAAAGATTCATATATCCTTTCATGCTTCAACCACCATTCCAGAGGGCATGCGTCCATGATGATGATGGGTTCTGCTTGATAACTATCCAAAACAGTGCAGACCGACGCATGTTCACTTTCATTATCTGAGTCAGATGCCACCAGCAGAAGGTTGATTTTCTTTTTTGGTGGTTCGAGTTCTGTAGTTTCTGCATCTGAGTGTTGCTCTTTTAAGACTTCTGAAAGCATGCTCCACACCTCGTCCCTCCCAGATTTTGGATAGCACTTCAGATTCTTAAACCTTGGGTCGAGTGCTGTAACTATTTTTAGAAATCTCACATTGGTACCTTCTTTGCACTTTGTCAAATCTGCTGTGAAAGTGTTATTAAAACGAACATGTGCTGGGTCACCAAACAAGACTTCTATAATATGAAATATATGGCAGAATGTAGGTAAAACAGAACAGAAGAGTTCAGTCACAAATTTCTCCCCCAAGGAGTTCAGTCACAAATTTAATTAGCATATTCTTTTTTTAACGAGCATCATCAGCATGGAAGCATGTCTTCTCGAATGTTGGCCGAAGCATGAAGGGGCATATGAATATTTAGCATATCTGGCATGTAAATACCTTGCAACACTGGCTACAAAAGTGCCATGCGAACACCCTGTTCTCACTTTCAGGTGACGTAAACAAGAAGTGGGCAGCATTATCTCCTTCAAATTGTAACCAAACTTGTTTGTCTGAGTGATTGGCTGAACAAGAAGTAGGACTGAGTGGACTTGTAGGCTCTAAAGTTTTACACTGTTTTGTTTTTAGTGCAGTTATGTAACAAAAAAAATCTACATTTGTAAGTTACACTTTCACAATAAAGAGATTGCACTACAGTACTTGCAGGAGGTAAATTGAAAAATACTATTTCTTTTGTTTACCATTTTTACAGTGCAAATATTTGTAATAAAAATAATATAAAATGAGCATTGTACACTTTGAATTCTGTCTGGTAACAGAAATCAATATGTTTGAAAATGTAGAGAAACCTCCAAAAATATTTAATAAATTTTAATTGGTATTCTATTGTTTAACAGTGAGATTAATCCTGGTTAATTTTTTAAATCGTGATTAATTTTTTTGAGTTAATCGCCTGAGTTAAATGCAATTAATTGACAGCCTTACTTATCCTCTTTCTTCCATTGTTTCACACCTATTTAACTCCATGTACCCAGTGATTCACATGGATTTAAGCGATAGCACTGACCTAATTAAAACAAAATGGGACCTTTCCAGCACATATTTCAATGCATGCCTTAACTTGTTTCTACTGAGGCTGATATTTTTTATTTGGTCATATTAAAAATGATAGCTAAAAAGCACCTGTTTCATTAACAAATTGTTTTTGATTTCAGGTGGCATCCTCTTATTTCAAAGATTTTCATTTGCTATTAATTGGAGTAATTTGTTTGGCCACATCAGTAGAAAAATGGAATTTGCACAAGAGAATTGCTTTGAAAATGGTGATGATGGTGGGTGTGAACCCTACATGGTATGTACTAAATACTACATTGGAATATGGTAATGCTCATGAAAAACTTGGTAGTACAGAAATAATTGCCTACAGAGGGGTATTGTTTTGTTCCAGGCACCTTTTGCTGCTGAAATAAAATGAAAATATGTGAAATGCTTTGATTGAACTATAGTAGGTGAAACATTATTCTTTTGCTGAAATTCTAATTATAGGGATAATTAGGATATGAATGAGTTCTATTTCTAATGCCTCTGATATTCACAATAACTATGTAATATTCAGAACAAATATATTATGAATTTGTGAATATATTTAAGACTCATATTTCTTAATGATTGATTGTAAAGCCCACAACTGAAGAGTCATGTCACATGCTTATTATTAGTAATTTGTATTTCAGAAGTACTTGCAGTGTTCTGGGCACTTTCAAAATCTACTGTAAGACAGTCCTCAACCCTAATAGTTCACAGTTTAAGGTAGGGAGGACAATAAGAAAGGAGGAGGAGAGGGGGAAAACATACGAAAAGAAAATTGAGGGCCTCAGCTCTCTAGACCGAGCCTCCTCTTTGCCATTATCTGTGAAGAAAGCAGCTACCAAACAGAACTGAACTTCTCCAACTCAGGCTATGTCTACACTACTGTACCACTGCAGCTGCTCCATTGTAAGGTCTCCTGTGTAGCCGCTCTATGCCAGCATGAGAGAGCTCTTCCGCTGGCATAATTAAACCACCCCCAATGAGTGGCAGTAGCTACATCAGTGGGAGATGCTCTCCCACTGACATAGCACTGTCCAGACTAGCACTTTTGTCAGTGTAAATTTTGTTGGTCAGGGGTGTGGGTTTTTTCACACCCTTGACCGACAAAAGTTTTGCCGACAAAAGTGCTAGTGTAGTCATAGCCTCAGAATGGTCAGATGATGCAGTGAAGGAACTGAAAATACTCATCACACATTCATCTCTTGATAATGAGCTAGCGATGTCATATGAGGTGAATACCCTACCCTTGGCTTCTGAACAAGAAGGCTCTGGGTGAAGTAGAGGCCTCCATCAGCATCTCAGTAAGACTGGACAGGAAATGTGCTGTGTCAGTCTGGCTCCCCAGAATATGAGATTCTCATAATCTTACTTTAAGAAACAGACGTTAAAAGCTAGACGTTAAAAGGCCAGACAAAAAGAAGTCAGATATTAGTGGTGGAAAATGCCTATTAGATCATCTAATCTCTCCTTCTGGCAGTGCAGAATTATCCCTATTCTCCAATGCTTTGTCTGCCTTAGTTTTCAATAATTTCTTAAATGGGCCTTCCACCACTTCCTTTAATAACTATTCTCTTCCCTGACAGGTTTTATTATTAGAAAAATCTTCCTGCTATTCTACATTTTACTGTGTTCAATTTTCTCCCATTACTCTTAACTACCCTCCTTGAGCCCCCTCAAGAATTCTATTCCTTCCTTGATGTTCATGCCTATCAAATATTTGTACCGAGCTTTTGTATCTTCCCCTCCTCATTGGTTAGCCAAGCTTTGCACATTAGCTATTTTAATCTTTCCTAATCACTCACACTCGCCAGTCCTTTCATCTTGGCTGAAGTCTAGTAACCTAGCAGATGACCTGAATGCTGTGCTGAGGACTCTGCTGGGTAGCCCCCTGTGCAGTTATGGAGAAAGGAATCCTGCCCTCAAGCTGGACGTAGACCATTCCACAGGCAATACTGAAACCGTGAGGATTGCAGCAGTTCTGCCCTGACCCCACCCCACCGCTAAACCACCACCTCCTCTTGAGAAGGTTCTAAGTAGTGGAGGTTCCTCGAGCCTCACCCTCAGCCCTATCCAGCTCATGCCCAACTCTCACATGCCTTCTGCAAACTACCAGGCACAAGTTCTCTGTGCTGAGCTCTCTGCTCCTCTGAGCAGCAGCCTGCACCCGAGCCCTGCCCTTGCATATAGGAACCACAGCAGTTTCTCTGACAGTGAAGACTATAAAGCCACAGAAGTGAAAGCTGGGTTTGCCCATTTTTTCTTCTTCGCTAAATCCCCTCCAGTTTTGTACTATGTATTTTGCATTTCAAATACAGCTTTTTAGATGCAGTATCACCAGTAAAATACAGAGAAGCCTACAACCTTGATAGTTTGAGATGTAGTACCACCACTTCGTATGCAGGCCAAAATCATACAGGGTAGAGATGCTTTCTTAGTCAACCAGGCTAGCTGTGTTTTAAATGAGCAGTTGTGACATCTGTGCACCATCTGACCTGGAGTTCAGGTTAGAACTATGCCCTAGACCTCAACACAGACAAGAGGTGAAATCCTGGTCTCATTTAAGTCAATGGGAGTTTTGGCATTGACTTCAATGGAGCCAGGATTTCATTCAAGAATTCGACAGACAGTAGGCTCCATCCTCAGGTCTGGCCAAGCTGCACTGTGCTTTGGTTTTCTTGGCATCCAGAAAGGCCCCTGAGGGCCATGAACAGCTTCGCATGGCATACCTTAGAATAGCCTTGAGGCTACTCTAAATTACACTCATGACTGGGCCACTCCCTTGTTGGCCCCAAGATTAGTAAAAAAAAACACAGAGATCGCATAGAGTAACCTTTGCCTCACCACCAATTGCACCGTATTTCACTTGCAGCTGAGGATGTAGCCCACAGGGACGAATTGCGTGAGTAAGGCAAACAGGGTTCTCCTCTCATTGTTATATGGCAAAAGGGTATTAGCTTTATTATTCGTTATAAATGAAGCCGTCAACCACGATTTCATACAAAGCCTCACTTGAAATACTGCGGGTGGAACAGATTAGGAAAAATTGAGGTTGAACAGGTTAGGACATGCTCTGTTATTTTTTAGATCAGTGAATCATCAGCTCTTAATCACTGGAGCTACTGGGAATAGGTTAATTCTCCAATGTATTGAATGATCCTTTGAACATCTGACCATCAAATGTATTAAGTTAATAAGAAATTGTTTCAAAGCAGCTGTCAGTGAATGTCTTCTTTTTCTTTATTTCTTACGGTTTCTGCTAGCTCTGTTAAGGTTGTATGTTTTTCCAGTATAAAAAAAATCTGTTTCCAGAGCTTTTGGTCTTCCTCAAAGCCACTCCTCTTCCCCCATTCAAATGCCTCCTGGTCCTGGAGACCCACTTCTCACACAACTCCTACAAGAGACTAACTGAAGATCTAATCCAAAGCCTTGTGAGGTCCATGAGTGTCATTCTAGTGTTTGGGATCAGACTGTAAATTAGCAAGTTCTACAGTCAAAAAAGTACAACTCTGTATTATCACGGCTATTAAAAATGGGCAGAAATACAAGCAGAGAGAGCATCTACTTGTCCAGGGCCTGAATTTAGCCCACTCATTTTTTTTGTGTGTCTCTATCATGAAAAAGGACTTCTATTTTTAAATGAAAATGTTGCCTTTAGTCATTAGGGAGAGCAATGCCACGGGAGTAATTTTGAATTTTTAAAAAATACTCAAATTATTTTGTACATATTTTTTTTAAAAAATCTGCTCCTGATGAGTTGAGTAATCCTTATAATTGATGTAACACCTTTCAGCCAGGGAGGTTCCAAAGAGCTTTGCAACCTTCACTAACTGGTTGCACAAAATTATATTCGTTCATTTCAGTTTACCCACTGCTGAACTGCTGCCACCTCTTGGTGTGAAAAATGTCAACTGTTTAACTGCGCTCAGTAGTACACAACCATTTAGTATAGGAAGTGAAGCAGGCTGTATTCATTTAAAATTACAGAGAAAAATGTAGGTAGACAGATGATAAATTCCTAATTAAAACTTGTTCATGATGCTAGGTTTAACTCATCTGCTGTTACAGAAAGTGACATGGAGCATCAGTTTCTGATGTACTTTCAGTGGTGGTAAAACAGGAGTAACTCCAATGAAGTCAACAGAGTTACATCAGTGTAAAACCACTGTAAGTGAGATCAGTGCCAAACCAAGGATCAGGAACAGCTGATATGATCTAACCTCAGTTTTATGTTTCCTTTGAAAGACGGTATGTGTTGCAGGTGACCCCTAATACCATCCAGGGACACTGGATCAGTGCTGACTTTATGTATGCCTGCACTGCAATCAGAGCTGTGACTGCAGCATCCATTTCAGCTTGTAACAGTCTGATGTGTCATGACATCTTGAATCAAGTATTGTCCAAATGGATGATACCATAAGTCAATAACATTACTCTTGTTTTAATTGTATAATATATTTAATCTGTACACAATTTTACAGTGTATACAATTTGTGTGAATAACTCTTCTTTTATATATTAAAAAAATCACAATCAAATTAACAGCCCTTAACACTGGTGTTTTTTATCGTCCCAATTTTTATGCCGAAAAAGTTATGCTTTTGTATTGAATTGGATGCTGATAGCAGAGGTTAATGGAACAGTAATAGACTGGAACAGTCAAAGACTGAAGTATTTCTCATTTCAGGCTTACGCTGGGTTTCATGATTAGCTGTGGCTTCTTGTCTATGTGGCTTAGCAACACCTCTACTGCTGCTATGGTGATGCCAATTGTAGAGGCTGTAGCTCAGCAGATCATGGGTGCCGAAGCAGAAGCCGATGCCTTGGAGATGAATTATGCAACTGGATCCACCAATGAGGCATTGGAACTTGATGGTGTGCATACATACAGTTTTGATATTCATCCGCCCTCATTCTTCAGTTTGAAAGTGACCAGCTAAATTGCAGTATTTATCTTTCTAATTCCACTAATATTTTACAGAAAGTGTTAAAGACTGTGAAGCTAGTGACTGGAAAGAGAAAACAAAAGAAGTTCAAGGGTATAATTTATGGATTTCATCATTCATATTTTAAGAATTTGTTTAAGCAAAATAGTTCTTTTATTACAGTAAGGAATTTTTTTTCCAGAGATAACAATGGTGAGGATCACACGGTGTGCGAGACTGAAAAGGAAAAGGTATTTAAGATGCGATTATTTTGAGAAAAAAAATCATGCAGTTAGTACATGTTAATTAACATAATTTTAACCTAGCCATCTAATCTAGTTTTTACATAGCACCTCTCACTGTTATCTAAATGTTTATTTTTTTATATGTACACATATATATGTAGATATTTAAATACACATTACATGCACATAAGAAGTGGAAGATTGGACATTTGAAATGACCAGGGAGGAGTATAAAAATATTGCTCGGGCATGCAGGAGTGAAATCAGGAAGGCCAAATCACACTTGGAGTTGCAGGTAGCAAGAGATGCTAAGAGTAACAAGAAGGATTTCTTCAGGTATGTTAGCAACAAGAAGAAAGTCAAGGAAAGTGTGGGCCCCTTACTGAATGACAGAGGCAACCTAATGACAGAGGATGTGGAAAAAGCTAATGTACTCAATGTTTTTTTTGCCTGTGTCTTCACAAACAAGGTCAGCTCCCAGAATACTGCACTGGGCAGCACAGCTTGGGGAGGAGGTGATGAGCCCTCTGTGGAGAAAGAAGTGGTTCAGGACTATTCAGAAAAGCTGGACGAACACAAGTCCATGGGGCTGGATGCGCTGCATCCGAGGGTGCTAAAGGGGTTGGTGTTTGTGATTGCAGATCCATTGGCCATTATCTTTGAAAACTCATGGTGATTGGGGGAGGTCCTGGAAGACTGGAAAAAGGCTAATGTAGTGCCCATCTTTAACAAAGGGAAGAAGGAGGCCAATCAGCCTCACCTCAGTCCCTGGAAAAATCATGGAGCAGGTCCTCAAGGAATCAATTCTGAAGCACTTAGAGGAGAGGAAAGTGATCAGGAACAGTCAGCATGAATTCACCAAGGACAAGTCATGCCTGACTAACCTAATTGCCTTCTATGATGAGATAACTGGCTCTGTGGATGAGGGGAAAGCAGTGGACGTGTTATTCCTTGACTTTAGCAAAGCTTTTGATATGGTCTCCCACAGTATTCTTGACAGCAAGTTAAAGAAGTATGGACTGGATGAATGGACTATAAGGTGGTTAGAAAGCTGGCTAGATCATTGGGCTCAACGGGTAGTGATCAATGGATCCATGTCTAGTAGGCAGCTGGTATCAAGCGGAGTGCCCCAAGGGTCGGTCCTGGGGCCGGTTTTGTTCAATATCTTCATTAATGATCTGGAGGATGGTGTGGATTGCACCCTCAGCAAGTTTGCAGATGACACTAAACTAGGAGGAGAGGTAGATATGCTGGAGGGTAGGGATAGGATACAGAGGGACCTAGACAAATTAGAGGATTGGGCCAAAAGAAATCTGATGAGGTTCAATAAGGACAAGTGCAGAGTCCTGCACTTAGGATGGAAGAATCCCATGCACCGCTACAGACTAGGGACCGAATGGCTAGGCATCAGTTCTAAGGAGGAATTTTAGCTCCACCCACAATAGAATAAATTAGTACATTCCACCAAAAGGCAACCAGTGCACATCACCATCCAGTCAGGATTTCCCAGAATTTGAATGTCTGTGGGCCAAATCCTGAAGTTATTAATCAGTTATTACTCATCCTTATCCTGGACTATTAATTTCAGTGGGAATTTTACCTGTGTAAGGACTGAGAAAAACTAGAGAAAAACTCTTCTCTGTAATATTTCTATTACCATAGTTAGAGCCCTACCAAATTCATGGCCATGAAAAAAAAAAAAAGTCACGGATCATTAAATCTGGTCTCCCCCTGTGAAATCTGGTCTTTTTGTGTGCTTTTACCCGATACTATACCGATTTCACAGGGGAGACCAGAGCTTCTCAAATTGGAGGTCCTGACTCAAAAGGGGGTTGCAAGATTATTTTTGGGAGGATTGTGATATTGCCACCCTTTCATCTGCACTGCTGCCTTCAGAGCTGGGTCACTGGAGTGCAGTGACTATTGGCCAGGCACCCAGCTCTGAAGGCAGTGCCCTGCCAGCAGCAGCACAGAAGAGTGACAATACCCCATACCATGGCACCCTTACTTCTGCGCTGCTGCCTTCAGAGCTAGACGGCTGGAGAGTGGCAGCTGCTAACTGAGGGCCCAGTTCTGCAGGCAGTAGCACAGAAATAAGGGTGGCAATACCATACAATCCTTACTTCTGCACTGCTGCTGGGGGTGGCTCTGCCTTCAGAGCTGGGATCCTGGCCCCTAACTGCCACTCTTCAGCTGCCCAGCTCTGAAGGCAGGGTCACTACCTGCAGCAGTGCAGAAGTAAGGATAGTGGTATCGCAGCCCCCACCTACAATAACCTTGCAACCCCACCCCCAAACCCTTTTTGGGTCAGGACCCCTACAATTACAACACCATGAAATTTCAGATTTAAATAGCTGAAATCATGAAATTTACTATTTTTAAAATCCCATGACTGTGAAATTGACCAAAATGGACGGTAAATTTGGTAGGGCCCTAACCATAGTCCTAGGCACCAACAAATGCTGCGTATGACAATACTCCTAGCAAATGAAACAGCCCTGTGGAATGCTGGGAAATACTGAAAGCTGGTTGCTTCTTAAAGACACTGTTTTTTATGTAGAGTTTATGATGTCAGATGAACCTTTCTCATACATTAATCAATATGTATTCTTATTGAGCAGAATCTGCCCCCAGCTGAGACAGGAAGGAAATACAGAAACCAGAAAGACCAGATGATGTGCAAAATGATGTGCTTGTGTATTGCTTATTCTTCTACCATTGGAGGGCTGACTACAATCACAGGAACATCAACAAATTTGATTTTTGCTGAGCAGTTCAATACGTAAGAGATACCAAGTTATTTCTGTACCTGTTACCCAGAAGTCCAGATACTACTTTTTGTACTCTTAGCTGGTTCCCCCCAAGTGTGTTATAGTCTGGAGTTTTATACTATGACTTGGCAATGCCTGGCATCATGATTTTGTTGTTTTCCCATAAGACATACAATGAAATTCCATGATGATATCTGATTTGCGTACATTCAGTTGCACTGGGGAAGGTTGCAAGGACTCATTCTACAAATGCAAAATGACAGCCAGACTTCTGTCATCCTTCCTCAAATTGAATAATACTTTACTCTTTGAATTCTCCCATTGAAACAGGTGGGTTTATTCGAGGAGTTAGGTACCACTCCGTGTAAATACTGATAACCAATGGCACAATTTCTGGCTCTAAGAGACGTTTGCTCATTGCTAAATAGAATTGGAGCTAAGTTTTTATTGCCTTTTAATTCCAAAGCAGCTGTGACAGCACCGTTTTATCTCCCCGATACTATTTGGCATCTCTTTGAGTGATATCAATGATCATTTTGTCAGTTTCACTTTGTGTCCCAAATGTCTCTAATGGGCTAATGTGATTTCTAAGTAGTAGGAATAATGTCTGACTGCCCCCTATGTTTTGTTAAAACTGGCATAATTGAAAATTGAACTTTTACAGAACTTTTACCGTCATTTAGATTAAAAAAAAACAACAGACAAACAAACCAAAACAGCTAAGGCTCCAGCTAAGGTCTATTTCCTCGTCTCCATCATCACAATGGGACTTAAAATCAGTTTTATATCTGGACACGGCACATTCTGCTGCTGTGAGGTAACCACCTGCTTCCTCAGCCTCTAGGATAGAAAGAAACATGTTGGAGTGGAGCCAAAGTGCACTGCACTTTTGTGCTCCTGTGCCAACAGAACAGTCCCTCAGAGACTGTTCCAATTAGCATAATTTAGAGCAGACCTGTGGCTACTCTAACTTGTACTATGGGGTAGTTTGGTCCCCAGCTCGTCCTAGGTAGATCACAGCCAATTCCTGCTCTTGCTCACAGCTGAGGATTCAGCCCTAACGCTGATTTTCCATTCATTTGCACCAGTCTGAAGACAGTGTTTTCAAACCCTAAAACCTGTTTAATAGATTGTAAAATCAAATCTGTAGCACACAGTGGAAGTCATAAATAGTCTAAGAGTTTTCATCTAAAAGTTCCTTTTTCATTTGTGTAAAACTTTTCTCAAACTTTAATCTTTTCAAGACTGAAATTTTCTGGGTCTGCTCTCTGACCAAGCATGTGTGTTTTTTAGTTTGGACATTTTGAGGAAAAAAGTCCAACCATTTTCAAGAAGAGTTTGGGAAAGAATATGTTTGACACTACTAAAAATAAATAAATGAAAAAAAATTGTACAATGTTTTATGAGCAGCTCTGGCACCAAAGCAGGAGGGTAGGTAGGTAGATTTGGCATGGAGACACTCTGAACATGTGACTTTCATTCTTCATTGTTCCAACAGCATGAATCATACTCCACATATGTGTACTATTTTTCTAACAATAAGAGTTTGATAAATAATGATCTCCTATCATTGTAATGGCTTTGAAAGTGGGTATAAGTAAGCTGTGTGGAATATGAGATTTGACTAAAACATTTGAAACCCTTCTCATTCAGAACCAGTGTGTGACCCTTGCTGCATACTCAGGCAGGGAAGTAAGGAGGCGTAAACATTCTTTTCATTCCCCTGTGCTTGCTACTTGTAACACTCATAGCAATGCAGAGAGGAGAGCAGCTACTGATGGGTTGCTGCTACCCTTCCAGTGCCAGTGATCAGGGATGGGAGGTGGGGAGTGGAGAGTTGGCTCTTACCCCACAATACACTGGCCACCACAGCTGAACTGGTACGGGGAGGAGGGGGAGAAGCAAACTGCTCTAGGAAAAGGCCTGGTGCAGATTACTTCTCCCATGGAGCAGTGGGGAAAGTAGGAACCAAATTATAACACAGAGTCTGCTCGTGGGGCAACACAATGACATGCTGCTCCTTTTGCAGAGTAGATTGAGATTGCAGTGTAGCCCTTAATGCACAGGGCTGTCTGAATGAGACGGAGCCCTGCAGGAAAGACCTTTGTAAGTCTGTAGGGGTTCCTGCAAATTTCCAGAAATCTGTAGCAACAGCTAAGTGCTCATGCATTTAGTGTATAATCACTTAACTGATTCTGCTAGGAACCAGTTTCTTCCAGCAGCCTAGGAGGTCCCCAAGACACTGGGAGTTAGGGACAGGCATTGCCATCTTTCATCTCCTTCAGGTTGAAGGAAACTGGCTCAAAGCCTATCTTCCAACTTCCCTAGACTTTAGCAGTCTTTTCAAGTGTGTGTAAGCAGCATTGTTCCCCATCCATCCTAGGAAAACAGTATAGATACACATCATCCAGTTTTACATCCTTCAGGGCATTTACTAATCATAAATCTCAAGCTTTATTTCTCCTCAACCTTAGCTTGGCTGTTCCCAGGGTTTTCATTACATTCTTTTTTTTGTCCAAATGATTAGTTCCCTCTGCTCCAAGAGAGGCTCCAAACGCATTTATATCCTGTTGGAAGTTAACTGAATTGCCCCACTAGTATGACCTGTCTACAGATCTTTGCACTATACCGTCATGGACAATTCAAAAACCTGATAACAGGATGATTCTGCAAAGGAGCCTTTCATCCTTATGCAGGGTTCTAGAGTTGGCCACTTTGTTACAGTACAGTTAAAATAGCATTGTGGGGTTTCATATTCATTGTGTCTCAGTGATTTCAATATCAAATGCAAGTTGAGTTTGTAAGTAAAGAGAGTCTTTCAGCTGGTGGTTGTCCCAAGACCCACTTTTAAGGCAGATTACCAAATGCAGAGGAAAGCCACAGAAAGGGTGATGAAGTCTTAAATTGCATTAACTTTTTGTAGGCTTGGGATGATGTGCTACCCCCAGATTACTCCTTATCCAACTACAAATGCCTGATCCCAGGGAGGGGCATCTGGAGATGGTGCCACAGAGGATGTTGACTCCTGCCCCTACAACTCAACAGGGGTGATCCTGCAGAGGGGAACCTCTGTTTTCCTTCTGTTTGGCCCACTGAAAATTCCCTAGATTATTGCAAACATAGTCAGGTAATTGACTTTGACCCGTCCATAAACTCCACAAGGAAGAGTCAGGCCGTATCCAGAATTAATCATATAAATGCTTAAGAATGTTCTAAAAATAATAAAAATACATTAGTAAGTGTTGGTCCCAGTTGGTCTCCATCTCCTGCAACAGCCAGTCCTTTTCTTTCAGAAAATCCCACAACAACTCTACTTTCCTTAGAGGTCTGCAGGTGGGGGGTCTTTGTGGCTGGGTGGCCCTTTGACTTGAAAACCTGCATGGTGGGTTCAGATTATATGGGACCCCAACGAGATCGCAGGGCTCCACCCACTTGTCCCACAGGCTCCAACCCAGCAAATGTTCTTGGACATTTTATGAGCAATTATCATTGTTATTAAATGTGCACTGGCCCTTTTCCCTCCAATTCTTGCCTTCCCATCTCCATTGCCCATCTTAGAGCCGTAAGGCCCTATCTTCCTCCACCACTACCCCTTCTCAGAGAAAGGCCCTTCCTTCTCTTCCTCCCATCTCCTCTTGCCCCAGAGTCCTAATGGCCCTTCCTCCTCCACTGCCATCCCCATGAGCCATGAGGAGCCTTTACCACAGAGTAGATATTTAATTCTTTCAATCCAGTGAGCAATGGGGTCTTCTGTTGCTGCTCTGATATTCAGTGCTCATGGCAAGAGGGTTGGACACAGAGGTATGAGCAGCCCAGTTACTTTAATGGCCATTATCATCATGGGACAGGATGGGAGAGTGAGGTGAGAGCAGGCCATTGACAGTCTCTGGCTGAAAATTCCTGCTTCCCTGGAGGCAGCTGATAGCAGCAGCCTTCCCCAAGTATTCCTGCTGCAGCAGAGCCTGATGGCATTTTACATGTGGTTCGATTCCTCTTGCAATGCCTAATTTAAGCCTATTTTATTTTCATTCAGACGCTACCCAGAATGCCAGTGCATCAATTTTGGGTCCTGGTTTGCACTTTGCGTCCCCATCACTATTATCATGATGTTGCTCTCCTGGGTCTGGCTCCAATGGCTTTTCCTTGGTTTCAAGTGAGTAAATGTTAAAAGATATTCTATACAGATCAAAAAGAATATCATATCTATATCTAATGCACACACTGTAGAATGGTGACCATTTATTGTCCTTTCAGTGTCAAATAGCGCAAATGAGTTCTCTGGAAGTGCTGGGAATTCACACTGCCAGTTGTTGTGGCTTCTCTGAACTGTCCAACAGGACACCACGGGAAAACTTATTCAAGGATCCATTTTGTAAAATATGTTGTACATTTCTATAGAATATACACACACCATTAGTAGAGAGTATCTGAGAGAAGAATTCAGATTTTACAGTTTGTGGTCCAAATCTTGATGATATTGAAATAACAGTACTTTCCTGGCTGATTTCAATGAGGCCAGCATTTGACCCTATGTTTGAACAATGTTTATCTAACAAACTTGATGAGCAGACTGATATATTATATTTAGAGAAAAATACAATGGTTCCTGTTCACAGATATTCCTGTGTGTGTTTTTTGCGTGGGTTTGCTTCACTCCTGAGTTTTGTGCTTCAAGTTTTTGGATAGAATGACAGTTCTTTGGGCCCAATTCTCAATTGCCTTGCACTCTGGATACTTATTTACAGCTGTATGAAGCAGGTGTTCAAAAGTATGAAAAATGGAGCCAGGCTAATTTAGTGTGAAATGCTTCCCATATAGCATTTGCTTTCCACAGGTATAAATGGCTGCTTAAGATGCAGACAGTGGAAAATTTGGCCTTCTATATTTAATCTTAAATAGAAGCATCTTAAGTTTCCTTCTCACTCCACTGATAGTTTGAAACTTTAACATTTCATTTTTCTAGGCCATTTTGACAGTGTTCTTATTAACACTGTGGAGTAGCTCACCGCAAAAGAGTGTGGATTGAAAGCCAAAATTGTTAATCTTGTCCCCTGTGAAAGATGCTACAGAACACCCTGATTAATGTGCTGGCTAGTTACACAGTAAAAACTTTCCCATTAGAAAAGAAGGCAATGTATTAACAGGAGAGAGTCTGATTCAGCGAAGACACAGATGACTTCCCTTAATTAGATGGATACACTGTGTGCTTAATTTGTTCCTTTGTGTAAGCACTGCCCTTCCTGGGCAAACAAGCCAATTTGACTTTTCAGGCCTTTGTTCTTTCTGACAGAAATACTATGATGAATAATACAGTACAGTCATAAGGATGATTGTCTAAAACATGAACTTCCCATGTTCTGACATGAGGTGGCTCTTAGCTATAGATATTTATTGGTAGACACACCAGTACTCCAGTCTTATGTGCCTGTTGTTGTTATTAATATCATTTCTTTGATGGCAGAGCCTAGAGCCCTACTTATGCTGGGTTCTGCATAAGCATATAGCAAGACACAGTGCCTGCCTCAAGTAGTTTACAATCTAAATAGAATAACAAAGAGTGGGATGGGACAGAGAGAGACAGAAGTAAAGTGACTTGCCTAAGGCCATATCTTGGCCCACATCTTGTTATATTTGGAACCAGCAGAAAAGGAGATAGACATAGGCACAGAGAGATTTGACTGAACCAGAGATCTCTGTTGTGCTGGCTCTCTTGTTCAGGCTGCAAAACTGAAACTAACGTGAAAGTGAGGCTTTGCACAGGGGTGGGAAGAATGCTCAAGCATTTCAAGGGACAGGACATCACATTCTTCCAACCTACTATAAAAACTTTCCAAACACACATGCATTATCATTCACATAACTAAAAATAAACACTATATTACCTGACTAAGAGTTGTGGGTGGACTACAGAAGACTCTTAAAATGCAAGGGATTATTCTGTCCTGCAATAGCAACTCAGTAACTGAACAGGTTAAGTGGTTTTCTCACTATCTTGGGACAATGTGGTGATGGTGGTGCAGCAGAGTTCTGAATAACAGGAGCAGTCGGTGGCAAGGGATCAGCTGCATCTCGTATGGAATCAGCTGGATCGGGTACCACATTTTTTTTCCGACGAGTCATCAAAACTAAGAGTTGCAAGAGAAGGAGGCTCAGTTAGAGGAACAAAAAGTCCTACTGGAACATCCCTGGACTCTGGTACTCAACAGGACTGAAACTGGTCCATGTTATTTCCATAAAATACTACTGGATAGTCCTACCATGAACAAAACAGGTCCTGTGCATTTTACAAGTTCTCCAATTGTAATTGCAATTCGACACTAAGGGTAAGTCTACACTATAAAATTAGGTCGAATTTATAGAAGTCGATTTTTTAGGAAGCAATTTTATACAGTCGATTGTGTGTGTCCCCGCTAAGCGCGTTAAGTTGGCCGAGTGCTTCCACAGTACCGTGGCTAGCGTCGACTCATGGAGCGGTGCACTATGGGTAGCTATCCCACACTTCCCACAGTCTCCACTGCCCATTGAAATTCTGGGTTGACCTCCCAGTGCCTGATGGGGCAAAAACGTTGTCACGCGTGGTTTTGGGTACATGTCGTCAGTTGCCCCTCCCTCCGTGAAAGCAACGGCAGACAATCGTTTTGCGCCTTTTTTCCGTGCGGGTGCCATACTGCTTTCAGCAGACGGTGCAGTAGGACTGCTCACCATCATTGAATGACTGCTTCTGCTGCCACTCTGCTCTCCTGATGCTATGAATCCACCTTGCAGCTCCTCTATATGACCGTCGTCATCCACCGCTTCCACTGCCACTCTGCTCTCCTGGTGGTCTCGCAGGGCCGCTTCCGCTGCCACTCTGCTCAGCTGCTCCTGTCTTGCCATAACACAGCAAGCGTGCAGCCCACTCGACTGTTGTGGCCTGGCAGCAGACGGTACAGTAGGTCTGCAAAACTGGTCATCCAACCACCGCTTCCCCTGCAACTCTGCTCTCCTGCAGATGCCATACCATGGCAAGCATGGAGCCCACTCAGATCACCGTGGCAGTTATGAGCATTGTGAACACCTCACGCATCATCATGCAGTATATGCAGAACCAGAACCTGCAAAAGCAGGTGAGGAGGCGATGGCAGCGCAGTGAAGAGAGTGATGAGGACATGGACACAGACTTCTCTCAAAGCACAGGCCCTGGCAATTTGGCCATCCTGGTGGCAATGGGGCAGGCTCATGCCGTGGAATGCTGATTCTTGGCCCGGGAAACAAGCACAGACTGGTGGGACTGCATAATCTTGCAGGTATGGGATGATTCCCAGTGGCTGCAAAACTTTCGCATGCGTAAGGGCACTTTCATGGAACTTTGACTTGCTTTCCCCTGCCCTGAAGTGCAAGAATACCAAGACGAGAGCAGCCCTCACAGTTCACAAGCGAGTGGTGATAGCCCTCTGGAAGCTTGCAACGCCAGACAGCTACCGGTCAGTCGGGAATCAATTTGGAGTGGGCGAATCTACTGTGGGGGCTGCTGTGATCCAAGTAGCCAACGCAATCACTGAGCTGCTGCTATCAACGGTAGTGACTCTGGGAAATGTGCAGGTCATAGTGGATGGCTTTGCTGCAATGGGATTCCCTAACTGTGGTGGGGCAATAGACGGAACGCATATCCTTATCTTGGGACCGGGCCACCAAGGCAGCCAGTAAATAAACCTCAAGGAGTACTTTTCAATGGTGTTGCAAGCAATGGTGGATCACAAGGGACGTTTCACCAGCATCAACGTGGGAAAGGTACATGACGCTCGCATCTTCAGGAACTCTGGTCTGTATGAACAGCTGCATCAAGGGACTTACTTTCCAGACCAGAAAATAACGTTGGGGATGTTGAAATGCCTATAGTTATCCTGTGAGGAAAGCACTGGGTGGGGTGGGGGAGGAGGGAAGGACAAGGCTGCACTGCACTTCAAAACTTATTGAATGCCATCCTTCTGTTGCTTGTGCAGTCCTCTGGGGTGGAGTGGTTGGGTACCGAGAGGGAGCCCCCCCCCCCGCGTTTTTGGGCATCTGGGTGAGGAGGCTATGGAACTTGGGGAGGAGGGCGGTTGGTTACACAGGGGCTGCAGTGGCGGTCTGTGCCTTTCCTGCACCTCAACCATACACCGGAGCATATCAGTTTGAATCTCCAGTAGCTTCAGCATTGCATCCTGCCTCCTTTCATCATGTTGCCACCAGCTTTCCTCTTGATCCCACCACCTCTCCTGTTGCTCCCACCACTTGTCCTCTCATGCATCCCTCCTGTCCTCGTGTTCATTTTGTGCTTTCCTGGACTCTGCCGTTGTCTGCCACCATGCATTGTGATGGGCTCTTTCAGTTTGGGTGGACTGCATGAGCTCAGAGAACATTTCATCGCAAGTGCATTTTTTTCGCCTTCTTATCTGTGCTAGCCTCTGGGATGGAGATGCTAGTCACAGCGTTGAAACATTTGCAGCTGCAGGAGGAAAAAAAGGGAGATTAAAATTGAAAAAGACACATTGGCCATTTAAAAGGAGAGGCTGATGTTTTCGGGTTAACGTGCAGCATAAACCCAACTAAACTCCCAGGAGCCCGGCTTGGGAGGGTACTGTCTCCAGGGTGATACACAGTTCCTGGCTGTCGGGGAGAATGGTTTCTCCACTTGCCTGGTGTGCGCTATCTTCAACCTCCCCCTCCTCATCATCTTCCTCATCCCCAAAATCCTCATCCCTTTTGCATGAGACTCCTTTGCAGGAGTTCACATACAAGTGTGGGGTAGTTGTAAGGGCACCCCCAGGAATTACATGCAGCTCATCATAGAAGCAGCATGTCTGGGGCTCTGACCCTGAGCGGGCATTTGCCTCTTGGGTTTTTTGGTAGGCTTGCCTGAGCTCCTTAAGTTTCACATGGCACTGCTTCTGGTCCCCATTATGGCCTCTGTCCTTCATGCCCTTGGAGATTTTTTCAAATATTTTGGCATTTTGTCTTTGGATTGGAGTTCTGATAGCACAGATTCATCTCCCCATGCAGCGATCAGATCCAGTACCTCCCGTTCGGGCCATCCTGGAGCTCTTTTGCGATTCTGGGACTCCATGGTCACTTCTGCTGATGAAATATGCATGGTCACCTGTGCTGATCAGCTTCCCATGCTGGCCAAACAGGAAATGAAATTCAAAAGTTCGCGGGGCTTTTCCTGTCTACATGGCCAGTGCATCCGAGTTGTGAGTGCTGTCGAGAGTGGTCACAATGGAGCACTGTGGGATAGCTCCTGGAGGTCAATACCATCGAATTGCATCCACACTAACCCAAATTCGACCCAGCGATGTCAATTTCAGCCGTAATCCCGTCGTCGGGGAGGAGTACAGAAATCGATTTTAAGAGCCCATTAAGTTGACAAAAATGGCTTCATTGTGTGGACGGGTGCAGGGTTAAATCGATCTAACGCGGCTAAATTCGACCTAAACTCGTAGTGTAGTCCAGGGCTAAGTCTCCAACTTGAAAACAGTGGTGACGAGTCTCATACGATTGATCAATTTGCATAGCTTGGAATTTGGCTACACATGAAGCAATTTCAGGACGTAGCAGGTTCCAACAGGTACACAAATATTGCTTCAAGAAAAGAGGTGCAGGTGATTCCTGGGTAGTAGCATGTGGAGGGTTCCTGGAGAGAAGCTAGAAATTGTCCAGTTTCTGCTGATGACTCAAAATAGATTTGTTAGCTTTTAAGGCATTCTTAAGTATTTACCTAAAGCATTCTGCTAGTCGATTTGTAGCAGAATAGTATGGTGCAGAGCATATGTGCTGAATTTTAATTGAAGCTCGGAACCTGTAAAATTCTTCAGAACAGAACTGAGGTCCAAAGTCACTCACCAACTGTACCAGTAAACTAAACTTGCTAAACAAACTACAGATATGTCCAATGGTCTTAGTGACTGTTGTAGAAGTCATTCTGAAAACTTCTGGCCATTTTGAACATGCAATCTTCTAAAGGTCCAGCAAAGTCCACATGAATATATATTCAAGAAGTCTGAGGCCACGACCAAGGCTGTAGATGAGATGGGTCAGGATCATGCTGAATTTGCTTACACATAGTACAGCACTTTACATTCCTCTCAATAGCTTTGTCAGTCCCCAGCCACCAGATATGACTCCAGACTATGGTCTTCATCCATACAATGCCAAAATCACCTTCATTAAGAGCTTCCAAAACCTGACCCTGAAGTGATTTTGGAACATTCACTCCCATTCTCCATAAAATGCAACTATGATTCACAGATAATTCATATTGATGTGATATGAATTGTGTAAACTGGGGATTATTTTGATCCAATGCCATACCCTGTAGTACCATTCCCTTCATAAGCAAAAACACATTATCCTTAGCAGTTTCTTTGTGGATGTCTGTGCTAGTGATGAGTAACCTATCCTTCAAATTGAGATAGAACACTTCATCTGAGGATACTGGTCTGCATGTAAAACTGGATTCAGCATCGCTTTGAGATCTCCACAAATTTGGACTGAGCCTTCCTTCTTGAACACTGGTACAATAGATGTAGCCCACGCACCGTGTGAAACCAATAACAAGACTCCAATGTTCACTAAACAGTCCAAATCAGCTTCTACTAGAGGCTTCAGCGCATAAGACATAACTCTGGGGTTGCAATATTATGGTTGGCTGTCAGACTTAACAGTGAGCTTCATGACATGTTGCTCTGTCCAAAGATTTTGAAACAGAGCTTGAAGTGTCTGTCCAGTATTTCTTGAAGATTTTGAAGTGCTTTGGTGATCGCCTTGATATCAGTTCAATTCACTTTGAGCATCTCAAGCCAAGATCTGCTAAATAATGGTGGATACTTTTGTTCAGTTACATACAAGGGTAAAACAACTGATAGTCCATATAGTTGAACTTTCACCTGGAGTATCCCTTTTAGGACTAACATTTCAAAACCATGGATGTTTCTTCTTGTGGAACTTGTGACAAAGTCTGGTGATAGGTGGATGCAGAAATCAATGAGACAGCAGCTCCCCAGTATTAAGCTGAATTCTTGTAGGAACTCCTTCTATCAAGGGTGTGACTCGGATCCCGTCTTTGACTCCATCTTCTGATAACACATGCAGTGCTAGGCCTTGATCAGTGTCACTACAGCTCTTGTCTTTTTCTACATTATGAATTCCCAACTTCCATCCTTTCTTAGGTTCAGTTGTCACAGGTGTCTTTTATGTATGTTTACTCTGTTACTAGTTGTTGAACTGTGCGACAGATCATGTTGATGTGTCGCTCCTTCTGCAAGTGACTTGGTGTGCCCAGCAGTCCTTTTCAGCAAGCACAGTTTGTGCAAACTGCCACATGGAAATTCCTTATGTTTCTGTGGTCCTCTGTCTTGCTGATTCACGAGATGAACTTTTCAGTGCAGGCTAAATTGCAGAGTGAAGGAACAGAATATGGACACCGTGTAGAATCAAGCACGTGGGTTTATTATGCACAGCACTGGAGGAGTGTCACCTTGCTTATTAGGCTCAGAGACACTGCCAAACAATTGATTACAATACATTCTATGGATTTTCCATGGGCGGAGGGAAATGACGTGGTAGGCAGTCCCAGACCCCTGGATAGGTCCAACAGCAAGACAAGATAAGCAGAGTAGCCAATAGTCAAAGATTACATAATGTTTTCGCCTATGGTTTCACGTTAACACATGACACTTAATTAGTACACAGGTAAAGCAAAAGGACAAATGAAAAGTATATAGCAATAAAGATTGTCTTTTAGTTGTTCATTTGTGTTTCTAAGGCAGGCACTGGCAATGGCTTGGAGGAGAGGTGCACATCTGTGAGAGGGAGGATATCATATCTCATACTGACATGTTTGAACCTCTTCCATAAACTCAAGGCTGGTGTGTAGGAAGGCACTTCTTCTACAGAAGAAACAGGGCCCCTTTCATTCCTTTGGTCTGTTTGCAACTTTGAGATAAAGCCCCCAATTATAATTTCCACCTGGCTTCTTGCTGACCAAGCTTATCTTAGCAAAAAGCAAGGTTGTCCTTTGTTTGTTCTGCTTCTTAGCTAATATTGTTCACTATTTGCTAGACCTCTGTCTTCTTGAGCAAACTCTGGATTTTGGGCCTGTATGGGCCATCACCTGAGATGGCACTGACCATAATCTGTGGAGCTGCATCCCATCAACGGTCAGGGTCGCCCTTCGGGGTACTGTCATGCACACGGATGGATGTCTCGAGGGGCAGGGCTTTCCATTTAGCTCGATGGAGTGGTTCTGGGCAGTCACACACCAATAGGTACTGTTCATTTGGACCAGCTCCGTGTGTGCCAGTTTCTCAATGATGGCCACTTCGAACCTAGACAAATTCGTTAGAATATTATATGGGCTTGTACACAGAATTTCCTTATCAGAGTGGGTGCAACATTCACTAGGATACAGTGCTCTCCCAGCGACCTCAGAGTATGCAACGCCTTCTATCTTAATAACATGACCCCTCCTTCATACTGGCAAGGAGGTCACCATCCTGGCTCGCTGTAAATGAGGGATGCCCAGAGGTACCAGAAGGTTAAAGAGTATACTGTGACCTGTCCAAACTGGTCTTTGGACTCTCATTGATTCTCTGTTTCCCCATGCCCACGGAGGGGTACTGGGGAGATAGGGTCCCACCACTTCCATAAGGGCTGGGTGGATCCAGCCATCAAGGAGATCATGTGGTGATGGCCAAAGTTTGTCCTGCTCTCCAACAACTCTCTTCCAATGCCTTTATTTTGGTATCATTTATCAGCAGGGTGGTGACTTCTTTACCCAGGTATTTTGTTATATCTAATAAGGTGGATACAGAGGTTGACAGATCCTTTAAACTGTCTAGGATCAATCGACTGGCCTTATTAGTATCCAGTCCTCCCCAGGCATTAGAGATTACAGCGTCTGCCAGCCTTGACTCAAGTTGATCCCTCTTCTCAGCTTGGCGTGCTATGTTATAGGTGTTGCCAACAGAATTACCTGCACCAATGCATCCTGCAATGGTATCTAGTAACCCCTTTTCTGTCTAGTTAAGCGCTCACCAATTTGATTTGTTAGGCTAGTAATATTTCTACTCATTCGAGGCCTGACCTTTGCACACTGTCTGTTCGCTTCCTCTAATGGAATATGCCCCTCGACTCTGTAGGTGTGGAATACTACCGAGGTGAGGACCAGTAGTGCTGGTCCTATCATTACCAATCCTGGTTCTGGAACAGGGATTTGTTCAGGGCATGACACACAGTCAGGTGGTTCCACTCTGTCTCTGATAACTTGGTTGTTACCAGTCGTGGACATTCTAATTTGGGCCATCATTTAACGACGTTCGCCATGCCTTTGGGGTTACCTCGGTCCATGCTTTAAGTGGTAAGCCCTATCCTGAATCAGCAGGCCCAACCTCCACAGGTACCATGTCAGTATAATTGGCACATGATCTTTCATGAGTGTTTGGTTTCTTTCGCACAAAATCCCACACAAATTCCAGTACCGAGGTCTATGTGTTTCCTCCCAAGCCATGTAATTGTGTTCAAATGAGGGGTAGCCCAGGACTTTGTAGTCCCCTTCACTAGTAGTATGCAGCTGTCCCCCTTTAAAGGTAATCCGGACACTGGTTGCATTAAGTATAGACACTGTCCCTCTAAGAGGGCCACAGCATCATCTAAGGCTGTCACCCTGCTCAAAGGGGTAGCTCATGCACTTCCATGATTCCTTCCAAATGCCTCCATAAAACTCCATAATCTCTGGCACCTGACACCAGCGAATAACTGGGCAGTCAGCTGTTATTAAAATTGTGATGTTACTAGTCTTCCTATTGTTATGAGCATCAGTGTATGATTTTATTTGGACCTTTTTACGTTCCACTGTGTGCTCATGTCCTAACCATAGTGCCACCTTTACCTTTGGCCAGAGCTGTTTATTGACCACTGCACGTGTTTTGCAAAAGCTAAGTGTTTCCTTAGTGTGGCAGTTGAAGCGAAGCAAACTCGGAGGACTGGGGCTAGTCACCCACTCCCAGTCCTCCTTTCCACATGGCACACTATTTGCGTCCTTCCTCATGCACCACAGGGACAGCAGGAGCCACAGCAGGAGCCTCCCCATGGTCACTCTGGTTGCCCTGGTCACCCTTTAGTCCTTCCTCTTCCACTTCCTCTTGTTCACCTGTGGAGACACCTGTGGAAACATTGTTAATATTGACAGTTGCTGATTGAAACAATTTTAACTGATTTTGGTGCCTCCAAAAAGTTCCCAATTTGCCCCCAACCTTTGCATGTGTATTAGCAGTCAGAAGGACCCTCACAGGGCCTTGCGACCTTGGCTTTAAAATTCCTTTAACTTCTGGGTAAATACAGCACCTTACCAAATCCCCAACTTCAAATGCAGGTTTGTCCAAACTGCTGTTAACATCCAGCTGGGTTTGATTTTCTTTCACTTGGTTGTATAAATCCTTTAACTCTCTTTCCAGTGCCCTGATGTAATTCTACAGCCTGTCTGCAAAAAGCCCCAACCCCTCCCGCGGGGAGGATCACATTACTAGGCATTCTCATTGCTCTTCCTGTCATTAGTTCAAAGGGTGTCAGCTGAGTCAGCCTGTTTGGGCTTCCTCTGAGCCGATACAATACAGTAGGAAGCATACAAGCCCACCCGTTCCTTGTGTCCAGTACTGCTTTTGTTAAGGCTGCTTTTATTGTTCTATTCATTCTTTCCACCATTCCTGAGCTTTCAGGATGGTATGGTATATAGAATCCTTGCTTTATTTCTAGTGCCTTACATGCCTCTTTCATTACTCGCCCTGTAAAGTGAGTTCCTTGGTCAGATTCTATTGACAATGGCAGACCCTATCTGGGTATTATTTCTTCCGCTAGGATCTGAGCCACTGTTGTGGCAGTACAGTTCTTAGTGGGGAATGCCTCTACCCATCGGGTAAAAGTGTCAATAATTACCAAGATATAAGTGAACCCCCTGCTTTGTGGCAAGGGTCCAGTAAAATCAATTTGCAGATTCTGCCACGGTCCCTCTGGCCGTGGCTGGTGATTCAGGGGTACTTTTTTCCTTCTCCCCACATTCACTTGTGCGCATCACACATCTTTTGAGAAATTGTTCCAGGGCAGCCCTCATTTGTCTCCACCCCAGATGAGCTGGAGAGTGGATGGCATGGAGCAGCAGAGCCCATATGCACTCTGGGGCTACCAGCTTCCCCCTCCCCCACTCCCCCGGCCCATATCAGAGGTGATTTTTATACACATACAAGAACTGCCTTGTTCTTCCAATTTACTTTTCGCTTCTGGGCTTATGGTTGCATATAGTTTTTTTTTAAATTCACCTCTTCCTCTGGTACTGTAGCTGCACAGACCTTAATAGGACTTGCATGTGCAACTTCTTTAGCACATTTATCTGCCCAGTAATTTCCTTTTTGTTCCTCACTTGAGATTTTATGTGCTTTTATCTTTACTACTGCCAGTTCTGATGGTAGTTTGACAGCTTCTGCTAGTCTTTGAACTGCCTCCATATTATTGATGGGCTTGCAGGTTGGTGTTATAAAACCTCTTCGTGATCACACATCCATGTAATCATGCACTACTCCGAATGCATATCTGCTGTCTGTATACACAGTGAGCTTCTTGCCCTCCCCCACTCTCAGAGCTTCAGTGAGAGCTGTCAGCTCTGCCTCTTGTGCTGACTTGGATCCATCCAGCTGTCCTGAAACTATCACTGTTCTGTCACTGAGCTCCACTGCCCATCCGGTGTGTGGCACTCCATTTTCATACTTTCTTGACCCATCTACATACAAAACTATATCTGGATTCTCTAATGGTTCTTCCTTAACTTTTCCCAAAACTTCCTCTGCCCTATCTATGAGACACTCGTGCACCTCTCCTTCTATGTTCAGGTATTCAGCTACATTTATTCCCTTGTCCCTTACTATAGAGAAGTTGGGGTTTTGCAAACACAATATTGATTCCCACTGACTCCTCCGGGCAACTGTTACAGATCTTAGCCGCCCTGTATTAAGGAGATCAATAAGTGTGTATGTAGCACTAATTTCCCCATGAGGGTGTATGATTCACAAGCTTTTACCGCCCACAGTAGAACAATCCAGAGCTGCTACACACTCCTAGTCCCTGGGATACAGGGGGTCTTAAGGTAGATAGGTAAGGACTGCTTGTCACCTGTCTCAGTACAGCTGAGTATTGAGCCTCGCTGTGGCTGCAGTAAAGGTGGAACGGCTTTCCCATATCGGGTAAGCCCAGGCTGGGGGTGGAGGCTAAAGCCTGTTTTATTTTTATAAATGCCTTCTCTTGTTCTGTGCCGCATATTACTGACTCGTTTTCAGGCTTTCCCCCTCTAGTGAGGTTTTGAATCAGTTCCGCCATCTCTGAGTACTCCAGTATATATGTTCTACAGTAATTAAGGAGTCCCAATACCTTCCAGACTTCCTTAACTGTCCGTGGTCTTTTTAACTCTCGAATTGCCTGTTTTCTAACTCCCTGTGCTATGTCATGCCCTAGATATAAAACATGCTGCTGCTGTAACTGAGCTTTCCTCGCGCTTAATTTAAATCCAGCCTCACTCATCCAGTCTGTTTAGGGTTTTTAAATGGTCCTTTTCATTTGAACTGGCAATTAGCAGGTCATCTACATGCTACAGGATCACTGTGTCCCCCTCCAAGGATACTTGTGCTATTATTTCTGCCATTGCCTTGTGGAAGATGGGGGGAGAATTATGGAACCCCTGAGGTACTCGGGTCCAAGTGTACTGCTGGTCTCCCACTGCAAATTTCTCCTGACTCTCCTTTGCAAGGAGAATACTCCAAAATCCATTAGCTGTATCCAGGACTGAGAATACTGAGTGTCCTGGTTTTAGTAAATTAAGGATGGTGGCAGGGCTTGCCACAATAGGATATGCCTTTGGAGTCACCCAGTTGACGTTGGTGGAGGCTATAGTTAACCTCCTGGTCCCGTCTGGCTTCCGGATGGGCCAAATTGGGGAGTTAGTTGTGGAGGTGTTTTTTTTTAATTACCCCTCTAGATTCCAAATTAGTGATTATATTTTTAACTGCCTCTAAGGCTTCTGGTATAATTGGGTACTGCCTGTGGACTTTATGAGTTGGTCCTTTTACAGATATAGGTTTCATGTTTACTAGCCCACAATCTTGTTTATTTGTTGCCCACACTTCAGGGTGAAAGGAACACAGTGTTTTTACTGGACTTCCTCCCCCCCCCACCACTTTGGTATTATTGCTTTACTACTGGCAATCATGGCTATATTTTGAGATAACTCCTACATATGTTTATCCTTTTCCTGTTCTTGGGTGCTAGTTGTATCAGTTTTATTCTGCTTGTTCAGCCACTGACTTTCCTTACCCGCCCCCCCCACACCGGGGGGGAGGGGTGGAAGCAGCTTTCATTTAGGTGGCCGCTCCTTTTACAATTACTGCATGTTTTGATTTTCTTTTTACTTTTACAGTCACGTGCCAAATGTCCAGGCTTATTGCAAGTGAAGCAGATGGTGGTTCTGACTGCATGAACTGTTGCAACTTCCTCAGAGGGGATGGTTGCTGCTACCTTTCTTTTTTTCCTGTTATCTACTTCTGTGGCCCATTTCATTACTGCTGAGTATGTCTCTCCCACTGAGATGCCTAATGCCAGGACTGCTTGTTGGTCTGCAGACAGCCCTTCCTTTAGAATTTAGCATCATGGTCTCGGGATGTTATATTCTCCAGACCTGAATAAGCTCAAAATGCATTTCATTTCTTTTCAGCATAGGACATGGCAGACTCCCCTTTCTGCTGAACCACTGATTGCAAAGCCCCCCAGTTACTGGTCTGGGCTCCTAGAACAGCAGATAGTTCATTCCTGAATTCTGTTACAGTGCCTGCATCTGGGTTTGGAATTCCTGCTGGTTCTTCAGTCCAATCCCCTCCCGCAGGGTTGGGGCTATGATCTTCAGCCCAGTGCCCCATCTTCTATTTATCTTCTAAGTTGTCCCACACATCCCTGGGGCATTTGACATGACCAGGATGTGAACATCCTTCCTATGGAGGCCGTGTATTTCAGTAAGGCCATCCAGCTTGTCCCAGAACTCAGTGTTTTTGTTATCACTTTTGAGTTTGGGTAAATCAGACAACAGTGCCTGTTTTTCCTGGGGGGCTGAAGGGATGGTAGATTTCAGTGGCTTCTGTCCTGAGTCCCCTTACTTGTTCACCCTCCGCCTTAACATTTCTGAACCTTCTTAGCTGTGTTTTGATTGGAGCCATACACTGTACTTGCTGGGGCAATTAATCCTTGTGGTGCCCCTTCATTAGCTCTCTGGGGGCTTAAATTTGGCCTTTCACATGAAATAATGTATGGAGGGGGGTTCTGTTCCTCCCCTTTGTCTTGTGCTGCTGAATTTTCCCACAGATAGTTAATCAGTGGCGCCGTTGTTGGGGTTGGCTGACAAATGCCGGGAGTGGGCTCTCCCCCTCCTACTCTGGGCGTGTGTCCCAGGCATGGTGAATGTAGTTCTTTTGTTCTGGGATCTTTCCAATTTCCTGCCAATTACATGGTTTAAAGCACAAGCTCTTATCCTTCACAGCCTATTCTCAGATTTTAAAGTTGCAATTTCTCTTTCTTTTAGGTTGAGTATATCCAATATCACTATTACTGCCTTGTCTGTTTTGTCACTTTTCTGATTATTCCACCAAGTAACCAGATCTGCCTTTGGTCCGGAAGTGGAATAGTTTGTTTTTTTAGCTGCTGTTTGTTGGGTTTTGACATGTTTATACTCCAAATATTCTCGAGGGCTGATTATCGCCTCTCCTTTTGATGCCATGGGCTTTTACTCACCCTGGCTGCTGACCTTGTTTGGAATGTACATCTTCCCTCTTATTTCTGTGGTCTCAATCTCCACAAATGTCAGCCTTAATGGGGATTTACGTTTCCCCTTTTGAATACTGTGGTCTAAATCTCCACACTGACAGCTTTGATGGGGATGCACATTGCCGGCCTTATTGGAGACTTGTGCTATTCGAAGGCAAGTACGTCGCATGCCGAGGGTGGGGGGGGGGCACTCCCCTAGGGCTTGCAATGTTACGTGCAATGAGGAAATGGGACCACCAGTTTGTACTGCCTACCGCTCGTGTACCCAGCCAGTCCTGGGCTTAACTCATAGCCAATCGCTTGCTGGTGGTTTGTCCAAGTCCTCCGTAACACACCCCTTAGTTTAAACAGTACATAACCCTCTTGCACGTCTCCCCTCCCAACTGGTACCTTTATTAACCCCTCTGTTTATACTACCCGTGTCTAGGTTCCTTTGCACTTAAATTTAAAAAGTGAGAACAAGATGTGTCCGAAAGGGGATAAGAGACTTCTATCCCTGGCCTAATGAAGTGGTAAATTAAACATACTCACCTCGTTTTGGATTTCAGTCTCAGTTCCTCAATCAGTTCACAAGCTTGCATCCCGGGTGAGCCCCCATCTGAAGGAATAGAATATGGACACCGTGTAGAATCAAGCATGTGGGTTTATTACGCACAGTGCTGGCGGAGTGTCACCTTGCTTATTAGGCTCAGAGACACTGCCAAACAATTGATTACAATACATTCTATGGATTTTCCATGGGCAGAGGGAAATGACAGGGTAGGCAGTCCCAGACCCCAGGATAGGTCCAACAGCAAGACAAGATAAGCAGAGTAGCCAATAGTCAAAGATTACATAATGTTTTCGCCCATGGTTTCAGGTTAACACATGACACTTAATTAGTACACAGGTGTTTTCCTTTAAAAAATATATACAGTGTGTTAGTATAAAATATATATGTTGAATTCTGATTTGGGATCCATAGGAATGAAGTAGCTCCCCTGATTGTCCGACAGGTACACACCTAGGAGTTAAAGCAAAAGGACAAATGAAAAGTATATAGCAATAAAGATTGTCTTTTAGTTGTTCATTTGTGTTTCTAAGGCAGGCACTGGCAATGGCTTGGAGGAGAGCTGCACATCTGTGAGAGGGAGGATATCGTATCTCATACTGACATGTTTGAACCTCTTCCATAAACTCAAGGCTGGTGTGTAGGAAGGCACTTCTTCTACAGAAGAAACAGGACCCCTTTCATTCCTTTGGTCTGTTTGCAACTTTGAGATAAAGCCCCCAATTATAATTTTCACCTGGCTTCTTGCTGACCAAGCTTATCTTAGCAAAAAGCAAGGTTGTCCTTTGTTTGTTCTGCTACTTAGCTAATATTGTTCACTATTTGCTAGGCCTCTGTCTTCTTGACCAAACTCTGGATTTTGGGCCTGTAAAAAGAGCTGACACAGTCTATATAGCAGGTTGTAACATAAACAGCATATGGATTTTATCCCTTCACAGAGAATCCCATCTCTGTGGTTTCCATTGCAACTGCTACATCAACAGCCTTTCTGAATGTAACCTCTGTTACAGCCAGTAACTTCATTCTAATGTGGTCATTGTGTAACCCAGAGACTAACTGGTCATGCAGGGCATCACTTAATGTTTCTCCAAACTGACAATGCTCTGACAACTTCCTGAGAACGGCAACAAACTGTGCTACCGACTGTCCACTTCCCTGATGTCACTGATGAAAACACTATCATTCAGCTATCATCAATGGGATAGAAGAAAAATATTCCTGCATTGCTGCAGTAATTGCAGCATACATGGCAGTTCTGGGCATAGTTGGAGACACAGCAGTCCATATGGCATCACTGTCAGTAAGGTTGAAATTCTTTGTCCATCTGGAATGGTGTTGCAGGTTACAAATTGCTCAGAACGTTTGAGGTACACCACCCATTATTCACCAATATTGCCCATAAAAGCTGTCTTTTTACTGCTCTCCTGTAGAACTTCGCACCTCCTGGACTTCTCTTCCATGGGGAAATTCTTTCTTTACCTCCCCCCCCACCCCCAATTGTACACTATCTTCTCTGGATCACCCTCTGCTGGCTGTGTTCTTATACTGCAAAATTCAGAATTCTTCCTTTGGCTGCATTTGGGCTCCCTCTGCTGATTATAGATGCTGTAGTGCAGGCTAAAGGCTGTTTGCCTGCCTGCTTGCACCTGGTCAACAAAGATGGCTGCTTGCTTCTACTTCACTGTCTTGTTTGAACAGCTCCTTTGTTCTGCTTCTAATTGCCTACTTCCCCCTCTGTAGCTAACTAGTTCCCAGGAACAAAAGTCTGTTACCCTGTGTCTCTAGGTGAACTTTGTTCCCCTTTCACAGTATTATCTGCTCACTCTTTCTCTTTGTTGTTCAGGTAATGGGAGCACTGGACGCTCATGGGATATAAATCCTGTGTGGCCAATGTTATATTTCTGGACCCAGCAGAGAAGGAGAGAGTCACAGACACAGAGGGAACTGATAGAAAGACAGCTGTTTGCTGTGCTCGCAAAACTGAAACTAACACAAAAGTGAGATTTTGCACTGCAGAGGGCAGAGTGCTCAAACATTTAAAAGGGACAGTACATTACAGGAATAGATCCCAGGGCTCTTCATTTCCCAGTCCAGTGCCTTAGCCACTAGACCAGGATGCATCCTTATAGAACCTAGTGATGTAGGTTGCCTCCTCTCCCTTAATGACAAGCCTGAGTGTTGGGCTATATTTTGCTGCTGCTTCTGCCAAGCTCCCATTCACTTGTGTAGACTCCAGTCTGCTCAGGTTACTCCAAATCAGTATTGTAAAGTTCAGACTGTGCACAATGAAATAGGAGATAATGAGCACTGGCTGGTAGAACTGAAATCTTAGCCTAGTAAATTGGTACAATTAGCTGGAAAGGTTGGGATCTGTGACTATCCTGTAAGAATAACACTCCATTATTGTTGACTTACATTCCAGTTTCAAAGAAATGTTCCGATGTGGCAAGGAAAAAACAGCCAGAGAACAGGCCTCAGCACAGGTGATTAAAGAGGAGTACGCAAAGCTTGGGCCAATAAGGTAACACAGACGGCAAAACACCAGGCCATTTCAAAACAAGCACAGATTTAAATTTAAGGAAATCCAGACACTAACAAATTGTGCTTTTGCTGCAGCTACCCAGAAATTGCTACCCTTGTCCTGTTCATTTTAATGGCCCTCTTGTGGTTTACCAGAGAACCTGGATTCATCCCTGGATGGTCTTCTCTTTTTCCTCAGTAAGTAAAACAGCTGAAATACCAACAATGATTGTACTGTATTTAATTAAGGGTATGTCTTCACCACCCGCCGGATCGGTGGGCAGCGATTGATCCAGCGGGGATCGATTTATTGTGTCTAGTCTAGATGCGATAAATCGACCCCCGAGCGCTCTCCCGTCGACTCCTGTACTCCAGCGCTGCAAGAGGCGCAGGCGGAGTCGACGGGGGAGTGGCAGTAGTCGACTCACGGCGGCGAAGACACCACGGTAAGTCGATCTAAGTACGTCGACATCAGCTACGTTATTCATGTAGCTGAAGTTGCGTAACTCAGATCAATCCCCCTTCCCCCCCCCCAGTGTAGACCAGGGCTAAGTGTTTGCATTTTCTTCCAGATTTAAAGTGAACTTTAGTACTTGTGAAAGGCCATAGACTGACAGCAGTGGAAATCTGTGTTTATCTACAAAATGGGTACAGCACAGGCACCAATATTATTTCTTTATACCGTATTGAAAATGTACTAGTACTAAAATGGACTAATTTTACAGAACAAATTCAAGGACATGGTGGACATTTGAGGCGCTTCAGTCTACTTTCAGACATGCCCAGTGAGTGAGACTGACTAAGAGGGTGGGGATTTTGTAGTTATCTGAGAAATGAGATTAATTATGAGTGGACACATCTTGGTGGTTCTTTTGAGTATGTAAAAATGTGCTTTGTTTAACTCGCTGCTTATCAGCAATGCAGAGAAATGAGGTTTTAGGGTGGATTCGAATGCAGAGAGTGGTTGTGATTTGGTGAATAACCAATGAGATGACCAAACCCAAACAAGTACAGCAAGCTTCTCCAGACTCTTCCCACCTTCCAGCTGAACCTGGACGAAATACCTCCAGGAGGAAAAGGTATTTCAATTTCCATGTTCTTTCAGTCCTTAGCCTCTCTGCTGAAACTCCAAACAGTGGTGTCAGATGTGATGTAGACAACCACTTACTAGGAATTCAGTTGAAAGCACCACCTTGTTTCAGTCAAAACAGAAAACAAACCTCTTGAACCATCATGACCAGTGTGTTACTTAAATGGAATAACCACATGTACATAACCTGTGCCCCTTTCTCACCTTCCCCTTCCTTTTTGCCTGCATGCAGTGTTGTTTTAGTCATGTCAATCCCAGGATATTAGAGAGTCAAGGTGGGTAAGGTAATATCTGTTACTGGACCAACGTCTGTTGGTAAGAGAAACTTTCAAGCTTAGACAGTGTTCTTCTTCAGATCTGGGAAACTAACTCAGGGCAGGTCTACACAGTGCAGCTGTACCACTGTAGCGCTTAAGTGAAGTCTCTCCTGTTGGCATAATTAATCCACCTCCCTAAGAGGCAGCAGCTATGTCGATAGTAGAAGCTCTCCTTTCATCACAGCACTGTCTACACAGAGGGGTAGGCGGTTAGGTCAGTATAATTACATCACTCAGGAGTATAGATATTTCACGCTCTAAGCGACATAATTATACCAATATAGGTCTGTACTGTAGACCTGGCCACAGAATGTCACAGCTGAAAACAAGGTGGAACGAATTGTTTAGCACCTGTAGTTAACACATATTTCAAGGGACCATTCATGGCGAAGTGGCCCATTAACACTTCTCCAGTTGGGGAGGGGGCTGTTTATGGCTTATTACAACAATCTATAATCCACTAACAACTCTCCTGAGCTGCTTTGCCTTCCCCCCTCCCTATTTCTTTTCTCCCTCTGACTGGAGGGGTGTTAATGGGCCACTTTAACCACCTTGTTTTTCTTTTTGCTGGTTATGTCTTCCATTTGGATTCGAAGGTGTTGGGGGCAAGGATCTGTCCTTTTGCAGTTTTTCTGTGAAGCAATTAGCACACTTGTGTGTGTCATAAAATAATAAATATCAATAACTTCATGCAGACCATAATGCAGCCACCAAATAGTGCATCTTTCGGTTATTTCTGGGCTTGGAAGGAATCCATCTGGCAACCTACATTAAAATGTCCTATAACACTTTACCTGATGCCCTCCATCCACTCCTCCCTGTCCTACCTCACTCTTACATCGACTCCATAGTTTCCACACACAACTCTATCTTTTCATCCATTCTCAGGTATTTTTGCACTTCTCTCAAACAGCCATATTTATCCCACACATGCCCAGGCTTGGCTCACTCCTTGCATCTTCTTTGTCTGCTGCTGCTTGTGTACCCTGAATGACTCTTGAGAAAATCCAGAAACTAGTTCTGCATGATTCCTCCACACAAGTGCACTCTCTGCTTTCAACGCCCTCCTCAACCTGCAATATCTGACTCACTTCTTCTTCCAAAAAAAAAATCAGTGTGAGCCGGTGTGAAACAATCCCCCTCTCTCTGCCCCATTTCCCACAGCCTGTCATTTTCTCCTCCTTTAGCATGATCTCTGGTTCTAAAGTGTCCAACCTCCTCTCATTTGCATGTCCTTCAATCCAGTTCTGTCTCCTGATCTTCTCAACTCCTCCCTTTTCATCACCCTTCATCTCATTCTCTCAAAAAGCCTGTATTGACCCCACTTGCTTATCCAGGTATCACCCCATCTTCCTTTTCTTCTTTTTTCAAATTTCTTGGGCACTTCATCAATAACTCAACTCCATTCTTACCCTTCTTGGTCTGTCAGCTGCCTTTGACATGTTGATCACTTCACTATACTGAAAACTCTCCTCCCCAAGCTCACTATTCTCTCATCTCTTCTGGTTCTATTCCTACCTCCCTAACCAATTCTTCTGCATATCCTCTTGTAGCTCCTCCTCCTCTTCAACTCTCCAGCTGTCTGTTGTTGTTCCCCCTGGAGCCTGTCCTTGGCCCCACTCTTCTCTCTCTATATATCCTCTCCTTGGGCAAACCTCGCTCTGCTAGCTTTAAATACTATCTATAATGACGCCCAGATCTATATCTCTATCTCAGCTGGGATAGTAAGTTCTCTCATTACTGTCTATAAATACCCACACACACACACACACACACACACACAGTCGCTTGCTTTCCCAAAACGTACACCGGGATGGTATCATAGGGAATAATTAGTTAATGGTTGTAACTCTTTGAAAAAGTAAAGTGTTAAGTAGAGTTATTTTGTGACACCCAAAGAAAGATCATCAGTTTATCCTGATCGGTATAAAGCATCTTGGAGTTTTAAAATTGTTTTTTTATCTTTTAAACATATTTCTTCAAACAGTAGCAAAAATGCACAAAAAAAAAAATCTATCCCCACAGCAACAATAGAAGAGCTTCTGATCTTGCTCTTGCTCTTGAAGCAACATCTTTTTAAAAAAGATTTTAAAGTGCTGAGCTAATCAAGCACTCAGCCAATCAAGCAATCAAGCTGCCTTGGCCATGCCTACCTGCTTTAAAATAGCATGTAATGTTCAGATAGCACCACTGAATGACCTATCCCTGATACTAAAAAAGCAATTGTAAACAGCTTGTTAAAGGTGCACACCCTGATATGTTCCTATATTATCTTCTCTGTTTATTGTTTATCAAACTATCTTGATCTTAAAAAGAGATAAGTGGAGTGTAACTATACTATTCACTAGTTACAGGTACTGCACAAGTGTGTTACTTGTGGATGTCCTTTAATGTTTTCATTTGGAATAGAATGCAAACATGTGCCATTTCACATTAGGCTAAATCATGTTGTATTGTATGATAGCTGACCTAACCTGTTGAAATACAAAGCCTGTACTTCTTTACAATGAAAGCATAAGAAATAACATGTCTTGCTATTCAGTATTCTTCTTGTTATAATTAATTAATTGTGTAATAATTTCCATAAAAATGAGCAGTTATATTCTTATTCTTACAGTCCTCCTTAGATTTATCATAAATATAGTTTTGTCCAAGTTTTGTACATTGCAGTTTCAGCAGGGAGTTGAGAATTTGTTCAAGGGGTTGAATTACTTTCATTTTAATATAATAATGTACTGTGGAGTGTGTGCAAGGATGACATATATTGATTATATTTTATTACTCAATTCTAATACTAGGCCATCTACATGCATTTCTGGAAGGTGTTCAGAGACCACAGTGATGAATGTGGGACAAGAACCTGAATAGAATCATTCACATTAGGTTGCCACTGGGCCTATTTCCCAGAATTGCTTCAAATCAGCCCATTGTGAGATTTCCTTACAGGACAGTACTGAGCTGATATATGGGGCAATTATTTTTATAGGACCTCGTGCTGATACATATTTTGTACCCATGTATCACAAGTCAGGCAAATAGGTGCTTAAAAATCCTATATTTCAATACACTGTGATCTTTGGAAAACTACAATTAGAGAGACACCCATGCCCATCAGGCCAAACAGCAGTGACAGCTGCCATTTTTTAATTCCAGTTCAGGTACTGTTCTCCTTTTAAATCCATTTCTGTGTATGCAATATTGTCCCAAGAGCAGATTTTCCAGGAATAATGCAATTGCATCAAAAAATCTAATTCTGTAACCTCACTATTGTTCACAGATGTGTCTGCTGCCTGGACATGGTAGTTGCAGGCATTATATCATTACAAGCCGAATCCTACATTCCAGTACAACTCCCAGTGAGTTCATACCAGAGTGCAGAAATGGATCCTCCTATAAATTTCTGCTTGGAATACCAGGGAGTATGTGGCTGTGTCAGGGGTGAAAGTAACTTAAAGGACTTACCGGTACTCCAGAGTCCTGAGCAGGGGTGTGTGGCCTCGACCGGAAGAGGTGTGGCCTCAACAGGAGGAGGTGGGGCTGGGCCCTTTAAATCAAGATTTAAAGGCCCCAGGGCTCCGGCTGCGGTTGGGAGCCCTGGGGCCTTTAAATCACCCCCAGAGCTATCAGCTGCAGAGGCGGCTGGGAGCCCCGGGGCTCAGGGGCGATTTAAAGGGCCCCGGGCTCCGGCCGCTGCTACTGCAGCAGAGCTCCGGGCCCTTTAAATCACTGCCGGAGCCCTGCCGCCGCTACCCCAGGGGCTCGGGCGGTGGTTTAAAGGGGCTGGGGAAGCCGGTCCGGTCCGGCTTACTTTCACCTCTGGGCTGTGCTAGGAACTGATGAAGCTAGTGGGAAAGTTGAGCAATATTCTCACATGAGTATTGTACATGCGGCCATAAGGATATTTTAGTAGCAGGGACATTAATGTGTCCTACATATTTCTAAAAATAATAGCTTGCAAAAACAAATCTTTTCCGCGGTAGCAGACAACAGAACAAAAATATGTTTAAAGCACACTCCCAGCATTTATGGACCGTTCCTTTTTTTACATCCTTAAGAAGCTAGCTAGCAGCATTCCTTTCACATGAGAGTTTGTGGGACAAAATTAGTTTTAGAAGAGCTATGAGGTGGTTTCAGTGCAATATTCATATTAAAATGTCTTTGAGTTTCACTCAGCGCTGTTAATAAATCTAGGATTCCCTAGGTTGCCCTGTTGGATTATACAATGTTATAAAGTGTAAGAAAGTGTGATGTTTTATTCCAAGGAAATAACTAACATAATACAAAACCTAAGGGCCAAATTATTTCTGGAACATACTAAATCAGGATAGGACCAGAAATATGTGGAAATGTGGCATGATGCTGCAAGGAAAAATACTCTGTATCAATCCAAAAATAAGGAGATCCCCCCCCCAAAAAAACCACTAACAAGACATTGGCTCGGATCCTTCTCGCTCAAGCAAAATTCTCATTCTACTTAATGGGAGTTTTGGCTGAGTAAGAAGTGCAGAATTGGACACAATCGACTAGATCTTTGCCTGTGCCTGAGAAGCACACAGCATAAATTGGGTGAGTATTTGTGTGTTAAGGTGGTATAAAGTTCACCTTTTCATTCCTCTGATCCTGAGCCTGCTCTATGCTGAGCTGATCCCCTGTAGTAAACAGAGCAGTGTAAGGGCTACTCTAATTTGCACCACTTGCAAACAGTTCCAAGGAGCTGAAAATGCACCAAGAGATAAGTGCGGCATAGGGGCACCCCACACTCTATGGTTATGCCTCCTACGGTGGCAGCAGAGAGAGGTTGCCATAAAAGACTCCATGTCATCTCTAGATCATGAGAGGATTCCCCTTTGGGCAGGAATGATCTTCCTGGGACCAGTTACATTGGCTCTATTGCTAGATTCTACCACTGGGAGAAGTGCAAAGCAACTATATTACACCCAAGAATCTGGCCATTTTTTGTGTGGAAATGGGAATCTTTAAGTACCCTATAACTACAGATTTATAAACTTGATAGAATGCGACAAATTACTGTACAGTCACATGCAGACTAAAAGGTTTAGTATTTATAATATTGTTATATAATATTTCTACAGAATATTTATTTTTCCTGGAGCTGTATATCCTTTATTCTTTCTTTACTAAATATACATTTAATCTCTCCTTAGATACCCAGGTTTTGCTACAGATTCAACAGCTGCCTTAATAATTGGCCTCCTCTTCTTCGTTATTCCAGCAAAAATTTTGTCTAAGACTTCAAATGGAGAAAACAGTTGGGTATATTTTTATTGGAGCTTTGCTAGAGCAAGGACTGTAGGTGACCCTATGTGAATATAATTCAGTGTTTGGTCTAGGAAATCTATCAGGTATTTAAGCCCAACAGGTACAGATTTTGTTAAACAAAAAGAAAAGTGGATAGAGGGTGGGAGTTGTTAGAAAAACCTGATAGAAATAGAAAAATGTTCATGATATCAATTCAAATAGTTTTTGTTCCCATTTAAACCTCCCCCTGCAGTGCTAGAAACCATAACACAAGAGCACTGAGTTAACTCCTGAGATCTAGGGCTCGACTTCACTACTGGGGTAATTCAGCCTAAATTACGCTACTCCATCTATGTGAATAACGTATCTGGAGTCGACGTAGTCTAGGTTGACTTACCTCGGTGTCTTCACTGCACTGCATCAACGGGATACCCTCTCTGGTCGACTTCCCTTATTCTTCTCGAGGAGCTGGAGTACCAGAGTTGACCGGAGAGCGCTCTGCCATTGATTTAGCATGTCTTCACTAGACCTGCTAAATTGACACCCATTGCATCAATTGCAGCAGTGTCAATCTCCCTGGTAATGATGACAAACCTTCAGAAAGCAAAATTGACCTATGAAGAGAAAATGATACTGAGCTTCATTTCAGTGTCCAAAGCGAGTGAAAACCAAATAGAACAAATTAAAAATAGCTGGATAAGTGGCGAGAAGTACATTTGATTGTTAAAATTTTTTGGGCCAGATTTTGTTCAGTTTCACTCACGTAAATCCAGATTAACTCCATGTAACACTGAATGTTACTTTACATATTATTGTTGCTATCGTACATAAACTAGCTACATGTGTTCATAAAAAGGGTTCACTGATATGTGCATATATGGGCCGGATTCTCATTTACAATAAGGTGGCTTTACATAGCTTTGGCAGTGGAAAGAGGTTTTTAAAAGGGCATATTGGAAAGGGGCCTTGAAATTTACACTTGCTTTAAGGCCCATTTACACTGGTAGAGTTGTGTAAAGTCTCTGTAGCATAAATGAGAATCAGAATTGTATATATATACTTTTTCCTAGATAAAAAGTGGGGGATTTTTTTGTGGGGGTGTTATTGGTTTGTGGGGGGGGGTTTCTTTTCTCACTAGGGGACTAATTCTGCCACCATCACAATGAGTAATACCTTAGCAGGAAATTAATTCCTTGCCAAGGAAATCAAGTGGTAATACTTGCAGAGTAAGAACAGACTCAGTGTAAGGGCAGCAGAAGTTCACTCGAAGTAGGATCACTCTTAGTGATCCAAAGCCCATTGAATTCAGTGGAAAGCTTTCCATTGACTTCAGTGGGCTTTGGATCAGACACTAAAGTTTGTTTTTTAACAAAATATTTTCAGCTCTTATTTAGATTAACCTTAGGAAAATATAAAATGGTGAATGAGTCTATTTTCATTCCCTTCTTCTGTTTTAGAAAGTAATTTACCTAGATTAGAATATGACCCGAGTTTGAATTCTGTACATACTCAAAACTCCTACTGATATCAGTAGGTTTTTTAGATGAACAAGGAATACAAGATCAGACCCTAAATGTGTCTCAGTGAAGCCCAGAATTTACACTGCAATCTGTTTAAATAGAGTAGCCATCTTGCTGCATTAGTCTCATCAATAGCTATCTTTCATAAGGGGGCAGCTTCTCAGCTGGTGTAAAGTATCATGGCTCCACTGAAGTCAATGGCGTAATGACAATTCACAGCTGCAAAGGGTCTGCCCCAGGAAGTTCAAGATGATCAGAAGAAAAGCCTTCCTAATTTGATGATAAAGATTTGGCTTTAAATATTTCACTTGTGTATCTGGAGAAAAGCTGTATCAAAAGGTCTTTTAAAAACGTTTTTTCCCCTAGCTGTTTTTGATTACACTCCGCTGATTACTTGGAAGGAATTTCAGTCATGCATGCCCTGGGAGATAATGATTCTTGTTGGTGGAGGTTTTGCACTGGCAGAGGGCTGTGAGGTAATGCAATTTCTACAAGATTCTGAACAATTAACATGACCTGTGCCAAGATGAACACAGACTAATGGCATATTCAAGTTTCAGAGTGATAGCTGTGTTGTATCAGCAAAAACAACGAGAAGTCCTTGTGGCACCTTAGAGACTAACAAATTTATTTGGGCATAAGCTTTCATGGGCTAAAACCCACCTCATCAGATGCATGGAGTGGAAAACATAGTAGGGAGGTATAAATACACAGCATATGAAAAGATGGGAGTTGCCTTACCAAGTGGCGGGTCAGTACTAACAGGTCAATTCAATTAAGGTGGAGGTGGGCTATTCTCAACAGTTGACAAGAAGGGGTGGAAATCACTTTTCTCGTGCTAATGAGGCCAGTGTAATCAAGGTGGACCATTTCAAACAGTTGACAAGAAGGTGTGACTATCATCGGGGGAAATTAGTTTTTGTACTGACCCATCCACTCCCAGTCTTTATTCAGGCCTAATTTGATGGTGTCCAGTTTGCAAATTAATTCCAGTTCTGCAGTTTCTCACTGGAGTCTGCTTTTGAAGGGTTTTTTTGAAGAATTGCCACTTTTAAGTCTGTTATTGAGGTTATTCAAGGTTATGATGTCATTTTACCAGTGTATCTTGCTAACTATTAAACCTGGAACATGGAAATGCAGAGAAGATTCAAGAATATTCAGATAGGACACTAAAAAAAACAGAGTCAAGCCTCAATTAACAGACTTCATAAATTATATGCCTGAAGCTAGTAACATCTAAGTCTTTGTGCACAGAAGTTTGACATAAAGACTTACTTGCTGAATTTCACTGCATATAAATGACTCCCAGTTAATCCAAAATCTTTGTTACCTGAACAGTTGTATTTTTCTGCTGTTGAGGGGAAAAAATCTAAAGGCAAGCAATGAACTGGAGAAAAAAATACAAATATTTTGGTCAGTGAAGTCATTTCAAAATCTTTTAATCCTGTCGCAGATTTGTATTACTTGTTGTTGTTACTATGGTAGCTGTTAGGGATCCAAAGAGGGATTTAGAATCCCATTGTACTACAAACTATACAAACAAATAACATGACTCCAGAAAGAAGATTTGAATTTTGGTCTCCCACATCCAAGGTTTGGCAAGAAACTGTGAGTGAGAGAGACTCTGTGGCTGTTAGGGTACTCATTTTGGATGAGAGAGGCCCAAGTTCAAGCCCTACTCCACTGGTTAGTTAATTAATTATACATAATAGAACAGCTTCAACAGGAGAGATTGAGATGTACCCATCTCAGTATAGCTCAGTGGCTAAGGCAGTCTCCCTATAGTATAGGCTAGAGCTGAGTTTAAATTCTTCTCAACATCAGGTAGAGAGGAGAACTGAACCTGGGTCACCTAAAGCCTGAGTGAGTGCCCCAACCACCAGGCTAAAAGTTATGAGAGCTCTGACTCCAGCCCAAAAAACTGAAAGGTTTCTCAGTTGAAACTATACAGTGAAAACACAAATTCACAGATAGTGTCGGGTTGCCCAAAACTGCATTTTTCAGTGAATAAACTATTTGCCAAAAAAATTCTCCCATCTTTATTCTGCATGGGTGGAGTTCCCATGTAGAGCAGCACTGATTTATCCCATAACTAAGGGGAGCAGGATTTGGTCCTAGAGCTTGTCCAGGAACATAAGAACGGCCATACTGGGTCAAACCCGAGGTCCATCTAGCCCAGTATCCTGTCTTCCAACAGCAGCCAATGCCAGGTGTCCCAGAGGGAATGAACAGAACAGGTAATCATCAAGTGATCCATCCCCTGTTACCCATTCCCAGCTTCTAGCAAACAGGGGCTAGGGACACCATCCCTGCTCATCCTGGCTAATAACCATTGAGTGACCTATACTCCATGAATTTATCTAGTTCTTTTTTGAGCAGACTAAAAACATTTGAGGTTGTCTCTGTAAACATCTGTGAGGTATAAACATTGCAGTATAGTTTCTCATTTCTTCTCATAAGCCAATGTCTTGATATGAGAGCACTGCAATAAAAACACATGGTAGGATGAAGTATATTTTATAATCTGTTATCTCTAACTATACAAATATGCCACATATTAATAAGTGAATAAACTTCATTAATACTGTGTTGGTTACATTTTTCATTCAATAATTGTTGTCATAATAATATCCTATTCCTTATTCAGGTTTCAAAACTATCAGCTTGGATAGGAAGCAAAATAACCCCTCTGGGATCATTACCAATGTGGTTGATCAACCTAATATCATCTCTGATTGTCACCTCAGTAACAGAAGTGGCCAGCAATCCAGCTACCATCACTATATTCTTGCCTATATTAGCACCTTTGGTGAGTACCCTATCTGGGTCTGTTTTAACCTTCATGTTCCTTGCTCTATGCAAGAAAAATACACTATATAATTGTAATGTGTCTATAAACTCACACACACACCATGCAGCTGCCAATCATGGAAGCAGGCACCCACAGCTGCAACCAGTAGAGAAAACAAAGCCTGCTATAAAGGGGAGAGTACAGAGCCAGAAGGGGAGTAGAAAGTCCTGGGTTAGCAAAGGGGTGACAGTCCTGTGCCAGGCTGCCTTCAAGAAAAAGTAAGGAGACTATAAGGCCTAAAATTGAAGGACTGGTAGACCTAATTGAAGGTGAGGGTCCAGGAACTGACCTGACTGAGAAACAAAGTAAGGTGGGTCAGTCAGGAGAAGCTGAGACCCCTCAAGAGACTATCCCAAGAAACAGTGACAATGATATATAATAGACTTTCAAAGCATGGGTGCCATCAGTGTAAAAACTGAGCTGGTCAAAGAAATAGTTAAAACAAACAAAAAACATGATTTTTAATTTTTTTTCAAAATTTTGATGGACTTTTGAATGCTTTCAAATCAAAAAATCCCCAACAATCTCTATATCTTGTTTTTTAAAAAGGAAGCGTTTCAAAGAAAATTTCTGGAAGAGGGTTTTATCACAATTGAAATTTTTGAGAAAACGTTTTGTTGAAAAATCAAAAGTCAAAATCTTTGACAAGCTCAATCTGAAAAACAGTAGTAAGCCACCCGAATATGTATTTCCCACTTCCTCAATCACTTCTCCCACTGTCAATCACTGTCCTCCTGATCAAATACTGGGGGAATGGCATAAAGTTCATCCTCTCCTTCCTTTTACCATTTGCACCCTCTCTGTTCTCTACTCTTCCTCCTCCTTTGTAACCTACTATGTTCAGCTCCCCCCCTTCTCATCTTGCCTGGCTCCCCCATCCTCTATAATTATCTTCTTCTCCCACTGCTCCAGTCACGTTACTTAACTTCCTGAATCCCTTCACTAGCTTCCTGTCTTTTACCACATCCAAATTCAAGTTCATCACACTCTCTTTCAAAGCTCTTCCTGCAACTGTTGCACCATATCTGCTAGAATGCAAACACTCTGATGCAGGGGCCCTTGTTTTAGTCTGTGGTTCATAAAACACTGTGTATTTTCTATGCTAATGTTTAATTATAATTACAAGAAGTATTATAATGTAATCATGCTGCAATTATAATATTTTGTTACACAATATAAACGAATAAGTTGTTCTTTAGAAGATTGTTCCTTCGTATTTGAACAAGTTATTCAGTTCATTCATGCACTTGTATTATTGTAGCAAGTAAGTATTTGTAGGTACGTGTCCCTGGAAATCTGTTATTTCTCATTATCTTTACCATCTGGCAGGCTGAAGCTATTCATGTGAATCCACTTTATATTTTGATACCTACTACACTGTGTACTTCATTTGCATTCCTGCTTCCCGTATCAAATCCACCCAATGCCATTGTATATTCATATGGTCATTTGAACGTTATTGAAATGGTGAGTTATTAACAAAAATTCCATAACATCCAGTGTTGCTCTCTGATAATCACACTAATGCTGCTGTCTGATTTTGCCATTTTGGAAATTTTCTTCAGAATTGCTTAGTTTTCCTGTTACCAACTTTTGATTTTTATTATTACTCTAGGTGAAGGCTGGCTTGGGTGTTAATATCATCGGAGTTGCTGTAGTTATGCTTGCAGTCACAACATGGGCAGTGCCCCTGTTAAATCTTTCCACATATCCAAGTTGGGCACCAGATCTTTCCACTGTGAATAACACAGGGCCGTAAAAACTGTCTGGCAAGGTTTTTGTGGGGTTTTTTACTATTATTTGGTGAGTTAGTAGTAATGCAAAATACACCACAATAATGATAGTGATCTATATTTCCCAGTCCCAGGGACTGATGATCTGCTGATCCTAATCAGGAATAATGTTATCCAAATATGGACCTTGCAAACACCATCAAGCTTCAATGTGTTTCTTATCCAGGTCGTCTTATTCAGATTTTACTTGTACATGTTGTCGAGTACCATCTATAAATGTGCACGTTCTTTATAATTGCCAAATTGGCTCTGTTCTTGGGGTCCAAAATAACAGGAGCTATCTATTTTAAATGTTGTAGGAACATTTGCTGCTGGTCTGTAGAACACACTGTATTTTTTTTTTCCAAGTCATAAAATTTTTGATGATGATGACGATTACAAATGAAAGGTCAGGTTGAGGATTGTCTGAACAATCCATTCACGGCCCTGTCCATACATCTGATCTTGTAGGAAAAGTACAACCCGTGGAGAGCTGCCTGGGCATTTATACTACCGCTTTTCTGTCAATGTTTCTCTGGCCGTCCCCTCACTATCTGCAAGGAGAATCATTCAGACCCCAGTTCTGGAAAGCAATGAAGCATTTATTTAAATCTATCCCTATTCAGGACTGCATTTAAGCCAGGGGTTCTCACAACAAATTTTTTGGTGGCCTCAGAGTGCAGCTGGTGGCTGCAACTCTTGCTGGTGGCCACACTGACACTTTTCCCTAAAATACTTAATTAATTTTAGGAAAAACAAATAAATATGCATGTATACACATCCAGATCATGCAATTTATTTATGTAGGATTTTTTTTTTCAGACTCAATAAAAATAATGCTGTGAAAAGTGATATTTGTGTGTTTGTTAATATCACTTTTCACAGAAAGTCCTGGCAAGTTAAGACCTGGATGGAGGGCTGGGGGATGAGGCAGCAGAGGCCAGTGGCGATGGATGGGGGGCCCCACCACCGCGTGGTTGGAGGTGTGGGTCAGCACCTGGGGCTGGGGGTCAGTGCCCTGGCCCAGCACCCACTGGAGCCCAGGGTCATTACCCGCAGTTGCATGGCTAGGGCCAGGGATTGGCGCCCAGGGCCGGGGATTAGCACCCACTGCCATGCAGCTGGGGGTTGGCACCTGCTGCTGTGCGACCAGGGCTGTGGGTCGGTACCCAGGGTCAGCGTTTGGGGTCCGTGCCCACTGCTGCACTGATGGGGCTAGGAGTCAGTGTCCTGGGCCAACACCCACCGGAGCCAGCTGCTGTGCAACGGGGACTGGAGGTTGACATCCAGGGCCAGCACCTGCCAGAGCCTGGGGTTGGTGTCTGCTGCTGCGTGACCAGGGCTGGGGATCTGCACCAGGGGCTGGGGATCGGTCCCCATGGCCAGCACCTGCCGGAACCCAGGGTCGACATCCAGGAGCAGTGCCGGGGTCAGCGGCCAGGGCTGGGGGTCAGAGCACACAGCCAGGGTTTGACTGCCAGCAGGTTTGGAGCTGGCACTTGGGGTCTGCACCTGCTGTCGCACCGGGGATCTGTACCCAGGGCCGGCAGCTGCTGGAGCTCAGGGTCAGCATGACTTAAGCATTTGCTTAAAGTTAAGGACATACTTTAGAGTTGTCCTAGATAGAGATGCTCTCCTGAATTGGAGCCTATAAGAGTGAAGAATAAACCCTATCAGAATCATTCTCTGCTCAGTACCTGTCAAAACAATAGATGCATTCTTTAGATTAATACACAGTATATAGTCCTGGAGAGTTAAAATTCAACTCTCTTTAACAAGTTAATATCCCCTTCAGGATAGGTACAATTTTAAGCTTCCTAGAATGTATTAATGTTAGAAACCTTAAAAAAGCCCATGTGATTGAAGAGGAAGTTTACAGTTAAAAGCTGTTTAGAGATCATTTACATTGTTATAGTGTGTTTTGCAGATTAAGAGCTATAACATTCTCCTCTTACAGTAGTTAGTGAGTTATGTGTACCATAATCCAAGTGTTAGACAGACTCAAGTCTGCATGCCTGAGATCAGGTCCACCTTTGTGGCTGCCTTACAAACAGTGTAAACCCTAGTGGGATGGGACGATAGGAGTGTTTTTCCCCCGGGGGAACCTCACAAAAATAAGATTGGTGTCTCTTCAGGCAATCCCAGGAAGCAAAATTTTACAAAGATATTTTCTTGGCGAGTTTGAAGAAAGGGGGCATATTTTCTTCTGCTATGGAAAACATGAAGTAAGCAAACCTCTTGTGCCTTTGCCACAATGAATGTGACATCCTTAGTTATCCAGGCTTTGCAATCCCAAGGATATCTATTGTCTTATTTCTGGGGCATCTAAATATTGCCCAACCAAGGCAATTTGCTTATTGCTTACAACCCAGTGTTGTAATGTTGATACAGCAGCACTGATTGAAATTGTCATCTTGAATATGGCATTGTGGCCCCCTGAGTTTTAGTCCCAGCAAGCAATTATCAAAGCAGAATGTAGCTCCTGGAGCTTGCATGCTCGGGTACCTGTATTCTCCCCATCTTTATTAAAGAAAATGCTGACTAGTTACATTTTGCCAGCCCCTTAACAGTTAATACAACTGTTTCATTATAAAACTGAGGTTTAGTTTGTACAGTAGAACTGTCAGTTAGCTTTACTGCTGTTTTATTTAGAGGCTTTTAATGATCCCATTGACAGCATAAAAAAAGCATCCAAATAAACTGGAGACAAGTTTAAACATTTCAGGAAAGGATGTACTCTTAAAAGTTATTTTTTACGAACAGATTGTATTTGAAGTGAATAGTTTGCAGGGGGCAGGAGGGAGAAGTGAGAGTTGTACAGAAAATATAAACTGCAGTGATTTGTTCTATTTTTGGATATTTTAAAGTGTGTAGCAGAGGACACTTCCCAATGCCTCCTGACATGCATTCCTCCTACTCTACCATGTTCTGACTCTGGCCTGAAAGGGCCTTCAGAGAGTCCATGTTCTTTATGATTAGGCTTGGAAGGATTAGATTTTTACTGGCAAATGTCAGTAAATATTGATTTCACTGTACACACACAAACTGAAGAAAAAATATTTCCATCAATGATGATTGAAATTTACTGATAGCATAGGAACAAAAATGCTGCTTGAGAACTTATTAGTTTGATTTAAAGATATTTACCTTGTATATTTTGTCATGTGATGTCAACAATTTGTGTGTTAATGGTTATAAAGCTTTAACTTTTTGAATCTCAGTGTCTATTGTCATTAAACGTCTGACCCCGCTATTTTCTGATCCCCCTAAAATTTCCTGCAGGTGTGAAAATTTAAATAAATATTAAAAAAACTTAACCCATAATTTTGAGCAACTGAAAATTTAAATTGAAAAAAAAAATGCTTACAAATTAATAGATTTTGTCAAAATTATAAAAAAATAAAAATCAAATTCTGCCAAACTTATTTAATATAAGGTGTTTCTCTATATGATCACTAACCATAAGAGAATATCATACTTTGGATGATATGGAGGAGGTATTGGGTGTATTACAAAATATAGTCCTTATTTAAACTTATAAAAATAGTAATATTTGCTATAAATGTTCATAGAATCATAGAATATCAGGGTTGGAAGGGACCTCAGGAGGTCATCTAATCCAACCCCCTGCTCAAAGCAGGACCAATCCCCAATTAAATCATCCCAGCCAGGGCTTTGTCAAGCCTGACCTTAAAAACTTCTAAGGAAGGAGATTCCACCACCTCCCTAGGTAATGCATTCCAGTGTGTCACCACCCTCCTAGTGAAAAAGTTTTTCCTAATATCCAACCTAAACCTCCCCCACTGCAACTTGAGACCATTACTCCTTGTCCTGTCATCTTCTACCACTGAGAATAGTCTAGAACCATCCTCTTTGGAACCACCTCTCAGGTAGTTGAAAGCAGCTATCAAATCCCCCCTCATTCTTCTCTTCTGAAGACTAAACAATCCCAGTTCCCTCAGCCTCTCCTCATAAGTCATGTGTTCCAGACCCCTAATCATTTTTGTTGCCCTTCACTGGACTCTCTCCAATTTTTCCACATCCTTCTTGTAGTGTGGGGCCCAAAACTGAACACAGTACTCCAGGTGAGGCCTCACCAATGTCGAATAGAGGGGAACGATCACATCCCTCGATCTGCTGGCAATGCCCCTACTTATACATCCCAAAATGCCATTGGCCTTCTTGGCAACAAGGGCACACTGTTGACTCATATCCAGCTTCTCGTCCACTGTCACCCCTAGGTCCTTCTCTGCAGAACTGCTGCCTAGCCATTTGGTCCCTAGTCTGTAGCGGTGCATTGGATTCTTCCGTCCTAAGTGCAGGACATTGCACTTATCCTTGTTGAACCTCATCAGATTTCTTTTGGCCCAATCCTTCAATTTGTCTAGGTCCCTCTGTATCCTATCCCTACCTGCCACCATATCTACCACTCCTCCTACTTTAGTATCATCCGCAAATTTGCTGAGAGTGCAATCCACACCATCCTCCAGATCATTTATGAAGATATTGAACAAAACCAGCCCCAGGACCGACCCTTGGGGCACTCCACTTGATACCGGCTGCCATCTAGACATGGAGCCATTGATCACTACCCGTTGAGCCCGACAATCTAGCCAACTTTCTACCCACCTTATAGTGCATTCATCCAGCCCATACTTCTTTAACTTGCTGACAAGAATACTGTGGGAGACCGTGTCAAAAGCTTTGCTAAAGTCAAGGAACAATACATCCACTGCTTTCCCTTCATCCACAGAACCAGTAATCTCATCATAGAAGGTGATTAGATTAGTCAGGCATGACCTTCCCTTGGTAAATCCATGCTGACTGTTCCTGATGTAACACCGAGAGATGTTTCCTCTCATGTAAGTGCTTCAGGATTGATTCCTTGAGGACCTGCTCCATGATTTTTCTGGGGACTGAGGTGAGGCTGACTGGCCTGTAGTTCCCAGGATCCTCCTTCTTCCCTTTTTTAAAGATGGGCACTACATTAGCCTTTTTCCAGTCGTCCGGGACTTCCCCCGATCGCCATGAATTTTCAGAGATAATGGTCAATGGCTCTGCAATCACAGCCGCCAACTCCTTTAGCACTATTTTCAAAATGAAATGCAATGCTGTGAGTGAGTTGATTTTTATTCTTATCAATATTTTAATTATTATATCACATGACAGTAGTGACAGCTAAAATGAGCACAATTTTCATTAAAAGAATGTTATCCTTTCATGAGTAAAGGAGTGGGTGGTTGAGTGAATGTGGGATTCCTGTGACTGAACCACTGTTAAACTTTTTTTAAAAAACTAAGGAAATTAGCAGACAAACCAGCTTTGTTAAATTCAGACATAACAACCTTTTTGAAAAATCTTTTAAAGAATATTTCAGTTAAAATATATCAGCATATGCGCAATGTGCCCAGCCATTTGATGGCATCATCATCAGCTAGGTGGAGCACTGGTAGCCCGCTGTTGAAATAAGTTAGTGGGCACTCCTCAAGGATATGCAACATAGTCTGAAATTGACCACAGCTGCATCGTGGGTCATTAGAAAAACCCCATTTAAAGAGATTGGCTGCACAGTTGCCCTGTCCTATTCGAAACCAGGTCAGAGATGACTACAGGTGCCTTGGTAGATCAAAACCTTTTGGACAGATGGTTAGGTCAATGATCATAGAATCATAGAATATCAGGGTTGGAAGGGACCTCAGGAGGTCATCTAGTCCAACCCCCTGCTCAAAGCAGGACCAATCAGCAACTAAATGATGAGAGAGTGATTAATAACACTCATCACTGATAGCTCATTGAGCCAAGCACATTCCACTGTCCTGTCATGTGGTGGCATAAATGACCATAAAGGCATCTAGAAGTCAGGCAAGTTGGTGGGTGGTTAAAAAGGTCTGCCTATAAAGGCAGGTCGCTATTCTCATGGATCTTGGCCAGCAGAATAACAGAGGCCTTCTCATGGCGAATATGGGACAGTGCTATGTTATTAAGGATCAGTAGCCATTGCAATGGCAGCATTGTCTGTAAAGTCCTGGTAACAATATGCATAGCTTTGTTAAGCTTTATCTCAGCCAGTCTTGTGTGAGGCAAGCAACACCAGACAGGAGCACAGTACTCTGCTGTTGAATAGCAGGGGGCAAGGGCTGGTGTTCTAAGCATCCAGGCCAGTGGTTCTCAACCCGAGGGCTGCTTGCAGCCCAGACAGCACACAGCTGCGGCCCATGTGACATCCTCAGGGCCATACATGTAGTATATGTATTGTGTGGATGCAGCCCACATAACACAGAGAGAGCTGCCTATGTGGTTCACAAAGGTAAATAGGTTGAAAACCACTGGTCCAGGTGCTCACACTCCAGATTGAACCAACCAATTTTCTGAGCAGGTTATTCCAAGTGCTGACTTTGGCTACCATCTGTCTCAAGTGGTTGTGGCCCATTAATGATCAATGTCACACTGAGGTAAACCGGGTTTGGATCATGCTGCAGACATTGGCCATTGAGGAAAACATTTAGCTTGTGGCTTGCACTTGCATTATGCAGATGAAATACACTAGAAACTGTCTTGGAAAATCTTGGCTGCAGGCCAATAGTCTGCCACGAGCTTCACATCATCATGATAGTTAGTAGTCAGTTAAAATGACAAATGCTTAAATGCATGGAAATTCAAAAATGTTTTACACTAAACTAAAACCTCAGTAATAATAGAGAAGCATAATTAGGATTATCCTAGCAATCTGGACTATGCCTCCCTCTAATCTAACATTTGGAAAAGAAACTGGATAGTTTGCAGATGTAGAACTGATAATGTTAACCACAAAGTATTGGTTCTAAAGGGTTAAGAATAGAGGGAAAATAGAAATACAAAATGTTAGGCTCTACAGGTTGGGTTGATTCATCTCTGACAGGCTGCAAGGGGCACCATTCCAATTGCCAAAGGAAAATGTCCTCTTTGTCACTAGTGCATTAGTTATTTATGGCTTTATCCAGAGGATGTATACGGTTTGGCAAATGGTCAAAATTATTCTTAACAATTGACCAATATGATGAATATATTAAATATTTTTAATGCTTCAGGCATAAATGAATATAAAAATGAATGTGTTTTCCTCTTCCATTAATGTGTATAAGTAGAATGTTTTAGTATATAAGTAACATTTAGGATATGTAATATAATTACTATTTACTAGTGGCCCCAATCCTACACCTGAGGAATTCAGTGGGAATTTTGCTTTTTACTTCAATAGGCGTAGGGTCAGGCCTTTGTTTTGCTATTTTTATTGATGTTCAGTATTTAGTTTATCCTTCCCTCACTTTATTTCTTGGAGGCATGTGTTCAAATTATCAGAAAATACAAATCAGATACTTCAAGGAACTTCAGCTCATCTGGCCTGCGCACCCACCTAGTGCATACCCTGAGCTGCAGCGAAGGAGCACTCAGCACAGTGGCTCAAAACGGAGAGAGGTGGCTCAAAACCACCTTTACGTTCCCTCAGTCTTTTGAGAATCCAAATGCCAAGCTGACCCTAGTGTCAAGTACAACAGTCTGAAGGCTGCGGCAACTTATGCCCAATTGCCAATGGCCCCTGGATACCATTACAACAGTTGATGACAGCTGGAGTGCATGGTCTCTCACCACACTCGTGTTTCCCTTTCCACCCTCTTGCACTAGTAGCCAGGAGTAAAGAGTGTAGCAATCACTATAGCAGCTCTAGACCACAGAAGAATTCCCCCATGTAGGGGAAATCCTTCAGTGGCCAGATCTGCCAGGTTTGGAGCTTCTTTGTGCCGTTGGAGCAGCACTAAGAAGCCCCAAAGTACTGAAGCATCAGGAAAATCATACAATATTAATGACTGAGGGAAATACCACATCAATGTTACAATAAATTATCCACCTGTGTCTGTAAAGTTGACTAAATATTTAGTCTCTTTTTGACCAATATACATAGAATTGCTTTTTAGTGCTATCTTTTCCCCCACTGTTCTTGGAAGTTATTGTATGTTTTCAGTTTACCTGTGTAATGTACAATTACTGTATGACAGTGCTATACCTTCACATGCTTAAATCTTACTTGTAAAAGTAATATTTGCCAAATGTTGTACAGAGAAACCTGTGTTAAGTGTTCATTTAATGGGTCCTGATCTGTGAAGGAAGGCAGCCTTTTGACAAAGGTGGCTGAGAATTTAAAATACTTTCTATTGTCATAATATTTCAGAATCATTGCAGGAAAGGACCATCATGGATAAACCTAAAGGAAATCTCATTAGGGAATAAATTATAGGTATTTAACAACAACAAAAGCCCTGCTTAGCTTATAAAATACTTTCAGACGCAAATGCTGAAGTACTCACATTTTTATTGTTAGTGAAATGTAAATACTTAACAAAAAAAGTTTTTAAAATATATATAAAGTCACTTGTAGCTGAAACACTGGTCTTTCCACTAGGCATCTTGTTGAGAGGTGAAATAAAGATGGAACGCTTTTCTATCATCTGCGATCAGGAGGTTCAGTATAAAAGGTTAAAGCAATCCATATATCTACATGAAATGCAATCTCCAGTACACTGGGTACCTTTCCAGTGCCCACTAAAGTCAGGGAGAATCTTTCCAGAGACTTCAGCAGACATTGGTTTGGGTGGCAGCTCCTGGATTAAGCCCACTCTGTGCCATGGGTGCATGGAAGTCCAAGTCAGTTCACCTGGTCTCTTAGGAACTACTATATCTGGGCCCAGTTCTGAATGGCTTTAGAGGGCTTGTCTATATAAGTAGCTTAATATACATACCCCTAAACAGTCAATCCATCGTTGAACCCAAGAGACAGATTCCAGGTTAGTGAATTTCCTATTATAAGAATACAAATTTTAGACAAGAAAAAAAGTCTATAGTAAAGTATGTGGGGTGATCGCTTAGGACAGGTGCATTTTAAAACAGGTTTCAAAGTAATTTATCACCCTGAGAAACTCTTTCTTCAGTATACAAAGCATCACCAAGGTTCATGCGGGTTTTTTACACCGAATACTTATACTACTTATACGGTTACTTTGCTACTTATAACTGTTTGAATCAGCAGTAGTGGAATAAGAAAAAGAGGACTTGTGGCACCTTAGAGACTAACAAATTTATCTGAGCATAAGCTTTCATGAGCTACCCGAAAACTTATACTCAAATAAATTTGTTAGTCTCTAAGGTGCCACAAGTACTCCTTTTCTTTTTTCAGAGTAGCAGCCGTGTTAGTCTGTATCCGCAAAAAGAACAGGAGTACTTGTGGCGCCTTAGAGACTAACAAATTTATTTGAGCATGAGCTTTCATGAGCTACAGCTCACTTCATCGGATGCATAGAATGGAACATATAGTAAGATAGATATATACATACAGATAAGTTGGAAGTTGCCATACAAACTGTGAGAGGCTAATTAGTTAAGATGAGCTATTATCAGCAGGAGAAAAAAACTTTTGTACTGATAATCAAGATGGCCCATTTAGACAGTTGACAAGAAGGTGGGAGGACACTTAACTTAAGGAAATAGATTCAATATGTGTAATGACCCAGCCACTCCCAGTCTCTATTCAAACCCAGGTTAATGGTATCTAGTTTGCATATTAATTCAAGCTATTTCCCCATGTTTATTTCTCCCCCTACTGTTCTTCACATGTTCTTGTCAACTGCTGGAAATGGCCCACCTTGATTATCACTACAAAAGGAAAAAGAAAAGGAGTACTAGTGGCACCTTAGAGACTAACCAATTTATTTGAGCATAAGCTTTCGGGAGCTACAAGTGAGCTGTAGCTCAAGAAAGCTTATGCTCAAATAAACTGGTTAGTCTCTAAGGTGCCACTAGTACTCCTTTTCTTTTTGCAAATACAGACTAACACGGCTGCTACTCTGAACACTACAAAAGGGTTTTTCCCCCCTCCCCCCTCGCCTGCTGGTAATAGCTCACCTTACTTGATCACTCTCCTTACAGTGTGTATGGTAACACCCATTGTTTCTTGTTCTCTGTGTATATAAAATCTCCCCACTGTATTTTCTACTGCATGCATCCGATGAAGTGAACTGTAGCTCACGAAAGCTTATGATCAAATAAATTTGTTAGTCTCTAAGGTGCCACAAGTCCTCCTTTTCTTTTTTACATATAAAAGTGTGTGCAAAGAGTTCCTGCTCTCCTAAATAAGCTGTCTGAATAATTGGCTTTTATCATCTATAGCATCTTGCAAGACTCTACTTGTTACTGCCATACACTTAAAGCATTTAGAAAGGTTTGATAAGCTAAAGCTGGCAGTTTGAAGCTTTGTTGTCCTCTAAAAATGGCAGTGATCCAGATACAAGATTGAGACACCTTTTGTTGACATCCTTGATTGACTTGAAAAGATTGGTTTGCATAGCATTAGAAAAACCACATGCTTGTCTCCTTCTTTTTTCAGATGTCACTTGCTTTGTTCAGGTGCTATTATAACGTATCAAAGGAGGAGAAAATGGGTGGCATAGAAAATACCATAATTTGCAATGTTCGTACTGCAAAAGCAGATGGAGCTGTGTGCATGTTGTGAACCATTCATCCATTCCAACCAAGTGTTAACCCTTTACTGTTTGCATTGTACAATCCCAGGGAAGCAGTTATAGTTTGCACAACACTGGCTTATGATTCCTTCCAATATTTCATGAGTAATTGTAGCGGGGTAGTCACCCACTCCAGAAAGGGTTACAGCCAGCCCTGGGAGAGGGCTGGCGCTGTGAGCCAAAGGCTAGGCTGATGGGGAAGGCAGTCACAGCTGGGGCCACGCCCCAATAGGCCTCCGCTGGCCCTATAAAAGGCTGTAAGCCAGGAGCTCAGAAAGTCTCTCTCTAGCTGTGAAGAGAGAAGGGCCTGGCTGCTTGGGAGCTCACCAGGGTACCTAGAGTGAAGCAGGGCTGGGGAGCTCCAGGCCGGAAAACCCCCAGCCTGCAGGCCTTGCTGAAGGCCTAAAGCAGGTACTGGAGTTGCAGAGGGGCAGCCCAAGGTTAGGCAAAGGCAGCAGGTCCCAAACCCTCCTTGCCGATGATGAGTGGTACAGACTGGAGTCCGCCCCAGTGTACGGTAGCTAGACGAGGACTGGCAGTAGCTGCTGAGGCAAGGTGGGGATAGAGGGTGTGGATTCCCCGGGGAGGGGAGACCCAGACTGTGGGAGTACTGCAAGGGGCAGAACCCTGATGTAGAGGGGCACCAGGGTCCGGGAAGGACACAGGGGCTTGAAGCAAGCAGGACACCAGCCTGCAGAGGGCACTCCGGAGGCTAGAGAGCTAATTCCCAGGATGACCAGTGGGAGGCGCTGCGCCGGTGAGTCACGCCTTGCTACAGTAATATACTGAAAGCACTGACCCCGAAAGAGCTAATTGTGAGGAGCTCTTTGTACAATACTGCCTTATATCCAGTACCTTTTAGTCCAAAGCAGAGCAGCCTATGTCACTACCCCGACAACTGCACTGGCTGTCACTCACAAGTCTTGTTTTACGCTTCCTTCGCCATTGCTGCATTGGAGGGAAAATGTAGTGCATGACGCTGACAGAACTCTGTGAGGATCATAATGTGAAGTTGGAGAGAAGCGGAATTTCTCTTCATCACAGCTATGACTGGGACATATGGCAGATACCCTGCTGCCTCTCCTGTTTAATGTGAAACCTCCATATACTATCTACATCCTCTCCCAAGCCAGCACAGCACGGGAGTTTGGGACAGGTGGGAAGCGCATAGTGAATCTTGGGCCATCTAGTGTGTGATCTTGTCTGCAAAGATGAACAATACGAGCTGCTTTACCAGAAGCTGTGCTTATACCCTTGGATGTACATAATTGTAGAATACATTACTATGAAAGGAGATGTTTCCTGACTCCAGCTGATGTTCATTTTATGCCAAGAATCATAATAGCTCTTCAGATGTTATCTCAGCCAGAGAGACTGCACATTAATAAATGTCTAATCCTATTTGGAAACTACTAGGAATTTTTTACTTCAAGTGGTTAGTAGTAGTGGAAAAGTAAAAATCAATAGTACTATCCACTGCCAGATATTGTAAAGTGCTAGGAAGTATAATAGGAAAGGAAAAGCCTTGTATGTGATGGAAACAAATAAGACTAGAAACCTTTGAGAAACCAATTATGGACAAAGTAATGGAAGATTTCAACTACTTAGACATAAGCTCAGATATAAAACAAATCCTACTTGTCTTACATGAGTAGTCTCAATAAGGCAATTTCATCCCAGATGTAAGTCCTTTCCATGAGACTATTCAAGACCCTGATCCATATCCTACTGAAACCTATGGCAGTCTTACAACTGACATTAATGGGAAGTGGATCAGGTCAGGGCTGGATTAAGGCACAGACACTACAGAACTGTACATAAGGCCCTGACTTCTGGAGTCATTTGATTACGTCGGAATCTAAGCTTTCATTTCAAAACAGAATAAGTATCTAGCCCTCGTGTTTACAAAAAATAGCTTGGAAATGTGATGTATGCCTGAGTCTGCAGACAGCCTGCAGTAATAGCTCGGGGGGGGGGGGGGGAGGGAAGAGACACTGAATAGCCCCATGCATCACAATGAAGTGTTAACTCCAATGTACATTGCTCTGGGAGTCCCTGCCACCCCAGCAAAGGGCTCTAAGTGTGGCAGGACGAGAAGAGTGCAGTGGGCTCACTCCACTCAACCAAATGAATACATCCTGGCTGCTGGGGATAAATACTACGGATCCCCTGCTGCCATCCTTAAGGTGGGAGAGGGGACGCCTGCTGATGCAGCTCCTGAGAGGAGGAACCCTGTTGCCGCTGCTGGGAGAGAAGAAGGAGGGCCTATGCTCGTGTCCCAGCAAGTCAGGAGAGGAGGAGGACATAGAAAAAGGAAAGTTCTATGTGGGAGGAGTTATGACGTGACTAGGTTTCCAGGATTGCCTACATTCAGTCCTGGATGAGACATCAAGTGAGTAAGGCAAGTAGCATTTCATTTGTTAAGGGCATGAATAAATTTTAGGGCTATGAGAAACTTACAAGTTTTTAACCATCATTTCTGAATATCTGTGGGAGCAAATCCAAACCCATTTCCAAATCTATTGAGAAACAAGAAAAAATGGAAGAGGTGCCATTCATCGAAGTCATTAATCCTAAATAAATGACTAAAAAACCAACACTTTCCTAATCTTGGTGTTTTTTGTTTTCACTGGGATAAAACTAACTCCATGCACATCAGGCTCTGTGTTGGTGAAATCTTCAGACTAGAGCCAGGTTGTGGAGCTGTTGTACAGCCTTTCTAGTCTATAGGCCTCTCTGTCATCACATGTAACTAGAGCTGCTTGAAATTTTTCACATTAAAGGCTTTTCTGCAGACAAACGATTTTTTCTTAAAGTCACATTTTTTGTGCAAATTGTCAGCACTGAAATTTTCCAAAGTTTGTGATTTTTTTTACCCATTTTTTAAAAATCAAAATTTGTATAAAAATTATTGAACATTTTTGTTCACCAAAAATACAATTTTTGGTAAATGAAACTGTTTGATAAGGATTCTAAAGAGAATTTTGATTTTAAAAAGCCATAAGAATGTCAAGGAAACTTTCACAAAACCCAGAAACAGTTTAGAAATGTCCCACAAAACTTTTTCGACCACTTCTACTCATAACATGATATCCTAGTTCCACTTATGCAGGGTTGGCACAAAGACTGCTTTTAAAAGTGTTTGATTACACAATTTAGCACCTGTCACAATTTTTGTTTTTGATATTAACAGGGGGTGAAAAAGTATTGCTCCAAGTGGCAAAAAACTGACTTCAACAGTAATTTGGATGTTACAATTCTAACTTGGACCTAAGTAACAAGTGGGGAATAGGTGTGTTCCTTAAACTCTCTCCTTCCCTGCTCAGCACAACGTTAATATGGCTGCCACATCTCCTTTCATTATGACATCCCCTGGCAGTCATTATGCCAACAAAAGCAATCAGTGTTCAAATGACTAATGTGAATGGTCACTTTGTATTCAACAAAGGAATGTGGAATGGACAAGGTACATCAACTATCTGCTCAAAGAGGACATGTATTTTAGCCCAACTTCAGTAGGGTGGCCTGTGATGCTGTACAATCTGTACTAGTGCATCTTTGGGTGCAGACCTGCAAACTCCTAAGCATTTTTGCTGAAGTCAATGGGAACTGAAGGCAGATAGAAAATCTTGGAGGAGCAGGATGAGGTTTGTAAGTCAATGGACTGGTGCAAAAGACATTGAAGAGATGAAGTAATTCAGCCTCCAGAGTTAACTTCTGTTCCTCCAGCAATCAAGAAACAACAAAGGGTAAAATGTTCAGAAGGTCTCGCATGACTTCGGAGCCTAAGTCCCATTTCAGAAAGTGACATAAAAACTTACTTAAATAGTCAGTGGGAGAGAGAGAGTGAGTGACTCTTTAGCCTAGTGGTTTATGTACTCACCTAGAAGCCGCAGGCCCTGTTCCAAGAGGTTTGTAATTATGTATACAAAATGGAACAGCTTCAAGAGGAGAGGTAGTGACCCCCCCTAGAATACACATAGCCTAGTGGTTAGGGCACTCACCTGGGAAATCTGGCTTCAAGTCCCTGCTCCACATCAGGTAGAGGGAGAATTTGAACCATGGTCTCCCACATCCTGGGTGAGTCCTCAAACCACTGGGGTAAAAGGGTGGCCTCTCAATTTTCTGTGAAAAGGAGCTGACCTGGCTTGAACACCTAACTCCAGAAGAGTATTCATACCCATGAATCCTCAGCACAAGGAGTTACCTAACTCCCTTTGGGGGGCAGAGCCTAAGCTCCACCCTTCTCATTATTTCCTACTGACTAGTTTAGGTGGCTCCCAACTCAGCATGCTGGTTTCTGTGAATCCCATTCTCATGCACCTAACTTTCCCCATGCATTGTACAGGGAGCTTGGGTGCCTAACTCAGGGCTGTGGATTCCAGTCCGTAGCAGGGCCCTTCTACGTAAGCATTGCAACACTGAGTCTAAAGGCTTATCTCCACAAACATTTAGTTAGCAGCAAGCTGGGATGTGAATCTACCCTGCACTATCCTGCATGCACTAACTGTCGATGTGGACCCAGCTGATACACATTAACAGTTTGTTAATGCGCTTTGATTAGTCCCATTTCAATGAGGACAAGATCAAAGTGCATTAACAAACGGTTCATGTGTATCACCAGGGCTAAGTGGACAATTAGTCCGTGCCAAACGACTGCTACTTCATAACCCAGTTTGCCTCAAACTAACTGCCCATGTAGACAAGCCATAAGTCCCCTTTGTAGATCTAGCTCTTTGAAGCTTAAGCCTAATTGAAAATCAATAGGATTTAGGCTCTGAAGTGGGAAATTAGGCTTCCAAATCAATTAGGTGCTTTTGAAAATGTGATCCTAAATCACAAGTTGGTCTCTGTGTTTTTATTTACCATTCCCTTTCTATGGATTGTGGCCATATGGCTAAGGTTGTTGCTTTGCTTAACCTGGCTTCCTTTCCTTTGGGTCATCTGCACTGGAGGAATTTTGCTGACAAGAAAACAAAGAGCATGCATTTACTAAGCACAGATATATGTTCACATGTACATAGGGTTTTTTTCTCGCTTCATGCATTTCTGCTTCAGAATGCACCTCTTTATTGTAACGTTTATCTGAGAGAATACAGAGGAAGCCCTTTGAATAGCTGAGCAGAAACTAAAAGGTAATCCACCTAAAATGCAATAACGTGGTAATTTTGTGTATTTTATTTCTGAAGAATTCCACATTTATGCTTGCTTTGGGAGCTTTAATAGAGCTTGATGAAGTGTCCACAGTCTCCAAGAGACAGGCAACAGCATCTAAATTATTTAAGAGAGCATCTGCAGCATTATAATGACTACTAACCCATCTCTGGGAATAAAGGTCAGCAAATGTATTAGGGTTTTTGTGCATTGCTTTACTGACATTTTCCAGTGCCTTCCCCACAGCTTTTTAAAAAAGAGAAAAAGAGTAAAATGCAAACACTGATTTAATGGCAACCTCTGCCCCAATTTCATGCTTCGAGTTGCTTAGTGATAGTCAAGAATAGTTGGCTCTAAATGATAAGAATGTAATGAAGACTGGTAAACTGGAGAAAGATGTTTTTTAATTTTTTTTTTAATTTGTCATAGCATTATCTAATCACACTATGCAATTGAAATATGCAACAATATTCAGTTACCCATTAATAAATTAAACTCCAGAAACTACTTATTGAATTATTGGCCAGCTCACACTCAACCAAAGAGAGAGAGAGAGAGAGAGAGAGAGAGACCATTATCGGCTGTGCAGTCTAGTGGGGAGAGGAAAGGCAGTGAGCAAGGAAACCTGGGGTTCTCTTCTCTACCCTATCACTGATTCACTTTGTAAGTCTTTAGGAAAACTAAGGCCTAGGGAATCTCTCTGTACCAACTGTGAATCTGATCCTGCTGCCTCTGGTAACAATGGCAAAACTCCCACTCGCTTTCTTCTAAGATGATCCTGGAGACTAACAGAAAAAGTTACTAAGTATTATTAGTGTTAGAATTAATATCTTCATGTCGGTAATGGAAAAAGGAAATCCAGGAGAAAGAATTATACATTTCTGGGATTTATAAAGCCTTTAGGCAAGTGCCTGAAACCTTCACTGCAAACATTTGTTGAAGTTAGTAACATATATGTTTAATATACATTCTTGGCTGCTGGGATAGGGCAAGTCATTAGTAGAGTTGAGCAAATAATTGATTTTGGTTCAGGGGCCAAACAGAAAATTAAAAAATATGGTCTGGTTCATTCAAATTAAACAAATATTTTCATCTAATCAAAAAAACACACACACAAAAACTATATTTGTCAGCTGACTGAAAAAAAAATTTAATTGTTTTTTTCAGTTCAGTCTTTTTGAGTGTTTTTCACCTTCTTTTTTTCAGTTGTCCAAGTTTGAAATTGAAATGCCATTTCAGGACAAAAACTCAAAGCAAAACATTTCAAAATGAAAAAGTTGAAATGAAATGTTTTGAACTGGTTGAAACAAAATGTTTTGTCTCTTTTGAACATTTTTCCTATTGCAACTATTTGCCAAATTCAGGAGTTTTGAGCAAACTCCTTCCGCCCCTCCCAAAATGCATTTTTTGGCAAATAAATAAATAAAAAGCAATTTGTAGAAAATTTTTTGCCCAACAGTAGTCATTAGGTCACACCAGCCTCCCGATATGGTGAAGCAATCACTTTACCCACAAATGAAATGCAGCCAATGCCCAGGTGGAACATGGCAGCTTCTTACCAGCAAAGAGTAACACTTACATAATTGATTAAAGCAGAAAGAAGAATACCATATCCATTTGGAAATGTAGTGAGACTGTTGGTGGGCAGAGGGTAATTCCTCAAACTGGAACTTGGGCGGGATACTAGAGATGAAAGGCTTATGCCTGCAAGACCTTTGGAAGATGCAAATCACTAGACAATCACTAAGAGCAGCAAGTGGGGGCTGTGTTACTAATAGGCAGATTGTGGAGATGGTATAATTTCCATGAGGTCAAAGCTGCACACTGTTGGAATTGATTGCATGGTTGTCATGGAATCAGTAAATCAAAATACAGGATCCAACAGACACTGTCGCAAACCCTACACACCCCAGAAATTTTAGGTGTTCAAAATCCAAATCCAGCTCTAAATGTCACGGCTTCAGTCCTTAAATGCCACCATTATTAATCAAAGAACCCTAAAAATGTAGGGCTGGAAAGGACCACGAGAGATCATTTAGTCCATTCTCCTCAGGCAGGAGTAAACCTAGCTCATCTTTGACAGATATTTGTTCAACCTGTTCTTAAAAACCTCCAATGATGGGGATTCCAAAAACTTCCTGGAAGCCTACTCCAGAGCTTAACTATCCTTATAGTTAGAAAGTTTCTCCTAATATCTAACCTAAATCTCCCTTGCTTCAAATTAGGCTGAATACTTCTTGTCCTACCTTTAGGGACATGGAGAACAATTACTCACTGTCCTTTATAACAGCTCTGAAGAGGAAGACTATCTGTCTCCCACTCAGTCTTCTCAAGACTGAACAGTGTTTTTAACCTTTCTTCACAGATCAGGTTTTCTAAACTTTTTATCATTTTTGTTGCTCTCCTCCAATTTGTCCACATCTTTCCTAATTGTGGCGCCCAGAATTGGACACGGTACTTTGGTTGAGGCCTCATCAGAGCTGAGTAAACCAAGACAATTACCTCCCAGGTTTTATATTCAACACTCCCGTTAATACACCCCAAAACAATATTAGCTTTTATTACACCTGCATCACATTGTTGACTCATGTTCAATTTGTGATCCATTATAACCCCCAGATCCTTTTCAACAATACTACTGCCTAGCCAGTTATTCCCCATTTTGTAGTTGTGTATTTGATTTTTCCCTTCTTAAGTGCAGTAACCACACACTATTGAGTATCATTCCAAGAACAAATAACTAATGAGCTTGTTGGGTCAGTGCAGCTGGACATACCTGCCCTGGCCTAACAGTCTGATAATTTAAATGGGTTTTACATAGAAATAAAAGTGTGAGGCAGCCTATTTAACACACATGGAGTTGCATGCACACAGTGCAAGAGAGTGAGATGGATTCTGTGGTGCTTCTGTATGAATGCTTCTGTACAGAAACACATCATAGTTAGGGCCCTACTAAATTCATGGTCCATTCTGGTCAATTTCACAGTCACAGGATTTTAAAAATTGTAAATTTCATGATTTCAGCTATTTAAATCAGCAATTTCACAGTGCTGTAATTGTAGGGGTCCTGACCCAAAAAGGCGTTGTGGGGGGTTGCAAGGTTATTATATGTGGGGGGGATTCTGGTAATGCGATCCTTACTTCTTTGCTGCTGCTGGCAGCAGCACTGCCTTCAGAGCTGGGCGGCCAGAGAGTGGCGGCTGCTGGCCGGGAGCCCAGCTCTGAAGGCAGAGCTGCCGCCATCAGTCGCGCAGAAGTAAGGACGGCATGGTATGGTAATTTCCACCCTTATTTCTGTGCTGCTGCCCGCAGAGCTGGGCCCTGGGTCAGCAGCCACCACTCTCTGGGTGGCGTGGTATGTCATTGCCACCCTTACTTCTGCACTGCTGCTGGCCGGGCACTGCCTTCAGAGTTGGGCATTTGGCCAACAGTCGCTGGTCTCTGGCTGCCCAGCTCTGAAGGCCGCACAGAAATAAGAGTGGCAATACTGTGACCCCCTTAAAATAATTTTGTGACCCCACCCCCACCCGCGCAACTCCCTTTTGGATCAGGACACCCAATTTAAGAAATACTTGTCTCCCCTGTGAAATCTGTATAGCATAGAGTAAAAGCACCCAAAAGACCAGTTTTTGGGGGGGGGAGACCAGATTTCATGGCTGTGAATTTCGTAGGTCCCTAATCATAGTGGCGTCCAAATATTCAATCTGTCACTAGCTGAATACTATATTGATTATTTGGACATACTGCCCCAAGATGAGAATATAGATGCTGCTTGAAGAGCCATCAGTTAAAATATGTTAAGACTCCAGCTGAAAAGTTTGTAGAGATCCTGAACATTTCCTATGATGGGTCCAGCAGCAGTAAAGGCAGTTAAGGGTAACTGTGTACTATATTCTGAATTTATTTCCCTGTGTAAACAATATTCTTCCTTGAGTATGTGTCAGTATGAAGCCCAGGATAAGTGCGTATGCACCTTGTGTGTATGAGATTGAAGTTGTTGGAACAGTGGTGTCCACATGTGCACATGCCCTGTGCCTTCTCATGCTGCTGAGGAAGGGCATAAAGGGCAAAGCAGCCACAATCCTCCCTCGGTTCCCTCTTACTGCCCCATAGCAGCCACGGAACCCCGGGAGTGGCCGACCCGCTACTCTCCTAAGAGACTTCACAGAGGTTTTTCAACAACTTTTTGTGATGAAAATTCATCTTCACACTCATGTTTCCTTAAATATGACATTTTAAAAAAAAGATTGCCCCAGCTCACCTCTCTGCAGGGATCCCCATTGCGGGGCATGGGCTGAGGCTGGTAGCTGAAATCCGCCCTGGTGTCATGCCAAAGGATCAGATTGGAGTCGGTGGGCTGTGCTGAGTCAAAAGCCCAAAGGAGGTTGGGGCAGTGGATCAGTAGCAGGACAAGAGGCCAGAAGTGGGACAGGAGAACTTGGAACCCAGAGCCAGGAGTGAGGTGAGGTATCTGGAAACATAGCGGGGTCTATCTGCAGCCATGAGCCAGGGCCCACCTAGTTGCACAGACAGCCTCCAGGTATTTCCTCCAGGCCCTAACTATCAAGCCTAAGCCAATCGGGAGACTCAGTAGGCACCATCAATCAGGGCCTCCCACATGAGTGAAGCATGAGCCCACAGGGCTCCTAGGCTGCTGTTCCTTGTGCTACCAGAGGCGTGGAATGGCAGCATGGAGATGGCAGCCAACTGGGAGCCCGGCGACATGGGTTAAGGAACCGCAGATCCTCACACTTCCTTTATAGTGGGCTGACATGCTTCACACCAACCACCATGTCTAATGGCAAACATCAGGGTTCAAGCCCTGCCCATCTTGCATATTCTGCCTCAGAGAGACCTACATCCCAGGTAGGTGTTCGGGGTGTACGTCATTCTCCACAAGAGCCTGCAAATCAAGGGAAGCTCAGCTTAAGTTATACCTGCTAGAGCAGGCCATGTGAGTCACTTTGGGTCCAGAGGTGATGGTAACTACCAGAGCAGGCCCATAAAACCCATCATTGGCCATTGTTCCCTCAAGCAGGCACCACAGCTAGGGATCAGGCAGTGGAAAGAAGGCAAAAAAGAGGTCAACTAAGCCAACACTGGCAACTTCCACGCTGGCCATCTTGTAATCAGGAACCTCGGCAATAAAACCAGTAGCTATTCTCCTGCAAAAGGGCAACATCGAGAGACAGAGAGAGTGCAAACAAGGCTCCAACCCAGGAGGACAGTCCCAGAAAAAGGGCTTGTAACATCGTTCTCCCAAGGACAGAGCTTCCACCAAAACAGAGAGGCACAAGGTGAAATGAGACCCAGGACTGATATCCATATCTGAGCCTCACAGAGGGCTGAGATACACCCTGGAGGACTCTATGTCTGCTCTGGAGACACTGTCTGCACTGAAGCAATGACCAGTTCCTGGGAAGATACTGGTATCATATCACAGTGCCATCACTGGAAAAAGAAATCTACTCATCCTCACCTCTACCATCCTACTCCTTTTCTCCAGCATCAAGTAGAGACCTGTCTCCTTTAACTTCAGAGCATGACCACGGGGCGGGTTATAGGGGTCCCTCATTTAGAGCTCCACCTCAGCCAGGGCATGACTGGCACTGGGCCAACCAGCTTCAATCACCCAGAAGCCAGCAACAACCTGGCACACTTCCTGAACAGACAATCCCTAACCAATCATGAGTGGTTGCTGTGGAGCTCCATTATAAAACTGATATTCCTGCATTGGGTAACCCCTATGATAGACTTATTTGCCACTGACAATGCCAAGTACCAGAAAGTTTGTTACAGAGAGGGTCTAGCTGCACCAATACAAGTCCCTCATGTAGACCAGGCCTAAGCTACACTGGTGCAGCTGGCTACCTGGCAATTAATAGATGGCAACAGGACAAATTACCAGCGTAAGCAAGGCTCTAACATCTGAGATAGGGTGACCAGACGTCCCAATAAAATCGGGACTGTCCCGATATTTAATTGTTTGTCCTGCGTCCCAACCGTTGTCCGGTTGAGATGCCATTTGTCCCCATATTTTGCTTCGGTGGCACTCCGGCTTTTTTTTTTCTGCTCGGGGCGGCAAAAAACCTAGAGCCGGCCTTCATGGGGGGTGGTGAGCCTGTGGCTGCCCCCTATTTGTCCCGACATTTTGTTCTTGTCATCTGGTCACCCTAAGCTGAGAACAGGGCCAATGAAAAAACCAAAAGAATGAGCCTGCGTAGAAATTACCTAGAATTTAGCAATTTCCTTCACCCCTCCAGATTAGGGAATGAGGTCTCAAAACACTGTCAAAGTTCTCTGCAGATCTCTGGCTCTTGGCTAGGAAAAAAGATTTGTTCCTGAATGTTGACATTATGAGGGACAACGTGGGTGAGATAATATCTTTTATTGGACCAACTTCCGTTGGTGAAAGAGATGAGCTTTCGAGCTACACAGATGTGATGGTTAGGGATAGTGTTACAGTGATGTGATAGCAGCATGCGTTTAGCCTGTAAATTTAAAATTACTTAGAACAGCTTTGACTAAGGCCACTGTTTTTTAAAATAGCATTTGCTTGTTTTCATAGCATCAGTTGTTTATTGGAATATTCTCTCCCATCCCCAAAGAAGGGTTTCTGCGTGTGTCATATGGGCCTTTTAGATTCATGTCATTATTCAGGGCTGACATCTATTGTGTAGAGCACACAATGTGAAAAATGCACACACACAAAGGTGAAACTCTTCTTGTGATGGTGTCTGCCCAGGAGCTGAGATTTCCTGGTCAGTGGTGAAAATCTGCTGGATCAGTAATATAATATCCCCAAAGCACATTTTGAAGTCAGGTGTTGCTGGTTATTAACAAAGGCTAAAGTGTCTTTAAAGACCCAATTTGTATATGAAGAAGGAAAGGCAGACACCTTTTCCCTCCACTCTGTGGAAGAGAGGGGACAGGGCCAGAAGCTCAATAAGCAAATGTTGTTCCTGGAGGGCTCACTCAGAGGAGAATGTATATCAGCTCCTGAGTCTGGTGTTGGTAAATCTTATGAAGTTTAATTTTTATCTATCCAAAGTGGAGCTTTCCAATACCCCAATTTAATTTTCTAGCTCAGTTTTTGGTAATGCAGTTTCTGTATATTCCATTTTAATTTCTCTTTTGTTTTGCTTCATGACATTGGCCTTGTAAATAGTGGTAAAAACGCCATAGTTAGCATTTGCTTTGGTTGCAACTTATTTAAGAGGTGTCCTCTCAAAGCATCTCTGAGGACATGTCCACACTGCAGCTGCGAGCATGCTTCCCGAACTCGCATGCTAAAAATAGCCGTGTAGCTGGCGGGGGGGGTCACATGGGCAGTGGCTTGGGCTATTCACCCGAGTACATATGCAGGAGGTCTTGGCAGATTTGTACTCAGGTGGCTACCCCAAGCTGCCGCTCATGCTACCCGTGGCCATGCTGCTATTTTTGGTGTGCTAGCTAGTGTGGCTGTCTACCCGAGCAGGGGAGCACACTCCCAGCTGCATGTAGATCCCTTAGAGGCACCTTACCCAGGTGGAACCAGACCATTATGAAAGGGCTGTCCTGAATGACCTCATTAGCTGGGCAGTCAAGAGAGAATTTAAGAAACAAGCCTCAGAATATGGCTTAAGCAATTGGTCCCATTCCAAGACTAACCAAAGGCTTTGCCACAGGGGTGAACCATGGGTTTCTCCTAGAACTCCAGGCTGACTTATGTGGGCAAACATTTGATGGAAACAATATCAAGGTATCTCATAGATTTTTTTAAGGCCAGAAGAGATAATTATGATCATCTACTCCAAAGTCTTGTATAACACAGGCCATAGAATTTCACCCAGCAATATCGGTGACACTGGCAACTCCATCATCCAGGAAAGAGCTTAAAAAATAGCACTACCCTGGATGAGCACAGAGCCATGGCAAAGGAGGAGCTTCATTATAAATACATTAAAAGTTCTCTTTGTGGGGTATTTTTGTTCCAAGCCATTTAAACTGAAGTTGGGTAGCATAATGACCTTTTACTTCAAAAAGGAAAGGTGGGGGGCGGGGGGGTGGAATCCTAAATATTAACTGAAAATGGTGGCATTTAGGGGGAGTAAATGGCAGATATGAAAATCAAATAATATTTGTATAATGGGGGGAAAGAACCAATCATATATTCATCACTGGAATCCACAGAGCTTCTTATCTAACAAGATATGGCTGAATTCTTGTAAAAGTAGCAATAAAAGATTGACCTCATAGAGAATGGCCAAAAGATACATGTTAGTTCTTCTTTTCATTCTCCGCTCCCCTTCTTCATCAAATGCAGCTATTCATTTTTTAAAGAAGAAATGGATTATTACAGGGTTTCTCAAACTGGGGGTTGGGACCCCTCAGGGTGTCATGAGGTTATTACATGGGGGGTCACGATTTGTCAGCCTCTACCCCAAACCCTGCTTTGCCTCCAGCATTTGTAATGGTATTAAATATATAAAAAAGTGTTTTTAATTTATAAAGGGGGGTTGCACTCAGAGGCTTGCTATGTGAAAGGGGTCACCAGTACAAAAGTTTGAGAACAACTGGATTATTACTTACCTGAATGTTAAACTGTAGAAAGAACAAGAATTTCACTATAAAAATCAGCATTTAAAAGTGAGGGGAAATTGCTGATATCTTTCCTTAAAATATATTGATAAAGTAAATGCTTGTGTTTTAGAATGAATAATGTATGGGTTTCTCTAAGAAATAGCAGAGTGACAGTATAAGGGATAACATTCCTCTGGAGTCAGACCTACAGCGAGCTAACTGGCTGATTAGCCCCACCTGCTGCACCTGAGAAAAGAGCTGGAAATTTAACTGTCTGGTCCTCATGAAAGAGGGCAGCAGGAAGTGGAGGGTAGAGATTGTCACACTCTCCAGAAAGTAGAGGGGCCAGGAGTTGTGCCTCCATGGACAGGAGCTACAGCAGAGAGGAATTATTCTAGAAACCAAACAGATGGAAGGGAGACAGTGCAAAGTCCTTTATTATGGAGGCTCTGAGGTAAGAGCCAGGAAATTTTGGGATTGCTTGAGTTACTGGTGTGAGAGGCAGACTTGGGGAAGGGTCTGCTCAACCTGCACAGTCTTTGAGGGAGGAGTCTGTGTGGGTTTGATTTGTTTTGTTAAGAAGGCTTCAAAGAAAAAACAACTAATCCTGTTGGAAACTGGTTCCCGGGATTCTGTGAGACAGCCCTGACAGAATTACCCCAGGGAGTGAGCTAGCTCAGTAAGGGCAAAACCAGATCCAGCAGGAGGAGGGTGCCAGAAGATAGGCTCCAATCCTTTTCCAGTAGTACTGTATATAGAGTTTGCTGCAGTAGTTATCAAAATGCTAATTATTGGCATCAATCCTACAAGATTCTGGCTCCAGTCCAATAAACCATGTGCTTAAAATTAAGTCTGTGCTGGATCTGTTTCTTGCCATCCTCAGGGTGTCTGAGAAAGAAGCCACTTTTGTGTAGCAGACAACCCGTTTCTTTTCTTTTCTTTTTTGAATGTGTAACTTGAAAAAATGTTTTTACACTTTATACTGGTAAAACACTAAGGAAAGCCTTTATAAATGATATGTCAAGGTTTAATGAATTGGGTCCACAGGAAGCTAAGATTTGTTTCTATTTACTACACCAACTAGCACAAGCTGTACAGAATCTTCAGCACATCCTGTGTCAGGGGACTCTAAAAACACATTTCAGAATTACCAGGAGAGTACATATGAAACTAGAGCTTGAAAGTGGGATGGCCTGACAGGCCCTTCAAAATGGAGATAAGGATGGAAGTGTAGGTTGGTGGTGGGGGATGTGAGCAAATGCCTTTTGCACTGGCGTTCTACATTTTACAAGAATTTAAAGGGCAGGCCTTTTCAGGTCAATCTAAATGTAAATAAACATAAGAGATCTCCACATGGCTACTAGGGTTCTCAAAGGGACGTTTTAATGAATATTTTTTGTCTGTATTTCAGTAAGTATTGTAAACATAGTAAAAGGGGTGAAAATGTGGGCAGGCAGTCTATCAGGAACCCTTCGCTGGGATTCCTTCTGAGATTTATTACCAGTGGTAGCATTACAGCTTTTCACCTGATAAATGCTGTCCTTCTTTTACTTTTCTTGACTCCAGCAGCCTCCCTATCTAATCTCCACTGGCTCTAGACTTATAGTGAGAGGTCGGCTCCCAACCCTGGATGTTCTGTCATCCTGCTCTTTTTCGGATCCTGTGAAAACTTCCCCACAGCCTCATGCTTCCAGAGCCTTTCCTCACTGCCAAAGTCTCTCCCTGTGGCAGGGGAAGGGCACCAATAGTGGGAAGCTGCCAGACCCTTTCTCTGCTGCTGGAGTGTTTCGCTGTGGTGAGGAAAGGCTCCAGCAGCAGGGAGCTGCCAGAACCTGTCCTCAAGGGCTCCCCCTGCAAGAGCCTTTCCCCACTGACGGTCTTTTTCTGCAGCAGAGAAAGGCTCCAGCAGCGGAGAGGCAGCAGGACGCTACACAGCTAAAAATAGAAGCATAGTGGGGGGAGGCATGTCTTGAGAGATTAGACAGCCATGTAAGGTAAGTACTCTAGTACATATCCATGCCCTTCGGGCATGTCTTAATTTTATACACCTCACGATCTGCACTGCTATATATACACCTGTGCTAGGGGCTACACATGCCACCAAAAGAAGCATACGCTATGGGTACATCTTTTGGCTGTGTCATGTATAAATGCATATAGCCCCAGAGCATGGGCGTATACATATCCGTGTAGACGGTGAGGCCAGGCTTAGGTGAGTAGAGTAAAGACACGCCTGAAATGCGTGGGTGTGCACTGGAGTGCCTATCCTACACAGCTCTCTACTCGCCCCAGCTGCGCCTCCTCATCTGTGCTGTTATTTTTAGCAGTGCAGTGTCTTACTGCCTCCCTGCAGCTGGGGCCTTTCGCCTTTTCGCCGCCACCGGGAAAGACTCCAGGTTCTTCATTGTATTAGAATCATAGACTTTAAGGTCAGAAGGGACCATTATGATAGTCTAGTCTGACCTCCTACACAATGCAGGCCACGGAATCTCACCCACCAACTCCTGTAACAAACCCCTAACTTATGTCTGAGCTATTGAAGACCTCAAATCATGGTTTAAAGACTTCAAAGTGCAGAGAATCCTCCAGCAAGTGACCTGTGCCCCACGCTGCAGAGGAAGGCGAAAAACCCCGAGGGCCTCTGCCAATCTGCCCTGGGGGAAAATTCCTTCCTGACCCCAAATATGGGGATCAGCTGAACCCTGAGCATGTGGGCAAGACTCACCAGCCACAAACCCAGGAAACAATTCTCTGTAGTAATTCAGATCCCTCCCCATCTAACATCCCATCACAGGGCATTGGGCATATCTACCGCTAGTAGTAGAAGATCAATTAATTGCCAAAATTAGGCTATCCCATCATATCATCTCCTCCATAAATTTATCAAGCTTTGTCTTGAAGCCAGATATTTCCCTCCTTCCCCCTGTTCCTCTTTAACAGTCTCTCTGTGTGATTTTCATTTCTACTCCCCCCTGCATCATTTTTTTTTGTCTTCTCCTCTTTGTGTGGTTCTCTCCTAGTCACTGAACAAACCCAGTATAATTTCATACTTTCAATTTTATTATTTCATTTCATATAAGTGCATAAGCAGTATGTTAAATGAATGTTATTTAAGTTACAAAATCAAATGCTCAAAAGTTACGAAATGCCAGATTTATGGTTGCCTGTGAAACCGTAATTTGTCCTATTTGTGCATTCATCCAATGTGCTGAATGAAGCAGGATCCTAGAGAAAAAGTAGTTTGTGGTGGTGTAATTAAAGACTGTATCATAATGGATATGCATGAAAGTGAAATTGAGGTTGCACCAGCACACAAGTGAGAGAAGGGAGATGGTAACTTTTTTTAACTCTTTACAACTCAGCTAAATGTGAATGGAATTTCACGTGACAAAGAAGAGTCACTTCTGGAGTCTGACGGCTTTTCCTCAGCTGAATATGAAAGGCCTACTGCTAACAATGTAGGTGTTTAATGTTTCTCAAAGAAAAGCTTGCAGGAATCTTTTAAAATGGAAAGTTGTAGGCAATCTAAATAAAGGGTTTCTAACAACTGCCTTCATGATATTATACAAATTACGTTAAAATATTTTAAGGTAGCAAACTTGACAAAATAATACATGATTGTGTAATTATGACTGTACCATAGTATATATGAATAAGGGGGTAGAATTAAGATTGCACAGATAATCATAATTCTGGTGTTTCCTAACTTTTCACTTTATTTGCACTTTGCAATCTTAATGTTCTTAGAACAGTATTTTGTACTTTCCTAGGCTTAACAAAAAAAGTTCACTGAAAAAAACAGAGATTCCATGATGTAGCATCATACTGGCTCACCACATGATTCATCAGCAAGGTTGGAACCTTTAGATCCACCACAGAGACTTCTGCCACTTGAGCTAACAGAATAACCGGTAGCCGTTATGGATTGTCATCTTCTATGTGGACCAGCACTAGAGGGAGATGAGAGACTCACTTTGCCATGGACAGGTGTCTGCTGACTGCAATGGAACTGAGTTCTGCTCCAGGCTTTGGAGGGGAATGTTCCTTAGTGAATACAGACTCTCCTGCCCATTTCCCCCTCCCCACCCCAGGCTCGACTCCTTCTCCCCTACCCCTCCAACCTGTCCGCATCCCCAGTCTTGCCTCTTCCCCACCAGTAGCTTCTTGTCCCAGTCCTATTCTCGTTGCCTTCCCAGTCTCCATTCCTCAGTTTTCTCATCCCAGTTCTAGTCTCCTTGCCCATTCAGTTCTATTTACCCACTCCAGGCTTTCTATCCAAATCCCAGTGACCCAGCCAGTCCGAGTTTTCCCCAACCAGCTCCTTGTCCGATCTATCTCTCCACATCCTTCCCACTGGCTGCCAATCATAGGCTCCCTTCCTGGGCTTCTCACCTTATCTGAATCTCTCCTCTACTCCTTTCCTGGCTCCTTGTCCCAGTCCCTTTGCCAAGTTAGTCCCAGTTCTCCATCTTGTCAGATCTGTTTCCTCTCCCCACTGCCTATGCTTCCCTTCATGCTGGTTCCTAGTCCCACTACCCCTTAGCTCCTCATCCAGTCTTACTGTCTCCCCTCCTCCCTCCAACCAACTGACTTGGGTCCCCCTTCTTTCTCTCACTGGCTTTCAGACACCCTTGTTTCACTCCTCAACCCCCAACCCCGGCACCCAGTCCCCTTGCCCAACCAGTCCCGGTTTCTCTTACTCTTTATTACAGTCCGGTCCCATTCCTTGTCCCAATCTACTCTTTTCACATCTCCCGGTCTGGCTTTTGTCCCCACCGCACTTGACTCAGACAGCATTCTCTTGCACGCTATCTGGGTGACAGCAGGGGGATCATTGAGCAGACAGGAGACATTGGCCCTACTCTGGCCTACAGCAGCCATTACGGAGAAAGTTCCCTACTGTGAATTCCCCAGGGGGCATAAAGCTGGCAAGTTAGCTCTTACACCTTCTTTTTTCTGCAGCATGCATGTTGTGGATGAGGAGAGCAGGGAGGAGGAGTGGCTGCAGTTCAATGCGCTCTGGCAATTTTCAACTGGCATATGGTCCCTTACGGGGCCATTGCCAGCCAGTGCAAATTAGAGCGTCCTGAGCCAGGGATTTACAGAGAATCAGGGAGACCCTTTGGGAAGCAGTAGAGAAAATTCTGCCTGTATGTTTGCCTCAACAATGTGGTCCAGTAACTTTGTTCATCTAAGTGATGCATCACAGCCTTCAATATAGGAAATCTTTTTAGTTTGCTCCAGTTCCAGAAATCAGACATGAGAAATGTAGTGAATGGGCAATTCAAAACCACATTGTGGCATCTGGTTCTGAACATCACTCAACTGATTCTGATTGGTAAGGGCATTTAAACAGAAGGAGGGAGGAGACTCATTACTAATTGCTCTACAAGTAAAAAAGAAAATAGCTGCTGCAACTGCAGGCAAAACGCTATGAAATTGTATTTTAATACTTTTGTGACACTAAAGGAGAACATTAAAATGCTTTTATACGAAAGAAACTGTCAGTCTGAGAAATCTCATTTTTTCTTAATACAATTGTATAACTATCTTGTTTCCCTAATATTTACCCTACAGTTTATTTCACTATAGACATAAATTATGCTGGTAGCTGGAGAGCTCTTAACAAGTGAAAGTGACACAGACAGGGAGACTAGCTCATCAGTTCTTTTCTCCCCAGAACTCATGGCTCTCATTTTAAGTCATATCACATTAATTTATTTTTCTTTCACAAATTATTTTTAGTCCAAGTTCCTTCAGATTGATGTGTGAAGTTATAAAACAAGACAGGTGCATGAACTCCATCCCTTACTTTTCGGTGGTATGTCTGAACATTTTACCAGTGGAGAAAACTGCCGGCAGTGAGATTTCTGCAGCAGGATTTTGCAGCACCTCTTAGGAAGGATGTTTGTACGATTAATAATGGTTGTTGAAAATTCAGGATATGAATCAGCCTCTCTATCCTGTTGATTGGCTCTGATTCATTATGCCAAGAAAAACAATGTAGTTTTGAAAATCACTAGTAATGATTTAAAGCCACATTCTTGTGATAGGTGATAACTATAGTCCAAGAGAAAGGAAGCTTCTGTTTGGAGCTGATTAAATATACTAACTGATATCACATGCTAAGGTATTACAGTTCTTTGGACAAGCGACTTCTGCTTCTTATGCCTGTATTAATTTAGCTGTTAAATGACAGGCATAATCACTGGGAATGGAATGTTCCCAATCAGAAAAACCCCTCATTGTGTTGATGTGCAACCTGGTATAAACGCAGAACCCTATCTGACAAATAGATGCTGCCTTTATGCTGAATTACCTTGGGTCAATAATAGATCTGTGATTGTACTCCACAAGGTAGGTATTTTTTGAGCAGTCTTTGACCACAACAATTTATGTCTGTTTTCCCCTTGGAAATAAGATTTATTTGGAGTAAAGTAGGATGTAAACATTCCATTAGCCTCCTGACATACAGTTTCATTGTCCCTTTCTCTTACCTTTTTATCCATGGAAACTTTCCTAGTCGTTCTTAGCTACTGACTCCTGTGGCTTCTGCTGCATACACGCTGACTCCTTAATTAAAATTGCATGCCAGGAAGTAACTGCCAGCTGAATCCATCCCTCCTACTGTTGCATTCTGTCAGCTCAGGGATATTTTGGTGGGGGGGGAGGGGAATGTCAGTGGCTGTTTCTGAAACTAAATTTTGGAAACTGGAAAATGTATGTTGTGTGAAGATTAAATCAGGAAAATATCATAGCTTATTACACAACAAAAATGACTACTGTGAAGGTATAGAGTATTTTCTGAGTTATGAATATGCAAAAGAACATCAGGGGAAAAATAATAAGGAAGATGCTAACCTGATGGCTGATCTTGTGAAATCTTCCCACTAGGAGCAGTACTATCCACTTTGACTCTTTCTATATTCTATCCTCGGACCTCCTGTATATTGGTAGTACCTTTTTGCGATCGGGTGGCCAGAACAGAACACAGAATTCCAGAGGAGAGGATACAGCTGATTTATATAATGGCATTAGGGTATTTTCTATCCTGCTGGGTAGCCACTCTGTCTGTTTCCTCTCCTTTTCTTTTTCTGTGATCATCACGCCACATTGATAGGAGGTTTTTTTCATTTGACTGTCTATGACTATATTGAGGTCTTAACTGTAGACATTCAGGATAAGTTAGAACTGAGCAATGTGTTTTAAGTAGATCAAAATGTCTCCTTCCACTGTGAACTACCTTTCATTCTGCCTCTGTCTCTCGTCCCCATTCCATTCCCTACATTCTCCCATTTTGCTCTGTGAATCCATCATGCCCTGTGTTCCCCATTCTGTCTCCCCCCACATTCACCTGGTAGGATAGACAACCGGGGTGGCAGGCTTGTTAATTTTTGGTGGTGCCCAGAATGGGTCCAAGTCCTGCCCCTCCCCACCACCACCACACATACACACCTGCCTTGTAAGCTGATAGATATTTTTTTAAATAGTGTAAAAATGGACTGTAAGCATTTAACAGTTTCCCTATATTGCACAATATCACTATCATAAGAGAAAAATTTTTAACTAAGAATATCAACTTCATTAATACTCTTTTGAATACGGAAACAACCAAGTACTCTTGGATCAATAACCCTCAAAAGCAAATACTTTCTAAAATTAAAACAAAATGTAGCCCCTTCTTTTGTGATGTTCTTCAGGAGGCAGCAAACCCTTTTCATCGTTATTCGATGGGGGATGGGGCTGCCCCTTCCCCAGAGTGGGGAAGAAGTGGTGACCGCAGGCAAGGGGACAAGACTCCAGGAAGCCCCCTCTGAGTTGTCTCCCGGTGAGTGGTGGGTTGGGGGGCTGCCCCGCCCTCCCTCCACAGGCACAGCAGCCTCCTCAGCCTGTCGCCAGCGCTGCTCCCTTTGTTGTAGCCAGCAGCGGCCAGCAAGGGAGCACAGCGGAATGGCAGGGCAGCTGTCCAGGGCACAGGCAGGTATGCTCCGGGGAAGGCGTGTGAGGGCTGCAGGCGGAGCCGGTGGAGAGACCCAGCTGTGAACATTGGTGGAGTTGGGACCCCAGGCCCTGAATATTGCTGGAGCACGGGCCCAGAGGGCCTAAATGACTCATCGCCCCTGTAGACTAATGGATTCTTCTGTGTCCACCTCCCTGTTCGGCTGGAAGCTCTGATCGGTTGGCTTGGATCTAGATAGAATATGGAGCACTTAATCTGGGAGCATAATGGAGTTAAATCTCATTCCGTGGCTTATACAAGCCTGCCACCCCTGGTTGTCTGTCCTATCAGGTGGATGTAGCCCATTCCCAACAGTTGACAAGAATGGGTGAATATCCCCAGAGGGAAAATTTTATTTTTTGTAGTGACCCTGCCACTCCCAGTCTTTATTCAGGCCTAATAAGATGGTGTCAAGACTGGGAGTGGCTGGGTCACTACAAAAAATAAAATTTTCCCTCTGGGGATATTCACCTATTCTTATCAACTGTTGGGAATGGGCCACATCCACCCTAATTGAATTGGCCTTGTTAGCACTGACCCCCAACTTGGTAAGGCAACTCACATCTTTTCATGTGCTGTATATTTATACCTGCTTACTGTATTTTCCACTCCATGCGTCTGATGGAGTGTAAGCATTTAACAGCTTTATATCCCACAAAAGCTTATGCCCAAATAAACTTGTTAGTCTCTAAGGTGCCACAAGGGTTCCTTATTGTTTTTGCTGATACAGACTAACACGGCTACCACTCTGAAACCTGTCACCATGCAAGGCACTGAATTGAGCCATATAAAGTGGAAATCCATCAACTTCATGAAAAAACTCATGCAAATACAGACAGACATCATCTTCCTTTCCAAATGCAAACAGATGGACATCATACCAAAAGGACTGAAGGTAAAAAATCCATTACAATCAACATACCACACAGACTATGGTGAGAGATTATGCCACGCACTCTCAAAGAAACTGCAGAACCTAAGGATCAACATCCTATACAGCAAACAGGAAAAGATCAAGAATGAGCTCTCAAAACTGGAGACTCTCATAAAAAAACAACCTTCCACACAAACTTCCTTGTGGCTGGACTTTAAAAAAACTAGACAAGCCATTTACAACTTTGCTTCTCTACAAAGGAAAAGGGACACTAAAGTATCTAAACTCCTACATGCCACAGGGGCCACAACAGTGGTACCCTTAACTCACCCAAAAATATTGTTTATCTATACTCTTAGGACAGACTCTTCTGCTGGGCTATCTCAGGGCCTCTCCTTCTGCCCCACCATCCCCATGAACATGATACACTTCTGCAGTGACCTGGAATCCTAATTTCTCCATCTCTGACTCAAGAAATATTTCCTCCACATCACTGAACAGCACACTAACCCACAGAAACCTTCTTCATCTTGTAGCGTTGGTTGGGATTCTTCATGGACTCCTCCTGATGGTTGAAACCACAGACTGGACTTCTACATAGAGCGCTTCCACTGATGTGCATGAGCTGAAATTGTGGAAAAGCAGCATCATTTGCCCCATAACCTCAGCCATACAGAACACAATGCCATCCACAGCCTCAGAAACCACTCTGACATTATAATTAAAAAGGCTGGTGCTGTACTCAGGGTATGAACAAGAGGCTGCTAGGCAACTCTCTGACACCACATTCTACAGGCCATTACCCTCTGATCACACTGAGGGGTACCAAAAGAAACTGCACCATCTTCTCAAGAAACTCCCTGAAGAAGCACAGGAACAAATCTACACAGACACACCCCTAGAGCAGCAACAAGGGGTATTCTATCTGCTACCCAAGGTCCATAAACCTGGGAATCCTGGACGCCCAATCATCTTGGGCATTGGCACCCTGACGGCAGGATTGTCTGGCTATGTGGACTCTTTCCTCAGGCCCTACGCTACCAGCACTCCCAGCTATCTTCAAGACACCACTGACTTCCTGAGGAAACTACAATCCATTGATCTTCCAGAAAACACCATCCTAGCCACTATGGATGTAGAAGCCCTCTACACCAACATTCCACACAAAGATGAACTACAGGCCGTCAGGAACGGTATCCCCGATAATGACACAGCAAACCTGTTGGCTGAGCTTTGACTTTGTCCTCACCCACAACTATTTCAGATTTGGGGATTATTTATACCTACAAGTCAGTGGCACTTCTATGGGTACCTGCATGGCCCCACAGTGTGCCAACATTTTTATGGCTGATTTAGAACAATGCTTCCTCAGCTCTTGTCCCCTAGCACCCCTACTCTACTTGTGCTACATTGATGACATTTTCATCATCTGGACCCATGGGAAGGAAGCCCTTGAGGAATTCCACCAGGATTTCAACAATTCAACCTACCATCAACCTCAGCCTCTTGACCCACACAAGAGATCCACTTCCTGGACACTACAGTGCAAATAAGCAATGGTCACATAAACACCACCGTATACCGGAAACCTACTGACCACTATACTTACCTACATGCCTCCAGCTTTCATCCAGGCCACATCAGACGATCCTTATCTATAGCCAAGCCCTAAGATACAACCGCATTGTCTCTGTCTGAGGGATTGGAGCAAAACACCTACAGGATCTCTATCAGGCATTCTTAAAACTACAATACCCACCTGGGGAAGTGAAGAAACAGACTGACAGAGCCAGAAGGGTACCCAGAAGTCCCCTACTACAGGACAGGCCCAACAAAGAAAGTAACAGAATGCCACTAGCCATCACCTACAGCCCCCAACTAAAACCTCTCCAGCACATCATCAAGGATCTACAACCTATCCTGAAGGATGATCCCTCACACTCTCAGACCTTGGGAGACAGGCCAGTCCTCGCTTATAGACAGCCCCCCAACCTGAAGCAAATACTCACCAGCAACTACACACCACAAAACAGAAACACTAACCCAGGAACCAACCCCTGCAACAAACCCCTTTGCCAACTCTGTTCACATATCTATTCAAGGGACACCATCACAGGACCCAACCACATCAGCCACACCATCAAGGGTCATTCACCTGCACATCTACCAATATTATATGTGCCAGCAATGTCCCTCTGCTATGTACATTGGCCAAACTGGACAGTCTCTATGCAAAAGAATAAATGGACACAAATCAGACATCAAGAATTTTAACATTCAAAAACCAGTAGGAGAGCACTTCAATCTCCCTGGACACTCAATAACAGACTTAAAAGTGGCCATTCGTCAACAAAAAAACCCCTCCAAAAACAGACTTCAACGAGAAACTGCAGAAATGGAATTATTTTGCAAATCTGACACCATCAAATTATGCCTGAATAAAGACTGGAAGTGGCTGGGTCACTACAAAAAATAATTTCCCCTCTGTTGATACCCACCTTTTTGTCAACTGCTGGGAATGAGCCAGATCCACCTTGATTGAATTGACCTTATTAGCACTGACTCCCCACTCGGTAAGGCAACTCCCATCTTTTCATGTGCTGTGTATTTATACCTGCCTACTGTATTTTCCACTCCTGATTAAGTGGGTGTTATCCCATGAAAGCTTAAGCCCAAATAAATTTGTTAGTCTCTAAGGTGCCACAAGGACTCGTTGTTGTTTTTACTGATACAGACTAACATGGCTACCACTCTGAAACCTATCTCCATCCAGGAAAGCACTACTAGACACATTGTCACACTGATCCTTGCCTGTGTCGCAGTCTCACATCACTGTACAAGGCACGCAGCTAACCAAATACTGGCATGGTGGGGAGCATCTGGTCTTTGTGCACAAGCATTTGATTAGCTAAAGGATTGATTTGGGAGCACATGGTACTTCACGCATTCCAAGACCTATCCAGGCCCAGTAGGGGAGGGTAGTTTTGGATGTGCACAATCATCCCAGAGCCATTCTATTGCTTGATAATTTGCCCTCTTGACAGTAGGTTTAAATGCACGTCTTGTGGTGGCAATTTTTCTCCAGTTGTCTGCTTTTTGGAAAACATCCACCAACATAGCTCTGCAAGTGTTGTAATGTTGGTCTTCAAATAGTAAACTTGGCATGTGATTGCCTCTAGTGCCTTTATGACACCGTCGGTAACTGTATCAGCCATTCTGGGCACCTTCAGAGTGAGAAGAGAGTCTTTTGATGCTGAATCAAATGCTTTACAGTAAGATAACTTTTGGTCTTTCAGTCAATCCTCCAGTTGTGTCACATCCTGAAAGGGTGTGGAAACCTGGCAGTGCAGTGATATTTTAATAGTCCAAGTAATAGGAATGTATCTCTTAGGAATATACAGCAAAGATGTTCCCCAGCAGTGGGCACAAAAACAGAATCTTGAGGAAGTCTTGGGTAGCGTTTCATAGAGAGCACTAAAACATCTGTGTCTTGTGCAAAAATCTAGAGTTTAGTAGCTCCTCTCTTTGTGGTATTGACGACATGCAAGATCATTTTAGTGTCATAGAATATCAGGGTTGGAAGGGACCTCAGGAGGTCATCTAGTCCACCCCCCTGCTCAAAGCAGGACCGATCCCCAATTAAATCATCCCAGCCAGGGCTTTGTCAAGCCTGACCTTAAAAACTTCTAAGGAAGGAGATTCCACCACCTCCCTAGGTAACGCATTCCAGTGTTTCACCACCCTCCTAGTGAAAAAGTTTTTCCTAATATCCAACCTAAATCTCCCCCACTGCAACTTGAGACCTATACTCCTTGTTCTGTCATCTGCTTCCACTGAGAACAGTCTAGAGCCATCCTCTTTGGAACCCCCTTTCAGGTAGTTGAAAGCAGCTATCAAATCCCCCCCATTCTTCTCTTCCGTAGACTAAACATCCCCAGTTCCCTCAGCTCTCCTCATAAGTCATGTGTTCCAGTCCCCTAATCATTTTTGTTGCCCTCCGCTGGACTCTTACTAATTTTTCCACATCCTTCTTGTAGTGTGGGGCCCAAAACTGGACACAGTACTCCAGATGAGGCCTCACCAGTGTTGAATAGAGGGGAACGATCACGTCCCTCGATTTACTGGCAATGCCCCTATGTATATGCCATTGGCCTTCTTGGCAACAAGGGCACACTGTTGACTCATATCCAGCTTCTCGTCCACTGTAACGACTAGGTCCTTTTCCGCAGAACTGCTGCCTAGCCATTCGGTCCCTAGTCTGTAGCGGTGCATGGGATTCTTCCGTCCTAAGTGCAGGACTCTGCACTTGTCCTTGTTGAACCTCATCAGATTTCTTTTGGCCCAATCCTCTAATTTGTCTAGGTCCCTCTGTATCCTATCCCTACCCTCCAGCGTATCTACCTCTCCTCCCAGTTTAGTGTCATCTGCAAACTTGCTGAGAGTGCAATCCACACCATCCTCCAGATAATTTATGAAGATATTGAACAAAACTGGCCCCAGGACCGACCCTTGGGGCACTCCACTTGATACCAGCTGCCAACTAGACATGGAGCCATTGATCACTACCCGTTGAGCCCGACAATCTAGCCAGCTTTCTATCCACCTTATAGTCCATTCATCCAGCCCATACTTCTATAACTTGCTGGCAAGAATACTGTGGGAGACCATGTCAAAAGCTTTGCTAAGTCAAGGAACAACACGTCCACTGCTTTCCCCTCATCCACAGAGCCAGTTATCTCGTCATAGAAGGCAATTAGATTAGTCAAGCATGACTTGCCCTTGGTGAATCCATGCTGACTGTTCCTGATCACTTTTCTCTCCTCTAAATGCTTCAGAATTGATTCCTTGAGGACCTGCCCCATGATTTTTCCAGGGACTGAAGTGAGGCTGACTGGCCTGTAGTTCCCAGGATCCTCCTTCTCCCCTTTTTTAAAGATGGGCACTACATTAGCCTGACTTAGGGAAACTATGTCAGCTGACTTTGTTACGAATTATACCTGACAGGTCACGCACAAAAACTGCTGCGAATTATACCCGATAGGTCACGCACAGTTTGAGTCTAGGCTGAGGCACATGAACAAAGTCCACAACTGCAGAGTTCCCAAAGATACTAAGTTTATTACGCTCGAGCGTGGTGCCCCCCTGCTAATCAGGAGGGGACCCCGAATGCAGGTTATACAGAGATTATATACCTTTTAGCAAAGCATGTTGCCCTCATGCATCGGAAACCTTAGCCAATAGACAAACCCTTCCCTTATTTACCACCTATTTCTGCTAAGTTCATTCCTTGTGCTAAAGCATTACTTCAACTACACAACATGGTCCTAAAGCAATGCACCAGTAGCCTTTCTTATCAGGATGGGAGGCTCACATCAAGGCCAGGAGGCAGGGAGTTAGGAACAGACAAAGAACAAAAACTGGAAGTCGAGACAGTCTGGTAACTAGGGGGTGGAGGGGTTCACAGGAATGCAGTATCTAAGGAACACTCCTCCTGGTGCATGATGTGCTTGCTTTTAGACAATGGTGGGCCCCAAACCAAAATGGAGTCGCATATACTAACTTTTCCTTAACAACTTAGGGAAACTATGAAGAAACTCCACTGAACAGTAAGAGGCAACAACTTCATCATGCCCTGCAATGACAAAATTCTTCAAGCAATTTGAATGCTGGAGCATTTTTCCTGCAAGGTATGCATTTAATTCATCCTTTGTGGGAATATGTGACAGTAGCTTCTTCATTATAACATTGGAGATGTCTGTGGAGCCAATGTTTTTTGTACTGGACAAGTGCAATACCATGGAGTCTCTTCTTTCTGGTAATATTTTTAATTGAGTCCTGTGCATACCTGTCAGACATTAGGTGGACTTTTTCATAGGTCCAGTATTTTCTCGGTAGCCTCATAATGAAGTGTTCTGCTAAGATTTGGCTGGTGAGTTTCTGATTGGCTAGAGCTTGTACCTCAGCTATACCATCTATGACTGCTGCTCTGAAAGGCCTTGGGCATAAGATACTGGTCACACTGTCAGTAGATACTGGCTTAGGAAGACCAAACAAGATGTGGAATAGTTTGCTTTTCAACTGGCTCATATGCATTGTTCCATTCCATTTGAACATTGATCATGTACCATGGAGAACTCTCATGGAGAGCTTTTACTTTCTCAAAGTCTCACCTTGATCAACATCACACTGAGATCTGGACGCTATCAGGAGACCAGCAAACAATAACCTGTCTGCAGTTACCTCTCTAACAGTTCCTATCACCTTCACTCTGACTTTCTGCTTTGTATTTGAGCACAGGTTTAGCATGTTCATCTTGACTGCAGCCCATACATTTATGGAGACTGAAGTGCATGATTGGTATTAGGGGAACCCGAGCCCTCCCATTCCTCCTCCTGCTTGCCCAGAAACCAATCAGGTGTGCACCCTGGGCCAGGGTGTCACCTACCCTACTTCCTAGGTTACTTCCTACTGCATCTCTGCCTCACCAGAGGCATGATGAAGGCCTGGCCAACAGCCTGCAATGTGTCCCCTCAGAAGGGAGACAGGAGGGTCCCCTCCCTCCTAATGAACCGATGTTTTGCTGTCTCTTCTGTGTTGACTAGCAGCTCTGAATTGAAGCTTAGTTTAGGACAGTGCGGGGATCCTACTGGATTTCTGCAGGAACTACAAGGGCAGGTCTGCTCCCTGGCGCTGACTGAGCTGTCCTGTGCTCTTTTAAGCTCCCCCTCCATTTAGAAAACATCCAGAAAGTGCAGCTGGGCAGAGCCTCCTGTGACCAGACCAGCTCCTCAACCCTCTGTTGCCCAGCGTAAGGTTTGTACACCCCATCACAGGAATTCATCCCACCCATGCTTAATGTTTTGTTTGAAATTCAGTGGAGTTCTGGAGCTGTTGCGAAAAACTCGGGAAGAGCATTTGGATGCTGGGTTATGCCCGCCCAGCCACCCACCCACTCCAACAACTTTAACTGCTCTTTTTTTGTGTTCTAGGGCTTCAACTGAACCAAGTGCACAGAAGGGAAATGTTGACCTTTTAACAACCCAATTCCTTTTAGAAATTCTTCCCATGAGTCTGGGTCAGACTTTTCTGTGCCTCTTATTTCTGGGAGGCACTAGGCAATCATCACTGAAGAGTTAGTGAAATACTTTTTTGCTTTAGATTTAACCAAATCTTCAGGTGCTGCAAAGGTTCAAATTCTAATTAGCAGTCCTAACAGACTGAGTAAAGAGCAGCAAAGACTCTACCATCTTCATGCATTGCTGCACCATCCTGAAAGTGGATTTTGTTGCAGATTCAAGCTCATTGAATTGCTTGATCTGTTCTGTGATATTGCAGCTCTCCATTGTAGGCAATTGAGTTGTCTTCGAGTTCAGTGAGGGTGGAGTGTACACCGGATGTGTGGAACTGTTCTTTCAAGTCCTGTACTCTTTTTAGGAAATGATTCCAAACACTTCAGTTCGCTGTTCAAAGAAGAAATATTGTGGCATAATAAACAAAGCTGATAACCAATACTGCTGACCTGTTTCTTTTCTGCCAATGATGGCAAATCAGCTTGAGGCACTCCTTCCATTTATAGTAATCTGTGACATTCAAAACATTAATCAGGTTTCATGTTGTGAGCATTAACTGACACAGTACTGTCAGTTGCAGACCACAGTTTAACTTTGTGAGGGCTGTACGTGTTTATTATAAAGTTGATTTTTTTTAAACTTTTTATACATTTTTGAATATATAGCAATGTAATTGTTCTAGGTTTGTTGTGTTTAGTACCAGGGTGTTTGAGGGAGAAAGGGCTTTCAAATGGTACCAAACTTGACCCTTTTCTGATCACATTATCAACATTTCCTCCAAATGAGAGAACTGGGAGCTAGGGGGAAGGGAGGCAGTCCCCACACCAGGCCACAGAATGTGACACCATTGTCATTATGATTCTGTGGATTTTCACAGATCAAATGACACCTGACTTACCTCTCTATCACTAATTTGCCCACAGAGTTACATATGCTCCCAGACTGAGTGGGAGCAGAGAAAGCAGCAGGCTGGCTGTAATCCAGCAATGTTGAGCCCTGGTAGTGAAGAGGAGGAAGTGAGGGATAACCCCGGTTGCCTGCAGCTTCAGTGGATGCATAAGAATACAGCATGCAAGTGAGCAGGTGTGATGGGGAGGGAGAGTCAATAGCACCAATCTCACATGAGGTGTGTAAAACTTGGCAGCACTGCAGGTCTAGGCAGTGGGAAGAAAGGGACTGGTTGTAGACATTTACTCCCAGGTAAAACAGCTATGTGTCCCTGAAAATAGGAAAGTCCCAGGGAAGGAGACTAAGAATTCAAACCCTCCACCAGAGAGAGAAGAGGGCAGGCAGACAAAAGCTCCTCCTGTCCTTCCAGGAAACTAGTCAAAATATCTGTATTCCCCAGCTTGTCTGTTTCCCTTTGTAAGTCATGTGCTCTTTGAAAGCTCTCCAAAGAGCTGTGAGGCTCCAAGAGAGGCAGGTACCTTCTGCTCTGAATCCCTTCTGTCTTACTGCTGCCTGTATGGTCCCAAAAGTCATCTTGGGTGAAAAGAAAACAAGGTATTTCATTAGCTTCTTGGTTGTAAAATGAAGTAAAGAAAAGGGGAGCAGGGGAAGGAAGAGAGATGGGGCTCTTTATTCTCTCTATTATATTATGTTTTCTAAATGAACAGGCAGAGGAAGGACTTTTCTTCAAGGCTGTCTAGAGTAGCCTTGATCATGTGAAGACTTTGTTGTCTTGAGGAAAACTGAGTCTCTGAAACCTGTTTAGCCTTGACATGATGAAACCTCATGTTTTATAGCTTCCTATACAATTTCACCATTGATTTATTTTTAAAGAAACATTGTTTCCCGTAGGAGGTTTCTTGGGTTTTCTTTTTTTACCAAAGCACAGAGAAGCAAAAAAAGCAAAGTTAAGAATCCAGCTCTTCTGAGACAATCTTAAATTCAGGTTTCTTATTCAAAACTGCCATGGAGGAATGTAAGACAACCATCATACAATGGTCAAGATTCAGTGCTAATACTGTGACACTTTGGCAGTTCAACCATACCCAGTAAGGGGTTGTGTCCCTGCCTGCCCTGTAACCGTGGGTGCTTCTGTGCTGTGCAGATTTGGCTCAGCGCCCTGCCACCAGCATCCTGCTTACAGCACAATGATCTCACCTTGGCTTCCACCAGCCTGGATCTACCTTGCAAGGTGACCTCCAGTCCTGAGTGTACCCAAAATCGCCTCCTCTTCAGTGCTCAGCGCCTTGCACTGTAGCATACTCAAAGCCTTGGCTGCTTCTTTTTCTAGAGAAGGTACACAGCACCAGCCTGTTAGTTTGGCTGAGGATTTTAGTCTTCAGTTTGAAACACTGCCCTGAGATGGTTGTGTAACAAATAAGATTGTTATTAATAAAAAACAGATATTTAAGTAATCTAAAGTAGAAGGAATTGGGATACAAATGGTTACAGACAAACACAAATAAAAATACACTTCTAAGACTAAAACCTAACTTAACACACTAAAGCCTTTTGTTCAGAATAATTTTCTCACCACCGTTGTTCTTCCAGCATGGCTGGCCAGTCTTTGGCCAGCATCCACCACGGAGCTCAAAGCATTGGGTTTCTTTGTCTCCTCAAATGAAAGATGCCAAAGGAGCTTTCTCTCTACTTGTATTCTCAATGTTTCTTTGTTTTCAAAGTCAAGATGCCCTCCTAGAGGCTCAGCTTGTCATATCTACTAGGGAGCAGATGCCACGTTAATATTTGCAGTCTCCTCCCCACATCATGATAGTTACGTGGCGTGACACAGGGCCAGAAAGGGTTCCACAACTTGCAGGCTAATTAACCCAGATTAACCTTTAGATACATATTACGAGATAATGTTTGTGTTTTTGTGAGTTTACCTATATATTGTTAGAGGTTGATAATATAATCAAACAGTTCCTGTCTATTACTGTATTCTGGTAATTCAGAGATCAAAAGGAGATATTAACATTTTTAGTGAACTGTGATTGTAGTGATATCAGTATCTTCATTTCTCTTTTGAAGTATATAGCAAACTACCTGTAAATGACAACAGATGGGCAATTGCCTTATGTTACTCATAATTATTTGTGTATATGTAACCCTTCTGCCGGTCAGAGTCAGCAGCAACAAGGGCCGGGTTCAGTATCTAGGGATTCCATTCCAATAACACAATGCAAAACTGGCTCGAGCCCACACCCAGTGACCTGGGACAAATATATACCACCCCCGCTGGGTGTCTCCAAGAGGCAATACTTCCTCTCTCGCAAGCACAGAGTGTAGCAAAAGCCTTTTAATAACAGAGAGAAACAATGTGGCATTATATTGGGGAAACACCACCAACAGGATTCATAACACAACCCATGAGCAAAAACCCCACCCCAAGCAAATTGGGGCATGTCCTTTCCCTTTGGTTCTTGAGTCCAACAACCCAAAATCACCCAAAGTCCCAAAAATCCAACAACCCAAAAGTCTCTGTCCCTGGTCAGGGCAGCCCCAGAGGTCAAAAGTTTATCTGCAGAGTTTTACCTTCCAACCTGGGTGGAGATGGGGGTGGTTAAGGGGCACCTTACATGGTCCAAAGCTGATTGCCCCACCTCTCCATAGGGCTCCTCTCCGCTTTGCTTCACCAGCCGTCCCACAAATCGCTCCGCTCTGCAAGCCACCCCCATGAGCTGCTCCAGTCATCCAACTAACTGCTCTGCTCCAGCAGCCGCTCTGCTCTGCCAGTCATCCCGCCAATGGCTCTGCTCCACCAGCCGCTCCACTCTGCCAGCCATCCCACAAACTGCTCCGCAATATATCTTCAGGCTCCCCAGGTACTTAACACAACACTCAGTGATTTCAGCTCTTAGTAAGTTTAGCTCTTTTGTGATTTCAGCTTGTAGTAGGGGAGCCTCACTGTTGGTGTACTATTGGCCCAAAGTGAATTCAACTCAGCAACTAGACTTCTAATAGAATCAAAATTAGCTCTGATATTCCACAGTGGAGAGAGGAGGAAGCACAATTAGCATGTAAGGCCCTCACCAGGCAGCCCATACCACCAAGTATTAACACCTGTCCCTAGCCTCTCTCTCTCTCTTCACTGGGTTTTGGAACCTATGACCCTTGCCTAGCAAGTGCTGCTTAGTTGACGGTGAGTCCCTCCATCATAACAAAAGGCCAAGTACAGTTCCACTGTCCTTGATTCACATAATCAGGATAATAACAGTTTATACCTGCCCCAATAACAGAAAAACTGGGGCTCCTGCAGCAGCCAAAGTGACCATCTAGGCAGGGTGGGTGTGCCTATGCAAATGAGATCAGCCCCTGAAGTTCTTTTCCACAACCCACCATGACTCGCCACCAGATGTCAGGGTAGAGCTCATCCTGACTCTGCTTACATATATATAGGACATAGGAGGTCTACTTCAAAGCTAGGATAATTGCGTATTGCTCACCCAAGGACTGTATGCTGGTAAGGGGCTGCCTGGGAACTATATACATATATATATATCCTTTCATCTCAAATCTGCTTATGCTTCATCAGGGGAAGCTTGAGCAACAAGATTGAGGTATCCAGTTCCATTCTGGATCACCCTGATATTGAACGTTGGGCTGAACCTATGGGACTAATTCTGAAAGAACTCTTCTTCAACTCTAAAGCTCTCCATCTCTACTATGAAACTGACCGAAGAACTCTCTTCATGTCCGTATGTATCTTTTAACTAATACAGTCTCTTTTCTTTTTAAATAAATTTTAGTTTAGTTAATAAGAATTGGCTATAAGCATGTATTTGGGTAAGATCTGAAATATTCATTAACATGGAAGGTAATGTGTCTGATCCTTTGGGATTGATAGAACTTTTTATTTGGTGAACAAGATTGTTAGTAATCCTCATCCTATTTGATTTGGCTTTCTCGGTGGGAGCCCAAAGGCTGGGTTGCTTTAAGGGAATTGTATGTCTGGCTTCTGGGTAACTAGTAAGGTATTATAGAAGCTGTTTTGTTGCTGGCTTGGTGAATCTAAGTATTAGAATAATCACTAGTTTTGGGGATTGTCTGCTCCATTCTTTGCAGTTTGCCCTAATTGAGCATTCTCAGCATGGCGCCCCAGAACCCCAGTCACAGGTGGCTATCTCCCCCACTCACTAATGTGATAGCTTTTTTTACCTTGCATGTATATGTGCTTTTCAATGTTTTAGGTCACACCTGGCTTAATTTTCACTGGAGACACAGTCAAGCCTGGGAAACATTTCTTTGTCTAGGGCATGGTGACTTAAGCCCTATTTGCCAAACAGATTAAGAACACATTTCAGGCAAGTGACTTTTCATATCTCACCTGTATGTACACCATACAGAAACAGTAATGACCAGTGTGTTACCAGTTTGCATATGACAACTTACGTGATACCTTTTTAGATACAGATTATGACAACAGTGAGTGGGGGTATGATGAGCTGGTCAGGCCAGCTGAGATTCACTGCTAGATACCAGGGAGCCCCTTGCCATCTGGCTTTGGGGTGTTGTTAGGGCCAACCCACCCTCCTTACAAAGCTGCAGAAGGGTTAGCCCCTCACTGATCTGTAGGTAACAGGTCAGAATCCTCTTTCCTGGGCAGGGCATCGGCCACCATATTTTCTTCCCCTTTATATGTACAACTTCCACGTCGTATTCTTGGAGTGGTATGATCCATTATACCAGCTTGGGTCTGTGCAGTCAAACCAATGGAGAGTGGTCAGTTGAGACCCTGAATTTCTTGTTTAAAGAGATTGCCCACACTATGGTATAACATTCTTTCTCTATGGCAGTATTTTTTTTTTAATCAGTTTCTTGCTTCAGAAAGCAATGGGGTATTTTTTGTTACTTTCCCCTGACTGCATCAGTACAGCATCTAAACCAATGTCTGACGCATCTATATAGAATTCAAATATCTTGTCAGAATCTGAACTGGCCAGAACAGGGTTTAAAGTGTATTATCCGTGAGTATCCATAATTCCTCAGAGTATTAGTATTTCACAATGATATTAATCACCAGTTTTATAGTACAGTAATTGTGTAGGCAATCAGTTGATTCAATTGCTTATTCTTTGGGGTTCAGAACCCTGTTCTCCCCTTTCGGGGAGAGGGTCTGGACTCTGTCACACACATCGAAATGCTCTTAATATAGTACCTGCTCTTTGTGTTTGTCAACTTCAAAGTACTATCGAAGCAAATAGATGCAGCTTCAAAGCCACTCGGCTTCTAGGTCCAAGAGTCATGAATATTTAAATGACAAAAGCATCCCTTCAGTTTCATGCTGCTTCAATAAGCAGAAGCAGATATATTGTCAGCAGAGCTCTGATCAGTGAAAATTCTAAAATAAATAGCTCTGTGTGGCAAGCCACTATAAATGCATTTACAGTTGGTTCGAACACCCTGAGATTAAAGGGAACTAAAAACTAGACCTCCCTGCTTTCAGGTAATTTCTGATCTACCATCTCCTCTAATCAGGACACCTAAGACACCATCATTTTGCTACTCAGTTTTTTATGCCAAATTCCTGACTCCTAAAGAGAGGTGACACTGTAGTCAAACAGACGGCTGGAGAGCATAGCACTTGCAATTGATGCACTTATCCCCACTGTTTCATGTTTCTAGAATAGGAACATCTTTGGATCTATACTCCTATTTCCTCAAACATAGAGTGAAATCCTGACCCCACTGAAGTCAATGGTAAAACTCCCTTTGACGTTCGCAAAGCCAGTATTTCACCTGCATTTTGGTTCTGATTGTCTTTGGTTAATTATTCGTCTAATATTAAAATATGCATGACTATAAAATCAAGACAACCGCACAGCTATATTTTAAATACTCCCCATGTAGATTACACTTTTCAGGTATGAATCCATTAATAGTTCAAATTCACTTAGACCTTCCGTTTTTAAATTAAAACTGAAAAAAGAGCCCTACCACACCCAAAACATAAAAATATAAAATGAATAAAAACAAACATGAAAAATAATCCTAGAACTTGCTTTTGTATTTTTTCCTCAGAGGGTATCCAGGACCATTGGAATGCAAATTCAAAACATACTGGAAACCAATCTGTTTATATGAGCCAGCAATGCTATCTCTGGCTCCTATCTGTATTTTTGCTCTGATTTTTCTATACTTACTGTTTGTTGAATAAAACCGACCATACCTGTTTACAATCTACTTTTTGGGTCCACTCCAAGATCCTTTGTTCAGAAGTTTGACTAGACTCAAACATTCTTTTCTTGAAATTTCAGTGAGGAAAAAGGAGGAGAAAGGGGTGGGGGGAGAGAAAAATTCTGCCAAATAAGTAAATACATTGTATTTTTAAAAATGTTTTGAAGACAAATCATGGTTGCTAAGTAACAACAACGTTACTTAGCCTTTTATATCACTGATGAAACTCAAATACTCAAAAACAAGGAAGTGAATAGCTATGGATTTCTGAAAGCCATTGTTTTGTTATGGGAATTTCCCAGGCCTGTGTGTGAATGTTTGCTGGTTGTTTGGGTTTTTATAACCCCTTTCACTTTTTCTTTTATAAAATTTTAAATGTATGGGCTGGAGAGAATCACTAGCTGATTAAATTAAAGAAGGTGGTGCTGGCCAAATTGATCATGACTGGGACTCAACATCCACATTCACATATGAGCTTTGAAACTGCCAGTGAATACTTACTTTCTACAAGCCTACATCGCCCCTGGGGCCCCTAGACACTCACCAGGCTGCTGTGCTTGGAGCCCAACAGATTTGATCCATGAGCTTTTAAGCTTCCTGAGATTGAGCAGAGTTTAGAAACTCCCTCTGGCTTTGAATTTCTAGGCACACTCCTGGGGTGCAGATCCTTCATCTAGCCCCCCCTCCTGCAAGCTGAGACCCTGCAGTCCAGCTGCCTAGACCTTGAGACTAGTGCCAGCTCCCCCAATAGTTTAAACACACCTTTCAGAGTTCCTACCCTATTGGTGCTCTGGTTTATAGTCAACCCTTCAAGGGCATGTGACAGCTGAAATACCTAACACAGAGATTTTGCAAAAGGGATTTATAAAACAATTACTTTTTACTTTATGTAAGGGGACTGTTGGCCCCTTACTTAAACTCAGTAGGGGGGTTTTCGGTTGGCTAGCTCCTAGTACCAAAAGGAACGGTCAAGGGGAAATCAGGACCCTGGGACTGACAATCCCCAGGAATACTGGGGAGAGGCCAATGCTGCAGGTCAGCCTGATTGATGACAGGGTGGGCAGGCTAATTAGGGAGTCAGGAGGCCAGGGGGGCCAGAAATTGCAGGCCAGGGGGCTGGTGGCAGAGTGGAGCGGGAGCTGGGGCTGGAGGAGTCCAGAGCCGGGTGCGGTGAGCTGCTGGGTAGAGTGAGGGGGGATCCTGGACAGTGGGCCCAGCCCAGGGAGTCGCCCCCAACCAAGAGGACTTGCAGGCCAGACTTGGAGGGGGATCATAACCCCGACATGGGTCCTGCCACCCAAAGCCTGAGGGTGTGTGGCCACTGCCAGAGCAAGTGTCTGACCCGCAGCGTCCCTGCAGCACAGCCAGGGCCTGAGAAGGAGGCCTGGGACTTGTGAGGAACAGACTGTGAACTGCCCTGACATTCCAGAGATGCTGGTTATGGTGTCCCTGTGCCACAGAGAGGGGTTATGTGTTCCCCAGAGTGGGGACACCCTAGCCCCTGCCCTAAGTGACCATGATAAGGTTGGGGGTTGAGTCCCCAGGAATCCTGGGCCCAGCCTTCTTGTGGTTACAAAGACTCTGCCACACAGGAGAGTGGAAGGGGAGCCCTCTAGGTCAGGCAGGCATCTGGGTAAAGGAAGTGGGAGCGAGGACTCGGATCCTTTCACTAGTCCATTTCACCGGGGTAGTGTATAAACCAGGAAATGTCCCCACAGGCCTATTCCCCCGCTTACATTTAGATAGCATGAAAGATATACAGATCAAGACTAAAACACTAGAACACTCATATGCCATCCCTGCCTCAGTTTCCTCATCATTCTGGAGTGTTCTTTGGGACTTGGGAAAGTGGCTTCTAAGGAGTCCAAATCTCCTTCTTCCCCTACCCTAGTTTATATAATTTCTCCTATGGAACATGGAGTGTCTCTTGTCTCTTCTCCATCTCTCTAAAATGGCTGGTGAGATAACCTATCTATTATAACTTCCAGTCCCCTTTGTCAAGTGACCCCCTGATCATCATCATCAGATGATCAAAGTCCCCCACCTGGTAATCCATTGCTTAGTTACTAGTCCACCTGGATGGACTGATTTTTCTTGATTCTGTCATGGTGCTTCCCTTTTAACAGGAGATATAGCCCTGCATCACGAGCGTTGAAATTTCATCCCAGACTGGAGGTAAAAAGACAACAGAGAAGGGAAACAAGCCCCAGAGTCTAAATGGAGTTTGCAGTGTGAGACTGATACACATAAAGTCTCCAGTATGAAACTGAAGTCATAAGATCTACATAGACAGATTCCACAGCCTGTGACATAAGTATTTCAAATGCATGCAACACCAGATTTTTGTCTGTGAAAATCTCAAGGTATCACACACCCAAATCCCTGGTTCACAGAGAATTAAGAATTAAATCCCTTACATCAACTATCTCTTTGCCGACCCAGTGAACCCTAAATTCTCCAGCTTTGGTTCACCCTTTTATCAGGACCTTTCCAAGCATGCTTTGTGCTTTTTTCAGCATGGGAGAGACTACAAGTTGCTGTCAAAAAGGTGACAATTTTCCATCTGACTGCTTGCTTTGTCTTTTGCTTTCTATACAAAACTGCTGGAGGACCCCCTCTCCCCTTTTTGTTCCTTTCACCTGGTAAGTTCTTTAGATTCTTTTATGTACTTTTATGTATGTTTGCCCCCTCTCTCATTCCTGGTGAGGTGGTACACCCTAACTAACAGCTTTCTTCTATAAATTGCCCTGTTAGTTGTTGACATCAGTAATGTTTGTATATGTTTTTGTTTGGGGAGGAGGCCTTCGGAGACGGGAGTGGAGTCGAGGGAGGAAAGATAGGATATGTTGTACAACTCTACGTTACAAGAACCAAAAGTACTTAGTCTTATGATGAAGCTCCCCATGGCTACCCACATGGAAGAGAGTAGTAATCCTGCAGAAAAGGGGTAAACTTCTCAAAGGAATTGAACTAAATCTATGCAGCACTTCCATAAACCACTGGGCTGATCTTCTATGTCAATTCCATATGATTTGAGGCTCTACAGGAATTTGGAAGCTCAGTCAGTCAAAGCTAGGGAGCATGTATAGTTCAGAAACCTATATTGTTTCCAGCACCAAAACCCTTCAAAAGTTATTGACACTCAGACTATCTTAAGCTTCTGATCTAAGGCTTCTGTACCCTTGAGAAGGAGGCTAGTTCAGGCCACTGTCTGCAGCAGTGAGGAGAGAAGCTGGCAGTCTCCAGATGGGAAAAGGATGAACAACCCGAAAAAGCAACTGTCATCTTTTCAAGTCTTAAACAATTATAAACCAGTACGTTATAGTACAGGAGACTCCGGCCTTGTCTACACTTACAGCACTGCAGTGGCACAGCTGTAGCTCTTAGTGAAGATGGTACCTACACTGATGGGAGAGCTTCTCCCATTGGTATAGGTACATCACCTCGCCAAGAAGTGGTAGCTATGTTGATGGGAGCTATCCCCTTACCATAGCATTGTCTACATTGAGAGTTCAGTGAGATGGTAGTTCAGAAAATCCACACCCTTAAGTGACATGGTTATAAGTTTGTAGTGTAGACCAAGGCTACCCTGTTCATGAATGCAAAATAATTTAACAATTTCTAAGTAGGACAGGTCTGACTCCTCTCAGACCTCCAACTCAGGTGGTTGCAATGTACACGTTTACCATAGGCAGAGAAATGATGGAAGTAGAGCTGTTAGGGAATTCAGAATGGGAATTTTTTTTATGTTAGGAATGTTTTTGCAGGAAGGAAAAACCATTTCCCACCCAGCTCTAAATGAAAGCCTGGTGGTAGATACCTATTCTCAAAGATAAGCTAATATAATAATAATGCTATGTATATCTCCAATGCTGTGGCATCATCTTTCTTAAACACTGGGACTCAGTTATCTCATTATCTAATGGCTTTGTACTGTAGTGGAAGGTGATTAAAACTGTTCTATTGACCCTGTGCTGTACAGAAATTCACCCTCGGAGTTTAAACCTCTGGAGAAAAATCTGTCTTTTGAAGACTATTTGAAGAGGCGGGCTTGATGAATGTGCGGTGCAACAGGAACCCAGATACTAAACAGTTTGCCTAACCCTCTGTTCAGTAGAATTCTCTCTCTTATCAACTGCTTTGTTTAATCCCAGAGACATATGTTGAGATGATTCCATGTAACCTGAAAATGGTGTGACTACTCAGACTGCCCTTCCACACCTACCTCTTTTATCCATAGTGGAGTTCACTACATCAGCCCCTGCAGAGACAGGCAGGCCCTTATGTGCACAGAAATGTAGCTCTGGCTACAATTACTAACAAGTAAAAGTATTTTAATTCTAATAAAACACAAAATGAAATTAACCCAAGATTATCGATGGGAGGCCTTTAAAGTGATTGTGCTCTTCACGTTATCGCTAGCCTTAAAAACACTAAAAGTCAAATTGATTCTAACTGTTTGGGTCTGGATTCACGAACAAGAGAGTGATATCAATTTGTTATACACAGCTATATGGGGATTTGGGAGAATGCCAGAGCACAAGTATGTTACTAGATGCCTTCTGTTTAGTAAACATTTTACATTTAAAGCAAAACAGAATTGACATGAAACAGAGACAAAAATGACCATCTGATTTGGTTAATAAAGCAGACAGAAATGTCAAGGGTAACCTTTCAAATTGAATTAGATAATGGACACTTTACTTCAGACCCCAAAGGCATCAGTGAATGAGTTTTCCATTATTCTGACTTCTATACACAACTGGCCAAAGCACTGATGGTTCAAGCTCTGAGGTTTTGTTACAATCACTAGATCTTCCGAACGTTGACAGAGAGCTGGCCTTGCAGCTAGAGGGGACCATGGCAAGGAAAAATTCAGGCATTTAAAAATGTATACAAAATAATAAACCACCAGGGCTGGAGGGCTTCCCAAATAATTTTCATTAGAAAATTATCAAGGCTCTGGCTGAGATAATCAGCTTTGCACTACAAGAATTAATCCCACAAGTGCCTACATACAGCACGTATCTCATTCTCTTCTATTAACCTTATAAAGATCTTTGGAAATGCTTTGCTTACTGGCCTGTACATTTCAACTGAGATGTGAAGAGTCTAGCTAAAACTCTCATATATTCTCAATTTGAACCACTCCACCAATCCAGGTTTACTTGTTTTGCAGGTGTGAACATTTAAGATATTTAGGTTTGGCCCTAGTCTCCTGCTGCCAGTAGTGTCCAGCTCCTTTCCTGACTCTAGTAATTGGCTTACATCCGTTTATAGTTTTAAGGCTACCTTTACAAGGAAAAGGGCTAGTGAATCACTTTTTTAAAGTACGATCCTCATTTCATTTGTAGTTTCCCCTAAAAGCGGGAGGACCCAAGGCACTGGGCTTCACCAAGCCCAACAGCCAGCTTTGTGTTTAATTAATGCTTAATTTTATATTAACATGACCGTGATATGGGAAGACATCCTACGCACACTCTTAAGGATAGTTTAATTTTTTTCACTTTTGCCATTTTAGAGTGAGTAACTTGTAGTTCCTTTCAGAAGACAAGTTCAGTTTACCAGAATGATTGTCAGTATCTAGCACCATAGTTGAGGAAAGAGATCAAGGGCACCATGCAGCATGGAAGGGAAGAGAGAGGAGTTGCTATCCAGCGGGGAGTGGGTATGCCAAACTGTGTTCCAGATCCAAGTGCATGCCAATCAAATTATTCGTAGTGCACTGAAAAATGTGTGCCCTCAAACACTAGTTTATATCCTTTGCGAAGAAGAGATACTGAATGATACTTCCGTACTACTGAGGGGGTGGGGGAAAGTCAGTGTATCTACAGAACAACCTTAATCTTTTCCCTTTAATATGTTAGCTCAAGTTGCCTTTTGTTACACTTACTACACTGGATCGATTTCTTCTCTATATGTAAACTAAAATGTAGCGCTTTATACATATCTGTAACAGAGGAGGATCCCATATGAGCAGGTGTGTCAAATAACATTTGATTTAATTGACAGAGCATCATGGCTATTAGGCAGCTCAAGCAGAGGCCAGAGGATGGGGTAGACAGGATGATTTAATCATTTACCCATGGCCTGTCAGAACAGAAGAGAAGCCTTCAGTTCTGTATCCATTAGCATTTCAATAAAGCATGTGACAGCATATTTGCTTCTAAAAACCATAAATGTTAAGGTCTGCCTAAGTCCTTAGAAGACCCCTATAAAGACTTCCACAGTGCAATAGATAAATGAAGGCCCCCATAGAGATTAATGGTTTTTTTGCATAAATATGCCCTTTGGCTTTACAAATACCTTTTCAGGATAAATGGCTTTGTACATTTCAATGCATCAGAGTCAAAGGGACTAGTCAGCTCTTCCAAGGAGAAAAATCTTATTCTTTATACTTGAATGCATGAAAAATAAAATTCTGTATTGACTCAAATGTAGTGTGTGATCCAGACTTTTTATTTGCCTCTATTATTGCTAAATAACTAATTATTCCTGATCTAAACCATTTTCTCAAAATACAAAAGACATCCTTTGATTTGTGGATTCACTGGATAAAGTTAATCTTTCTGTACCCGTGCTGATTCTTTCAGAGGTTTGGGGAGGCTGTTTGTGCTCGTGCATCAATCGATATTTTTCTCTCACAGAAATTTCAATCCAGGTTTAAGTGTGATTAGGTTAAGCTTTGAAACAAGATGCCCAGTGGTATTTTCAGAAGCAGAGGTTGAGTTCATATTCCTAGAAACTACATTACTGTGGCATGTCTTTTGAAAACTTCAAGTCATTTCCTGTCATTTGCTCAATTCAGTACATCATCTCAATTCTCAACTATGATTATCCTTTGAATGTAGGCCTAGCACTGTGCATCCCTGTTTGCCAGGTGTTGAGGTTTGTAAGCAGAGTCTGAATGAGCTCTCCCCTGATATCTAGTGGTGAGCTGTCGAAAAGGACTTCAGGAGCTGATCTTGTTTGCATGGACGTACCCACCCTGCTTAGGTGCTCAGTATGATGGGGTTGCTTGCCCAAATGATCACTTGTTCCTGGTGCTGGATCCCCAGTCTCCTTGTTATTGGGGAAGGAGTAATAAAGGGTTGTTATCCTTGTTGTGTGAACCAAGGGCAGCAGAACTGTACCTGGCATACCCTGATGGAGGAACTCACCCTCAACTCTGGTACTCGCTAGGCAGGGGACAAAGCCCAATGAGTTGAGAGAAGGTGGGGATAGGTACTTGTACTTGTAGGTGTGGGCCCTCTTTAAAGGTCCTAGACACCATTTGACCCTTCCTCTCTCCAAGGTATAATAAAAGAGCTAATTGAGGGTCTTTTGTGACACACTGCAGAGCTGAAATCACGGATACCTAGGTCTATTAGACTTACTTTGGGATAGTCTTTGGCTCCCCCACTAACAGCTGAAATCACCGAGAGCTGTGTTGAGTGGGGGGCCCTGAAGACATCTTGGAGAGTGGCCAGCAGGGTGGCTGGTGGACAGGTGCAGCAAGTGGCTGGTGGAGAGGTGCAGCCAGCAGGGCGGCTGATGGAAAGGTGCAGCAAGTGGCCAGCAGGGAGCTCTGGTGGAGAGGCGCGGCAAGTTGCCAGCAGGGTGGCTGGCAGCGAGGGCCAGAGCAGAGCCATGCAGAGAGGCGCAGCAATCTGCCGTTGGGGCAACGAGCAAGTGCCCAAGCAGCGGAGCATGCAAGATGCTTCCTTACCCCACCCCCTCTTTCCACCCAGGGTGGGAGGTGAACTCCGCGAATGAACCTCTGAACTCTGGGGCTGCACTGGAAAAGGACAGCAACTGTGAGTGGGGTGAAGAGAAGGGATGGGTACATTAAAGGGACTTTTGGGTTGCTGGACTTAAGAACCTGAGGGGAAAAGGACACTTCCCAACTTACTCGGGGGTGGGTCTTTTGCTCATGGTTTATGTTTATGAACCCTAGTTGTGGTGTTTTCCCAAATTAATGCTGAGTGAATTCCCTCCTTTTATTAAAAGTTTTTGCTACAGAGGTTGTGATTGTGAGAGGGGAAGTATTGCTTCTTAGAGGGCTGGTGTGTAATTGTCCCAGATCACTGGGTGTGGGCTCGAGCCAGTTTTTGTGTTGTATTGTTGAAATGGAACCCCTAGATATTGAATCTGGCCCTTGTTGCTGCTAGCTCCACCTGGCAGAAGGGTTACATATGCAAACAGGAGATGTGCGAGACTGGCCACCTTTCTATAAGTATCCTCTTTCTGCTTTGACTACCTAAATGTTTTCATATTTTCCTTTCTGTAAATCCTGTATACTCTTTGAGTCAAATTTGCTCTCACTCATACCAACCAAAATCAATGGGGATATGTGGATGTAAAGTGGGGGAGTGAAATTTGGCCCTATGTCCCAATACTGTCAAAGGGTGAATTATTAACAGTTGGTGTCAGAATGCCTCTCTGGATCTTATGGGAGCCTATTTGATCCAGTGGGTAGGGCAATAAACTAAGGCTACATCTGTACTTGTAGCTGGTGGTGTGATTCCCAGCTTCAGTAGATATACTTGTGCTTGCTCTCATTGAGCTAGTGGCTAAAAATAATGTAGCCATGGTAACACAGGCAGTGGCAAATGGTGGTATGGGTTAACTGCCATGAGTATTTACCTATGGAGGGTTCATACTCGGGGCCAGTTAGCCTGTGCCACCTATTTCCACTGCATGCCCTACTGGAGCTACACCACTACTTCTAATGTGCTAGGTCAATGAGAGCTAACGTATGTTTACTCAAGCTGGGAATCACACCCCTAGCTCCAAGGGTAGACCTAGCCTAAGAGTTGGGACATGTGGCTTCTTTTCCTGGCCTTGGGCATGTCACCTCCCTGGGTCTCAGTTTCTGTAAACTGGACATAATACTTATCTTCCTTTGTAAAGCACTTTAGTGCTTTTCATCCATGGATGTCAGAAAGAGCTAAAAAGTCTTTATTGCTGCATCTCATCTTCTTCTCCAAACTGCATTTTATGCTAAACCAAAAACCTAATCAGAAGTTCAGCATTATCCTTGGCCCATCATGTTTCTATGGTTACAAAGTCTGCATCTTTCATCTTCGGAGCCCAGCAAGAATTCACCCATTGTAAGATTGCCTTGCCCTGCCTCCATGACCCACCCTTATCAAGGATTGATTATCACGTTGCTGTTTTGCAAGCCTCATTCTGTCATGCACTGAAATAATTTCTGAATTAGCCTGCCTGCCTTTTGGTCAGAGAATTTGAGCACAAAGCAATATTTTTTTCAGTAGTAGCCAGGGTTGCCATCATTAATGATAAAAATGTTGAAAGGGATATCAAACCTGGGGCTTCAGAGTTTAAACCAGTCTCTACCTATTAGAGGTCAAGAGGAGGCCTAATGTGAAGGGACAGTTTTTCCCTCATATGCTTTCTGTGGGGTTCTTACACCCCTTCCTGAGTGGGCCACTGTCAGAGACAGGATGATGGATTAGATGGACATTGGGTCCAATCCCATATGGAAACTCCTATGTTCCAGTATTACTTAATTATTCTGTACAGTGATGCTAGAAGGCAATAAAGCTGCTCTCTCTCAACCACCGCTGTGAACATCTGTGTTAAAAAGGTCTGGTTAAGGTATTCGTTTAAGATTCCCTTAAACTCCCTCTGGTATTGGAATTAGAGCTAGGCAAATTTTGGGGGACATAGTTTATTCTCGGAAAAAATACAGTTTTTGGTCAATGAGAAACTATTGGTGAATTTGACACAAATTCACCGAATACTTCTGACAAAAAGAAATGTGTTCAGCCTAGATTCACAAAGGCACCGCTTACAAAATGAGAAGAAGGGGAGGTTTCACCATTTCAGCCGACAATGGGCTTTTTGTTGACTTTTCTGATTCAGTGAAAATTCAGAAGATGTTTAGATTTGGTTCACTTCAAACCACTTGGGTTTTTTTGGTTTTTCAGACCTGGCAGCAAACCAGAAAAACAATTATTCCCCCAGCTCTAATAGCAAAGCCCATCCTTTCTGAGGCTGAAATCAGAAGATGGCGGCTATCAAGCCCATTCCCCATCATCGCCAGGGCTCCTGTGTATTCCTAATTTGCAATTCCTTTCTTTCAAACATCTGGGGATTTTAGCTGTAGTGTCAGTGCAAATTACCACATAATAGCTCAAAGATGGCTTGATGTGTTGATCTACTCACTGTGACTTCCTCACAGCATGCTTAAAGGATGGTAACCTGCACTGCTACTCTGAGAGCTGGTAGCTGTGGCTCTTGGAAGATTGATATTGCTGTTTTATGATGCTTCCAGCTCTCTTCTGTTTGGGGAGAAAAGCTCTGAGATCCCCATGTTCCAGCGAACTGGGCTTCCTGCTGATCCAGAACTTCTAGACTTTATTCTAAATGTGCCCATTTGGAGTTGTCTAAATGAGAGCCTGCCTACTGTGATCACATCTCTGTGACACAGAATAATTATAGATGGATTCCTTCTTCCTGATTTCTCAGTGATCTTTTTTTTCTTGACAAAAAAGTTCTATCTTAAGTATTATTTCTGAGTTTATTTCCAGCATGAGTGCTAGCCACTTTGGGCTAGATCACTATTAGCCTTGTGATGCACCACAGAGGAGTAAGGTGGTGTAAGGCACCCCCATGTCATTGGTAACAGCATGCAAGAGGAAGGCAGCCTCTGTGAGGCTGCTACTCCCCCTCCTGTGCAGGGGATGGAAAGTGGGCAGAGAATAGGTTGAGCTGTCACTCCACCTTCTCCTCCCAATGCCTGTGACAGATGTTAGTCATATCACTTAATGCACTACTGGAAGATGTGATGATGAGGGCTGTGTACAAACCTATATAGAACAAACCTGTCAGAGTATCTGAGCTTGCATGCCAGGGGAAGTAATCCTGAGTAGAAATAGGACTGACTCAGATTGCTTACACACACACACACACACAACCCTGTCTTCGCAGCTTTAGGGCAACCACATTCTTTCTTTGACTATTAAGGTAATAGTTTCAAAAGTACCAAAGTGACTTAGGAGCTGAAGTCCCATTTTCAAAAGTAATTTAGGACTAGATTTTCAAAGGCATTTTATGCCTAAAGATGCAGATAAGCACCTACAGAGATTTTCAAAAGCACCCAAGCTGGGTAGGTGCCTAACTTCCATTTGCTTAGGTGCTTTTGAAAATCCTACAAGACACATATCTGCATCTTTAGTCATGTAAATGCCTTTAAAAATGTAGCCCTTGGAAGACTAAATCCCATTTTTGTAAGTGATTTAGGCACCTAGAAGCCTAATTCTCATTGAAAGTCAAGACCTATTGACTTTCAATGAGAATTAGGGTCATGCATGCATAGGTTGTGTTTAAAAATGGGATTTAGGTGCCTATGTTTTTTAGGCACTTTTTAAACTTTATCCTAAGACAAAACCTGGTTCCAGATCTGCTTCTGGGACAGCACAGCAATGAGCTGTATTGTGCTCAGAGCTTGTGGTAAAGCCAGCGTAGTGCTAAATTTACAAAATCCCCATGATGCGACTTAAAATGTATTTCTTTTTTATTTAGATGGCTGTACATAAATGCAAGGGGGATGGGGAACAAACAGGAAGAACTGGAAGTCAGTACACATGCTAACTTTTTACTTTGGCATCACTGTCTGACTGGGTGGGATAAATCTCATTGCTGGAATATTGATATAAAGGGCCATAACTTGTTCATTAAAGACAGACAGGGAAAAAAGGGAGGAGTTGTTGCATTATACATCAAGAATATATATACTTGTTCTGAGGTCCAGAAGGAGATAAGAGCCAGACCACTTGAAAGTCTCTGGGTGAAGCTAAAAGGGGGGAAAATGAGGGATAATGTCATGGTAGGTGTCTACTATAGAGCACCAAATCAAGAGGAGGAGGTGGATAAGGCATTTCGAGAACAAATAACGGAAATAGCCAAAACACAAGACCTGGTAGTAATGGAGGACTTTACACAACACAAAACCAGCACAACACAAAACCTCCAGTAAGTTCTTGGACTGTACTGGGGATGACAACTTGTTTCAGAAGATAGAGGAAGAAACTAGTGGGACATCCATTTTGGACTTGATTCTAACTAACGGGGAAATTGGTTGTAAATGTGAAGGTAAAAGGCAATTTGTGTGAAAGTGATCACAAAATGATAGATTTCATGATTCTAAGAAAAGGAAGAAGTGAAAGCAGCAGAATAAAAAGAAGACTTTAACAAATTCAGAGATGTGATAGGAAGAAAATCTAAGGAAAAAAGGAATTCAAGAGAGCTGGCAATTTCTCAGAGGCAATATTAATGGCACAACAGCATCCTGATGGAAAGGAAAGATAGGAACAATAGGAAGAGGTCAATAGGAAGAGGCTGGACCAGGAACTATTTAATCACCTGAAAATCAAAAAGGAATCTTTTAGAAAAGTGGAAACATGGACAAATTGCTAAGGATGAGTACAAAAGAATAGCACAAGCACATAGGAGCAAAATCAGAAAGGATAAGGGCTTCTTTACATGGAGACACTCAGAAAAATTAATCCAAATTAACTACAGGTGTAAATTTAAAGTGGATTAATCAAACTGCATTAAACCCTTGTGTGGACACTCTCATTCAGAATTAAAGTGGCCTGAATTCGGTGTGTCTTAATTCACTGTGGAAGTGAAGACAAGCCCTGTACACACAAGCCCGAGTAGGCACAAAATGAGTTACATTTAGCAAGGGACATAAAAGGCACCTCTGTTCTATAATAACATTAGGAACAAGAGGAAAAGTATCGGTGCTACACTATTTAGTGGAGAAGATGAGCTAATAATGGTTGACATCAAGAAGAGCTGATGTGTGTTTAATGCCTATTTTGCTCAGTCTTCACTAAAAAAGTTAATTGTGACCAGATGCTTAACACAATCAACATTAACAAGGGGGAAGGAACACAAGCCAGAATGGGAAAAGGAACAGGTTAAAGAATATTTAGATATGTTAGATGTATTCAAGACAGCAGGGCCTGATGAAATTCACCTTAGGGCACTTAAGGAAATTGCTTTTGCTATCTCAGAAAGATTAGCAATTATATTTGAGAACTCATGGAGGATGGGTGAGGTCTCAAAGAGAAGGAGAAGGACAAACATAGTACTATGTTTAGGAAGGGGAACAAAGCGGATCTGGGGAATTATAGACCAGCCAGCCTAATCTGATACCTGGAAAGATACTGGAACAAATTAACAATCAGTTTGTAAGCACCTAGAGGATAACAGGGTAAGTAGTAGCCAACATGGATTTGTCAAGAACGAATAATGCCAAACCAACTTAATCACCTTCCTTGACAGGGTTACTGACCTGGTAGATGGGGGGACGGGAAGTAGTAGATGTGATATATCTTGATTTTAATAAGGTTTTTGACACAGTCCCACATGACATTCTCATAAGCAAGCTAGGGAAATATGGTCTAGAAGAAATTACTAGAAGATGGGTGCATAACAGGTTGAAAAAATTGTACTCAAAGAGTAGTTATCAATGGTTCACTGTCAAACTGGGAGTATGTATCTCGTGCTGTCCCGCAGGAGTCTGTCCTGGGTCTGGCACTATTCAATATTATAAATAATGACTTGGATAATGGAGTGGAGAATATGCTTATAAAATTTGCAGATGACACCAAGGTGGGAGGGGTTGCAAGCACTTTTCAGAACAGAATTAGAGTTCAAAATGACCTTGACAAATTGGAGAATTGGTCTGAAATCAACAAGATGAAATTCAGTAAAGACAAGGGCAAAGTACTATACTTAGGCAGGAAAAATCAAATGCACATATACAAAATAAACAACTGGCTAGGCAGTAATACCGCAGAAAAGTATTTGGGGTTATAGTGGATCACTAATTGAATATGAGCCAACAATGTGATGCAATAGCAAAAAAAGCTATTATCATTCTGGGGTGTATTGACAGCAGTGTCATATGTAAGACACTGAAGGTAATGTCCCCCTCTACTCAGCATCAGTGTGGTTGTCAGCAGGAGTATCGTATGCAGTTTTGAGCTCCACACTTTAACAAAAATGAGGGGAAAATTGGAGAGAGTCCAGAGCAGAGTAACAAAAATGATAAAAGGTTTAGAAAATCTGACCTAAGAAGGAAGATTTTAAAAATTGGGAATGTTAAGTTTTGAGAAAAGGAGATTGATGGGGGACCTGATAACAGTCTTCAAATATGTTATGAACTGTTATAAACAGGACTGTGAGTAAGTGTTCTCCAAGTATTCACCCAAGAGTTCTGAAGGAACTCAAATGTGAAATTGTAGGACTACTACCTGTCATCTGTAACCTATCATTTAAATCAAATGACTGGAGGATAGTTAATGTGATGCCAATTTTTAAAAAGGGCTCCAGAGGTGACCCCAACAATTACAGGTCAGTGAGCCTGACTTCAGTACCGGGCAAACTGGTTGAAACTATAGTAAAGAACAAAATTGTCAGACACATAGATAAACATAATTTGTTGGGGAATAGTCAACATGGTTTTTGTAAACCGAAATCATGCCTCACCAATCTACTAGAATTCTTTGAGGGGGTCAACAAGCATGTGGACAAGGGGATCTAGTGGATATAGTGTATTTCGATTTTCAGAAAGCCATTGACAAAGTCCCTTACCAAAGGCTCTTAAACAAAGTAAGCAGTCATGGGATAAGAGGGAAGCAGCTCTCCTGGACTGGTAACTGGTTAAAAGATAGGAAACTAAGGGTAGGAATAAATGGTCAGTTTTCAGAATGGAGAGGTGTAAATAGTGCTGGGCCCAGTCCTATTTAACATATTCATGAATGATCTGGAAAAAGGGATAAACAGTGAGGTGGCAAAATTTGCAGATGATACAAAACTACTCAAGATAGTTAAGTCCCAGGCAGACTTTGAAGAGCTACTAAAGGATCTCTCAAAACTGGGTGAGTGGATATCAAATGTTGATAAATGCAAAGTAATGCATGTTAGAAAACATAATTCCAACTATACATATAAAATAATGGGGTCTAAATTAACTGCTACCACTCAAGAAAGAGATCTTGGGGTCATTGTGGATAGTTCTCTGAAAACTTCCACTCAATGTGCAGTGGTAGTCAAAAAGCAAACAGAATGTTGGAAATCATTAAGAAAGGGATAGATAATAAGACAGAAAATATCATAATGCCTCTATATAAATCCATGGTACACCCACATCTTGAATACTGTGTGCAGATGTGGTCGCCTCATCTCAAAAAAGATATATTGGACTGGGGAAAAGGTTCAGAAAAGGGCAACAAAAATGATTAGGGGTATGGAACGGCTTCCGTATGAGGAGAGATTAATAAGATCTGGACTTTTCAGCTTGGAAAAGAGACGACGAAGGGGGGATACAATAGAGGTCTGTAAAATCATGACTGGTGTGGAGAAAGTAAATAAGGAAGAGTTATTTAGTCCTTCTCATAACACAAGAACTAGGGGCCACCAAATGAAATTAATAGGCAGCAGGTTTAAAACAAACAAAAGGAAGTATTTTTTCACACAGTGGACAGTCAACCTATGGAACTCCTTGCCAGAGGATGTTGTGAAGGCCAAGATTATAACAGGGTTCAAAAAGAACTAGATAAAATCATGGAGGATAGGTCCATCAATGGCTATTAGCCAGGATGGGCGGGGATGGCGTCCCTAGCCTCTGTTTGCCAGAAGCTCGGAATGGGCGACAGGGGATGGATCTAGAGTGATCAGGTAGCAGATGTGAAAAATTGGGATGGGGTGGGGGGGTAAAAGGTGCCTATATAAGAAAAAGCCCCGAATATTGGGACTGTCCCTATAAAATTGGGACATCTGGTCACCCTAGATGGATCACTTGATGATTCTGTTTATTCCCTCTAGGGCACTTAGCATTGTCCACTGTCAGAAGACAGGTTTCAGAGTAGCAGCCATGTTAGTCTGTATCCGCAAAAAGAAAAGGAGGACTTGTGGCACCTTAGAGACTAACAAATTTATTTGAGCATAAGCTTTCGTAAGCTACAGCTCACTTCATCGGATGCACTCAGTGGAAAATACAGTGGGGAGATTTATATATACAGAGAACATGAAACAATGGGTGTTACCATACACACTGTAACGAGAGTGATCAGGTAATTACCAGCAGGACAGTGGGGCGGGGGACCTTTTGTAGTGATAATCAAGGTGGGCCATTTCCAGCAGTTGAGAAGAACATCTGAGGAACAGTGCGGGGTGGGGGGGAATAAACGTGGGGAAATATTTTTACTTTGTGTAATGTCCCATCCACTCCCACTCTTTATTCAAACCTAAGTTAATTGTATCCAGTTTGCAAATTAATTCCAATTCAACAGTCTCTCGTTGGAGTCTGTTTCTGAAGTTTTTTTGTTGAAGAATTGCCACTTTTAGGTCTGTATTCGAGTGACCAAAGAGATTGAAGTGTTCTCCGACTGGTTTTTGAATGTTATAATTCTTGACGTCTGATTTGTGTCCATTTATTCTTTTACGTGGAGACTGTCCAGTTTGGCCAATGTACATGGCAGAGGGGCATTGCTGGCACATGATGGCATAGATCACATTGGTAGATGTGCAGGTGAACGAGCCTCTGATAGTGTGGCTGATGTGATTAGGCCCTATGATGGTGTCCCCTGAATAGCTATGTGGACACAGTTGGCAACGAGCTTTGTTGCAAGGAGAGGTTCCTGGGTTAGTGGTTCTGTTGTGTGGTGTGTGGTTGCTGGTGAGTATTTGCTTCAGGTTGGGGGGCTGTCTGTAAGCAAGGACTGGCCTGTCTCCCAAGATCTGTCAGAGTGTTGGGTCGTCCTTCAGGATAAGTTGTAGATCCTTGATGATGCGTTGGAGAGGTTTTAGTTGGGGGCTGAAGGTGATGGCTAGTGGCGTTCTGTTATTTTCTTTGTTGGGCCTGTCCTGTAGTAGGTAACTTCTGGGTACTCTTCCGGCTCTTTCAATCTGTTTCTTCACTTCAGCAGGTGGGTATTGTAGTTGTAAGAATGCTTGATAGAGATCTTGTAGGTTTTGGTCTCTGTCTGAGGGGTTGGAGCAAATGCGGTTGTATCAAAGAGCTTGGCTGTAGACAATGGATCATGTTGTGTGGTCTGGATGAAAGCTGGAGGCATACAGGTAGGCATAGCAGTCAGTAGGTTTCCGGTATAGGGTGGTGTTTATGTGACCATCGCTTATTAGCACAATAGTGTCCAGGAAGTGGATCTCTTGTGTGGACTAGTGTTGGATCATATTAAAGAAGTTCTGTGTTAAAATCACAAATGAATTTGATTCCCCATAGTTTAAATTCCAGGGTATTACTAATTAAGAGGTCTCTTGGTTTTTGGTACTGTTTCTCTCCCTCTATGTGTGAAACTTGCAAGCTGCTAATTGCGTTAGTACATTCTGAGACAGAGTCTGTTCTCAAAGCAATTCTTTGTAACAACAACTACTCACACAGAGAGAGACTCAAAGCAATAATCTGTAACAATAGAAACAGCACCCAGAGACTCCCCGCCCTTTTGTTGTATTCATCTCGCTTTGTTAACAATTGTGATTAAAATAGAGATAGAGGATGTATGTGGATGGAGGCTTGGTGTGGATAATAACTGAATGATCAGGGAGGTGCCAGCCTAAGAATCCAGTGTCCATCGGCTGAAGAAGGCGTCAAGTGGAAATAGCCAGAGGACCCCCGGAGGGCAGACTGGAATCCACCCAACAGCCTCAAGAATGGGAGAACCAAAGAACAAGATAACATCTGGCAACACGGAGCCATCAGGAATGTGCCATCTGCTGATTGATTCAGCAACAGCATGATGAAGCAATTCCCATACACTGACATAGGAAGAAATTCCTATTAAAATGGACTCTAGAAAGTGAGAACTTTGGGGTCTGATTCTGCAAACCAATTTCCAGGAGCATCAGATGTGCATCTGACAAGGCCCTGCTCCCTCCTCATGTCCTGGCCACCTGACCAGTGGCTTCGCATGAGCAACTCTAAGGCTGGTAACTATAATAACAACCTTGCAGAACCTGTGTGTGTGTGTGTGTTTGTATGAATGAATGTGTGAATAAATATGAGATTGAATGGAATGTTATAGCTATAACTAACTGCTTACTATGATTGTTTCTGTATTCACAATAAATGTGGTATTTTGCCTTTTCCCCTTTAATAAGATCCTGCTGGTTTTTATTTTATTGGTATAACACTAGTCCAGGCTGAAGTTGATGGTGGGATGGAAATTGTTGAAATCATGGTGGAATTCCTCAAGGGCTTCTTTTCCATGGGTCCAGCTCATGAAGATGTCATTACTGTAGCGCAAGTAGAGGAGGGGCATTAGGAGACGAGAGCTGAGGAAGCGTTGTTCTAAGTCAGCCATAAAAATGTTGGCATATTATGGGGCCATGTGGGTACCCATAGCAGTGCCGCTGATTTGAAGGTATACATTGTCCCCAAATGTGAAATAGTTGTGGGTGAGGACAAAGTCACAAAGTTCAGCCACCAGGTTTGCCGTGACATTATCGGGGATACTGTTCCTGATGGCTTGTAGTCCATCTTTGTGTGGAATGTTGGTGTAGAGGGCTTCTACATAGTGGCTAGGATGGTAGACAGGATACTGGGCTAGATGGACCTTTGGTCTAACCCAGTATGGCCATTCTTATGTTCTTGTGTCCACTGAAGGCAGGACAAGAAGAAATCCTCTTAATCTTCAGCAAGGGAGATTTAGGTTAGTTATTAGGGAAAACTTTCTATCTGTAAGGGTAGTTAAGCATTTTAGTAAGCCTCCAAGGAAGGTTGTGGAATCCCCATCATTGGAGGCTTTTTGAAACAGGTTGGACAAACACCTGTCAGGGATAGTTTAGATATATTTGGTCCTGCCACAGCACAGGGGCTAAATTAAATGACTTCTTAAGGTTCCTACCATCCCTACATTTCTTTAATATTTTGGGATATTCCTTCAGTGAAACAATATTAGTGTGAAGAAATTAACAGTGGGGCTTTGGTGAGCTCTAGTTCTGTTGTTAGTGCAAAGGTCTAACTGAACAGAATCTAGCAGAACCAGAATGCCATGCATTCCAGAGGTGGATTAAATAGAACACACATAAGGGAATAGAAGTACCATTCACTGCAAGTACTGCTAAGCTTCAAAACAGCTAGGTGGCCAGAGTGTGAGAGACTCACAATTGTCGCTATTAATCATAACAGTGTGATACCAGTTTGCAATGTCAGGAGAGAAAGGAGAAGGGAGGGACATGATAAACTGTTCTCATTATCATAGCGCAGAGAGACAGACCATAGATAATGTGGTACCAGAGTTCACTAACTAGTAAACCAATAGAAAAAATGAGGGAGAATTAATGCTATAGACTGACTCTGCAAGCCCAGAGATGTTATGGTTTTGCTATAGTCTTTACCTGGAAATATAAACACCTTGCTGTGAAAGAAAGCTAAATGAGAGGCCTTCGTTTGTTCTAGCAATAGGGTAGGACCGGAGAGCTGAGGAGTCAGCACTATATCATTCCCCTAAATAGAGTCTCATGAGCTACTGGCACAAACGTAGCAGCTATACCTGCTCTAATTATCACATATTTAGAGAGCCCTGAAGACCTTAGAAATGCTGCAGGGCCAGGAGAGGAACTCCACTGCTGCGCACTTTAAGATGTGTACAGGAATGGAACCTCACTTTCATTGGCTTCCTAGGATCAGCAGGAAAAGAAGTCCCAGCAAAGCTGGAATCTTCCTTCCACACAGATTGGCTCTACAAGTTCCAGGCACTTTTATTTCTCCGTCAAAAGCGCTGACACCCAAAATTTACATCATCACTGTTTTGGTGCATAAAATGTTAAATTATTTGACAGATGCTGATATCTAACTGTCAGCTTCCCCAGCATAATGAAACTAATTAATTACTTTGTTCTTTTTTTGTATTTAGGCCAGGCTCTGTATGCCTTTGTTTAGCTCTAAGTTTGTCTAAAATATCAAGTGCTGAAACAAAACTCTCTGAAAGTTATAGGGATCTGAAAAAAAATTAGACACTGGACCTAAAATTTTATTTAAAAAGAGTCCAGGTGGGTGAGGTAATATCTTTCATTGGACCAAATTCTGTTGCTGAGAGAGACAAGCGTTCAATCTTATGCAGAGCTCTTCTTCAGGTCTGGGACATGTACTCCATGTCACAGCTAATTGCACAGTGGAACAGATTGTTTCACATAAGACGTTAACACATATTTTAAGGGACCATACAAGGTGAGACTGAGTTAGTTTCCCAGACCTGAAAAAGAGCTCTGTGTAAGCTCAAAACTTGTCTCTCTCACCAACAGAAATTGGTCCAATAAAAGATATTACTCCAACCACCTTGTCTCTCTAATATCCTGGGACCAGCGCTGCTACAACTCTGCATATTTAATAAGAGTCATTTTTAACTCCTTTGGATTCTTGGAGTAGTGAGACATTTTCTCAGAATTTTGCAGAAAAATGTGGGTTACACCCTCAACTGGTGTAAGTCAGCACTGCTCTATTGGCTTGACACTGATTTACACCAGCTGACTTTACCCTCAGAGTCAATGGTGTCATTTTGGTTATGGTTAAGATTTGTTTTTATGCCTTACAAAAGGTTTAAATATGCTTTTAACTGGAAAAACTGAACCCATTTTGACCATGAAGTATTTGCTAGTTCCTTCATAATTAACACATTCACCAAATATGTCAAGACTGGCTTGTCAGCATTTTGAATTTTCTAAGTACAAAAGAAGGGGATGTAACAGATCATTGCAATTTGCTGAAATTGGCATCCAGTTAAGATTATTGGAAGATGAAGACCCTCGGGGAACCTCAGTCCCACTTAATTCTAAACCTGATAATCAGATAGTTCAACCTTCTTCTAAAGAAATGAATCATCTTAGACGATAAAAATTAATTTAAAATAAAAGTTACTCATTCTGGGAAATGGGCTGTTGAAACAACACAGACAAAATCTTTCAAACGTCAGGTCTTCTGTCTTCAAAGAAGCAAATTAATTTCTGATCTGATCACAGCCATTCTTCGGGCCTAATATTCCCCCACTATCCTCTCCCTGAAAATAATCAGGAGACCCAAATATTGGAAGTTGTTCTATGAATGCACCTCTGCATCTGCACTGAATCCCTTTGGCATCAATGGTCCATCAAGGCAGAATCATTTGCAGGATCCGGGCCATAGCAACTATGTTTTCTCTACTGCCTTGGAAATAGGCAACTGGCAAATGTCACGAAAAACACACAATATGCACAGCTAGAAATTCTAAGGGCTGAATCCTTCTTGCCTTATACACAGGGATAATCATTTGACATTAGGAGTCTCAGGTCTCTTCCTACTACAGTCTGAAAGTCTTTTGATGCTAATATTTGCATTTATTTGACATTTAATCTAAGTACTTTCTCAAAGTCTCAGGTGTAATTTATTACATCTTCCTTGGAGGTTATTTTTACGTTATACAGTGGTTTGATTTTATTTTTTCATTTAATGCACTAAAAATACAAGCAACAGGTCCTGGGTATATTTCACAGCATTGTATGTGTGGGGCACTTGCAGTGTGAAATTGATTTTTGGAGTGTGGACCTTGACTAAATCTTGACCAAGAAATTTGGACCTTGACAAAAAATAATTGACTACTACTGGCCTCAGGTTGTATACTAGAGAATTCGTTAAAATCTATTAAGTTTATGTGATAGTCCTGAGATCTTAAAAAATAAAATATTGAATACTTCTCATAATTAAACAACACAACAAATATTTAAACAAAACAAATAGAGAACGTCAATATATATTTTTTAAATCAAGGCTTCTAAAAGAAGCTCCTGCAGCTGTCCCATGGAGGTCCCTTCTTGCCAGCTGAAGCCATTCTGTGCCTGCACATGTAGTCTGGTATTTAAAATGCTGTCCCAGTATTGCCTACATTTTCAGAATTAAATTGGGTCCTATTTTCAAAATGTTTCCAGACTTTGCTAAAAAAAATGAAAATCTCTACATCATTCATTTACACTTGCTACAGGTCACCTACTTTACATCACTGTGAGTGTAAAACCCTCCTGTACAATATCCCTACAAGTTGGGTGGAGTGGCAATGATCAGTGCCCCAGTGCTAGAGAGGTTGGACCCATGTGGTGAGAAGGGATATAATGTTCCTTTGAACATGGTTTTTTTGTTTTGTTTTTGTTTTGTTTTTTTAACTCAAACATCCAAGGAGATCTGAAGAGGCTCATTCTGCCTGCAGGATTGGCATGGCTCTAGTACAGAGGTTATTTCAAAGGACTTGTCACTTGGAGGCTTGGTTCTAAAGAAGGATAACTTGCAACTCACTGTCTGACTATGGGCAAGTCCTTGGATGTCTTTTTTCTGCTGTCAATACAGCTTTATAACTCAGCATATCTTTCATTTAAAATAATATAGCATGAGGTGCATCCAAAGGAATGAAGTGAGACCACATTGTCTAAAAATTCCAACAAACTTTCACAACTCTCACGCAGCAGCACCTGCCTCTCCTAAAGCTGGCAGCAGGCAACACCATCCTTCAAAACATCTTTGTTTCAGTTCCCATTCCCCAGCATTCCTCCCAAGCCACACCCACCTGCAGTCCAATTAATGAGGGAGAAAATGCCCGTTATGGGATTATTAAAATATTATTTTTGTAAAGCAGTAGATAATGAGGATTAAAATAGATGAGAAGACTTAATATTTGAAATGAGATCTCTTTTTACCTCCTTCCCTGAGCTCTGTATTTCACATCCCTAGCTACAATGCAAGAGACAGGTTGAACTTCCTTTTGATTTTTTTTAAGTGACTTTAAAAATACAGAACCTTTACTCTCCATAGATCTTTCACTCTGAATATAGTATATATGCTCACTTTGGAGCCAGAAGCAAGTTTTTACTCTGTTTTACTTTCGTTAGCCATGCAGAACCAGCCCAGCGGTGGGAGAATTAGCTGGATTCTATTCTGACTCTGGTATCAACAACATATTAACTATATTCGAGCTGGAGAGAGAAATTCTGCCCTTGGCTCCCCATTGATGATGCCACAGTGGCAGGAACTATGTAAGCAAATGGATTGAATGGATCGATAAGCCTGTATAACCCTATTACACAGGAAACAGAGTAGAATCTAGCTCACTCTCTCATGCATCAACAGAATTGTTGACTAAATTCCAACAGCAAAAGCTTTATTTTTAGTCATGCATAAACCAGAAGGAACCTAACCTGAATTTCAGAATCCAGACAGAGTTTGTAGGTTTAGCAGTTATCAAAAATGTTAGTTTTTATATGGAGTCCTGGAGACAATGCCATTTTTTTCAGAGGTAGCACTTCTGTATGTTGGTTGGCACAGTGGAGAGTGGAAAGAGCTGGAAGTGAGCAGTTATTCCTAATCACCAGCCATTAAGAACTTATGTGACTGTATACATATGCATATTTCTATGGACTTTGATCTTTGCAACACCTAGCCCAGGAACTAGTAATCTTCTGGTTATCCCTAAATTTAAATGTCTTTCATTGCTACAGGGGCTGAATATACAACACAGCAAATTGAAGGACTGACATCCTATCAGTAGATGGAGCTTAAGATTACAGTTACCGTTGTATTGAACTGCAAGACACCAGTCTGAGTTGTGGATACACCTTTTTGTTTTGCCCAGGGAACTGGGAATCTGATCTGTATTACCTTAACAACAAATCTCAACTCCATGCTATTACACCATGCAACAGACTACACAAACTAATTGTACTAAATGTTGCTCTTAAACATTAAACAGGATAAAGGAATTTGAGGCGCAAGTGGTGTTCTCGTCCATCCTCCCTGTAGAAGGAAAAGGCCTGGGTAGAGACCATTGAATTGTGGAAGTCAACGAATGGCTACACAGGGGGTGTCAGAGAGAAGGCTTTGGATTCTTTGACCATGGGATGGTGTTCCAAGAAGGAGGAGTGCTAGGCAGAGGTGGGCTCCACCTAACGAAGAGAGGGAAGAGCATCTTCGCAAGCAGGCTGGTTAACCTAGTGAGGAGGGCTTTAAACTAGGTTCACCGGGGGAAGGACACCAAAGCCCTGAGGTAAGTGGAGAAGTGGGATACTGGGAGGAAGCACAAGCAGGACAGTGCAAGGGGGAGGGCTCCTGCCTCATACCGAGAAAGCGGGACAATCAGTGAGTTATCTGAAGTGCTTATACACAAATGCAAGAAGCCCGGGAAACAAGCAGGGAGGACTGGAAGTCCTGGCACAGTCAAGGAATTATGATGTGATTGCAATAACAGAGACTTGGTGGGATAACTCACATGACTGGAGTACTGTCATGGATGCATATAAACTGTTCAGGAAGGACAGGGAGGCCAGAAAAGGTGGGGGAGTTGCACTGTATGTAAGAGAGTAGTATGACTGCTCAGAGCTCCGGTATGAAACTGCAGGAAAATCCTTAGATTCTCTGGATTAAGTTTAGAAGTGTGAGCAACAAGGGTAATGTTGTGGTGGGAGTCTTCTATAGACCACCAGACCAGGGGGGTGAGGTGAATGAGGCTTTCTTCCAGCAACTAACAGAAGTTACTAGATCACAGGACCTGGTTCTCATGGGAGACTTCAATCACCCTGATGTCTTCTGGGAAAGCAATACAGCAGTGAACAGACAATCCAAGAAGTTTTTGGGAAGGGTAGGGGACAATTTCCTGGTGCAAGTGCTGGAGGAACCAACTAAGGGCAGAGCTCTTCTTGACCTCCTGCTCACAAACCGGGAAGAATTAGTAGGGCAAGCAAAAGTGGATGGGAACCTGGGAGGCAGTGATCATGAGATGGTCGAGTTCAGGATCCTGACACAAGGAAGAAAGGAGAGCAGCAGAATATGGACCCTGGACTTCAGAAAAGCAGACTTTGACTCCCTCCGGGAACTGATGAGCAGGATCCCCTGGGAGAATAACATGAGGGGGAAAGGAGTCCAGGAGAACTGGCTGTATTTTAAATAATCCTTATTGAGGTTACAGGGACAAACCATCCCGATGTGTAGAAAGAACAGCAAATATGGCAGGCAACCAGCTTGGCTTAACAGTGAAATCCTTGCTGATCTTAAACACAAAAAAGAAGCTTACAAGAAGTGGAAGATTGGACAAATGACCAGGGAGGAGTATAAAAACATTGCTCAGGCATGCAGGAGTGAAATCAGAAATGCCAAACTACACTTGGAGTTGCAGGTAGCAAGAGATGTTAAGAGTAACAAGAAGGGTTTCTACAGGTATGTTAGCAACAGGAAGAAAGTCAAGGAAAGTGGGGACCCCTTACTGAATGAAGGAGGCAGTCCTATTGACAGAGGATGTGGAAAAAGCTAATGCACTCAATGCTTTTTTTGCCTCTATCTTCACGAACAAGGTCAGCTCCCAGACTGCTGCACTGGGCAGCACAGCATGGGGAGGAGGTGACCAGCCCTCTGTGGAGAAAGAAGTGGTTCAGGACTATTTAGAAAAGCTGGACAAACACAAGCCCATGAGGCCGGATGCGCTGCATCCAAGAGTGCTAAAGGAGTTGGCGGATGTGATTGCAGAGCCATTGGCCATTATCTCTGAAAACTCATGACGATCGGGGGAGGTCCCGGACCACTGGAAAAAGGCTAATGTAGTGCCCATCTTTAAAAAAGGGAAGAAGGAGGATCCTGGGAACTACAGGCCAGTCAGCCTCACCTGAGTCCCTGGAAAAATCATGGAGCAGGTCCTCAAGGAATCAATTCTGAAGCACTTAGAGGAGAGGAAAGTGATCAGGAATAGTCAGCATGGATTTACCAAGGGCAAGTCATGCCTGACTAATCTAATTGCCTTCTGTGACGAGATAACTGGCTCTATGGATGAGGGGAAAGCAGTGGTCGTGTTATTCCTTGACTTTAGAAAAGCTTTTGACATGGTCTCCCACAGTATTCTTGCCAGCTAGTTAAAGAAGTATGGGCTGGATGAATGGACTATAAGGTGGATAGAAAGCTGGCTAGATCGTCGGGCTCAATGGGTAGTGATCAAAGGTTCCATGTCTAGTTGGCAGCCGGTATCAAGTGGAGTGCCCCAAGGGTCGGTCCTGGGGCCGGTTTTGTTCAGTATCTTCATTAATGATCTGGAGGATGGCGTGGATTGCACCCTCAGCAAGTTTGCAGATTACACTAAACTGGTAGGAGTGGTAGATACGCTGGAGGGTAGGGATAGGATACAGAGGGACCTAGACAAATTAGAGGATTGGGCCAAAAGAAATCTGATGAGGTTCAACAAGGACAAGTGCAGAGTCCTGCACTTAGGATGGAAGAATCCAATGCACCGCTACAGACTAGGGACCGAATGGCTAGGCAGCAGTTCTGCAGAAAAGGACCTAGGGGTGACAGTGGACGAGAAGCTGGATATGAGTCAACAGTGTGCCCTTGTTGCCAAGAAGGTTAATGGCATTTTGGGCTGTATAAGTAGGGGTATTGCCAGCAGATCGAGGGATGTGATCATTCCCCTCTATTTGACATTGGTGAGGCCTCATTTGGAGTACTGTGTCCAGTTTTGGGCCCCACACTACAAGAAGGATGTGGAAATATTGGAAAGAGTCCAGCGGAGGGCAACAAAAATTATTAGGGGACTGGAACACATGAGTTATGAGGAGAGGCTGAGGGAACTGGGATTGTTTAGTCTGCAGAAGAGAAGAATGAGGGGGGATTTGATAGCTGCTTTCAACTACCTGAAAGGGGTAAAAGAGGATGGATCTAGACTGTTCTCAGTGGTAACAGATGACAGAACAAGGAGTAATGGTCTCAAGTTGCAGTGGGGGAGGTTTCGGTTGGATATTAGGAAAAACTTTTTCACTAGGAGGATGGTGAAGCACTGGAATGTCTTACCTAAGGAGGTGGTGGAATCTCCTTCCTTTGAGGTTTTTAAGGTCAGGCTTGACAAAGCCCTGGCTGGGATGATTTAGTTGGTGTTGGTCCTGCTTTGAGGAGGGGGTTGGACTAAATGACCTCCTGAGGTCCCTTCCAACCCTGATATTCTATGTGACAAAGTTCCTGCTCTACCTTGGTGAGTCTTGCGCTTATTGGCAGATTTGCTCGCCTTGGAGCTTCACGGCAGCCCTCATCTTGGCCATTTTTCTGAACCCACAGTCCAGGTCGAATCCTCCTGTGTCTGACCAGGAGTTGGGAGGATTTGGGGGGAACCTGAGCCAGCCCTCTACTCCAGGTTCCAGCCCAGGGCCCTGTGGAATGCAGCTGTCTAGAGTGCCTCCTGGAACAGTTGTGTGACAGCTACAACTCCCTGGGCTACTTCTCCATGGCCTCCTCCCAACACCTTCTTTATCCTCACCATAGGACCTTCCTCCTGGTGTCTGATAATGCTTGTACACCTCAGTCCTCCAACAGTCCGCATTCTCACTCTCAGCTCCTGGTGCCTCTTGCTCCCAACTCCTCACACGCACACCACAAACTGAAGTGAGCTCCTTTTGAAAACCCAGGTGCCCTGATTAGCCTTCCTTAATTGATTCTAGTAGCTTCTTGATTGGCTGCCGGTGTTCTAATCAGCCTGTTTTAATTGTCTCTAGAAGGTTCCTGATTGTTCTGGAACCGCCCCTGTTGGGGAACGGGACCGTCCCTCGCTTGCTCCTTAGCTATCTGCTTTCTATTCTTTCCTAAAGCCCCCTGGTCTGGATTTTTCTTACTTTTGGATCCTGCCTTAGTTTCCCCCCACGACCGGGGCAGACACGTTTTTGGTTGTTTTGATTTTCTGCCGCTTTTTCTTTGTTGTTTATTGAGTGCTGATCGGCTGCCAGCTTGTTGCCAGCACCCCCTCCCCCTCGCCTGCTCTCGGGCGCAGCTATTTGTCTCAGCTGAAACCACCGGAGGAGGGGGGGAAGATTGCCGATTTTGCTATCCGGAGGGGGGAGTGGAAGCCCCCAGACCCAGCCGTTTCGCTGTTTGTTTGGAATTCCAGCCTTATCTTTACAACATTCTCGGCCTGCCGGAAGTCTTGGAACACAGCCAATACAGTTGGAGAAGAAATCACCCAGGGAAACTACAAATCATTGTGAAGGGGGCCGTAAGACTGAGTAATTTTTTGAATTATACTCTCGTGGGGGGGAGTTTGACTGTGTTTTAATTGCGTTTGTGGTGGCACAGGGGGTGTGGCACGGAGCTGCACCCTGATCCATCGGTGCCCCCCACCCCCCCCACCATTACTACAACTGTCACGGCCCCCCCCGCCGTCCGTCCCTGCTGGCAACCTGCCATCTGCCTTCGGATCCAGCTGTTTGCTTTGAACTTTGCCTTTCGGACCGGACATAACAGCCAACCAAACGAGACTCTTTGGACAAACGTGCGTGGGTCTACACCCCCCCCCAGACTGCTTATTCCACGGCTTGCCCCTATCACCAGACCCCGATTTCTGTTACTCCTCCCGTCCCAGTCCAACCCATTTGGCATTCCCCCCCCCCCGCGCCTGCAGCCCAGCAGGGAGGAGCGGTTAATCTGCTTCCCCCTCCCCCATCCTCCTTCCGGTGTCTCCCCGTCTCTCCCTTCTCACAATGGCAGGGAATGAGAGGGGCGAGGCCCCTTTAACAATATCAGCTGTTTCCTCCCCCACACCCCCCTGCCCAAGCCCCAACCCCCCCCACCACTATTGTTAAAATACTTGCCACCGCCCCCGCTGGGGCACCGGCAGCAGGAGGCTCCGGAGCGATTACTGCCGCTGCTGCGCCCACCGCCCCCCCAGATTCTAGGAACCCCCCCCCCAGCTGGCCAGAAAGGCCAGGGTGGGAAGAAAGGAAAGGGCCCCGCTAAAACATGTAGGCCCTCCATGGCAGGGGCTGCCCCCACAGCTGTGGCCTCATCATAGACCGTGGCGCCCCTCCCCGCTGTTCCCTCCACCAGCTCTGCGAATGTCCCTCCCCCGGCCCCCAGGATGTATGCCCGGGCAGTGGCAGGCTCCCCCCTGCCTGCCGCCTCATTATCTCGCCCACCCACTGCCTCCTCTACCATCACCAGCAGCCGGGGCCCTTTCCCCACCTTGACCAGGAAGCACGGTGTCCGTTGCCTCCTGGTGCCCGCCTCACCCCACGTGGAGACATACGTGCAGGCGTTGGCGAAGGTGGTAGGACCCACGGCTATTGTGGCGGCCTCCAAGATGTATGGGAAGGTCATTTTTTTCTTAGCTTCGGAGGCTGCCGCCCAGGAGGCGGTGGAGAGGGGCCTGGCGGTGGGGGGGTGTTCGTCCCCCTAGAGCCGCTAGAAGACCTCAGCGTTTGCCTCATCCTCACCTCTGTTCCTCCCTTTTTACCCAATGCTGCCCTGTTACCCGCTCTCTCCGCCCTGGGGAAACTTGTCTCTGTCATCAGCTCTCTCCCGTTGGGCTGCAAGGACCCCACCCTCCGTCACGTCCTTTTGTTCCGCCGGCAAGTGCAGCTTCTACCGCTGGCAGGGGCGCGTGACGGAGAGGCGCTCGAGGGGTCCTTCCTAGTCCCCTACCAGGGAGCCAGCTATCGGGTCTTTTACTCCAGCGGAGAGGCCCGGTGCTACCTCTGCCGCTCAGCGGGGCATGTCCGCAGAGACTGCCCTTTGGCCCGGGGGGGAGGGGCACCCGAGACCCCCGAGACCCGGCAGGACATCGGCCCCGTCGTTGCCGACACCCCTGGCTGCCTGGCACCTGAAACCAACCCTCCTCCTACTCAATCCATCGCTGCTCCCGTCCGGGCCTAGGAGACTCCTTCCCTACAACGCCCGGGCGAGCAAGGGAGTCCCACCCTTGCTATTACCAATTCAGCAGAGCCTATGGAGGAGGGTGTGGGAAAGATATTACCGGGTACAGGAGAAGGCCTGCCCCAAGGAGAACCCCCTGCCCCTCATGCTGTCTCACCGCTACCCCCCCGAACCCCTGAACCATTGCCTCCACCCCCGACATGACCCCTGCTAACCAACCCCCAGACGACACTATGGAGGGCTGGACCCTAGTCCAGGGGAAGCGAGGCAAGCGGAAGGCTCGAGCTCCGCTGCATCCATCCGACGCGGAAGCCCCCCGGAAGACCAGGAAGGGAGGCACCGACATTGAGCCCTCCGCTACGACCACAAGTGAGATCCATCCGCTGGTGTCGGGAAGGGAAGACAGACTGGCATTGGAAGGCAGAATCCCCCCTCCACGGGAGACCCTCCCCTCTGAGACCGCTGAGGACACCCCTTCTGCCCGGATACCACCTGAACCCCCCGCAAACCCCAAGGTGACCGTTGAGGGGGGCCCTAGAGGAGAAGCCCCCGGGGCAGCAGGAGTTGGCCTCTCCTCCGTGTATGCGGAGATTGAGGCCCTAGATTTGACCCCGGTCACCCAGGGAGAGGATGATTTACTGCTGGCTGGCCTCGAGCTGGGCAATCTCACCCCAGCCCCCCTTTCCCCATGCTCTCTCCCCCTAATTGCCTTCCCGGGCGAGCACCCTGCAGAAGGTGGTCCACCACCTGATGCCATGGCCGCCAAGACCACCACGGAGCCAGCGCCTAGCATTACTGGGAGCCCCTTCCCTTACCCCTTAACCCTCGACTCTGCTCAGGAGGCACCTTCCTTTAGCTGCTTGCCTCCTGAACCCCAGAGCCTTACCTCTACCCCTGCCCCCACCCCTGTCCCTGCCCAGTTTACCTCCTCCTGCAATGCCATTGCCGCCCCTGGGGTTGGTTTTTTCCGCCTTTTGCAGACTCCCCCCAGGGAGCAGTTTTTGCACTTTCTAGTCGCGACCCATTGGGAGTTGCAATTTTTCCCCCGCCATCCCCTTCCACCCCAAGGCACGAAATGGATTTAATAATAGGGTACAGCTGGCTCTTCAGCTATGGGGGGACTTTGATCAAATTTTTCAGGCCACAAGAGCCCTTATAAAGGAGGGCAGAGGGCAAGGAAGGCGCGGTGCTGCGGCCTACGAGCGGGCCCGCGGCTTCCGAAACGATCTACTCATCTACGGGATGGGTCACGGGTTGCTGCGCAACCCGCCGGGGGCTACGAACACCCCCACCAATGAGAAACCCCCACCCCCCACAGCCCTCCGCATGATGCCTTTTATTATTGCAACCTTGAATACCAGGGGCTGTAGGATAGCTCTCCGCAGGTCCCAGGTGCTCTCTTACCTTCAGGAAGGGGGGTACTCTGTAGTTTTCCTGCAGGAGACCCATACGGACCCGACCGTCGAGGACAGCTGGCGGCTGGAGTGGGGGGACGGGGTCTACTTTAGCCACTTCACGACTTGGCAAGCTGGAGTGGCGACCCTGTTCTCCCCCACCCTACGGCCTGAGGTGCTAGGGGTCACTGAGGTCGTGCCAGGCCACCTGCTGCACCTTCGAGTCCGTATGGAGGGGCTCGTGGTCAATCTTGTTAATATCTATGCCCCGCAAATGAGCCCAAAGCGGCCACAATTCTACCAGTGGGTGTCCGACTTTCTCGGCACCCTAGATTCGCACGAGTGCCTGGTCCTGGGAGGGGACTTTAACACCACCCTTGAGGAACAGGACCGCTCAGGGGCCGAGCCGAGCCCAGCCGCTGCGAACATCCTCCGAGGAATAGTTGAACAGCACTCCCTAGTGGACGTCTGGCATGACCATCACCCAGATGACACCTCCACGTTCACTTTTGTCCGGGTGGAGGCCCATCGGTCACACCACTCTCGGTTGGACCGTATTTACTTATCCCGTTTCCATCTTTCACAGGCTCACTTCTCCACCATTCGGCTGGCCCCTTTCTCCGACCATCATTTAGTTACTATAACGGTCTCCCTCCGTGCAGAGAGACCGGGGCCGGCCTATTGGCACTTTAACAATAGCCTGTTGGAGGACGAGAGCTTTGTGATGTCCTTCCTGGAGTTTTGGCTGGCCTGGCGAGAGCAGTGGCGTGCCTTTCCCTCGGTGCGGCGATGGTGGGATCTAGGGAAGGTACGCGCCAAGCTCTTCTGCCGTGACTATACTCGGGGCACCAGCCGACGGAGAAATGCGGTGATAGAGCAGTTGGAACGGGAGGTCTTAGAGATGGAGAGGCGCCTGGCCGCCGACCCCGAGGACCCGTCCCTCTGCGGAGCGTGCCGGGAGAAGCGGGAGGAGCTTCGGGCCCTCGAGGACCACCGGGCCCGAGGTGCCTTCGTCCGGTCCCGCATCCGCCTCCTTCGGGAGATGGACCGTGGCTCCCGCTTCTTCTATGCCCTGGAGAAAACGAGGGGGGCCAAGAAACACGTCACCTGCCTTCTAGCGGAAGACGGCACCCCCCTCACGGATCCGGAGGAGATGTGTGGGAGGGCCCGCGACTTCTACGCAAGCCTTTTCTCCCCGGATCCGACCGATCCTGGCGCTTGCGGGGTGCTCTGGGAGGAACTCCCCACGGTCAGCGTGGCGACCGAGACTGGCTAGAGCTGCCTCTCACCCTGGCCGAGTTCTCGGAAGCCCTCCGCCGCATGCCCACCAATAAATCTCCGGGCATGGACGGGCTGACCGTGGAGTTTTACCGTGCGTTCTGGGACATCCTCAGCCCAGACCTAGTCACTGTCTGGGCTGAGTCTTTGCAGGGCGGGGTCCTCCCTCTGTCGTGCAGGCGAGCTGTGCACGCCTTGTTGCCGAAGAAGGGGGACCTCCGCGATTTACGAAACTGGCGTCCCGTCTCACTCCTTAGCACGGATTACAAAATCGTAGTGAAAGCAATTTCAGTGCGGCTAGGGTCCGTGATGGCGGACGTGATCCACCCAGACCAGACCTATACTGTCCCGGGTTGCAGCATTTTTGACAACCTATTTCTAGTCCGAGACCTTTTGGAACTCAGGCGGAGAGATGGTCTGTCGTTCGCCCTCCTGTCTCTCGATCAGGAGAAGGTGTTCGATAGAGTAGACCATGGGTACCTCCTGAGCACTCTGCAGGCGTTTGGATTCGGACCTCAGTTTGTGAGTTTTCTCCGGGTGCTGTATGCCTCCGCGGAGTGTTTGGTTAGGCTCAACTGGACCCTGACCGAACCGGTCAGCTTCGGGCGAGGAGTGTGGCAGGGGTGCTCCCTCTCGGGCCAGCTGTACGCCCTGGTGATCGAGCCTTTCCTCTGTCTCCTCCACAGGAGGTTGACGGGGTTGGTGCTGCGGGAGCCGGAGCTGCGGCTGGTCCTGTCGGCGTACGCCGATGACGTGCTCCTCATGATCCAGGACTCCAGCGACTTGGCCCGGGTGGAGGCTTGCCAGGCCATCTATTCGGCAGCCTCCTCTGCCCGGGTCAACTGGGTCAAGAGCTCTGGCTTGGCGGTAGGAGACTGGCGGCAGGCAAGCTCCCTCCCACCCGCACTTCAGACCATCCGGTGGAGCGCAGGTCCGCTGCTCTACCTCGGCGTTTACCTTTCTGCCATGCATCCCTCTCTGCTGGAGAACTGGGAAAATTTAGAGGGCAGGGCAATAGAGCGGCTCCGGAAATGGACGGGACTACTCCGATGTCTCTCCCTCTGAGGGAGAGCGCTGGTGCTTAATCAACTAGTCCTGTCCATGCTCTGGTACTGGCTCAACACCCTGGTCCCGGCCCCAGGTTTCCTGACAAACCTCCGGACATCGAATCTGGGGCTCTTTTGGTGAGGAACACACTGGACTCCTGTAGGGGTTCTTCATCTACCCCTGAAGGAAGGAGGACAGGGCCTGAAGTGTCTACCCACTCAAGTCCATGTCTTCCACCTCCAGGCCCTACAGAGGCTCCTCTATGGTGCAGGCAGTTCGGCGTGGAGCACACTGGCGCACGCCATCCTGCGCCGCATCCGAGGGCTCCGATATGAAGGGCAGCTCTTTTATCTCCATCCGGGAGGTCTTCCGCGAGACCTCTCGGGGCTGCTGGTCTTCTACCAGGACCTCCTCCGGACTTGGAAACTGTTTTTAACGACCAGGTCCGTGGCGGCTACCAAGGGGGTAGATCTCCTCGCGGAGCCCCTGCTACACAACCCCCAGCTCTGTGTGCAGGTGGCGGAGTCCCGCTCGGTGCGCCAGAGCTTGATCCTGGCAGAAGTCATGAGAGTCAGAGACCTCCTGGACTACGACCAGGGAGACTGGCTGGATCCCCTGATGCTCGCCTGGCGCATGGGGCTCTCCAGACCTCGCACCCCCCCGGCGCGTACTTCAGGAGGCAAAGGCCGCTTTGCCGCCCGCTGCTCGAGCTTACCTCGACCGGGTCCTGCATGAGGGCACGCCCCGCCCACCCTCTACCCCAGGCCCGCCGGACCTTTTTAATTGGACCCCTGCCCTGCAGACCCAGTCGACCCCCTCACCCCTTCACTGCGAGCCGGCTGCATGAACTGCAGCCAGTACGCTTCCAAACCACGCCAAGGAAACATCTATACACGCTCGTGCTCCACACCCTTCACGCCCTCACCATAGTGTCCCGCCCCGACACAAAGTGGCGAGACCTTCTGCCACCTTTGGAGGGTGAGCAGCCCCAGTGGGCCAGACTATATTCCACCTTGGTTCCGAGGCCCGTCGGGGACATCAGTTAGCGGCTCCTTCATGGAGCTGTGAGCACGGGCATGTACTTGGCGCGGTTCACCCCCGTCCCAGATACTTGTCCCTTTTGTGGTGTGAGGGAAACCCTGGTGCATGTATATTTGGAGTGTGCCAGGCTGCAGCCCCTGTTCCAGCTCCTCACAAATCTCCTATTATGTTTTTGGTTGCATTTTTCCCCTCACCTTTTTATTTATGCACTCCCCATCCGTGGCCTCACAAAGTCGTGGGATCTCCTAGTTAACCTCCTCCTGGCCCTGGCTAAAACGGCCATCTATAAAACCAGAGAGAGGAGGTTGGCTGATGGAGTTTCCTGTGACTGTGGGGCCGTTTTCCGATCCTCGGTCCGTTCACGTATCCGGGCGGAGTTCCTCTGGGCGGCGTCCACCGACTCCCTTGATGCTTTTGAGGAGTGGTGGGCACTGTCCGAGGTTCTCTGCTTGGTGTCCTCGTCCGGGTCCCTTTGTCTGACCCTTTGATTGAGGGAGAGAGTAAGGGACCCCAGCCCCAGCCATTGCTGCTGCGGACACCACCACCTTAGAAGGGTCCTTTCACACGTGGGTGCATGTGCCTCCCCCCCCCAGACTGTCCACCCCACAGCCTGCCCCTCTTGTTGGGTGCTTTCAGAGGAGGGAATTGTTGGTGACACTCGGGCGTGGCGCCAGGTAACTCGAGGGGGTGGAAGACCATGAGAGTCGAGGAAGCCCCCCGCTCTGGGCCCAGGCAAGCTTGAACACTTCCCTACCCTGAAGCTAATGAGAAAACAATTGTGATTGGTTGCTGTGTTACACATTGCATATGCTGCTCTTTTTACTTTGTAAGTGTGTTATGCAAATAAAAACATCTTTTGCTTCAAAAAATTACTCTCCTATAGCCATCTGGCCTGACTCTGTCACATCTATGATTCTATGAAAAGGAATTGTCGTGCTTAAAAAATGTCTGTGGTAAGCCTTTGAATATTTTCTTAACTTGTTTTATACTGTGTCCAAAATGGCAATGGAAGATAGCATTTTAAATAACAAAGAGATCTTTTGGGGAACTTCTTTAATATGCAAAAAGAAAAGGAGTACTTGTGGCACCTTAGAGACTAACCAATTTATTTGAGCATAAGCTTTCGTGAGCTACAGCTCACTTCATGTAGCTCACGAAAGCTTATGCTCAAATAAATTGCTTAGTCTCTAAGGTGCCACAAGTACTCCTTTTCTTTTTGCGAATATAGACTAACACGGCTGTTACTCTGAAACCTTTCTTTAATATGCTTGAATTCAACTAACAGCAATGGCTACAATCCAACATGACCTTCTGTACCATATTGGGCTCTCATCTAAAAATGGTACACAAATTTGTCATTTGTCTAAAAACTGGACTGGAGGGCTTACAGGTTCAGAAACAGGGGAGAGAGACATTTAATTCCAGGTCATTAGTTAAAATCCTGCCCTTAAGAGGCCAAGAGTCATTGTCATCCCTTGGCTGTTAGTGAAATTAGTTGATTGCGTCAGTCCAGTTGTGAACATATCTGGTATTACTTTGCATCTTTGTTGGCAATTCCAAAAGAAAGGCTAGAGACTGAATGGATTGGCCTACTGTCATGTCCTTAGCATTACTCCCTTCAAAACAGGGTGGATAGAGACACACTGGGAGTGTGGGGAAATCAACAGAATAGTTACAACACAAAACATTTCACTTCCCCAAGCTGTGAATCTGACTCCTTTATATAAAGCACTAAAATTCACCCCGAAAGACGAAAACTGGGCTTTAATATAAATGTATTATTTGAAAGAGAAAGTTTTTACCACTCTGTAGCTACAAAATGTTAACCCCTTACTACTGGGTTCTCTTAATCTAGGCAGTTATTTTATAGGTATAAAAATACATATGTTAACGAGACCTTGGCATCCCATCAGCCACAGAATTACAAACTGGAGCAATATCAGGCATTTCAGCATTTAATGAACTTAAAAAGTTTTAAATCACTGCAGCTGCTTGTAATACAAACATAATCAATAAAAGGGAGACACCCACCAACAATTTGTGTCTATTTTTTAAATTATGTACATGTAATTACCATATTATGCAAAATTAAGTGTGGTACAAATGCTACTTTTTGTAGTTTCATCAAGCAACTTGTCAAGGAATTGATACACTGTGCAGAAAATAGTCCAACAAAACAAATTTATTTATCTGAACACACAATGTCAATTCATATAAATTCAAGAAACTCTAAAACCGTGAATTACTGAACTGTTTATGCTTGAGACCTCTGTCACAGCTCATGCAATCTGTAAAGCTTCTGTAATAAATAGTTTTGCCAAATGCTCATTATAACTTTTCCTCTCATCTTAGAAACAGAGCTTTGGTCAACTAGCCCCCAAAGTTTTGGAAAACAGATCCAGAATTTTCAACACTAACATCATTAGACCAATGGTGGACCCTGGAGCTTTGGTGGTCCGTGGAGAGGTGTCTGGTGAAATGGTGCTGGCTTTCTTCCTTGTTTCCAGTTGCTAAATTATACTAAAAGTAGCTAGATATACATTAAATACTTTCCTAATTTAACTTCCTACGTAACTCATGGGCGTAGTTAGCATAGAGGTTATGTCATAGTGACTCGGAGGGGAGATGGTCCAAAAGACACTCCTTATTAAAATGTGGTCTATGCTAGGGAAACACTGGAACATCCTGGTCTTAGACTAACATCATTAGTGTTCTGTGAAAGAGCACTTTAAATATACTGTCCTAACTATCTTTCACAAAATGAGCACATTAATCATTTTTTACAAAGCCTTTGACACAGTTTAATGGGGACTGTCAGAAAAGCAAATGACAGCATTCCCAAAGCAACATTCAGTGATAGATGATAAAGCAAACCTTTATCTTATTGTGGTTTTAATCTTGTGGTAAGATGGGGTATTATTTTCCCACACTGTAATCGTGTGATGAGCTCATCTTCCTCTGATAAGAATAGTATTGGCTTTTTAATGTGTACCACTGTATTGGGAGACCATTAAGGAACACTTCCTGTAGGAGCTATATCCAGTGAGGGTGACAATGAATTGGTACAAAATTAACACCCTAACTTGGTGTTAGCAGGCATTGCGTTGTTGGAGGTGCTGTTTTTCAGATGTCAAACCAAAGTCATGCTACTTTAAAGACTTTCCTGACACTCTTTGTGGACATGATCCAAACCTCATTGAAGTGAATGGCTAGGCTACCATTGCTTGACTTCAATGGGCTTTGTCTCTGGCCCTGAAAGAACAGCAGTGTTAATTCCCTTTTTCTGGCCTAGTTCCATCTTGGACTTCTACCATAGGCATGGAATAGACATGATATAAGTACCTAAAGAGAGTTTAAATTCCCCATACAGGTTCAAATGGAAAAGGTGTTCTTCACTTCCTTTCCTAAACTCCATATTGTGTTGCTTGCTGTGCGCTGTTTCATTGGTAATGAAGTGACCATGATTCATACTTTGGGTGAGTTTATTTATAAAATAATTTGGGGTCAAAGGCGCTATACAACTATATATCATTAATAACAGTTCTTGAAGGCAGATATGGGACTCCGCCCTGAGACATGTTGAGCACGCTGGCCTTGATCCGGCAAAGCACTTAAGCATGTGCTTAAAGTTAAGCATAAGAGTAATCCTTTTAGCTTCAGCGAGACTACTCAGATGTTTAAAGTTAAGCACATTGTGACGGGTTTTTCCCCAGGGTGCCACCTGGAACTAGGGTGCCACAGAGCCCTCTGACCCACCAGCCCGGACTGCCTCTCACACCGTGCTGCTGTGACAAGTTGCAAAGCCCTCAAAGCTTGCACTTTCAGCAGCATTCACACAGGTAGGGACACACCCAGCTGCAGTTACATGCAGGCTTTCTAACCACCAGCCTCCCAGCCTAGGACCCCAAAGTGGTACCATCCAGCCCTGGTCAAATCTAGCCAGTATATGGGTTTAACAATTGATCTGCCTCTTCCTCAATGTGAAGAGGACCATGAACACTTGTGGTAACCAAGCTGAGATTTTCCCCAGACACCTTAGACAAACGCGCACTGGTTTGGATTAAAACATAACATAAGTTTATTAACTACAAAGGGATAGATTTTTAGTGATTATAAGTGATAGCAAACAGATCAAAGCAGATTACCTGGTAAATAAACAAAACCACAAACTGAGCTTAACACACTAGATCAGGGGTCTCCAAACTTTTTGGATCACGCACCCCCAGGGCCAGCTCTAGGGAAGCAAAAAAAAAAAAAGAGCCGCCGCTGGCGTGTCATCAAAGATGGAGCGGGGGAGAGCCGAGTTGCCTCCAGCGTGCCGCGGGAGAATCCTTCGGCGGCACTCCTCCTGCCATGCACTCCCAGGGATGGTCTTGCGCACCCCCTGGGCTGCGCATACACCACTTTGGAGACCACTGCACTAGATAGGTAGGATATGAATTAGCAAATTCTCGCCCTGAGTGACAAACAGCCTGGCAGATTCTCAAGGCACAAGCTATCTTGGCTTTCCCAGGTTTTCATACACGGGCTAAAAATCCTCTAGCCTGGAACCATCACTTCCTACAGTTCAGTCTTTATTCCTCAGGTGTTTCCAGGTGTAGTGTTGTAGGGCGAATGAGGTATCATCATGATGTCATTGTCCCCCTTTTCAGTCTTCTTCCCACTTGCTGGAAATCTCTTTTGCTGTGACCTGAGTCAAACAGTTCCCATTGTATAATGCTATCTCTGAGAGGTTTCTGTTGTACACAGTTCCTGGGGTAATCCTTGTGCTTGCGTGCATTTCCTCAATAAGCCATTAGCATTGTTTGGCCTTTTTACTGTTGTACCTGAAAGGCTGCTTGTGGGTGTTTACAACCTCACAACATGTTTCAGTAACACATACATAGCCAAACTTCCTAACTTCACATACGACAAAAGCACATACAATCCAATGAGATATTAATGTCTACCAGATCAAGAGTTTTAGAATGATACCTCACAAAGCATACTTTGTACAAAACATATCCTAATTATATGACAGTGGTTAATATTAGAGTGCCAGGGTGTCACACACATGTTTAAGTACTTTGCTGGATCAGGACCAGAATGCTCAGAAACGTGAAGGGTCAAGCCCTTTATGCTTAATTTTCTTTCATTCTAGAACGTTTCCATTTTGGTAGATTCTCCAGACATGGCTATGTCAGAGCAACACTCTCACACTGTTAGGCAGGGACAGCAGCTGTGTTCTGTAGTCCAAAATAAGCATGAGGGCTCCTGTGTCTTCAGTCTGTCATGTTGGCAGGAATGTGCTGGTGTCACGTAGGAATCCTTCCTATCACCTTCAGAATATTGAGGATGGCCAAATGACCACCTGAGTGGAGCATAAACATTAGGGATAAACCACCTTTCTTTTCATGCAACAAAAGATTGTTTCAGCTTCTAAGTGTGGCTTGCAAGCTGCTTTATAACTATGAGCTAATTTAAACTTCTTATGTTTTGGCTAAGATTAGCTCATGAAGTGACATTTAAATTTCATTTGCTAGCTGTAATTTTGCTGTGCAGAATGTTGCAGATAAGAGAAAATGGCAGATTATGTAAATAACCATTTATAAAAACAGCAGCTTTTTTGATTCCATTGTCTTGAACATCCTACCCAAATTGCCTTATGCATGTTTTTCATTTTAAATATGCACTATGAATATCAGAGGCTTTGCTGAAACAAATATTTCCAAGTTGCATTCATATACCAAAGAGAAGACTTTTAGTCTTAAACTAAAAGGCTACAGAAATCCAACCATTTGGCCAGACTCCAAATAAATAAATAATCTTCCCAAATGAAGGACATGAAATACAAAAAACCCATCTGCTATATGTAGCAATAGCATTAAAAAGGTGCAAGAAGTGACATTTGAAGCAAAACTACTGGACAGTATAGAGCAAGCCACATCAAAAACGTTGCCTATCAGATCATTTTTGAGCCTGTAGAGGGGCAGTTAACCCTGCTCCTGAGGAAAAAGGTAGGCTGATTGATGAAGCAGCCACAGCTGTGGCCACACCCAATCAGCCCACAATTGGCCCTGATATAAGGGCTAAGGGAGGAGCTGTAGCCACTGTGGCATGGTGGGCTTAGGAGGTTGGAGATTCCTCTGGGAGGGGAGACCTGGAGTGTGAAGGTACTGCTGGGGACAGAAACCCAAAGTAGAGGGGCACCAGGGTCTGGGAGGAACATGGGGCCTGAGGCAGGAGAGACACTGTCCAGCAGGGGGCGCTTCAAGTGCTGGAATCAAGGTAATTCCTGGACGAACAGCAGGAGGCGCAGCGAGGGTGAGTCTGTGATCTGCTACAGAGCCTTTTCAATTTATGGCGGTGAGACCTTGACATGGATTGTCTATCTGAAGCTTCATAAAAGTCCTAGTCCTATACTCTGCCTCATTCCATACTGCAAGAAATCACAATTTGACTCTTTTTGTGCAAGGACTGTGCTTACATACAAATAAGCATTGTCATTTAGTAAAGGACTATAAGAATTGGAAAAGCATTTGTTCTCTGTCAAGGACAAGGCTTTTCAAATCATGTTTGGAAGAAAAACCTGTGAAGGATAACAAAATATGATTTCCTCCTTGTTAATAAAGTCCTCTGAGGTTTTTTTGTTTGTTTGTTTGTTTTTTAAAAAAAGATGGATGTGATGTGGCTGGAAGATGAAGCTGAGGGCCAGAGAGAACATTGGAGAAGAGGGGGGGAAAAAAGATTTAAAGAGGCAGTAACTCAAACCAGTATGTTCAGTAAGGGTGGAGTATCTCCCTGGCTTTAACCCTACTGTTCCATCTCCAGCAGTGGTGGCATTAGGCTTATGTGACCTATTCCAATGCATGGGGCATCACCCTTCCGGGGCACCCAGGCCATACTTGCATGCTAGCCCGGCCAGGCAGAATGGCATCCCTGACTCTCCTTCTGTAGGGCAAGGAAAGTGTTGTTGGCACTGTTGGGGCCTGATCTGGAGTCCAATGAAGTCAACTGGGAGTCTAATTTGATTACAGTGGATTTTGGATGAGACCTATTCTACTTGTCTGGCTATTCCATAGGAAGCTAATGTCAAAGTTTGCATGTCGTAGCAAAGGAAAAATAGATGAGACATGTAAAGGAAAAATATGCCCTAAATTATATAGGTGGTACATTATATACATATGGTATAAAACAGGACAAAGTTTAGCATCATTGAAAAGAGGAAAATGGAGTGAGATGAATTTGGTTCAAGATGATGTAAGCAGAGTCAGGATGAGCTCTACCCTGACATCTTATGGTGAATTGTGGCAAGTTGTAGAAAAGAACTTCAGGGGCTGATCTTGTTTGCATAGGCACACCCACCCCGCCTAGCATGAGCCCACAGCAGCCCAAATGGTCACTTTGGCTGCTGTGGGATCCCCAGTTTCTCTGTTATTGGGGCAGGAAGAATAAAGTGTTGTTACCCTGATTATGTGAATCAAGGACAGTGGAACTGTTTTATGACAGAGGGATTTGCCATCAACTAAGTAGCACTCGCTAGACAGGGGATATGGGTTCCAATTCCCAGTGAATGGAGAGAGGCTGGGGCAGGCATTTGTACTTGGTGGTGTGGGCCTCTTTTGAGGGCCTGAAACACCAGTTGTACCACTGTGGAATATCAGAGCTAATTTTGATTCCATTAGGAGTCTAGTTACAGGCTGCTGAGCTGAATTCACTTTGGGCCAATGGTGCACCAGCACTGAGGCTCCCCTACTACAAGCTGAAATCACTAAAGAGCTAAAATTACTAAGAGTTGAAATGACTGAGTGCTGTGTTAAGTAGTGGGGGGGGGGGGGGCTGAAGATATATTGCTGAGCTGCTGGTGGAGCGGAGCAGTTCGCAGGATGGCTGGAGTGGCTCACAGAACAGCTGGAGCGGCTGGCGGAACAGAGCAGTTCACGGGATGGCTGGTGGAGCGGAGCAGCTCGCAGTGAAGGCTGCAGCAGAACCCCATGGAGAGGCGGGGCAGTCGGCCTTGGACAGCATAAGGTGCCCCTTAACACCCCACACACTTCCACCGAGGCTGGGAGGTAAAACTCTGCAGATAAACTTTTGAACTCTGGGACAGAGACTTTTGGGTTGTGGGACTTTGGGTGATTTTTTGGTTGCGGGACTCAAGAACCAAAGGGAGAGGACACGGCCCAATTTGCTGGGGTGGGTCTTTGCTCATGGTTTGGTTTATGAACCCTCGTTGTGGTGTTTTCCCAATTTAATGCTGATGTTTACCTCATGTTATTAAAGATTTTCTGCTACACCGAGACTCTGTGCTTGCGAGAGGGGAAGTATTGCCTCTTTGAGGCACCCAAGGGGGTGTGTAAGATTTTCCCAGGTAACTGGGTGGGTGCTCAAGCCGGTTTTGCATTGCGTTGCTGAGAGGAAACCCCTATGTATTGAACCCAGCCCTTGCTGCTATCAACTTGGCCTGCAGAAGCGTTACAATGTTATCACTCAAATCCATATATAGTTACCATTTATTTTACGCGTTTAACATTTTTTTTATTTTAAATTTTTTCTACTTGAACACAGTAGATAGTTTGATAGGCCTCTTACAAAAGATATGGGAAGAAGACAAATTCCAGATGAGTGGAAAAGGAGTGATGTCGTGAATCTGCTAAAGAAAGAAAACGTCTGGTCAGTGTAAGAACTTGAGGCGCATTCATTTGCTTTCTATCCCAAGTAAGGTATTATATATATCATTCCAGACAGAATAAAGAAAGCAGTAGATTCAAGGTTCTGACAAGAACAAGCAGAGTGGAGACAGGACAAATCATGTATAGATCAAATAGTAACCCTATATATCATCATAGAACTGCATATCAACTGACAGTCACTGCTTTATGTGGATTTGTTCTTGTTTTGTTTTTAAGATTTCCAAAGAGCCTTTAATGCAGTGGACAGCGCAGTTTATGGAAGTCACTATGTTATGGTTTCACCCCAGAAATCTGTGAACACCATTCGGAGCTTCTTTGAAAATAGGAGCAAAGTGACTAAGTCATTTGAGGTTACTACAGGCATCTGACAAGGATGTCTTATGTTACTCATGATCTTTTTACTGGTGGTGGATTGGATAATGAGACCACAGAACAACCAACGGGCAATTCTTTCACACAGAATTCCGAGGACCTTGACTTTGCAGATGACATCAACTTGCTATCCTGTACACAAAGACATAGAATCCAAAACAAATGGTCTCCAGGCCTATGCATAATTAGTAAGGTAGAAAATCAGCACTGAGAAAACTAAAGCCCTTAAAATCAACACACACATTTCCCCCCCTCTTCTTCTCTCCCCCCTGCCCCTCCCCCATAGGCTTCAGAGCCTGAGCTCCAGTGCAAGCAGCAATCATACACAGCTATTTTTAGTGCAGTAGCATGAGCCCAAGTCTGTCAGTCTGGATTGGGAGGCTCACGGCCATGGTTTGTGTAGATGTACCCAAAGATTAAAGCAGGAGATTTGCAAAGATGGAAGGCAACCGTGAAGGCTCTATATTCCACATGGAATAAAGAGGCATAAGACAGTGAGAGCGAGAGAGGTATTTTGGGCTAGTATCTGAAAGTCCGTGCTGTTGCACGTGTGTAATTGGTCAAGTCACATATATAAAAAAAGCCAAAAATGGGGACTCTTGTTTCCATGTGCTGTGTTGTACTGAGCAGTATTGCTGTTTGTACATGTTCAAAGTCTATACACAGAACTGTCCTTCGTTTGAGGCGCCAACCACCTCTTAGCTACCCCACACAGCTGTCACTCCCATTGTCTATGATCAACTGTCCCATTCCAACCACAGCTGCCAACTTTCACATGGTCAATAAGCACCCCGACTTTCACAATAAGCAAAAATCAAGCTAGTCCCATTTCAAAACAAGGCCAAAACAAGCCAATCCCTAAGAACCCCCTACACTCTGTGACTAAATTTCCCCCCGGTGTGCAGTCTGGGACTATGGTGGGCTTGCTGTGCACCCTAACTCTTCCTCCCTCCCCCACCGCCTTGCCCCTACTTGCTGGGAGCTGATCAAAAAAAAAGAATCTACAAGCCAAAAACTAGCCAACAAGCCAATTAAACCAAAACCACACGCAATTTCTGTGGGTTGTCCCCCCCCGCAACGGGTTTGGCATGTCTCATTCCATTTGCCCTACAACTTTTGGACTCCAACGTTCCATCTGGTTCTTATAGGACCCAGTGATGGCTGAACCTGGTGCCTCAGGACAGAAAGTGCCTTGGAAAAATTTGCCTGTAACAGAGTGACATTCCTAGAATCTTCTTATACAGATTACATGCAGAGTTTTTCCAAGACACTTTCTGTTCAAAATGTTTTCATTAGAGCTAAGATATAGGTAAGTTGATTCTAACACATATTTTATTAGAATTTTGCAGAAACATTGTTTTTAAATACAAATAAATATGTTTAAATTTTAGATAAAAGTATTTTATATACACACTATATGTATATAAGGGAAGATGCAGAACACCAAAGTAGCTTAAAGCCAGCATAAAATCCTATGGATGAGTGTTGTACAGATATCTCCATAACAGACCAATGATGGTGTCTCTGTGCTCTGAAAAATAATTTGATTTGGGCTGTAATCTGTAAATTATGAATATTCATTTAACATGGATATGATGAGCCTGATTAAAGAAGTGTGTGTATGTGGAGAGAGAGAAGGGGTAGAAATGGTCAGTTTGAGATGCATTAAATTTTATCTGAGATTCATTAAAAGAAGGATGTGGATGTAGTGTATCCTAGTTTGCATGGAGATGAATATTCTGAAAGAAGTGCACAAGTTTCCTACAGGCAAACATAGATTACTATTAGAATGGGTTCTTACTGTGGTATAAGACAACAAAACATTGAGTAACTCCCGTTCTAAAAGTATGATCAGGCTCAAGAATGTATGGGCCAAATTCTGGGGCCTTATACGTTCACAGAGTAGAGCTGCGTAGCTGCTTGGACTCCGCAGCTGTGGAAGACTATGTGGATCCTGACTTATGGGATAGCCACATATATTACCAGTTTCTTTTGGCACCTCCCAAGCCAGAAAGAAGAAAAGATCTCTGCTGTAAGGAGTTTCCAAACCCAAATTACACTGGATGTAATGAGGAGGAAATAAAACAGTTGGGGGAGGAGAAAATGGAGGTAACATCAATAAGATTGTGATCACGCATTAAGGGCAAGTAAAAGGCACAGTGTAGTAAAAGGGATGGACCTCTTCTTTCTTTTGTCAGGGAGGAGGAGATAAATGGCTATCTTAAAGGAAGCTGGTTAGTTTTCAGTAGATGTGGTGGGAGAAATGGGTCTTGTGGGACTGAATGAGAAGGGGGAGCCTTGCTGATCGGCTCATGGAAGGTATTCTAGGTGTCACAGCTTGTGGAGGGGGAAAAAACTCAAACATGTTTGTGAGAGACTTGGTGGAATGGGATATTTAGGCTGGCTTTGTTGATGGAGCACGAGGGACATGGGGCAATGCGGAAAGAGAATGTCAGCTACATATGGGAAGGCAGAGTTAGGCAGGGTGTTGAAAGTGAGGACAATAAGTTTAAACTTAATGCAGAAGAAAAGGAAGAGACGGTGCAGGGAATCAAAGATGGGGCAATGTTGTCAGCTCGATAGGCAAGGCATATGATTTCACCATCAGCATTTTGAATGGACTGAAGAAGGCAATGTGGGTGTTGGAGCCAGGAAAGGAGGAGGTTACAGTATTCAGGACAGGAAATGATGAGGACATGATGAGTTTTTGCTGTCTGAATAGGCAGAAATGGTTGGATATTAAAGATGCTGTGGAGGAAGAAGCAGAAGGATTTGGCCACCACCAGGATGTGTGAGATGAATGAAAGAGATGAGCCAATGATATGTTAAATGGTTGAGGTATAGAGGAGGAATGACCAACAAGATGGAAGAACTAGGAGAGGACAAAAGCCAAAGAAAGACTGAACTTTTAGAAGAGGAGTGTAATCAGCCATGTAAAAAACAGCTGAGAGAACAAGGAGGATAAGGATGCTATGTAGGCTCTGAGATTTGACCAGGAAGACGCCAGTGGAACCCATTATTGAGAGTGGTTTCAGTGGAAAGCACAGGAAGTAGATGGATAGAAGGGGACCTAGGATGGAGTTAGGGCTAGATTTTCAGAAGTGCTGAGCACCCATAATTTTTAATTTAAATAAATGTTCAGCACCTCTGAACATCAGGTCCAAGATGTCTCAAGTCAGGCACCCAAAACTAGTAGTCAGTTTTGAAAATTTGGGCACAGACACCTCCTCAAGGGAGTCTTACTATGATTGAATAAATGGGTAGTGCAGAAAAAATAGTGAAGAAACTGCATGAAACAGGTGTTTTAAATGGTGCTTTTAGGAGGAAACTGATTTTAAACTTTTGATTTTGGGACTATTTCCTGCATTTCTGTGCACAATACATTAAATAATTTCTGTATCCATATAATGTTACTAGTGCAGCAATCGGCTACAATGTAAAGGAATAAAGATGTATTTATTGTTTAACGATCAACACAAATCTCTTTAAAAGAAGAAAAACCACTACACTTACATTTCTAATTTCTGCTCTTTGCCGTGAGAGTGAGACCCAGCCTGTATGCCAAGGGTCTGATTCTGATCTTACACTGACTTTCCCCCAGAGTAATTCTGTTGTCTTTAGTCCTGATTTACACTGATGTAAATCTGAAAAGAATCATGCCCCTTGTCTTTCATCCCACTCCTACATACAAAATGGGGTGACTCATGTCAAGCAACACCAAGCCCTCCAGCCACTGTAAAGTAAGCTGTGAAGGGGAGTCCCATCTCATTACCTTCTCAACTGGAAGCTATAGAGGTTTCAAGGGTGAGGTTAATAAAATGAAGGAAGGTGGGAATCCTAATAACTCTGACAGAGGTGCAGCGACTGTCTTGCTTGCTCTCCACATCTTTCAGATCTAGCAACAGTAAGTTGCTGTGATGGAAGCTGTTAAAGAAAGGACTGGTATAAATCAGAGGAAAAGTAAAAGAATTATAATTTTCCTTTGATTGCAGTTTTATTACATTTCACTGAACTGCAGTACAACATAAAGATATCCGAATGGTGTTGGCCTATTAAGTTGTCTAAAATTTGTATATGTCTAGTGCTTTCTTCATTACATATTAACAGTTACAATGCTTTAACATAGCAAAGTTGAATCAACACAGAATTTTCTCTGCTGAACATAAATTCTACTGGAAAGCACTTACCTACACATGGATCCATATGGGAATCATTTGTGCTGCTTTGCTGTAATAAACAGAGGTATGCGCCTGCCCACATGTCAGGAATCGCTAATGCAATGGACCCCATGTAATGAAGAATTATAATGGTGGCTGCCATTGCTTTAAAAAGCATTCAGATCTCAGGGGGAGGGATAGCTCAGTGGTTTGAGCATTAGCCTGCTAAACCCAAGGTTGTGAGTTCAATCCTTGAGGGGGCCATTTAGGGATCAGGGCAAAAATTGGGGATTGGTCTTGCTTTGAGCTGGGGGTTGGACTAGATGACCTCCTGAGGTCCCTTCCAACCCTGATATTCTATGATTCTAAAGGATAATTCAATCCTAAAACATCTTGTGGTGACTCACTGGCATAGCTATAATGGTGCAAGCGATCATGCCAGGGCCCATGAGGTTATGGAGGCCCAAGCAGCAGAGGAGCAGGAAGTGGTTCCCTGCCAGGCTGCTAAGGAAGTGCTCTCAGCTTCTCTCCAGAGGCTCCCTGCCTCCAGCCTGGGTAAGACTGTGGCCATACTCAGGCTCTGCGCAGCCCAGGGCTGCTCCTAACAGCACTGCTGCCCTGGACTCTCACAGCAGCTGATGCTTCAACAGCAAGGGCTTCGTGTGGAAAGGGCTGTGGGAGAAGATTGAGGGATGCGGCGATTGCTGGTGACTAGGCAGAGTGTGTGGGCTGGGCTGGAATAAGGGTATGCAGTGCGGGGGGCCAGGTGAGCAGTGCCTGAGTCCCATTGTGGCTGAGCTGAATGGCTCCAGGGGAAGTGTTGCAGGTGGTATAGTCCTCAGCCCTGGGGAGTGAGGAAAAAGGAGCCAGCGGAGGGGACCCCTAACCTATTCTTGTACCAGGGCTCTCTGGGGCCTTGTTATGCCACTGTGGGTGCCTGTTCACAAATTCATAACAGAGAGCTGACTCAGCCTAACTGCAAAAAGAATTTGAATGTATAAGAAAATGTATGTGAGGCCTAAAGTGATGGATTAATATACAAACTAAAGGCTAGATTTTCATTCTGATATTTTTAGCTCCTGCTAACTGGTTCAGCAGATAGCAAAACATGAACTTGAGTCTCCGGCAGAAGAGCTTGACACTTTTAGGAATGAAAAGTGAGCTAAATAGAGTCATTATAGAAATCCCTCTGGTAAATTTACAGGGGGAAAAAGTTGAAGCCAGATGCTTCTATTAACTGGCTTGTCCAATTTAGAAAGTGAGAACCAGTTCCTGATCTAATTTTCACCTATGTAAATCCAAAGTGGCCAACATCAGTGAAGTTGCTACAGATTTGCACCGTTGTTACTGAGATCAGACTCTGTCTTCAAGCTTTCAATTGTCTAAAAGGTGAAAAGAAACTTGAATGAACTTAAATTGAATTAGGTGCAGTGACAACAGATTTGATAACATCAATGTTTTGTCTGTTGATGTTGTTTTTAATATTCCAGGCAAGCAGGTAGATTTTTATAATGTTCTGTGTGGGTGCCTCCAAAATCTGTCCCTATTTTGCATTCACTGAAAGAGGTGTTGCTTTTATATATTTGCAGATGACAACAGTGCCAGAAAGGATATCAAAGCACCAGGTAAACAGCATTTTACAACAGTATGGTACAATTTCTTCTTTCAGTGTATTGAGACCAAGGTAGAGTGACCATATGTCCCATTCTGGCTGGGACAGTTCCGTTTTTAAGCCCTGTCCCAGCCATCCCAAAAACTGGGCATGTGTCCCCTTTGCTCTTGACAAATGCCCAGTTTTGCCAAAAAAGTGGGGTGTGACCTTTAGCAGGGCACAGAGGAACATGCAGGGGGCAACGCCAGCCCCGTGTGAGGAAAGGGAAGGCTCGGGTCAGCAGCTCGGGCTAGGCAGTCCTGCCCGGGTGGGTTGGCGGGCAGCTCGGGCCGATGGCAAGTGGGCCGAGGGGGATGAGTGGCGCAGGTCAGCCTGGCATGGTGGGGAGGGGTCAGCAGCATGGGCCAGGAGGATGAACGGCTCGGGCCGGAGCAGTGGAAGAGGAGTCAGTGGCATGAGCCAGGAGGGTGAGCAGCGCGGGCCGGGGAGGGCCGGGGGGGGGGCAAGCAGCTAGAGCCAACCTTACATGTGGGGAGAAGGAGGCCTTTGGCTAGCCCAAGGCAGTGTCCTGTTTTCCCTTTTGGGAAATATGGTCACCCTACATCAAGGCTAGCTTCTCTAGGAGAAGCCCCCAATGCTGAAGCCTAGAATTAGCATGGAATTAGGTGGAGTAGTCTAGTGGTTCTCAGATTTTCTGAAAGCGAGGAACTGTTTTCTAATAAGAAGGCGTGGGGAGGAATATCCATCACATTCTCAGAACTGTATAGGACTTTCTAAAGAAATTGCTCTCAAACTAAAGGACATTTTTTTGTATAGCAATTTTTCTTGGGGATTTTCTTTGATACTTTTCTTTTCATATTTATATTCTATTCCCTATGGTTTGGGCAAAGGCTGAGATATGTCCTTGTGTGAGTTGACAGTGGCTTTTCTGCTGCCTTCATTTATTGGCTAGCTACAGTAATTTGTTTCCTATAGATTATTTTGATGCCAGTGGGTGGTCACCATTTTGGGCTAGATTGTGCCCTAACTTCTAGGCCAGCATGCAGGGTGGCATGTAACTGCATTGCCTCAGAGGGAGCGATGGGAAAGTATTGTGACTTAAGCAGTATGTGTACACTACAACCAGAGGTGTGACTGCAGCATGTCTAGACATACCCAAGCTAGCTTTGATCTAGCTAGCTCGAGTAACCATAGCAGTGAACCTGCTGCAGCATGGACAGCGGCACAGGTGACCTGATTGAGTACATACCCAAGGTCATGGGCAGACTTCACTGCTGTTATTTAAGCTAGTCAAATTAAAACTAGAGCAGGTGTGTCTACACGTGCTGCAGTCACAGCTCTGATTGCAGTAGACAATTCCTTCCCTAGTTTCTCTATGCTCAGGAGTTAGGGGAGTAGTTACTGCAATCCTTTACAGAGTGCAGGTTACTTCCTCCACCTTGTGCTGACTCAGTCCTTCCAGGCCAACTTTGATACATTGGGAGTGGAGCCAAGATTCCATCCACTTCCCACGCCTTTCCACTCCCTACATGTTTTAAGCCTCCATACATCCCTGAAAACCCATGTAAAGGCAAGTGGCAATTTTGCCCTATGGGATTTTTAAGCCTAACTTTGAGAGTGCCAAGAACTCTTGTATAGATGTGTTTTAAATATCGTTTACAACTAAAGAAATAATAATAAGCTCCAACGTGCAGTGTCCATTTCAGTGTTGCACAAACATGAACATAAAAATACTTTTTTGTTATAATAACCAAGGCATGACAATAATTGAAAATGAGTGCAGGAAAAAGTGGGATGAATTCAAGCTAAATGTGGGTCAGAGAGATTATTTGCATGTATAGAAGACTGAAAACAGTTACATAATATTGGCATTCATAGATTTGCTAAGATACTAAATGGAACAAAGAACAGTATGTTTCTAAACAAAGCAAAATAAAACATAAATTGATTGGCGGTTAAGAAGGATTATAGTTTTGTTGTATTCTAAACTAGTGGAACACTACCCTTGATCACAGTCTGCATTTTGGATTAGTAAACATTTGACAATATTTACATTTACAAATTCCCCTATTGAACTAAACACTAGTAACCTTTATGATATACATCATTATTTCCACGACTGCATTTCCACAGCAAAGCCTGTGGACATTAACAAGGCCTTTAAACCAATTAAAATACAATTAAAAAAATCCATTGTGCACATCTAGAAAGATTTAAGGGCATGGGCCTGAGATGTGCTGAGCACCCACAACAGTCATTGACTTAATTTCTCAGGATCAGTCGCTAAGAAACTAAATTTTCTTATCTCTAGAACTCCTCAGTGATGTATCCAGTCCATGCACAATAATGCAATAAAATGTTACTTTTAAAAGGCCCAATCCTTCTCCTCATGCAAAATTCCCATTGATTTTAATGGCACAGGATTAGATCCATCTAGCACTTTTTGTCCCAAACTATGTCATAAACAGTGTATAATCAGGGATCACTTTATACACTTTACCTGCAGCCAAGTCTGAAGTACAACCTAGCAACACTTTAACAGCAAATACAACTACAAAACAGCTGGGGACAAGAAGCAAGACAAATACCATAGCCAATTAAAACGGGAGGGGAAACTTAGGAGTTCAACATATGATTACCTAAACTGAAGCACCGTTGTTAAAATCCTTGCTTTTGAGAAAGTGCCGTAGTGTATTTTGTAAAGAGTTGTAAAATATTCTACTCCAGTCCTGAACACATTCGCATAATCAGCCTTTGGTTCAAAGCTGACTTCTATTTATGAACCTATTGTGTTCACTACAACCAGAGGTGTGACTGCAGCATGGCTAGGCATACCCAAGCTAGCTTTGATCTAGCTAGCTCGAGTAACCATAGCAGTGAAGCTGCTGCAGCGTGGAAAGCAGCACATGCCACCTGCTTGAGTACACACCCAAGGTCATGGGCAGACTTCACTGCTGTTATTTAAGCTAGTCAAATTAAAACTAGAGCAGGTGTGTCTACACAAACATAGTCAAGTCTGTGAGCTCTTGGTTAAAGCTGAACACACACTTTTTTGCTCTGTCTGAATATCCCTGAACATTCTGAATTTGCTGCTCACCAGTGTAGATTTGTGATTATAGTTTTTGGCTGAGAAACGTCCCATGATATAGTATGGCTGCTAGCTCCACTTGCATTCCCTAGTGGAAATACCAGATGAGAATTTCCAGTTGGTTCCAACTGACCAAACTAGGTTATGGAACAAATCTATAGTTCTACTGGTTTCTGGAGTTACTCCTCCCCCAGTTTAAACCAGTAGAGTCCAGTAGACCACCTGAAAAATTCTAACGGATTTCTGGCAAATAAGCTAACTGATGGGAACACATGGGGAATTGAACTTTGCTGGTTGGTTCACAAGGAGAATGAGCCATGGAAGACCAATTTCATTCAAACCCATGGGGACTTGCAAACTGATGTGATTCATACCAGTTCTGACTACAAATGCTTCCAAATCAGACCCTTGAGCCGCACACCTGAAACTTTGGAGAAATTGGAATCTCAACCCAGATCAGGATTCAAATTCCCCATATGCATAATGGGGTCCTATATGTCTAATGGACCCTGAATGTGAACAACCCTCAATTTTGGGGAGATTAATATCTGCCTTTATTATTATTATTAAATTTGTATTACAGTTGTGCCTTGAGACCTCAGCCAGCCCTGGGCCCAATTGTGCTAGACACTGTACAAACACACGAAGATGTTCCCTATGTTGAAGAGCTCATAATTTAAATAGGTAAGACAAAGGACGGAGACAGTAAGTGTTATTATCCCCATTACAGATAGAGAACTGAAACACAGAGAATGACTTCTCTGAGGTCACACAAGAAGTCTGTGGCACCATCAGGAACTGGACTCGGGTATCCTGCATCCCAGTACTTCATCCACAAGACAGTCCTTCTGCCACTAAGCCTAAAAACTGTAGTTCTGGCATGAAAGAAATGCAGATGTTTCAAACCAGCACTGGAAGGGCTTGTAGAGCAATAATAGTCAATGCTCACAAGAAATAAAGTCTTTTGCTTAATCTATAATCCAAGAGGCAGCACCTCCAGTAGCATAGTGCCCTTTCATACTATGCTTGGGCACTAGTTCAGTACCAAATCAGAGGGGAGAACACTACCTATTAAATTTTCAGCAGCACTTACAACAACAACTGTGCATTCCTTAGAGCAAGGGTTGGCAACCTTTCAGAAGTGGTGTGCCGAGTCTTCATTTATTCACTCTAATTTAAGGTTTCGCGAGCCAGTAATACATTTTAACATTTTCAGAAGGTCTCTTTCTATAAGTCTATAATATATAACTAAACTATTGTATGTAAAGTAAATAAGATTTTTAAAATGTTTAGGAAACTTCATTTAAAATTAAATTAAAATGCGGAGCCCCCCGGACCGGTGGCCAGGACCCAGGCAGTGTGAGTGCCACTGAAAATCAGCTCGCGTGCTGCCTTTGGCACATGTGCCATAGGTTGCCTACCCCTGCCTTAGAGGATCCACATCTAAACCTGACCCTGCTAAACCTGTGAGATCTGATGAGCTCACAGACTGAGGTGGCACCGCAGCAGGAAAAACAAGCAACGTACGATATTACAAAAATAGAAAATGGAACATATTGTAGTCAGATCAGCCGCTAGTTTATAGACAGTACAAGAGCAAATCAACAATACTTTCTAATCAGCCTTAAGTCTTTAGGCTTATAATGTAAAATATTATTAGATTATTTGCCAACACAGAGAGGAGCAGCTCTTGCTTCAACTCAGATCTGAACTCACTTCCTTACTTTTGATTATGACTGTCCTCTACCAGAACCAGGATTTTTTTCTGCACTTATAAAACCTTTGTAAGACTCATCCCCTGGACTTTTCTTGGGAAACTGCAACCAAAATATACCCAATAAAAATACCAAATTGATTAGCACCAGAAAAATACAATTTCTGAATTGTCTTGCTTAGGACTATATGTTTTGCTGTCAGATAAATGAACTTTACCTGCATCTAAAAACAAAATAAATTATTAATACCATTTATATATATTCTGTTATGTTATCTAAGAACTGTATTTGAATGTGAACAACCCTCAAAATATCTTTCTAGCTGGCACTGTAGAACAAAACTAGGCATATGTGTCATTAAGTTAAGGGCTTAGATTTTTGCAGGTATTTTAGGAATGGAGAAACCACACACGTACTTCCTTCCATCAACACTGACAGCTTTCATTAGCGTTAGTGATTTGTTCATAGCCATTCTTTACCCAGGTCCCTGAGGCAAGTGACAGGCTCCACTAAGAAGAATGAGGTCCTTACCAAAAAATGATCCATCACGAAAAGTTAAACACTTAAGGGCCATATCCTCTGCTAGTGTAAATGGCTGTAGCTCAACTGATATCAATGTAGCTGCACTGGTTTACACCAGCTGATGATCTGGCCCCTTAAGAACAAGATACAGAAACTCAGATTTTCTATTGATATGTTTAGAGATAGTCTACATGAGCATTTTTTAATCTGTTCCCCTGCATGGTACAGAATGGGATTATCTCATCAGTTATTACACACATGTTGAGGGGGAAATAGAGGGGTATTTTTAGGGTTTTTTACCCTTTGATTTTAGAGACTCTCTCTCTCTCGTTCCTATTCTATACTAATGAAGAAATATCAGTCTTTAGGGAGATTTAAACTTCTAGGGTCCTACCCTGTAAAGCCCTCCAGACAAGAAATCCCACTGAACTCAATGGGTTCTGCTAGCAACATCAGGTCTTCCGTTTAATTTGATTTTGTATTACAGGCCTTATGAAAAGAGATCTAGTGAGCATTCATCTGCTATGTATGTAAAGTATTTCATTCTCCCACGAACTTCAGTAGTACTTTAAAAATTCTTTTTTCTTTAGCTGCTTTTTGTCTCACTATATCCCAGGTTCTTTACTTGTGCAGAACTGTCAGATCGCTTGCTCCCCATCCCACCTGCTCATCAAACACTCATTCAGGGACTCTCACTGTCTTTAGCCAATTGGCAATTATTAGCTGCCACCCAGTGACTTTCCTATTGTGACATCCCATTCATTAGAAGGAATACTCTAGATTCATGGCTAGCTTGTTAAAAATCTATTTGTTTTAAATAAGCAACAGTCTATACCCCTTACTGGACTTCAGGAGTCTTGAATGTTAGCAGAGTCTCAGTATTATAATGTAACAGTCTTTAAAGTAACCTCACAATCTCATCCTCAGTGACTTCATTTTCCATGTTTATGACACCCAACCTCTCAGCTGTACATTTTCTTGCCCTCAGCTCTTCTTTAAAGCTGATTCAACTGTCCCACTCACCAAAAGAGCTGTTCACTTGACTTGATGTTCACCAAGCACTGCTCTTTCTCTGAGCTCTCTGTTGATGAATTCCCACTCTCTGACCTTCACCTGGTCACATTCAGCATTGTCAATCAGCCCCTCTCTGTCTCATGGCCTGTCATCACTTGGCCTTTCCATGACCTCCAGTCCATCAACACTAATGACTGCTTGTCTTCTCTCAGTCTTCTCCTCCCTATCCTCTCTTCCCTTTCTTCCATCTTTATGGTTGTAATTCTTTCCTTGCTTCATTCTCCTTCACCCCTGGACATTTTTGACCCTCTTTCCCACTGCAAGGTCTGCCCTACCAACCCCCAGTCCACGCTCACTCCCAACATCTTTTCTGATGTTCCAGGTCTCATGCTGTAGAGTGTCCCTGGTGAAAATCCCATGACCAGGCTGACTTCCTCCATTACAAATTTGTTCTCACCTCCTTCAGTTCTGCCATCTGCCTAGCTAAACAGCTCTACTACTCCAACTTAATTGAATCGCCTAAGCCATGATCCCAGCCACCTTTTTGACACCTTTGACTCACTCCTCAAACTCTCCCCTCCTCTTGGTTCTGCACATAATCTTACTAATTTCTTCCAAGAGAATATTGACAAAATATGACTAATCTTACCCCTCCCCTGTGCTGGCCTTTGCTTCCCCCTTTCCCTCCTATAAATTTATCCCTCCTGCTTCCCTACAAATGTAGAAGTTTCTCATCTGTTCTACTCTTCTAACTCCTCCTTTTGCCCCAGTGACCCCATCCCAACCCATCCCATCTTCTGATCTCCCTCATGCGCACTCTCATCCCTACCCTTACACTGTTCTTTAACCTCTCACTCTCTTCTGGCTCTTTCCCCTCACAAGACAAACATTTTTTTAGTCTCTCCCATCTTAAAAAAAAACAACACACTTTGACCCCACTTGCCTCTCCAGCTGCTGCCCCATCTCTCTTCTCCTTTTCATCTATAAGCTCATTGAATATTCTGTCTTCAAACACTCTCTGGAGTTCCTTTCCTCCAATTCCACCCTAGACCCCCTCAGTTATGGCATCCACCCCTTTCACTCCACTGAAAGCACTTTTGCCAAAGTCTCTAATGACCTCTTTCTAGCCAAAGCTCAGAATTAGTTCTCTATCCTCCATTCTTGACCTGTTAACTGCCTTTACACAGTCAACCATGCTCTTCTTCTTGAAATCTTGTCCTCCCTTGTCTGCTGGAAATCTGGCCTCTCCCAGTTCTCCTCCTGTCACTTTAATCACTCTTTCTGTGGATCCTTGGGAGGATCCTCCTTTCCTTTCTTCAGCTTTCTTTTCAGCTTTCACAGTTCTTTGTCTTTGTTCCCCTTCTCTTTTTCCTCTACACCTTCTCTCTGGATAATAAAATCCACAAACACAAATTCAGTTGCCATCTCTATGCTGATGACTCACAGATCTATCTCTCGACCCCAGACCTGTCTCTTTCCATCCAAACTATAATCTCAACCCACCTCTCTGACATCTCCTCATGGAAGTCTAGCTGCTAAATCAAGCTCAACATGACTAAAACAGAGTGCTTAATTTTTCCATCCTAGCCCACCCCCTCTATTTCTTTTCTCAGTCACTATGGACAGCACCACCATCCTGCCTGTCATTCAGGCCCATAACTTGGGCATCATCTTTGGCTCAGACCTCTCTCTAGGTCCTCACATCCAGACTATCTCTAAATCTTGCAGATTCTTTCTTCATAAAACCTCTGAGGTATGAACTTTCCTGTCCACCCACACAGCTAAAACTCTTGTCCAGCCTGTCATCATCTCACATCTCAGTTACTACAAAGTCCTTCTCTCTGGCCTTAACAAGTTTAATCTTGCCCTGCTCATATCCACTCAGAATGCTGCTGCAAAGATCATTTTCCTAGCTCACAGCTTTGACCATGTCACCCCTCTGTTCGAATCCCTCTCCTGCCTCAAACATAAGTCGCTTGTATTCACTTTCAAGGCATTCATGGCCTTTCCACACCCTATCTATCCTCTCTAATTCAGTATTGAAAAGCCACCTCCTACCTCCAATCAGTCCATGATGCCACCCTTGTTAAATTTTCAAACAGAAACCTTTGTTCTTTTTCCCATGCTTCCCCTCATGCTTGTGTGAAGCTCCCCATAAACATCCTCCAAACAACCTCAATATCTTCCTTCCAAACCCTCCTGAAAATTTTTCTTTGCTGTTATGCCTACGAAAAACTTGACAATGCCCCCCCCACCACCACATCTGTTGTCTCTTGTTTTATACTGTACTTAGATTGTAAACTCTTTGGGGCAGGGATTGTCTTGTTTTGTATTTATGCAGTGCCTAGCAAAATGGGGTCCTGGTCAACAACTAGGGCACCTAGGTTTTATGGTAATACAAATAACTGTTTAAAGAAATAGGGCTAAATTTGCTCTGTTATACTGTTTAATTTTAGGGTAACACCACTGGCTTCTGTAGAATTACTCTGGATTTACACCAGTGGAAAGGAGAGCAGGATTCAGCCCATGTACGGTAGGTCACTTTTTTACCTGCATAGCATTGTACTGATTAAAATATGGTTTTACACCATGAAAGATGGTTGTAGTAGGTCCCTTTGTTTTCTTAATGTATGTTATTTAACAGAAGAAAAATGAAAAGCTATCAGTTAAGCACAGGTGTCCTTCCTTACTTAAGTGTTCAGATAAAGACCTAATAAAATGAACTACATCGTTTAATGATATAGTTATCTGTGCTGATAACATTAACTCATATGATCCTAGCTGTGTGGCTCTTTCATAGTCTCTTCTATTTTCAACATTTCAGACTTTTTGGAGTTATCAGTGTATCTTTGCTTAGTACGCTTAACAGAGCCCTGTTCTATGGTCTACTAAAGCATTTATCACAATCATCACTGTATGCTCTTAAACAAAATTACAAAACAAAGTGACAAACTAGGGCAAGAAAACAACACAAGGTTATGTGTGATATAGCGAGATAAATGCAATAGTCTCCAGATCTATTTTCTGCTCTGGATATAAACAAAACAACGTTAAACATAAAAAATCCTTCACCTGTGGATACAAAGAATATGTGATTTTGCCAGGGATAATTCTTTTGCATTTGAAGAAATGAAATCTGCGCAGTAGGGTCAAGGAGGAAGAGATTCCTTTATACAGACTTTTAAGAGTAAATTTCCATTGTGTTTTGCTGAGTTGCAGCCAGTGACATTGACTGACTGAGTCACATGTTTAAAAGCCTATGTAATGCTTTGTAACTTTAATTCCATTAATGTCATGGTGGACAGGTTTAAGGCCAGCACCTAATGGTTGAAAAAAAACAAAAACAAATATGGTTTGTCTGAAGCCAGCTCAGTCCTAAAAGAACTGCAATTTGTGAGGGATCCTGCATAGGAACAATTTACAACCGCAACAATTTACAACCCTCCAAATCATGAGTCAGGCAACATCAAAAAGATTGCAATATATGTTCATACAACTAGCCCAAGTATGCTATAAAAGATTCATCCAACAGGTTACTAGATGGCACTGTTGCTCAGTACAGCTGCAACAAAGACTAAATTTCCTTGTCAATAAAAGGCCCAAGTCCTGAGCAGGCATTCTGAGTTTGGATCTATCCCTAACGAAAAGTCAAAAGTGCCTCTATTTAGAATGCATATAAAAGAAAGGAAAGTTATTTTGAACATGCATTTAAATAAGAGAGACTTTGACTCTTTTCCAAAAGTGTTTTTAATTTTTTTTTAAAATATTTTTAGGTAAATATACATGAAAGCTACATAGATAGGCAGACAAATTTTAGGTGTGGTTTTATGTAAAACCAAGTACCCACCAGTACAGAATTGGTGCATTAGTGCTCAATAACAAAGCAAACTTTTAATGTATTTAAATAGATTCTGTGCCATATTTATTATTCTGATAGCTGTCTTGGAAATGTTCTCATCAGCTAAATGCTCTAATTCATTACAGATTTTGAGCTAAAGCCAAGTTGCAGTAGTGATGACGGTTATATTAAAAATACTTTTTTTCATGTAAATGTCAATTTTTTTAGACAACTGATAAGTTAATTTGAATATGACTGATTGTCCAAGAGAGTGCCATTGGGGTGTCCATGGCTCACAGAAGGATACCAGTCAGATTCCGAGTGTGACAAAAGGTAAACCAATGGATAGTAGGTGCAAACAGATACACCATTGACAAATATTTGATTAGTAAAATGATGAGCTTTTCAGGGACCTGCTTAACCAAGAACAATGCTGTCTGGCAGCAGCATGGCCAGGATTTAGCTCTGCAGTGATAATGACCTTGGGTGAGATTCTATGCTACATCTCAAATATGGGCAGCACAGATCTCCCAACCCACATAAGGTGCTGAGATGGGTTTAAGACACCTTAGTGCCCTCCCCATCCTGGACTGTTTTGGGGACTGGAGGGACCCCTGGCATAACTTAAAGCTTCTCTACACTTACCAGAGGATCAATGCATCGGTGATCAATTTAGTGGGTCTAGTGAAGACCAGCTAAATCGACCACCGATCACTCTCCTGTCGACTCCGATACTCACTGGATCAAGAAGAGTAAGGGGAGTCGATGGGAATGTAAGGGGAGTCTCCCGTTGACATCACATAATGTGGACCCTGCAGTAAGTAGATCTAAGCTACATCAATTCATGTAACTCAAACTGTGTAGCTATTCACGTAACTCAAATTGCGTAGCTTAGATCGACTTTTCCTTTTAGTGTAGACAAGGCATTAGACTGTGCTGGGAGCCAGTCCAAGTTACAGCAACCTTTCCCTGAGCTGTGCTCTGGGCTGCAGCACTTTCTGGAATGTCACAGCACTGCAAGCTGCACTCCTTCCCTGGCACACCCTCTGTGCCAACATTGGGTAAGGTGTCCTCAGAAGGCAGACTTCTGGCTGTCTTTCACAGTTCCTGCAGCAGGGAAATTCTTCCCTGGTATGATATTGGGCTTTTAGGGCCCTTTTATGCCTTTTCATCCTTTTTACCTGGCATAAGGGGTCAGGGCAGTGGGTGAGTATCTCTCCTTTTACATTTTTATATATCACTTTCCAGCCAAATAGAGCGAGAAGCACTCTACAACTTTTCCTGAACTGATGCTTAAAGGTCTCCAAATAGTAACCACTTTGTCCCCCACTGAAGCACGGCCAACTCTGAGGATAATTGTGGCAGTAGTTTAATAACGTACATCAGCACTACATGAAAATATAGGATAGTTATTGAAGAATAGCATATGCAGTGGAAACTGAAGGTAGGATTTAGGGCTAGATTGTAATTACAATATTGAACATGAGATTGTTCGAAGACAGCTGTGTTAACCCTCCCGCGCACACACACTTTTCTCAAACATAGGATCTGTCATGACAAGTGGTCAGTGTTATGGATTTGGAGCTATTTGTACTAATTTATGAATACTGTATCTTGACTGGGTTATTGTGATGTTTACTGTATTCATATATTGAGTTCATTTAACAACAGAATTGTCAGGAAGTACACCCAGAAAGGATCCAGATATATGCTTCATAGCAAACACTTGAGTGACAATTCAAGAGCCATTCACTTTGATGCCCTGGCTCTGCCCCCCATAAAGCTCATTAAACTAGTTTTGGGCATGAAGTCCAAGCCCTGGAAACTGAGAAGAAAGAATTTTGGATGGATTTAAAGACAGGGATTCAAGCGTAAGTGGAGAGAGCATTAAAGAGAAGACTGAGACCCAGCCCCACAGAGGTTGGGGTATAGAGTAAGATAGGCCAATCTAGGACTCTAGGTAAGAGGGACATGCATGAAGACCTTTTGTTGTTTTATAAATCCTTAAGTTACACTTTGTTCCTACTTTTAAAAATGTACTGTAGTTATTTTTAAGAAAACTGTTTTGATTAACTGTAATGCACTGGTCACTGAAGGGAATAACTGCAGGTGCCTGAATCCAGTCCAACCTGCAGGATAAGTTCAATACACAGGATGCTATAGCGTAGGACCCAGTCTAAAAGTGGAGAACTGCATTGTTCCACCCCCCATGAAAAGTAATAGTTTGAGGCCTGAGAACAAAGGAAGTGAACTGGAAAGACCAGAGAGGGGTCAGAGGTGTAGCCTGTAACCATGACAGTTAGGACTTGGTTGTATAATCTCCCTGGAAAGGGAGCGCCCCTGCACCAGCACAATGCTCAGTATTGCCAACCCCCCAAATCATGAGTCAGGCTCTAAAATCACAAGATTGGCTTAATAATCATGAGATTTTTTTTAAAAATGGATAAATTTTGAGGGGTTTTTTTTCCCATTTGCTTCTTGAGCTTTTAGAGTGCACTTAGATCATGTTTTCAAGACTTTTTTCTGCAATCAGCAGGGTTAGAAACTTATTCTTTTTTTAAAAAAATGAACCTGAGATTCTCACTTAATCATGTGAATCTAGACGCTATGGCTTTAAGAACACCAAATAGCATGGCACACAATAAAATTATGTGCTGCTAACACTGAGTGTGCTGGTTCAGTACAGACGGGGGGAATGAATGTTACCCTCTGAATGATCAACTCAGCTTTTCTTCTGCCATGGTTTTCTCTAGAGAGCTTCCATCCAAGCACTGCTACAGCCCAGCCCTGCCTTGCTTACCAGTTCTGACAAGACCACAGCTTGAGGTGATATGAATGCAGACAATAGACAAAAACAGAGTTGTGGTCATGATGATTGGCTGAAACACCCAGGCCTATAAGTGTCTGATAACAACACAGTACAGTCTTTTCTGCACGGCAGTTCTGTGTTAAGCGAAGTTGTCTCACTCCTCTTGCTCAATAAGAGGCTGTGTGCCCAAATCAAAGCAAAGCTGTAGCAAAATTATGCAATGAATGCGTAAGCAATTAGGAGGTGCAGAAAGCTTCAGCAGCTAGGAAAGCCGTAGCCATACAAGACATTGCAGCAAAGAAAAATAAGGCTAAAGAAGCCTTGGGGCATTCGCATCCTAAGATCAGACAGAACTCTTAACTTATTCTTCTAGTATGTACAGAATTTATTGGGGACGGTGGAGGCAAATGACTTATACACAACACTTTCTGGCTGATCTTAAAAGCAAGAGATTTTAGAAAAGAGCACCACACCAACTTTCATGTGTGACCTTATATCTGTTACTCACTTGATTGACTGGTCAGCGAGGGAACCCCCCCCACACACACACACACACACAAATACACACATACTGAAAGGACTTTCGAGAGCATATTCAATGGGGTGTACTGATGTCAGTCTCAGCATGCCAAATGGGCTGGGCATAAACAGAGACCCTGCTCTGCAGGAAGGCTTGGTGTGGAGCACCTAATAAGATATCCCTCACTGACTGGGAAAAAAGGAGATTTCATCCCCTTTAAGAACAATGATTGTTCTGGACAAGGTTCTGTGGACCAACTACTACAGAAGCTAATTTTAGCTAAAGCAAGCCCTCTGGATGTTCAGCAGAAATTTCTTTAGGTAGAAGGAAATTAAGGTGGAAAACAGGCTGCCAAGTGCAGCAATTGTATCCATCATGAACACCGTGTATGTGTGTGAGATTTGAGATATATAAATTGGACAAGCTGTAGCAGAAAATGACAGTACAGATATAAATGCTATAGACAGAAAAGGTATTCCTTGAGAAACCACCTATCCGCCTTCTGTACTGAAATTTTACAATTGCAGGCTTGTAACCTAAGGCAGTATTCACAGCAAATATATAAATTACAGTGCAATACAATTTATTTTATATAGTGTCTTTTCATACAAACGCTCTCCAAAAATGCTTTTCCACACTAAATAACACCATTACAAAGTCAATAGATGAAGTTAGAGAAAACAGAGGGAGTGATTAAGTGGTATATGTAAAGAAAGCTTGTCATAAACTATGTGTGGGTAGGAAATGTTGTAAAGGTATGAAACTAATATCCTGACTGAAGATATTATACAGATTCATAGATTTTAATAGCTATCTAAGATGGGAACCCACAGAAGTGGTTAACCATTACTGTATGCCCTGACAGCTCACTAATGAGTTGGATTAACAGCTGAGTGCTTGAAGGTATGTAAGTGAAAACAAACAGAGGCTTCAAAACTAGATGAGGTTTGATTCCTGGTGGTTGAGAGAGAGGATTACTGAAATCAGATGAGTTTCCTTTTGTAAAGCAAAACAGCTATAGTGAGGGTTGGTACCCCTAACATGGATCCCCCAGACAAACCCGCAACCTCGGAGTGTTTTTAATTGGCACATGGATAGGGTGGTAAAAGGGTACATGATTTGGTATGACAACCTAAGCATGTGCCCTTAAGAAATTATTTTAAAATGTATGGAGAGAAGTTAAGACTTAGGGCCTGATCTACAACACCTTGTAGCTTGTGTAGCAATTTATACCTGTGCAAAGTGAATGTATAATAATAAAATCTGAATTCTCCACTAATATACACCTGTGATAATTTTATGCTGCTTTTTCCCAGACATAAATAACCACACAACGTGTAAGCTAATAGAGAATTAGGTCCAGACTCTCTCAGCTGTTGGTACAGGGAAGAATGGAAGAATCAGTCAAAGGAAAATTGGCTGGCTCAGGGTTGAACACAGCTTTAGATTTAGTGTTTTTCTACACTTGTGAGTTATAAATTGCACATTGCTCATACTGTCTAATATCCCTACTCAAGAGTATACCTACTTATCAACCAAATAGCCTAGGATACAGTGTCCTGTATTTTATGGCCATTTATTTTACTTCCAATGAGGAAATAACCCATACCTGAAGTCTCTTGGAAACTGAGGTATGCAAGAAAGAAACAAAAAGGTCAAGATAGACTAGAAGAAATGTGAGGGGGAAATTGCTAGTATGCGTATGTTCCTCTGGTGTTATTACAGTGTCTTCTAAACCCAAATTGAGAACTTCTGCTTTAAATCCTTTGTGTAAACAAATACTAGTCTCTACTTTTAATTATTTATTTTTAAGCTGAAAACATGTTCAGGCTGAAGACCTTGGGGATTCCGTAATTGTACAAAACTTTAATAACTTTTCAAAACGTTTTCCGTGTTTCCAAGCCTCTTTGGACACAAACGAAATACAAATCATCATATTCAAAATTCATGCAGCCATGCAAAACATTTGAAATTGGATTCTCCACCTAATTAATGGCAAAATCTATGTATTTATCATAAGAGATTTTTAACCTGCATCAGTGTAGATAACTAAGCACTGGTCCAACTGCTGCACTTAAGCTTATTTCCCTTTAACGTTCTGATTCAGGAAAACACTTAAGCATGTGCTTAAATCCATCCCTCTTCAAGACCTCATTTAAGCAAGTGCTTAACTTTAGGTATGTGCTTAAATCCCATTGACTTCAATGGGACATAATTGCATGCCTAAGTGCCAGCTGAATAGAGATCAGGGCCTACAATAGTATTTTTCTTGTACATCTTAACTTCTGTAATTGTGTTACATGCACTTAAAGGTCACACAGTCTTTCAAATACAGGTATCTCATTTTAGCCAAGTTACATAGACAAAAAAATGTTTTCAACTACATACCCTTGCAAAATAATGAGTTTTTAATGGCCTTTAATAATAATCTTGCAGATTCAAACTATACTAGCTATTGCCCAATTTTAATAGTAGCCAGAGATGGAGAGATTAAAGTTAGACACACTGGCAGTGTATGAATCACAGGCCATTCTTATCTAATTCTGCATTAAAAGAAAGGCCTGACTACCTACAGCCCACTATTAAATCACCAGGCATGTACTTTCCTTAGCAAAATACATAATGAAATACAATACTTTACCAGTTCATCATTTCAACAACTAAATCAGATTTTACAATGACAATGTAATTGTATCTCATAGGTCTCATAGTGGTGAAATATTACACTTATCAATAGCAGTTGATACGAGATGGTTCAAATTAAATTGGACTGCTGCAAACAATGGGATTCTTCAGAGGTTGGCCATGACTAAATCTGTTTTCCATTCCAGTTGGACCAAGAGATTATTCATTATATTGCAGAATAATCATCACGTCTGGTGACTTCAAGCAACCTCAGTGATGGGCAGGTTAAATTAAAAAATAACCAACTTAACTGAAATGCATATCTTAATTAAACAAAGAAAAGTTAACACACAAGAAACTTCTGCTGAAGTCAAGGGGCCTGACTGAAAGCCACAGAAGTCAATGATAAGACACCCATTGACTTCATTTGTATTTGGACAGACCCAAGGTCCTACATACTTTGTATAAATGTCAGATAGCTGTCAGAGCAGGGGCTGATCTCGCATATCATCATGTATGTGCTAGAAAAGCTAGATACAAAAGGAATGATTTTATGTTAATGACCAAGGGCTAGATGTTGCCCTCCACAGCATAGTGCAGAGGAGAGCAAAGGAAAAGAAATACTAGGAGACAGGAGAAAAACTCGTGAAAGGAGAAGTTCAGAGCATATTGCATATGCGTCCTTTCCCCAGCCTGCACTACTCCGTACCCATAAGCATTGTACAGGATTTTGGGCCTGGCAAGGGAGTATCCAGCCTATTTGTAGAAATCCTTATGGATGTTTAGTGAGCTCAGTGCAGTCCCATACCTCTTCCAGCTCAAGAAGGGGATGAGGGCAGTGTGTGGTTAAGACACTGGGAGCACTCTTGAGCTGGCAGTGCTGCTATGCATATGACAAGTAAGCCGCACAGAGGAAGCACATCATCTGGGGCTCCTGAAAGACACAGGTCTAGGACTTGTATGCAGTGCTGTTGTAGCTGTGTTGGTCCCAGGATATTAGAGAGACAAAGTGGGTGAGGTAATACCTTTTGTTGGACCAACTTCTGTTGGGAAGAGTGACTAGCTTTTGAGCTTACACAGAGCTCTTCTTGAAGTCTTCAGGAAATATTTCCCAGACCTGAAGAAGAGGTCTGTGTAGCTTGAAAGCTTGTCTCTCTCGCCAACAGAAGTTGGTCCAATAAAAGGTATTACCTCACCCCCACCTTGTCTCTCTCCTGAGTCTTTGCAATTATCCCCCTTCACATGGCTACTAACCCCGTCCCTCTTAGGGAAATGCTGCCATTTCTTCTGTACAGTCAAGCTCACAAAGCTTTTAGTCTGCTTTTTACAGGAGAGGGGGTAATACAGGGCTGAGAATATCTAACCACTCTCTAGTAAAAATAACAGATACAAGTCAGTGAGATACACAGTAACCATATTACTGTTTTAAATAACTGTTTCATTTAACTTCCAATAATAATTAAAAATAAAACAAGAGACATCTGAATCTGCAATCAATATTACGTGCTTTCTGTTTCTATTCTGTTAGTGTTCTTGGCAAGTTTCGCTGTTTACAACTTTTTAAAAACCCACAATGCTGGGGGGAAAAATACCCAAGATTTTTTTCCTTCTAGAGCTAGACTGCTAGCCAATTCCTCCTTGCAGAGACTTCCAGATGGCTTTGAGCTAGTTCCAAAACCAACTGTCCAATTCCTAGATGCCTCTTTTGACAATGTTGTTTATCTTCATTTGTGTACTTTCAGAGTATTCCTGTGGTGAGATTTATGGCCTAGATCATCCCATCCCATGAGAAAACCTATGTGAGCAAGCAAAGACTGGAGAAAGGAAATTGGAAGTTCACCTCATGGGGTTCCCCCCACTTCTTCACGGGGAGGGGTGAGGTTGGATGGCTGGATGAGGTTTGCCGCCCATATGGCAGAAGCAAAGGGATTCAGTTCCCAAGCCCCACAGATCTCCTGAAATAAGAACATCTCAGGATTCATTGGAGGGCAATCCAAGTGAAAGTCCTACCTCTGTCTTGACACCAGGACATAGCCTCCAAGGACTCTCTAGCTTTTGACCATCCTTGGACCTTTCATAGTTCCACAGTACAAGAAGGCTCAGCTTGGAAGTTAATATAGTCTCAGGATATGTTAACTTCTGAGCAGATTCCCCACAGAAGTCAGTCGGGGGATGATCTGAGTTCCCAGACCCTCACCCAATTCACCACATAGGAATTCAGGAAACTAGGAAGCGTCAGTTGATGCCACAGATGCAGCTGCTTGGACAGGGACCCTATATTTACTTAAAGAAATAGCAATACATTTATAGTTTTAGGCCAGGCTATTTAAAGTGGGCTTGTCTTGGCCTTCCATTTTTGTGGGTGTATTTGCATCTTCAATTCATACAAGGTGCCGATCCTGGTATTTTTCAGTCTAAAGGCATGTCTACACTGCACACTTCGTACAGCTGCAAATAGAATACACACGCTGCACGTCCACCTAGACTGGCTGTAAATCATAGGCGCTGACTCTGTGGGTGCTCTGATGCTCTGGAGCAACCAAAGACAAAAAATAGTGGGTGGTCAGCACTCACCAGCCACAGCCATTTGGCAGCGCTGCCCCCAATCAGCCGTTTGGAAGCGCCGCCCCCGATGAGCTAATTGAGGGCACTGCCAAAGAAGTTGTTTGGCAGCTTGGGGAGAGGGTGGAGAGCGGCGGGCAGGCAGGCGCCTGGGGGTGGGAGTGGGGGCGGGAAAAGGTGGAGCAAGGGTGGGGGAGGGGCGGGGCAAGAAGAGGCAGAGCAAGGGAGGGGCCTCGGGTGGAGTGGGGGCGGGGCCTCCGGCAGAGCGGGAGTGAAGCACCCTTGGGGAAAACTAGAAGTCAGCACCTATAGTATAAACAACAGTGCAGATGGTGAGGCACTGCTTAGGTGAGTAAAGAAGCATCTGAAACCTGTGGGGATGTCCCTGCATCACTCTCTACAGTGCAAGTAATGCCTCCCCCCATCTAACCTGCTATTTTTAGCAGTGTAGTGTCCCACTGCTGGAGTCTCTCCCCAGTACAGGCGTCTTCATCACAGGGAAAAGGTTCAGCAACAGGGAAAGGCTCTGGCAGTGAGGAAAGGCTCCAGCAGCTCTCCATGGCTGGAGCCTTACCCCACTGCCTCCCATTGGCCAAAGGCTTTCATGGACACATGTAGCTACACACTGCAGTGTGGATGCAGCTTGCTTTTCACTGTGGAGTATAACTGTACATACCCAACATGTTGCTGACACTCTAGACATTGCCTAAGTAACTGATTTGATGGTGTAATCAGGAATTTAACTAAATGGCAGAATTGTGTCCATAAGTAATTGCAGGTGCTAAATTGGATGCAGAAAAGAAGGAACAGCACTGAAATTCTGTCCCTAATGTAGCTATCATTTTATGGTAGCAATTGTCATGCATCCATTGTGATTTGATTGTATTAGTCCTACAGTCCGAATTCATAATTGACTCCTCAGTAAGAAGAGAGTAGCTAGCGAGGAGGAATGCATACTGGACACTTAAAGCTCCTACAGGCTTTGTGCCTGGCTCAAGCACAATGCCTCTGGGAGCTCCTGATGGGGAAGTGCACCATTACACTTCTTCCTACTGTGCAGCTATGGCTTAAAGCCACAATTTAGCCCGCAAAGTCTATTTTTGATTAAACAGAGGTACTGGAATTCTAGAACACACCTAGCCATAATGAAATATTTTTCTTCCTTTTTTTTTTATTTCCCAGGGACACGTGTGAGTCATGCACTGGGCCAGACCTTCGGCTGATGGAAATCAGCATCATTGACTTCAGTGGAGCTGTATTCCTTTCCACCAGCTACGGATCTGGCTCAATGTATGCCAAGGTAGAAAATAGGTCACATGGGTCAAACTAAGACTTTTTTAAATGTCTATATACATAAAAGATACCTTTAAAATAAACAACTTCAGTACATGTCCAATTACTTGTTGTGTGTTTTATTTTTTAGGGACAGTCATTTCTTGCTGTGGCCAAAATATCTCAAACATGTGCCCTCTGTGGGAACAGCAGCTTTTCTCTAATTCTCTATCAAATAGAAATGTTGGGCTGGAAGGGATGTCAAAAAGTCGCCAAGTCCAGCCTATTCAGACAATAATAATGTATATCTCTTACAGCATGATTGAATTTTTTTGTTTGTAAAAAATCAAAGTGGATTAATCCAATCTGGAAGAATTAAAGACCTTACTCATCTTGCTCTTTTTCCTTATACTGCTGATCTATAGGGCTATGGGTATGTATTAAAGGCCCATCAAGGTAAGTACCTCTCTTATGCAAAGTTTGACGATGGGGAAATGATGGATTGAAAGAGCAATTTTACTCTGAAACTTAACTCGCTACCAAAAAAGAAATAAATTTTTAAAAGTGACGACATGGATTTCCATGATTATTGTGTCTCAAAGTCTTCCAAATCAAATTTCTCAGTTTACAAGTAAATAGATGGTTTTCCTAACTGCTAGCCCTGGAAACTCAAGCTGGGATCTGAGAATCAAGCTGTGATCCTTTTCGCTTCTGCCTAATTGCTTAATACTAAAGTTTCTACAGGCCAAATTCTGACTCAGTTACATCTGTGCAGCTTCAATGGTTTGCAAGAATGTAGGGAGCAGAAGGGAGAAGATAGAGAAATGAAAGGAGAGATGTAGACGGGGGCAAAGTGATGTAGGGTTTTGTATATGAGGCTCAATTTGATGCACTAAGGGGCAGCAGGCTACTGTAGGGAATCAGAGGACCATAATGTGTTTATCATGTCTAGAGATGAAGATGATTTTAGAAGCATAATTTTAGACAGACTGGAGTGAGTATAGAGAGCATCAGGGTGAGAGATAACCTTGCCTTGGGCAAGGGTATTAATAGAGGGTAAAGAGTATATTTTGGTAACACTAAAGAGGAAGAAACTACAGAAATTATAAAGAGGTTTGACTTGGGGGAAAGAGCAGAGCCAGTAATTAGGGAATATGGCCATAATTTGATATAGTACCTGAGGAATATTTGCCCTGAACTCAGATATTATATATTTCATTTGTCATTATATGTCAGCCCTTTCCATTATAGTAATAGGACTGTATGGACTGTCTCTAGTGGTTAATTTAACATTTGAAATAGTTATGTGTTTTTTTTAATCAAAGACTTTCTGTACCTCGTGGATAAAAGTAATTGGCTTAAGCACAGAAGGCAGCAGTTTCATTTTGGTTGCTATGACCCTGGGCGGCCTTCAATGCTAACTGGCAGAGGGCACACCATACCATAACTCACATCAGGCCTGACATACTCATTGCCCCCAATATAATGTTGTCATAATCTGTAGCTAAAAGGGGTCACATAAAGTGTCAAAATTGGTTATGTGCAGGCCCTAAAAATCATTGTGTGACATATATACGGGGTGTGTATAAAGAATTATTCATGTGTGCTGGAAAGATGTTTGTAAAATGCATTTGGCAGGCTACACATAAAGCCCAGCCTGCCCTAGACAAAGGAATATGTATTTACTTGTCTGACCAGCTTGATCACAGAGGACAATGAAATGTACATTTATATATGACGTAAACAAAACAATCAGGCTAACAAGTGTGGGAGATGACTGCTTAACCATTATGATGAGGCATGGAGTCTGCACCCCCAGGAAGCCTTCCTGGCTCTTGAAACAGAAACAATGAACTTTGGGAGAATGTAAGGGAGGCACAGAGACATTTGAGTCATCCATCACTTAGGGGACTAAGGGGTGCAGCACCTTTTGATTTCATGAAAAGTGGATCTTCTTGACCTGGGAGGCAAAGGAAACTGACTATAGGTGAAAAACCTACTTATACAAAGATTGTAACTTGCTGAAATTAAGTTTTAGTCACTAGAGGACATTTTGTTTTGTTTACTTGTAACTATACCTGTCTCATTCTAACTTATTATCACTTAAATCTTTGTTCTTTGTTCAAAAACTTATTCTTGTTTTTTTTATAAAACTATCTCAGTGCTGTGTATTAAACTGGAAAGAGTCCTCAGCTAACCTAACAGATTGATGTACATATTGTCTCTCTGGAGGCAATGAACTTTATAACTTCTGTGAGTGTTCAGTGACAGGGATTGGACACTGCAGAAAGACATCCTGGGAGAACTCAGGAGTTGGGGTTCACTGGTTGTTACCTGCAAGGCAAGGTTTGGACTGGCAGAGTCCTGTAGATTTTGCTAGCAAGACAGAAAGCTAGTGTGTCAGGGAGCTGACACAGAGCTTAGCAACAGCAAAACTCCCAGTTGCTGAGACTGAGGGGTAGCAATGACTCACCGCTCTGGGTACCCAAGAGAAGCATCACAGTTGTATCAGGGGTTCATTTAAAATTTGGTTTTCAATGAGACCTACTGATGAAAAGCACTAGATAAGACCTAGCTATTATTGCTATTATCATCATCTCAAAGTGATATGAGTGAATACATCCTCTGCGCTTCTTTTATTCATGTGGCGCCAATTATTATAAAGGGAATTAAACATATTTAATGCTGACAAATGCAAGGTAAAACACACACACTGGAAGGAATAAACTGATCCACTCACCTATACTGCTCGGTTCTAAATTAACTGTAACCATTCAGAATATAGACCTCAGCATCACCGTGAACAGCTCATTGCAAACTTCTGCTCCGTGTGCAGCAGCAGTTAAAAAAGCAATCAAGATGTTAGGATAAATGAAGAATGGGATAAAAGTGAGACTGCAAGTAGAATCATGTCATTCTCTGAATTGATGGAATAATAGCTATGGTTCTGATCTCCCTATCTCCAAAAAAGATACAGCAGAAACAGAGGAGGTTTAGAGGTGGACATTGAGAATGATTAGGAAAAGGGAGATGGAAAAGATTAGCACTGTTTACGGAAGAGTCAAGTAAAAGAGGACATGGTACAAGTATTCAAAATACTGAATGGTACATTTCTTTTAAAAATGTATTATTTATTTATTTATTCTATACTTACAACAGAAATGCACCCATCCCAGTCTCTCAGCACTCTTCACAATGTCTTTACAATATACACTTCAATGGATTCTAATCTACTTCCTAGATTACAGTGCTGGCAACAGGGAATATGTAACAAAGATAATTTAAACCAATCCTGTGGCAGAATCTCTACCCAAGTCTCTCCTCATTACTCGCACTCTCACCTGCCTCCTGCCCTCTTATGAGCCACTGCCACATGGGAGTAGCTTGGTATAGATGTAATTGAAAATAATGTTTACTAGGAATCTATAAAAGGATTGGTTCATCAAATCAACATGTACTTGCAACCACTAGGTGAACTGATGGCATGGGCATAAGTGCCAGTAATATGCAGATGACATGCAGCTTTACCTATCCTTCAACACATAAAACCACACCACTACCACAAAGATAGCTTAGTGATGGGAGGAGATCAGCTCAGGATGAAGAACAGCTGGCTGAAGCTGAACCCAAGCAAGACAGAGGTGATACTGGTGGACAGAGGAAAGCATTTTGAAGCATTTGCAGTCACAATTCAGTTTCCTTGGTTGAAGATACACACCAACAATTGGTCAATTCAGGCGGTAGTTTAGGAATGCTCTTGTATTGCTTGCAGACACTAAGATCTTACATAGCAGCATCCACAAATAATGCTTCTATCATCTACAGTTGACAAGGGACTTGTCATCCTGATGAACAATGACCTGGCAACAATTATTCAAGCCTTTGTAACCTCCCACCTGGACTACAGCAATACAATAAAGCTGGGCGTGAAGCCATTAGCTCTTAGGAAATTCCAATTACTACAGTACATTGCAGTGCATCTTCTCAACAACACAGATTACCATGAGCACATCAAACCTGTTCTCTGCTCTCTACACTGGCTTCCCATATAACATTGAGTCAAGTTCATAGTCTTGGTCCTTATCTTCATGGCATGGGCATGGGCAAGTGGGGGCACAGAACTCCGGCCCCAGGGCTGCGGAGAGAGGGAGGGAGATCCAGCTCTACCAGTGCCAGGGCCACAGCGGGGAGAGGCAGCTTCTCTGGCCGCCAGGGGAGAGCCAGCTCCACCGGCCCTGTGGCCGTTGTAGGTGGGAGAGCCAGCTCCTCGGCCCCAGGCCAGGGCAGGAGATGATAGCTCCTCTGGCCCTGGGGCCGTGGTGGGAGGGAGAGCCAGCTCCACTGACACTGGGGCCATGATGGGGAGAGGCAGCTCCTCCAGCTGCAGGGGGAGAGGGAGGAAGAGGCAGCTCCTCTGGCCATGGGGGGCACAGAAAGTGCCTCTCCAAAAGCGGCCAGATTTTTATTTCTTTGCACACTGCTGCTTCAAGGCACTCTATAGCCTTAGCCCAGCATATCTAAAAGGTCACCTAAAGTTCCAGGATGAAGACCATGACTAACAACTCCACTTCTCAGGCACAATGGAACTTTTTACCATCAGGTAGGACAGAGCTTTCTCAGGGGCCAGTTCAAGACTATGTAATGAACTCCCACAGGAACTAAGGACCATTGCAAGCCCCACCAACTTCTGCTGGAGGTGCAAGGAGCGCTTCTTAACTTGCCTTCTCTAACTTACATACATAGCAACATGTACATCAAACAAATGTGAACCTAAACCCAACACCCTATCAAAACAAAACACTATGGTGCAAATGTAATTCTTTCTCTGGGGAGTGGATGAGAGAAAGAACAAACCACAAGTGACGGATGTTAGACATGCAGCATTGTTATGGTAATATTGGTCTCAGGATATTAGAGAGACAAGGTAGGTGAGGTATATCTTTTAATCTCAAATAACACCTGAAGAGCTCTGTGTAGCTCAGAAGCTTGTCTCTCTCACCACCAGAAATTGGGGAGGGCTAAGAAAGCAGCAGAGGGAGTTTGCTGAGAGAGTTGAAGAAGGCTGAATTCCAGCTAGAAAGAGCTGGGAGTGGCTGCTGAATAAAAAGCAAACTGGGACAGAAGAAGAGCTCCAGGACTGGCTGAAGATGCTAGAGTTGAGTATGAGCTTTTGTGTTGTGCTGATGGATTTTATTTTAGGACTTTGAGAATCACTATAAACTGTTTGTTATTAAACCAGCCTCAGGCACCAGTGCTGTTAACCACAAGAAAGCTTGGGTGGAGTTTATTAAGGAGCCCTGAGAGAAGAGAAAACTCACAGGCCTTTAAAAAGCCACCTTTGGCCAGCAGGGGGTGTTTCAAGGTGAGCACACCTTTTACAGGGTTATAGAATGACATGTTTTAATGCTAATTCATACCAAGTGATGGGAATAAAGATATTTCCTTTACAGCCACGTTATTAGAAAAATAAAGTGCTGTATGTATACACTACTAAGTTTTTCACAAGGAACTGAGGAGAAGGACTTCAGATTTATACCTGACCCTTATGTGGGCATAGGCACCAACTCCATGGGTGCTCTGGGGCTCAAGCACCCACCAAAAAAGTAGAGGGTGCTCAACACCCACAGGGCTGCATTAATCTTTTGTGAGCCCTGGCATAAGGACTGTGGCCCTGCCCCATGGCCCTGCCCATGCTCCACCTCGAGGCCGCACTCCTGCTTGGCCTATTCTAACCGCCCCCCCCCCCCCCACACACACACACACACAGTCCCCCGAGGCCCCACCTGCCACTCTCACAGGGGGAAGGGGGTGGAGGCGCACCCACCGGCAAAAACAAAAGTCAGTCCCTGTATGTGGGGATATGCCTGAGCATGAATCTGGTACGCTAAAAGCCCCAGTGACTTCCAGTTCTTTAGACCAACTTTTGATCTGTTTCATCATGCCTTTCTGTAGGAGCTAGTTGGCACCCTCTGCCCAAACACCCCCAAGCTTTACCTATACTCAGCCCAGAGAGAGGTTGGATGAGACCTTTTAATTTTCATATTCATTTTTCATACTGCAAAAGAGAAATTATTCACAGACCCTAGATCCTCTGTACCAGAATAGCATACAGTTTTCTAGTATTTTGACTTTTGAGATTTCTAAACTAAATTTCTTCAAACATATCAAAGCTACTAGTCCTTCTTGACTATCATGTCCTGAAAGGCTTACGTTTTTAAAAGAACATGGTTTTGTCTACATGTGCACGGAACAGCTTTTTCACATTAAACTTAAAAAAAACTTCAATGGAGTATAGAGAGAATACACCACTCTACTGTGAAACATTTTAAATGCTTAACTAGATACCGTGGTATTAGGTTTGCTAGAAATATAAATGGATTGAATGCTCCAACATACCTCATTTTTCTGCAACTTCCTTAAAATCAATTTTGCTCTAAAATTAGTCATGGAAATTTCTTTCTTTAAGTAGTGCTTTTTTTCCCTTTAAGTATCCCTTTAAACCTCAGTCATAATCAGCCTTCTCACAAAATTTCCAGATGACAGTTTTATCTGAAGCAATCTGCTATCTCAAGTACCTCTCTCTGAAAAGCCCAGTGAGGATCAAGTGCATTTATTACATTCTGATGCAACTTCCAGTGCAAGTTCTGTTTACTTTTTATCTAATAGTGTATCAAATATTTTACCTTGTAACTATTGATGCAGTGATTGCAAAACTACTATTCAACAGGGAAAAAAACTAGCTGTTACAAAACAACCGTGGAGTATTTGACTGTATTAAGATCTGTCATAATGCTGACAAACTGGCACAATAAATTCAGCCTATGTCTTTACTAACCAGCAATTCAGCAAAGCCACTTTCTGCTGTTTTAGTCGTTTGTCAGGCTAAAGTCCATAAAAAAACAGTTCCCACTTTGGGTTTCCAATGAAACTCGTGAATATATAAAATAGCAGCCTCCAGTCAGCCCCCCTGCACTATTTCTGGCACTTCATTAACATATGCTAAATGTCACTGAATCGCTCTGTGCTAGTCATACTTTAACTGTCACAGGCCAACCATGACATTGAAAGAAAATGCAGGGGGGGAGAGAAATCCTCTTCTCATTAGTTTCCTTACCAGAAAAAATCTAAGCCCTCTGTAAGCCAGTGGTCCTATGGGATGCAGTTCTTTTGTATTTTATTCTAATTGTTTGCTTTAGAGTAGTTTTGCTTTAGATACACAGGATCAGATTCTGCCTTCATATATATGCATGTGAGATGGAGTATACCTGCTCTGCACTGGACAAGAAGGGGTTAACCCCATACTGTGGGCTGAGGAAGCCACACCCCCTTGCCTCTGCTAGGGAGGTGCCAGTTGGAACCACAACATAAAAGGGAGCAGCCCAGCTCAGTCTGCCTGGACTGCTGAGAAGAGAGGATGTGCGTTGCAGACTCCTATCCGGGAGCTGTTGGAGCCCTGGGTTGCAGAGGCCAGGCATGCCAAGACCCAGGCTGCAGTGATGAGCAGCCAAAATCTTAACAACCGGTTCCCTATAAAAAGTTCCGGTTTAAGGGATGTGCCCCAGTATGTATTTTTGTACCAGTAGGGTTACCATACGTCCGTATTTTCCCGGGAGCACTTTTAAATTTTAAAAATTCCTCCTAGACGGCGATTTAAGAACCAAAAAGTATGACATGTCTGAGAAAATACGGATGTATGTTAACCCTACCTAAAGTTTTTTTTAAAAAAAGATGGGCCTGAACTAGAAATGAGCTCCGTTTCACATGTGTGGGTTCCTGCCACTCCCTGGGGGTGTGCTAGGGTGACCAGATGTCCCGATTTTATAGGGACAGTCCCGATTTTGGGGCCTTTTTCTTATATAGGCTCCTATTACCCCCCACCCCCTGTCCTGATTTTTCACACATGCTGTCTGATCACCCTAGGGTGTGCACATGTGTGGGTCCCAGCTGCTCCCTGCCCCCCTCATTGAAGCAGGTGGGCAGGGTTACTGCCCTGGGAACTGCAGGGCACCAGTGGATGGAGGGCCAGCTGCAGACAGTGGCATGGGACAGGGCTAGCTGGAGGCAGGGGATGCGGGGCTGGCTGGAGGCAGGGCAGGGGCTGACTGGAGGTAGGGGCTGGCTGGAGGCAGGGCAGGGGGTTGCGGGGCTGGCTGGAGGCAGGGGTTGCGGGGTTGGCTGCTTCGGGCAGGGCTGCAGGGGGGTGTAGCAGGGGTTGGCTGGAGACGAGGGGTGTGGGGCTGGCTAGCTTCGGGCAGGGCAGGGGCTGACTGCAGGCAGGGCAGGGGGCTGGCTGCAGGCAGGGGCTGGCTGCGGGCAGGAGGTGCGGGGCTGGCTGGAGGCAGGGGCTGGCTGTGGGCAGAGGGTGCGGGGCTGGCTGGAGGCGGGGCTGGCTGCGGGCAGGGGGCGCGGGGCTGGCTGCGGGCAGGGGGCGCAGGGCGGGCTGGCTGCGGGCAGGGGGCACGGGGCTGGCTGGCTGCGGGCAGGGGCTGGCTGCGGGCAGTGGGTGCAGGGGTGGCTGGAGGCAGGGGCTGGCTGCGGGCAGGGGGCGCGGGGCTGGCTGTGGGCAGGGGGCGTGGGGCTCGCTGGCTGCAGGCAGGGGCTGGCTGCGGGAAGGGGGTGCAGGGGTGGCTGGAGGCAGGGGCTGGCTGCGGGCAGGGGGCGCGGGGCTGGCTGGCTGCGGGCAGGGGCTGGCTGCGGGCAGGGGGTGCAGGGGTGGCTGGAGGCAGGGGCTGGTGCGGACAGGGGGTGGCTGACGCAGGGCAGGGGGTGCGGCAGGGGCTCGCTGCAGGCGGGGGTGCGGGACTGGCTGCAGGCAGGGGCTGGCTATGGGCAGGGGGTGCGGGGGTGGCTGGAGGCAGGGGCTGGTGCGGGCAGGGGGTGGCTGGACGCAGGGCAGGGGGTGCAGCAGGGGCTCGCTGTGGGCAGGGGGTGTGGGGCTGGCTGGAGGCGGGGGTTGGCTCCGGGCAGGGGGTGCAGGGGTGGCTGGAGACAGGGGCTGGCTGCGGGCAGGGGGTGCGGGGGTGGCTGGAGACAGGGGCTGGCTGCGGGCAGGGGGTGCGGGGGTGGCTGGAGGTGGGGTTGGCTGCGGGCAGGGGGTGCGGGGGTGGCTGGAGGCAGGGGCTGGCTGCGGGCAGGGGGTGGCTGGACGCAGGGCAGGGGGTGCGGCAGGGGCTCGCTGTGGGCAGGGGGTGCGGGGCTGGCTGGAGGCGGGGGTTGGCTCCGGGCAGGGGGTGCAGGGGTGGCTGGAGACAGGGGCTGGCTGCGGGCAGGGGGTGCGGGGGTGGCTGTAGGCGGGGTTGGCTGTGGGCAGGGGGTGCGGGGGTGGCTGGAGGCATGGGCTGGCTGCAGGCAGGGGGTGCGGGGGTGGCTGGAGACAGGGGTTGGCTGCTGGCAGGAGGTACGGGGGTGGCTGGAGGCAGGGGCTTGCTGCAGGCAGGGGGTGGCTGTGGGCAGGGGGTGCGGGGCTGGCTGCAGGCAGGGGCTGGCTGCTGGCAGGGGGTGCGGGGGTGGCTGGAGGCAGGGGCTGGCTGCGGGCAGGGGGTGCGGAGCTGACTGCAGGCAGGGGCTGGCTGGAGACAGGGCAGGGGGTGCAGCAGGGGCTGGCTGCAGGCAGGGGGTGCGGGGGTGTCTGGAGGCGGGGGTGGCTGGAGGCGGGGCTGGCTGCGGGCAGGGGGTGCGGAGCTGACTGCAGGCAGGGGCTGGCTGGAGACAGGGCAGGGGGTGCAGCAGGGGCTGGCTGCAGGCAGGGGGTGCGGGGGTGGCTGGAGGCAGGGGGTGGCTGCGGGCAGGGGGTGCGGGGGTGGCTGGAGGCAGGGGCTGGCTGCGGGCAGGGGGTGCGGGGGTGGCTGGAGGCAGGGGCTGGCTGCAGGCAGGGGGTGCGGGGATGGCTGGAGGCATGGGCTGGCTGCGAGCAGGGGCTGGCTGCAGGCAGGGGGTGCGGGGGTGGCTGGAGGCAGGGGCTGGCTGCAGGCAGGGGGTGCGGGGATGGCTGGAGGCAGGGGCTGGCTGCGGGCTGGGGGTGCGGGGGTGGCTGGAGGCAGGGGGTGGCTGCGGGCAGGGGGTGCGGGGGTGGCTGGAGGCAGGGGCTGGCTGCAGGCAGGGGGTGCGGGGATGGCTGGAGGCAGGGGCTGGCTGCAGGCAGGGGTTGCGGGGGTGGCTGGAGGCAGGGGCTGGCTGCGGGCAGGGGATGCGGGGGTGGCTGGAGGCAGGGGCTGGCTGCAGGCAGGGGGTGCGGGGATGGCTGGAGGCAGGGGCTGGCTGCGGGCAGGGTGGTAGGTGCTCACGGGGAGAGCGGCTCGGAGCAGCCCGAGCAGCAGGACGCAGCCCAGGCCCAGCAGAGCAGCCGGGGATCCACCAGGCAGCAAAGGGAGCCCCAGGGCGAGGGGTTGGGGAACAGCAGCAGCAACAGGGCTCGTGCCCAGGGCCAGACGGCAGTCCACATGGCTCCCGCAGCGCAGCGCCCCCAGCGGCCGGAGGAGGCAATACATCACTTCCTGGCCGGAGCCCATCAAAGCCTCAGCACCCCCTGCAGAGAAGCAGGTTAACAACCGGTTCTAAAACTGCTTCAAAATTTAACAACCCGTTCACGCGAACTGGTGAGAACCGGCTCCAGCTCACCACTGCCTGGTGGCCATGCTGGCCCATGAGAAGGAGTCATCAGGAGCTTCACCTGTTGGCTACCCCAGAGAATCCAAGGACAGAGCAGGAAGACAGGGTTGGAAGTAGCCCAGGGGAACCAGACATTGATCTAGTTGTGGAACTGGCAACAGAGTCAGCATGTTTTTGGAGGGATCCCTGCTGACTCAGTAGCAGATACATTTGACACTTCTAGGGCCTTGGGCTGGGACCCGGTGGAGTAGAGAGAGCCTGTCTGCCATCCCACCCCAAGCCTGGCCCCTATGCCATACTACCCCGATCAGAAGGGCAGTCCTATTAATTTCGGCCCCTTGGGGCAGACCGCCCCAACCCGAAGTGTGGCTCTATTGACTGTGTCCATTAGGCCATGCTGCCCTGCACAGAGGAGCAGCTATTGACTCTCGCCACTCAGCCATACTGTCATGCACAGAGGAGGGCAGTCCCATTGGCTCTAGCCACTCAGCCGTACCGTCATGCACAGAGGAGGGCAGTCCCATTGGCTCTAGCCACTCAGCCATACCGTCATGCACAGAGGAGAGCGGTCCCATTGGCTCTAGTCAATTGGCTGTACCACCCTGCATTGACTGGCCATTAGGCCATACTACCCTGAACCTAAAGACAGTCCCTCCTGACCATTACGCTATACTGCCCTGAGAGGAGGAGTGGTCCTTTGGACTTGGCCACAGGGCCATATTGTCCCTATGGGGCAACAGGGTATACCTACCCTGTGACAACATATCATTGAATTCACTAGTGTTACTCTGGATTTAGATTCCTGTAACTTTGGGAAGAATTTGGCCCTCAGGCAATTGTTCAAATGTTGAGAGCAGAATTTGGTTCATATTATTCAAGTATCTCCACTTTATACATCACACTTTACATGTGTCCAGTTCAGCTGAGTCCCACTAATATGCCACTGTATTAAATGCTGATGTATTAGTTTCGATGGAATATATGGACCCAAAGAGTGAAAGGTATTAGCATAATCCAGTTATTGTTTAACACTTAACAGTTTTAAACAAGGTTCAGGGTTTGAGATCTTAGCCTGCTTAGTACCATGGCAAACACACCATTAAAAATTCTTTTTACCTCGAAGATACAGAAGGGGAAATAGTAAAAGGATTGAAATATGAAGTGTTAAATGAGGTTTCACGGGCAGCATGGCTCCTACTGTAGCTATACTGACAGGGCAGAGGGGCCAGCAGAGCTGCAGCCACACCCCCAGGATGATGACTGTCTCCGTATGGAAGGAAGTTCCCTTAAACCCCGTTATGATCTCGGACCCAGTTACCCAAGTCTATGCCTACACAGCCTGCAGGAGCAAGCCTCCAAGCCTGGGTCGATAGGCTAGCAGGACTCATGCTAGCACTCTACACAAAGAGCTGTGTTGACAGAGCTTTGAAGTTTTAGCTCAGGCTGGGGCTTATGTTCTGAAACCCACCCAGAGCGCTCGTGCACGCCCCACTCTCCTGAGTCTGTCAACCCAGGCTGGGACGCTCATTCCTGCAAGCTACATAGACGTCCCCTAAGACTCTTAAACTTCGCCTCTCTTTGGGTATGTTTACACTGTATTTTAAAATTCGCAGCAGTGAATCTCAGAGCTCAGACTCTGGCTCATTCTATAGTGCCATAAACATCTGTGTGGATGCTGCACCTCAGGTTGGAACTCAGGCTCTGAAAGCTGGGAAGGGGGGGTGGGTTTCAGAACCTGAGCTCCAGCCCAAGCCATAACGTCCACAGTGCTGTTTTTTAGTATCGTAGCACAAGCCTGAGCTCGTAGATCCAGGCTCTGAGACTTGCTACAGTGGGTTTTCAAATGCAATGGAGACATACCGTTTTAGGTCTTGTTACAGGCTTTGAGCTTAGATGAGTCATTTGTTTCAGTAACCATCCTGCCAGGTGGAGTTGGCAGCAACCAAGGCCAGGTTTGGTGGCTAGGGGGTTTGCTTAACAACACTCAAGCCCCCACCTGGTAATCTGGGAAAAGTAAACACCACCTTTGGATGTCTCTAAGAGACAATACTTCCCATTTTGCAAGCACTGAGTCCATGTACAACAAAATAAAACCTTTATTAGAAGGGAAAAGGGAACCAGCATTAATTTGGAAAAACACCACAACTCAAAGCCATGAGCACGTAGACAAATACCCTTCCCACAATATGTTGGGCAGTGTCCTTTGCCTCAGTTTCTCACCCCACAGTGGGAAAGTCCAATAAACAAATGTCCCTTTAAGACATCACTCCCCTCTCCCTCTGTTGCACACCCCTCACAATTGCTGTCCTTGGTTAGTGAAGACCCAGAGTTCACAGGTGCATTCATGGGGTTCACCTCCCAACCCTGTGCAGGATAGGGAATTGTGTGGCTTTGCATTGGGAATAAGGAGGGAGGCTGTAGCTAGCTAAGTGGGGAGGTTATCACTCTGTGTGAGTTTGTAGAGAGGGGCAGAAGAGGGTGCTGGAGGGGGTTGTGTGGGAAAGTTTACTGTCACCAAAGATGACCAGGAGCACCCAAGACTCACTGCAGGACTCTGCCTAGGACTCCTGAACTCTTGAGTCTCTATCCTTGGCCTCTATCCTTTTATATTGTGGTACCACTGGGCCAATGTTGGATGTAACCCTGTTTAACCAATCTCCCTATCTTATCACCCTGTTTTTTTTCTCCATTCATTCCTCTGTAAATAAATATTTCACTTTCTTACATTCATTATACTAATTCAGGGTGTGTGCATGTATTTACACAGTGGGGTTTGGAACAGGCCCCCTGGGCTGGGAAGGGAGTTTCCCTGCTCCAGCCCTGTGTCTGCCTTTTCTTGACCGGAGCCGCCCGCAGCATGGATTCTATCTTGGATATGAGCCCACTGTAGTTACATGAAGATGTATTTATAAAGCAGTCCAGTAACTCAGACATTTTAGGATTCTGAAAGAGTTTGTCTCCATATTCATTTCTTAATGGGTCTACTTAGTTTTGAATTATCTAAATCTAACAGTTTGTTAAAATGAAAAACTGAAAGCCAAGGGGTATTTTGGCACTGCCAAAGACATAGCTTTTACCCCGGATTCACCCTTGCTACTGAAATGTACCATCTTAAGACATTATGTGAGTACTTTGTTTTGTTGATGGGTTACACCATCTAATATATCAAATAAATGAGGTATCAAGTGGCATTATACTAACACAGTACATCAACAGAGTACTGTCTCTATAATCATGTCTTGCATCACTACACTGAGAAGCAATCAGTGTTACTCAAATGATGGCACTATGAAAAGGAAGAAATTCCAGAAGCCTATTTAACAAAAATTTACAGGTTCAAACATAGAGACAGCAACTCTTATATGATACCAGGTAGAAGTGCTGGCCTTAAATTAGTACACATGTCTTTTCCTGTAACTAGGACATCAGATTAACAACCCTGCACTTCTAGTCTCTCTCTCTCTCTTCAATTTATGTCAGTTCTACTGATACAACTAATGTTTCCTTCTTTCCCACCTTGATATTTTAAATTTCTTACTAAAACAATTTTATTTGGGAAGGGGGACATTGTATCAGCATTTATTATCAACTATGCTTTCTACATCGTTGTTTTCCCTTAACCCCTAAGTAACAGTAATAACAATAAAAGTAGAGTTCATGTTTGCACTTTGTATCTCACCAGAAAGAATGAATATTTGCAAGCTGAGGCCCAAACAGTGCCATATGTTGGAAAACCTTACCATGGGGCTAGACATCTTACCTTGTAGAGTTTCCTGTGTATCATCTCGTTAATTGTGGCGCTAACCCTCATGCATGCACAAACTAGTCAAGAGGATTGGCCTTTAAAGGCCATTCTGGGATGTATTAACAGAAATGTTGTAAACAAAACATGAGAAGTAATTCTTCCATTGTACTCAGCACTGATAAGTCCTCAACTGAAATAGTGTCCAGTTCTGGGCGCCATGGGTCAGAAAAGATGTGAACATATTGGAGAAAGTCCAGAGGAAAGGAACAAAGATGGTTAAATGTCTAGAAAATATGACCTATGAGGAAAGATTAAAAAAAAATTGGGTTTGTTTAGTCTGGAGAAAAGTGACAGGGGACATGATAACAGTCTTCAAGTACATAAAAGGTTGTTATAAAGAGGAGGGTGATAAATTGCTCTCCCTAACCATTGAGGACAGGACAAGAAGTAATGGGCTTAAATTGCAGCAAGGGAGATTTAGGATAGACATTAAGAAAAACTTCCTGACTGTCAGCATAGTTAAGCATTGGAACAAATTGCCTTGGGAGGTTGTGAAATCTCCGTTATTGGAGGATTTTAAGAACAGGTTAGACAAACACCTGTCATAGAGTGACCAGGCAGCAAATGTGAAAAATCGGGACAGCGGGTGGGAGGTAAAAGAAGCCTATATAAGAAGAAGACCCAAAAATCGGGACTGTCCCTATAAAATCGGGACATCTGGTCACCCTAACCTGTCAGGGATTGTCTAGATAATACTTAGTCCGTCTCTGTGCAGGGGACTGGACTAGATGACCTAAATTTCTGATTCTGTTATTACTGATATGATATGACGGGGGAGCTATAAATTCCTGATTAGTCAGAGGGAAAACTCACAGGGTTGCGGGGTGAGGGAAACAATTGGTAAGGATTTATCTTACATGGGAAATTGCAGCATCAGAGGGGGATGATGTTGCATAGTGAATGTGGTGTGTTTAGCTATGTAAACGTGGGGATGTTATGACTCTCCTGTACACAGCACCACTTTATCTGATGGTGGCAGTACTCATGTGGCTGTTACATACTAAGCGCTCACTCTTTCTCTCTCTTGCACAGAGGATTATATGCATCCTTTCCTTATTTTCCTTTATCTCACATAAGCTCCACACTGACATAACATGTTTTGCTCTTTGAGAACAGAAAACATATAGCCCCAGCTTGCCCTTCCCCAGCCCCCAAAACAAGCCAGCCCCAAAGCCATGGAGGATGCTTTTGTAGGATTTCAGGGGAGAGGGATGATGCTTTTTATGCACATTTCCCCATTTCCTTTCCTTGTGTACCAGCTACTATTGACCCATGTATGTTCTGTTCTATGTAGGTTCTTATACTGCACTCATCACTGTACTGAGTGCCTTCCAGTAGTGTGTTAAGCAACGTGACTGCACGTCTGTCATGCGTTTGTTCTCTCATTCTCTCCTGGGGGAAGAAGCATGTGCAGAGAAGTGCCTTGTTTTGGTAGGTCTTGTTTGTTTTACATTTGTATAAATATGCCTGTTGCTGTGTGTTTGTGTTAGTGAAGACGAGGTCAAAGAAATGCGCCTTGCACTTGGAGCAGAAAGTAGTGAGGTTTGTGATGTTCCATAGTTCTTGGGGAAGTTCATTCCACAGTCTTGGATTGTCCCCCTGAAGAAGGTTCTGGCTCCTACACAGACAAGCTTTACTTTCATTGCCGAGAGAGTGGTTGGGCCGGAAAAGTGAAGTTGTCAACCAAACTCTTCATCCTGGAGCTTTAGATGGTCTTTTAAGTGTCCTCGACCCAGACCTTGGAACACTTTCATGCTAAGAATCAATACCTTGAACTTTATTTGAAATTCTCTGGGAAGCCAGTGTAAAGAGTCGAGGACAGGTGTGATGTGCTCATGGTAGTCTGTGCTGCTGGGGAGATGCATTGCAACATTCTGTACTAGCTGGAATTTTCCCAAACGTTGCAGGCTTCATGGACAAGTATATTGCATTGCTGTTAGAGGTAATGAAGGCATGAATAAATGAATCCAGGCCTTTGTCCATTTTTGTGTTCCTTCCCAGCCATAGGTGCTTCCCAATGGGATGATTTGGCTCTGACTCGGTTTAAATAATTTCAGAAGTAAATGCATAAGTGAGCTGGATTTTATTGTGACCTGGAGCTTGAGCTGATCTGGGGGAGAGGAAAATGTGTATGGAAAACTGCACTGATAAGTTAGTACATAGCCCCAGGTTATGCTGTAAACATGTTTTTTACAAATGTTTTAGATAAAATATTGACATTTTGGAAAATGCTGTCTATATTGACAGTTATTGGCATGGCATTCATGCAGATATTAATTAAGATGACACAATGTAAAAAAGCAATGAGAAAGTAGAATATATTTAATTGTGGTAAAAGGGTCGATTTTATGTTAGTTAATATAAGGGGCACTATTATAATTGATTATAAAAAGTATAGCATGCTAATTTTAGATTGGGCGTGGCCATCTATCATCCAGGTACCTTTAAAGAAAGGATTATATCCATTCTTCTCATTTAGGGACCGATCACCCCAAATGCATCATTTCATCTTAGAATGTGAGTACCAATGCAGTGTATTTGTTTCACTAACTATTTCATATTTCATATTAAATATTTTTTTTAATTTCATCACTCACTGTGTCATTCACAGTCTTCCACTAAATTAAATTGTCTGTAACTGACTTAGCGGCTCAAACCTTAAATAAATCCGTTTGGTTTTATTCCTTATTTTGACCATTTAATTGGGAACACATAAATCAAAGGTTACCTGGCCCAGAGACAGCTGGGTGCTGTCACAGTCATGGGGTTGTGAGGGGAGTTAATTACTGATAGATATTCCACTGAAAAATCTACGAGTATCAGAGGCATAATACTGTAATTTGCTGCCCTTTCAACTCCTCCTCTTCTAGTTGCCCTTTCCTCAAAAAATCCCCCAAAGCCACACGTTAGCTGCACATTACATTTCTGCTGTCTTGAGGGGGGCGGAGGGGCAGGGTGTTGTGATGATACCTCAGCCGTGTTTCTCTCCCACCTTTTGCACTCCTGAACAGATTTGGCCATTATCTGTGTCACATCCGTTCCTCTGTGCTTCACACCTTTAAGTAGAACCTCTAGGGTGCAATTTTTTCCACTTTGTCAAAGTGAATGACTTGATGATCCTTTAAGACCATCACAAGTCTTTAGCAGAAATAGATGCAGTAAAATTTAACTATGAAAGAGAGCTGCTGCTAGCTCATAGAATGTCAGCTGAAACTAACATTTCAACTAGTTTTCAGATTTACAGCCATGAACCAAATCTTGAACAAAGATCCTATGACTAATATTCCAATACATGTAAATTAACATATTGGAATGATTTTGAAACCAACATTTGCAATCTGCCTGCCAAAAAAAATGTCACCAACCCTCAGATTATAACAAGGGCATTTAGCTACAAATGCAACATACATTTTATTCTTCAGTCCAAATGACTCTGGTCAAATTAAAGATACAGCACCATCTTATGGATATTTCTGTATAAATTAATGAATGCAACAGTTTCTCTATTTGTAAACAAAGTTTAACAGTTTAAGCATTCTCTGTCCTACAGAATGTAATATACTAGCATTATCAATCACTCGGCACTTTTTAATTATATTAGAAATCACAATTAACTTCAGGAATGAGAGATGTGGGGGATAGTCTTGAAATTTTTACTCAGGCACATTTCCCATTTGGAGTCATGAAGCATATGGCGATAGTGTCATACAACATACTCAAAAATCATGAAACAAGCCTCAAAAACACATGAGGTGGGTTTAGAAATCATGAGGTTTTCGTTTTTTAAATGATTAGGTTTGGGGTTCATTTTATTTTTCTTCTGGTTTCTGGGCTATTTAGGTGCACTTGGGGTCATGTTTCCAAGCTTTTCTCTGTAACCAAAAGGGCTAGAAACTTCCTTTTTATTACGTGGAAGTTGAGAGTCTCTTCTAATCATTTAATTCCAGGAGTTGGGGCTTTAAGAAAAACACCAGATAGCATGAATCACAATAAAATTGTCAGTGTTGTCATCACCACAATGGGTTTGATTCTCATTTGCATTAAGCGCTGCCCCCACAGGAGGTGTAAATGTAATTTACTTTCACTTTAAAGTCCTTTTAAAAGCCCAAAGTGTTATAAATGAGAATCAGGCCTACATTGCTTCCTTTTATTGACTGTACTAAAAATGATTTGAGTCAAGCTTGATATTATGTGAATTACTTATAAAATGGTAATTTATTCATACAGCTTCTTGTCTCGCAAACAATATATCAGCTGAGCTTATCTTTGTTTTGCCAAGGTGGTTTACAGTATGTCATTTAAAAATAAAAAAAAAAGCATGACAGACAAGTTAAGGCCCTAATTCTGCAACTGAGTCGTTGTAGGCTGACCCTTACAGTCACATCATATTCAATTAAAGTCAGTGGGGCTCTGCATGAGCTCCAGGGTCTCCCCTTTTCAATCTGATTACAGGGTCAGGTGCTAAGTCCCAAATTCAGGAAAGCATCCATGTTAAGGAAAGCACCTAAGCAGGTGTTTAACTTTAAACTCGTGCTTAAGTCTCAATAAATTCAAAGGCTATTATGGAACATGTTTAAAGGGACGATGCGTGCAAGTGCTTTCCTAAAAAGGGATAAACTTACTTAAATGCTTAAGAAAATGTTTTCCTTAGTCTGGACCTAAACAAGTATGTGTGTATGTGTGTGTGTGCATATACATACACAATTAATTTAGATTTAAAATAATAAAAAATACATCTATCCAAGGCTCTAGGGATCCTAACAAACCCATAACAATATAATGAAATCCCAGCATTAAAGTAATCATTTAATTGCAGCCAGATACCTACAGAAACTCCTTTCCTGGGAAGCATACTCTCGGGCCTCTCCAAACAACCTATCAAACAGATGTCTTTTGCAGCATGTCTGGGAGGTCACCACATTTGGGCTATTCTGAACTAGGGCAGGAGCCATTCTAGAGTCTTGGAGCCCTCAGAGAGAACATCCTGCCAGCCAACCCCTCTTTCATAATGACATAGGCTGGTCCCATACATAAAAGTTTAGGACTTTTCAGTCATAACCAACACCTTAAACGCCACTCAGAGATAGAATCATAGAATCATAGAATATCAGGGTTGGAAGGGACCTCAGGAGGTCATCTAGTCCAACCCCCTGCTCAAAGCAGGACCAATCCCCAATCAAATCATCCCAGCCAACGCTTTGTCAAGCCTGACCTTAAAAACTTCTAAGGAAGGAGATTCTACCACCTCTCTAGGCAACGCATTCCAGTGTTTCACCACCCTCTTAGTGAAAAAGTTTTTCCTAATATCCAACCTAAACCTCCCCCACTGCAACTTGAGACCATTACTCCTTGTCCTGTCCTCTTCTACCACTGAGAATAGTCTAGAACCATCCTCTCTGGAACCACCTCTCAGGTAGTTGAAAGCAGCTATCAAATCCCCCCTCATTCTTCTCTTCCGCAGACTAAACAATCCCAGTTCCCTCAGCCTCTCCTCATAACTCATGTGTTCCAGACCCCTAATCATTTTTGTTGCCCTTCGCTGGACTCTCTCCAATTTATCCACGTCCTTCTTGTAGTGTGGGGCCCAAAACTGGACACAGTACTCCAGATGAGGCCTCACCAATGTCGAATAGAGGGGAACGATCACGTCCCTCGATCTGCTCGCTATGCCCCTACTTATACATCCCAAAATGCCATTGGCCTTCTTGGCAACAAGGGCACACTGCTGACTCATATCCAGCTTCTCATCCACTGTAACCCCTAGGTCCTTTTCCGCAGAACTGCTGCCTAGCCATTCGGTCCCTAGTCTGTAGTTGTGCATTGGGTTCTTCCGTCCTAAGTGCAGGACCCTGCACTTATCCTTATTGAACCGCATCACGTTTCTTTTGGCCCAATCCTCCAATTTGTCTAGGTCCCTCTGTATCCTATCCCTGCCCTCCAGCGTATCTACCACTCCTCCCAGTTTAGTATCATCTGCAAATTTGCTGAGAGTGCAATCCACACCATCCTCCAGATCATTTATGAAGATATTGAACAAAACCGGCCCCAGGACCGACCCCTGGGGCACTCCACTTGACACCGGCTGCCAACTAGACATGGAGCCATTGATCACTACCCGTTGAGCCCGACAATCTAGCCAACTTTCTACCCACCTTATAGTTCATTCATCCAGCCCATACTTCTTTAACTTGCTGACAAGAATACTGTGGGAGACCGTGTCAAAAGCTTTGCTAAAGTCAAGAAACAATACATCCACTGCTTTCCCTTCATCCACAGAATCAGTAATCTCATCATAGAAGGCTATTAGATTAGTCAGGCATGACCTACCCTTGGTGAATCCACGCTGACTGTTCCTGATTACTTTCCTCTCGTGTAAGTGCTTCAGGATTGATTCCTTGAGGACCTGCTCCATGATTTTTCCGGGGACTGAGGTGAGGCTGACCGGCCTGTAGTTCCCAGGATCCTCCTTCTTCCCTTTTTTAAAGATGGATAGGCAGCCAGTGCAGATCCCAGAGCACTGGTGTCATCTGCTCCCAGCCAATACGTGAGCCACAGCTTTCTGCGCCAGCTTCTGTCTCCAAATGGTTTTAAGGAGTAGCTTCATGTAGAGCACATTATAGGAGTCTAACCTTGAGGGAACAAAACCCTGGATAACACTGGCAAGCTCCACATAGAAAAGGAAGGGTTGCAACTTCCTAGCCAAATGCAGATGGTAAAAAGCTGTAATATGATTAAACAGCATCAGTGGGGGAGGGTCTAAAATCACATCTGAGCTGAAAACTCTCAAACAATAGAGGATGTACCCACACAATTAAAGAGGCTGTTATTACCTCCACCATCTCCCCTGGCTGCTTACTCCAACCTGCCATTGCAAAGAAATGAAGAAACAGAAAGTGATCTAAATTAAAGTATTGATTGCAGGATACAGGGCAGTGTGAATAAATAACATTAGTATGTGTTAGTCACATTAAGAATGAGCATAACTCAAATAATTTTGTACATTTAATATGAGGAAGCAATGTGGCCTTTGGACTGTATTATTAATTATAAGTTAAATGTTTCATGTAGTCTTAATAATCCTATAATGAATCAAATGTCCTAATCTTATACTCAATGGACTTCAAATTAGTTGCTGTAAAAATCTTAATAAAATTAAACTTGGTACACATTTCATTAAAATAATTTGTTTAGTAAATGTTTGGATCAGTTGAAATATCTATTTTACATAAAGGCTTATGAAACGAATATAAAATGTGAACTGTGCTTTTAGCACTGTTTACTTTTGAGGCACATGTACATATTTTTGAACAGATTACAAATCTGGTATATGCTCATAGTTTCCCTTTCAGCATATTGCCCACCAGAATCTCTGCCATTGTCTATGCCTATATTGGAGGTAGAAACCGAGGCTCAGATGTTGAATGGTAATTTAGGCACCTAACTCCCATTGGCTTCAGTGGGAGTTAGGCATCTAAACACTGTTGAGGCTCTGGGCCCAAAATCCAAGCTGTCTTTAATAATAAATAATAATAATAATATAATATAATACTCAATAGTGTATTGCAGATGTGATTGCAGAGCCATTGGCCATTATCTTTGAAAACTCATGGCGATCGGGGGAAGTCCCAGAAGACTGGAAAAAGGCTAATGTAGCGCCAATCTTTAAAAAAGGGAAGAAGGAGGATCCTGGGAACTATAGGCCGGTCAGCCTCACCTCAGTCACTGGAAAAATCATGGAGCATGTCCTGAAGGAATCAATTCTGAAGCTCTTAGACGAGAGGAAAGTGATCAGGAACAGTCAGCATGGATTCACCAAGGGAAAGTCATGCCTGACTAATCTAATTGCCTTCTATGATGAGATAACTGGTTCTGTGGATGAAGGGAAAGCAGTGGATGTGTTATTCCTCGACTTTAGCAAAGCTTTTGACATGGTCTCCCACAGTATTCTTGTCAGCAAGTTAAAGAAGTATGGGCTGGATAGATGCACTACAAGGTGGGTAGAAAGTTGGCTAGATTGTCGGGCTCAACGGGTAGTGATCAATGGCTCCATGTCTAGTTGGCAGCTGGTATCTAGCGGAGTGCCCCAAGGGTCGGTCCTGGGGCCGGTTTTGTTCAATATCTTCATAAATGATCTGGAGGATGGTGTGGATTGCACACTCAGCAAGTTTGCGGATGACACTAAACTGGGAGGAGTGGTAGATACCCTGGAGGATAGGGATAGGATACAGAGGGACCTAGACAAATTAGAGGATTGGGCCAAAAGAAATCTGATGAGGTTCAACAAGGACAAGTGCAGAGTCCTGCACTTAAGACGGAAGAATCCCATGCACCACTACAGACTAGGGACTGAACGGCTAGGCAGCAGTTCTGCAGAGAAGGACCTAGGGGTGACAGTGGACGAGAAGCTGGATATGAGTCAACAGTGTGCCCTTGTTGCCAAGAAGGCCAATGGCATTTTGGGGTGTATAAGTAGGGGCATTGCCAGCAGATCGAGGGATGTGATCTTCCCCTCTATTCGACATTGGTGAGGCCTCATCTGGAGTACTGTGTCCAGTTTTGGGCCCCACACTACAAGAAGGATATGGAGAAATTGGAGAGAGTCCAGCGAAGGGCAACAAAAATGATTAGGGGTCTGGAACACATGACTTATGAGGAGAGGCTGAGGGAAGTGGGATTGTTTAGTCTACGGAAGAGAAGAATGAGGGGGGATTTGATAGCTGCTTTTAACTACCTGAAAGGTGGATCCAAAGAGCATGGATCTAGACTATTCTCAGTGATAGCAGATGACAGGACAAGGAGTAATTGTCTCAAGTTGCAGTGGGGGAGATTTGGGTTGGATATTAGGAAAAACTTTTTCACTAGGAGGGTGGTGAAACACTGGAATGCGTTACCTAGGGAGATGGTGGAATCTCCTTCCTTAGAAGTTTTTAAGGTCAGGCTTGACATAGCCCTGGCTGGGATGATTTAGTTGGGATTGGTCCTGCTCTGGGCAGGGGGTTGGACTAGATGACCTCCAGAGGTCCCTTCCAACTCTGATATTCTATGATTCTATGATTTCTGACAAACTCCCTACCAAGTGACTAGGACAGTGCAAAAATACTAGCAGTGGAAAGATCATAAAGGGCTGATGTGGCATTACTGGATAGGGAGATTCCACACAGGACCAAAAGCAGGACTGCCAACCCTGAGTGCTCAAAAATCATGAGTCGGGCTCCCAAAAATCATGAGATTGGCTTCAGAATCATTAGGTTTTTAAAAAATAAATCAATAAATGTTGGACTCTTTGACTTCTGGTTTCTGGGCCATGAGGGTGCCCTTGCTTCATGGTTTCAAGCTTTTCTCTGCAAGTAAGAGGTCTGGAAATTTTGAGGGCTTTTTAAATAAAAGCAGAGATTCTTATGCAATCTATTGATTCTAGGAGCTGGATGCTAAGGAAAACACCAGCTATCATGAGCCTCACAGTAAAATTGCATGGGTTGGCAATGCTGTAACAGTGGACCATAACCGTCCACTTTTGAAAAAGAGAGGATTTTTTTAAAATTGCCTTTTAAAAGTAAATTGAGGGTGGCTGAGATAGTGTGCACAGAAGGAGAGTGAGCCGTACAAACTTAAATGTGATCACCAGTTGACCGAAGGCATGGTGATGAACCCCAAAAATGTGGAGGTTGGATACCTACCAGGGCAAGGCTCAAAGTCTTGAATGCCCACTCCATGTAAGTGCTTTACAAACCACTAAGGCCAGTTTAAATAAAACCAGAAGAAAGGTTTGGACCACAGCTGATACAAGTCTTGCCATGAAACGTGTGTGATGGACAATGACTCCAAGGCCCTTAACTTGGTTTGCCACATCTGAAAATGCTCCCTTCAGTAAGTGGGGTGTAAAGGAAAGAAAGCATCATCATAATGATGACTCCAGCCACAAGCCAGGCTTCCCTCTTCCCCAGGCTGAAACTGAGGATAATCTGATATATCCAACCAGTAGCTCTGTCCAATGGCCCTGCAGGACAGAGCCTGTTGAGAGAGACTCCTATTGACTTCAGTGTCCTTTGGATCAGGTCTGGACAGTTGCAGAATCTACATTCAAAAGATGTACAACTGTGTATGATTAGAATGCTGTGAAAAATAGGCAGGGATAAACTAGATTAGCATCTTGTATTTAGTAAGAGCGCTATTCATACATAGTGGATTTCTGCCTGTATCCATATCTTTTATCATCTTTCTTTGGGCACTAGGACAGGTGAGCTGTTTGCACGGTATTCAGCTAGAACAAAATCAATTACAAACCCATCTTGTACGCAGGCATCTGAGCAAGGTTTGAATGACCAGCTACTTAAAATGCAGATTTCAAATATGGCCACAGGGATTCCTTTTGTTTTGACCATATGTTGCAAGAGAACTGCCAAAGTGTGTACAATCACTTACATTTCTTTACAAAACAGAAAACGTCATCACGCCTTCAGGGTCAGGAACAAGCTGGCTTCATTGCATACCATGAGAAGGTCTGTTCATATCAGCAGTGCTCTTTTTGTTTCCAGTTCTGATTCTATAAAAGTAGTTGTACATGTTCATCATCCGTGGGTACTGGGCAGGGCCGCCCTTAGTGGTGGGTGGGCTGGGCCACAGCCCAGGGTGCTGTGCTCCCACCCACCTGAGCTGCTGACAGCCAGCAAGGCTTATAGGCAGCCAGGCAGCATCCTTTCTAGAGAGATATTGAACCATCCTATAGAATTCTATGACAGGGATATGATTTTCCAATAAATATCACAGAACAGTCCAAAAGCTCAGATTGGTTGTGTCCATGTGTGTTTCGGTTGCTAAGAGCTCAGTTAAATAATATTTTATTTTAAAAATCAATACAAATCTTTAAATAAATGTAATTAACAGGTATGTGGTTGTGATGGGGTCCCCAGAGTGCAACCTGGACTGTGGGATCACTGAACCCTCTGTGCCACCAACCTGGGGTACCCCTCTCACTCTGTAATTCTGTGTCAAACCACAAATCTCTGGCAGGTACTGCACTTACACAGACATCCACAGGCAGGGACACACCCAACTAAGTTACATGAATGCTTTCTCAGTCACGCCTGAACCAACAATAGGGAGGATCCAGACAATTCCCCCCCAGCTCCCCAGCCTTGCACCCCACAACTGTACCATCTTGCCCTCATCAGAAGCCTGGCCAGTGTAAGTTCATTACCCAGTCCGCCCCTCCTCGATGTGGAGAGGACACACACTAGCCTTTGTAAACTGAGCTAAGATTTCCCAACCACATCAACCAAAACACACTGTTTTAGGTAAAATATAGAACAGATTTATTAACTACAGAAAGATAGATTGTAAATGATTATACGTAGCAGGCATATAAATCAGAGTTGGTTACTTCAGAAACAAGAATAAATTCACAGTCTCAGTTCTACAAACTAAACAGGATTTGAATCAAGAAGTGTCTTACCCTGATAGATGGTACAAACAGGTCACAGATCCTTGATACACTGGCTGGGACTCTTTTCCCAGCCTGGGACCACCCTCCCTCAGTTCAAAGTCTTTGTCCTCCAGATGCGGAGTTGTGGGGGGATTGAGGCCAAGTGATGATGTCACTTCCCCTCTTTTATAGTTTCTCCCAGCTTGCTGGAAAGATCTTTGCTGTGAGGTGGGTTAGTCACTCCCCATTGGTCAAGCAGTCTCCATTGTCTACAGTTCCTGGGATAGTGGATTCTTTCTTTGATGGGTGTTGATGAGTCATTAACCGCTGTCTGGCTACTCCATTGTTGTACCTTAAAGGTTGGTTGTGGGTGTTCCCAACCTCACAACATATTTCAGTAACACACACATAGCAAAATTTCATAATGTCATATACAAAGATAGCACATACAACCCAACAAAATACTAATGTTCAACAGACCAAGACTTTTAAAATGATACCTCACAAGGTATACTTTGTACAAAACATATCAATGACAGAAGTGAATATGGAGGTTCTAGGGTGCTACTCTGAGGTACAGAGTGTCACAATGGTCACGATGGCCATTATGTAAACTCTTATTTAATAGAGTATGGTAAAACAGTAACTGTCACATTTATTTTCCATTTATGGACTTCGCTAACTTAGCTGCCCATTAATCCATTCTGAGACTAATTCAAAGATTCTCACTGTCTCCTTAAAGCTAACTGGACACTAGATCTCTAGGCATTTTCGTAACTCCTTCCAGCCAATTAGGACAGGGAAGGGCTGGCTGAATTGACTGTAGGCTCGTCACCTTGCTTTTGACAGAAATATTTCTAATAGAAATGTGTATTAGAATATTGTTAGACAGTTTTTAAAAAACGCATTAGTGCTACTTTTCCAGTCCCTCCACTGTAAACACGGATTGCTTTAATTATCACAACTCAAGGTCCTTAAAGCAACCCAGAATTTCATGCAAGGGATACAAGGAATAGCACCAATCTGTAAGTCTCTAATTTTTCAAAGAAGCCTTTTTTCCCTTGCTATTTGATGGTGTGATGTAAATTTTAATTTGGTCTTTTCGTGATAACCTGTTAATTGCACTGAGGCTCCACTATTTTTGTGTAGTGTAATCATCCTTAATCTGTACCTCTGAAAACTTTATATAGTGAAACGTTATTATGCATTCTCTCTTGTATGTATGCGTGTGCGCGCATACACACACACCCCTGAACTTCAAAGTTTGGATCTGTGTATAGGGTTGTTTGGATCCTCTTTAAAAAATAAAGTCATTTTTCACAGGTACTGCATGGAAGGTGAGTTTGGGGCCTAAGAGGTTAGTGATTCTTTAAATATGAGTTACTATGCCACTGGAATACTGAAAGGAAATAATCCCCAAAAAGTTATGAGTGTGGGAGAACAGTCTCTGTTTGATATCTGGAATCATTTGCAAGATCCAGAAAGGACACAAATCATAAATAGAAAGTACGATTTATTTTCTTGTATTGTGCACAGTATATATGGACCAAATTCTGCTCTCAGCCGTACTAGTGTAAAATCCACTGAAAGTCAATAGTAGTTGCACCCCATGTAGCCGAAAAAAATTGTTTTGGCCTTATAGAAGGGCCAAATGCTTTCTTCTAGGGAGTCAAACTTGCAGAACCCAGCTCAGAAGGCATAGGAGGCTTGATAGGAGCAAGTGCTGTCTCCATAGCATTCCCTTGGCTTTGCCCCAACCTTGCAAAAACTATTCTGTAAGGTTCCAGCTGCAACCCTGTGGAGTAAAAGTACTCAATTTACTGCCTAGGGATATTCTGTTGCAGTGTTCCACAGGAGTTCCCAGAATTTGCAGTGGTCAGGGAAACACTCGGGAGCATGGCTTCTTTAGGATCATGGCTGTCAGGGTGCAATAGCAGGCAAAAGGTGGGGGATCAGGGGATCATGTGGTGCCAAGGGACCTCTGCACAAATGTGAATCCCTTGCAATGCAAGGGGTTAGGGACTCAAACCCTTTGCCATTTACTTTGGTGGGGAGGAGAAGGAAATCCCTTCTCTTCAATAGAAGAATTAAGAGAAAGCTCTGTGAATATTTACCCAGGGATTTCTACTCCCTGCAGGGCATTTCTGTGAAGAGGAGCATTGGTCTACAGTTTATTAAGATAAACAGGTGAATAAGGCGATGTGCCATTCTAATCATCAAGGAAAGCTCTTTATTTAATTTATTTATTTATTTGTGTCAAGCACATTGAAGTACCTGCTCCAGCATATTATCCTTTTGTAACCATGACGCTGATTTGCGGCCAAACCAAGGATGCTAATTCTTTTGCACTGGTCACACCTATTTCTTGACTCCTTTTCATTACCAACAATCCAGCTATTTGATTCTATACAGAAAAACCAAAACCAACTGAAATGTCAATTTCCTATTGTTGGCCAATATATGCTAGCTAGCAAATATATATTTATATAATATAAATATGTATTATCCTCACCATATATATAGTAGTATGATAACCTTGTTTATATGAATGTATCATCTTTGTATCATGAGTTATAAACACGTGTGATATACCTGTACCTGTATCATGCGTTATAAACATGTGTGATATACCTGTGTTTCTGGATGACACTCCCAGACAGATTGGCATCAGCACTATCCAGCCTTCTTAATGGCCCATTCAAGGGCAATCAGATGTACAATGAACACATTGAGACAAGTTAGGAGTTAGAAGTCATAGTCATTCTGCCTATGAATCAGCAGACATGTCGGGAAATGCCTGTGGACAGAGGTCTCCAAGTGCTTTTCCTTGCCCATGTTCTGTGAGCTTGTGTTTGTGAGAGGAGGTGTACAGACCCTAGACTTCAGAAAAGCAGACTTAGTCTCCCTTAGGGAGCTGATGGGCAGGATCCCCTGGGAGGCTAATATGAGGGGGGAAAGGAGTCCAGGAGAGTTGATTGTATTTTAAAGAAGTCTTATTGGGGGTGCAGGAACAAACCATACTGATGTGCAAAAAGAACAGCAAATATGGCAGGCGACCAGGTTGGCTTAACAGTGAAATCTTGGGGGAGCTTAAACTCGAAAAGGAAGCTTACAAGAAGTGGAAATTTGGACAGATGACTAGGGAGGAGCATAAAAATATTGCTCGAGCATGCAGGGGAGTAATCAGGAAGGTCAAATCACACCTGGAGTTGCAGCTAGCAAGGGATGGGTAAGAAAGGGTAATAAGAAGGGTTTCTACAGGTATGTTAGCAACAAGAAGAAGGTCAGGGAAAGTGTGGACCCCCTATTGAATGCGGGAGGCAACCTAGTGACAGAGGATGTGGAAAAAGCTAGTGTACTCAATGGTTTTTTTGCCTTGGTCTTCACAGACAAGGTCAGCTCCCAGACTGTTGCACTGGGCAACACAGTCTGAGGGGAGGAGATGAGCATCCCTCAGTGGTGAAAGAACAGGTTAAGGACTATCTAGAAAAGCTGGACATGCACAAGTCCATGGGTCCAGATCTAATGCACCCAAGGGTGCTGAGGGAGTTGACTGATGTGATTGCAGACCATTGGCATGATCTTTGAAAACTCGTGGCAATCGGGGGAGGTCCCAAACGATTGGAAAAAGGCAAATATAGTGCCCATATTTAAAAAAGGAAAGAAAGAGAACCTGGGGAAACTACAGACCGGTCAGCCTCACCTCAGTCCCTGGAAAAATCATGGAGCATGTCCTCAAGGAATCAATTCTGTAGCACTTAGACGAGAGGAAAGTGATCAGGAACAGTCAGCATGGATTCACCAAGGGCAAGTCATGCCTGACTAATCTAATTGCCTTCTATGATAAGATAACTGGCTCTGTGGATGAGGGGAAAGCAGTGGACTTGTTGTTCCTTGACTTGAGCAAAGCTTTTGACATGGTCTCCCACAGTATTCTTGCCAGCAAGTTAAAGAAGTATCGGCTGGATGAATGGACTATAAGGTGGATAGAAAGCTGGCTAGATTGTCGGGCTCAATGGGTAACAATCAATGGCTCCAAGTTGGCAGCCGGTATCAAGTGGAGTGCCCCAAGGGTCGGTCCTTGGGCCGGTTTTGTTCATTATCTTCATTAATGATCGGGAGGATGGTGTGGATTGCACCATCAGCAAGTTTGCAGATGACACTAAACTGGGAGGAGAGGTAGATATGCTGGAGGGTAGGGATAGGATATAGAGGGACCTAGACAAATTAGAGGATTGGGCCAAAAGAAATCTGATGAGGTTCAACAAGGACAAGTGCAGAGTCCTGCACTTAGGACGGAAAAATCCCATGCACCGCTACAGACTAGGGACCGAATGGCTAGGCAGCAGTTCTGCAGAAAAGGACCTACGGGTGACAGTGGACGAGAAGCTGGATATGAGTCAACAGTGTGTCCTTGTTGCCAAGAAGGCCAATGGCACTTTGGGATGTATAAGTAGGGGCATTGCCAGCAGATCGAGGGACATGATCGTTCCCCTCTATTCAACATTGGTGAGGCCTCATCTGGAGTACTGTGTCCAGTTTTGGGCCCCACACTACAAGAAGGATGTGGAAAAATTGGAAAACGTCCAGCGGAGGGCAACAAAAATGATTAGGGGACTAGAACACATGAGTTATGAGGAGAGGCTGAGGGAACTGGGATTGTTTAGTCTGTGGAAGAGAAGAATGAGGGGGGGATTTGATAGCTGCTTTCGACTATCTGAAAGGGGGTTCCAAAGAGGATGGATTTAGACTGTTCTCAGTGGTAGCAGATGACAGAACAAGGAGTAACAGTCTCAAGTTGCAGTGGGGGAGGTTTAGGTTGGATATTAGGAAAAACTTTTTCACTAGAAGGGTGGTGAAACACTGGAATGCGTTACCTAGGGAGGTGGTGGAATCTCCTTCCTTAGAAGTTTTTAAGGTCAGGCTTGACAAAGCCCTGGCTGGGATGATTTAGTTGGGGATTGGTCCTGCTCTGAGCAGGGGGTTGGACTAGATGACCTCCTGAGGTACCTTCAAACCTGATATTCTATGATTCTATGATTAATTGCATCCTCAGCAAGTTCGCAGATGACACTAAGCTGGGGGGACAGGTAGATACGCTGGAGGGTAGGGATAGGATCCAGAATGACCTCGACAAATTGGAGGATTGGGCCAAAAGAAATCTGATGAGGTACAACAAGGACAAGTGCAGAGTCCTGCACTTAGGAAGGAAGAATCCCGCTACAGCCTGGGGACTGACTGGCTAAGCAGCAGTTCTGCACAAAAGGACCTGGCTATTACAGTGGACGAGAAGCTGATATGAGGGTGCAGTGTGCCCTTGTTGCCAAGAAGGCCATATTGGGCTGTATTAGTAGGAGCATTGCCAGCAGATCGAGGGAAGTGATTACTCCCCTCTACTCCACACTGGTGAGGCCACGCCTGGAGTATTGCGTCCAGTTTTGGTCTCCTCCCTCTATGGAAGGGATGTGGACAAATTGGAGAGAGTCCAGCAGAAGGCAACAAAAATTATTAGGGGGCTCGGGCAAATGACTTACGAGGAGAGGCTGAGGGAACTGGTGTTATTTTGTCTCCAGAAGAGAAGAGTGAGGGGAGATTTGACAGCAGCCTTCAACTACCTGAAGGAGGGTTCCAAAGAGGATGAAGCTCAGCTGTTCTCAGTGGTGGCAGATGACCGAACAAGGAGCAATGGTCTCAAGCTGCAGTGGGGGAGGTCTAGGTTGGATATTAGGAAACACTATTTCACTAGGAGGGTGGTGAAGTACTGAAATGGGTTACCTAGGGAGGTGGTGGAATCTCCATCCTTAGAGGTTTAAGGCCGGGCTTGACAAAGCCCTGGCTGCAATGATTTAGTGGGGCTTGGTCCTGCTTTTGAGCAGGGGATTGGACTACATGATCTCTTGAGGTCTCTTCCAACCCTAATATTCTATGATTCTATTCTAAGCCACATGGCAAAGGATTAGGGTTGCCAGGTGTCCGGTTTTCGAATACCTGATCGAAAAGGGACCCTGGTGGCTCCGGTCAGCACCAGTAACCGGGCTGTTAAAAGTCAGGATGGTGGTGCTGGCAGGCTCCCTACCTGGCTCCACGCGGCTCCCTGGAAGCAGTGACAAGTCCCTCGGCTCCTAGGCATAAGGGTGGCCGGGGGGCTCAGTGTGCTGTCCCCACCCTGAACGCCAGCTCCACAGCTCCCTTTGGCCAGGAACTGCGGCTAATGGGAGCTGCGCAGGTGGCACCTGTGGACGGAGGTATCATGCAGAGCCACCTTGCTGTGCTTCCGCATAGGAGCCAAGGGACTTGTCACCACTTCCAGGGAGCCACCTGAGGTAAATGTTGTCTGGACCCCTCACCCCTCATCCCATTCCGCACCCCAATTCCCTGCACCAGCTCTGAGCCCCCTCCAGCACCCAAACAGCCGCCCAGAGTTCCCACCCCCTGAACCCTCTCCTGCACCTAAACTCTGAGCCTGCACCCCAACTCGCTGCCCCAGCCTGGAACCGCCTCCTACACCCTGAAACCCTCATTTCTGGCCCCACCCCAGAGGCCACACCCCTAGCCTAGAGCCCATACACCCTCCCACACCCTACCCCCTGACTTAGCCTGGAGCCCCCGCACATACTCTGAATCCCTCAGCCCCCTCCTGCACCCCAAATCCCTCATCCTCGGCCTCACCCTGGAGCCTGCACCCCCAGTCCTGTCAACTTCTCAGTAAGTTTTAAAGTCAATAGTCTTGCCATGAATATTCACTTTCACTCTCCAGGCAGGCTCTACGTCATCACAAGTGATAGATCCCAGAAACAATGGCTCTTGACCGTCTGTAATCGGTGTCAACTACCTGACTAATGGGGCAAACAGCTGCAAAATGTCCATATTCCATACATTTATTACACTGTGTGCCTCTGGCTGGACATGCAGCATAATCTCTTGGATATAATTTTTCCACACCTAGTGCATGTAGGGTAGAATTTTTATCCCTCTTAGCCTGGAGTTCTCTCTCCATGCCTCAGTGGGTTTATGATAATGACTTTTCACTCTCAAAGATTTCAGGTTTTTCAAGATGCTCTTGTCTTTTGTTCTGTTGTTTGACTAATTCTGACTGCCTTGCTATCTGTATAGCTGTGGCTAGGCTTAAATCTCTCTTCACTTGTAGCTTCTGTGAAAGGTTTTTATTTGATAATACAATAACAAACCTCACTCTGATGTTCATGTTTCACATTCCCCATATTACAGTTTTAAGCCAATGTATGCAGAGCTTTTGTAAAACTTTCAACATTTTCCTCTAGTTCCGGAATTCTCTGATGAAAACTTGCTCTTTCATAAACCACACTTCTCTGGAGCATAAGCTATGCATCAAACATAGCCATGAACCTTCCACAGTCAACTTTGTGACGGTCTTTAGTAAAGTCAAAGGATTTAAAGATATGCTCTGTTTTCTTCCCCATAGCATAAATTAAAGATACCTTCATAGCTTCCGTTTTTGTGATGTTTGTTTGCAATAGAAAATCTTGCAAAATATTGTTTCCAATCTGTCTATTCTAAAGATTTATCAATGCTGATGTCCTCTGGGCAATGAAGAGTGGCATGTTGATGAGGTCCTGCAACCTTTATTGCTTTGTCTCTTTTGTCTGCAACTTTTATTGTTGTTTTTTTTCTACTTCTCTTCTTAGTTTACTCCTGACACCATGTCATATTCTTCTGTGTCAGATGTAGACTGGGCACAGAGTTTGCTTATATACACCAGCTGTGTTCATCATAAGATCCTTTAATGCTCTGCCAGGTATGGCTGAGGCTAGTTTTTAAAAAGGTATTTCATACACAGTGCCACCTGGTGGCTGAACAGTATATACACTTTAACATTCCATTACAGACAATCCCCAGCTGAAGCAGGAACAAAGGGATCTGTTGCATGGGGAAAGGGCAAGGTTTGGGGAGCTTTTCACAGGTATGCATTAGAGCCACTGGATTTGCAGCTATAAAAATCTGTTGGGCATTGCCCATCAGAGTAAGGCACAGGAGCTGCAACTTCTGGTTAGTCATGTAAGCAGAGTTGTCATAGCCTTATTGGTCCCAGGATATTAGAAAGATAAGGTGGGTGAAGCAATATTTTTTATTGGGCCAAATTCTGTTGTGAGAGAGAGAAGCTTTCCAGGTTTCACAGAGCTCTACTTCAGGTCTGGGAAATGTACTCAATGTCACAGCTAAATACAAGGTGGAACAGATTGTTAGCATAAGTAGTTGACACATATTTCACGGGACCATTCAAGGTGAAGTGAACCATTAAGACACCTCCAGTCACAGGAGTTGAAGTTTTTCCTTTGCATTCTAAAAGACTTCTTTGATGGGTTATTTAGTTACAGGGATATACACAATGTAAATGTTTGCTATTACAATAGGACACAAGTGAAAACAATGCAAGTAACATTCCACTAATTTTTATGACGTTTAAACACCCAATACATGTATACCTTTAACAATCTCTTTGATCTACACAAGTGAATTGACCTGAATACATTCTGGCATGACCTGGTCATCCAGTGTCACACAATCCTCAAACCACTCACCACACAAAGGGCCAACTTCCTCCAGGATGCAACTGACTTCCTCCACAAACTCTGCAACATTAACAACTTCCCTCAGAACACCATCCTTGCCACCATAGATGTCACTTCGCTAGTACACAGCAACATCCCTCACAATGATGGCATAGTTGCCTGCCTCAAATGTTTATAAGACAATGGACAATTCTCAGATATCCTCTACAAACACATCACCAAACTCATCCATTTCATCCTTAGCCATAACAATTTACTTTCAACAACACTTCCCCCAACCATGGGAACAGACATGGATACTAGGATGGCTCCCCAATATTCCAGCCTCTTCATGGGCCACCCTGAAGAAGAATTTCTGAGCAAATGCACCATGAAACCAATGATATACCCAAGATACATTGATGATAGTTTCATCTTCTGGACAGATGACTTAAACTGCCACATACATTTCCACCAGAACTTTAACAACCACCACCCATCCACTAAACTCTCTCTAGGACACTCCCACACTAGCGTCAACTTCCTGCACAGCAGAGCCATAACTAGGCATTTTAATGCCCTGGCAAAGCAAGCATATTTGCCCCCCCTAGGGGCAATGTTGGGGTGGGGGTTGTGTAACAGTACTGCCATGGTGCCTCCTGCTGGTCGTGCTGGAATTAGCTCTCTTGGACCACCAGGGTGCCTTTAACTAGTGGTGTCTCATTCACCATTACTTCCACTTCCTCCACCATCTGGACCCGCATCGCTCCCAGACTGCGATGTCCTCTTTGGGACACAGCCTTCTGGCTGTGCCCCAGCCCACTGTCTTCCCCCATTTTGGGGGACAGGTGGTCCTCAGTCCTTCCACTTGCCTCAGCAGCCAATTGCAGTCTCTAGTCTAGCCTCTGGCTTCAGGGGCAAACTGCAGTCTGGATTTAGGCCACTCTCCTCATTGGCAAGTAGGGGTAAAGTAAGGGGGGACCCAGGCCCATCCACTACTCTGGGTCCCGGCCCAGGGACCCTATAGCTGGCAGCCACTCACTGCTCCTCCTCCTATTCCCGCTGCCTACTTTCCCTGGGCCACTTCCCCCATAGTCCTAGCACCTTCCCTGCCTCTTGCTTCAGGACCTCAGTCTGGCCAAAAGCTCCCCTATTGCTCTGCGACCGTGCCCAGCACTGCAGTATCCCCAGTGTTCCGCAGTAAATAATCCTTCCCTTTGCCCTCTAGGAATAGACTTCCCCTTGCTCTGCTGAGCAGCCCTTTACATATGGGCTGCTCCAGCAAGCCTTCTCCTGTTTGGCTCTCCCAATAAACCGTTTCCTGATTGGATGGGTTCTGTGCAGCCTCTCCGAGGCTCCCGTAACCCTTCTCCTGCCTGTGTGGGTCAGCCGCCCCACTAAAGGGGGTCACGTATCCCTCCCCCCAGATTTCTGCCTTCCATTTAGCTCAGAGGTTTTCAAACTGTGGCCTACTGCCAGGAGACAGTGGATTGGAATCTGGAGCCACCCAGCCTGCTCAGGGATGGCATGGCAGCTGGGCTTTGTGGGCAGGGGCTGGATCCAGGAGGTGTTGCTGGCTGGCACCAGGCTCCTTCAAGGGAGAGGCAAGAGTGTGTCAGGGGTGCAGTTCAGAGCTGTGATGCCCGCCCTGCTCGGAGAGCCCCTGGCCATGCAGAGATGGCTTGGCTTGGGGAGTGGGGCAGGGAGGGCTGCTGGGCGGGCAGCCAGCCAGCCAGCCAGCCAGCACCCTGACTCCCATAGCGCAGAGAGACATCTGATTGAAACAGATTGACAGAGCCAGAAGAGTACCCAGAGGTCACCTACTACAGGACAGGCCAGTTGTTGGGGACACTGGGCATGGCCACTAGGTAACTCGAGGGGATGGAAGACCATGAGTGTCGATGAAGCCCCCTTGCACTAGGCCCAGGTGTCCTTGGCCCCCCCCGGAGGCACTCGCAGCAGTTATGCTGAGGATCTGCAACACTATGTTGCAGAGTCAGACTGCCTGAAACTAAACAAGACCAAACAGGGCAGATATGGAAGAACAATGCTGAATAAAGCAGCTTTATGTATAGTTTAACAAATAATACAGAGAACAAGGGAACTAGCTGGTAACTGGATTGGCTGGCTATATGGATACTTAGGGCAGCTTGCTATTGGATAAGTATGCTGAAGAAAGGATGTATAAAAGCCTGTGTAACTTCCTGCTCTGTGTACAGGATTTGAGATTCTAATCTCCCTGTACCTTTTTGAAGCTTCAAATAAACTTTTCTGCTTCTCCACCCCGTTGTGATTATTGAGTGAAGCACACTGAGTAACGAACCCCTGCTGTTGTTTTGCCTCTCGGCGCTGGGTGCCGGCAACAGGCCCAACAAAGAAAATAACAGAACGCCACTAGCCGTCACCTTCAGCCCCCAATTAAAACCTCTCCAGTGCATCAAGGGTCTACAACCTATCCTGAAGAACAATCCCTCACTCTCACAGATCTTGGGAGACAGGCCAGTCCTTGCTTACAGACAGCTCCCAAACCTGAAGCAAATACTCACCAGCAACTACACACCACACAATAGAAACACTAACCCAAAAACCAACCACTGCAACAAACCCCTTTGCCAATTCTGTCCACATATCTATTCAGGGGACACCATCGTAGGACCTAATCACATCAGCCACACTATCAGAGGCTCATTCACCTGCACATCTACTAATGTAATAGATGCCATCATGTGCCAGCAATGCCCTTTTGCCATGTACATTGGCCAAACTGGACAGTCTCTACATAAAAGAATAAATGGACACAAATCAGATGTCAAGAATTATAACATTCAAAAATCAGTCAGAGAACACTTCAATCTCCCTGGTCACTCGATTACAGACCTAAAAGTTGCAATTCTTCAACACAAAAACTTCAAAAACAGACTCCAATGAGAAACTGCTGAATTGGAATTAATTTGCAAACTGGATACCATTAAATTAGGCTTGAATAAAGACTGGGAGTGGATGGGTCATTACATAAAGTAAAACTATTTCCCCATGCTTATTTTCCCCCCTACTGTTACTCACACCTTTTTTCAGAGTAGCAGCCGTGTTAGTCTGTATCCGCAAAAAGAAAAGGAGGACTTGTGGCACCTTACAGACTAACAAATTTATTTGAGCATAAGCTTTCGTGAGCTACAGCTCACTTCATTGGATGCATGCAGTGGAAAATATAGTGGGGAGATTTTATATACACAGAGAACATGAAACAATGGGTGTTATCATACATACTGTAACGAGAGTGATCAGGTAAGGTGAGCTATTACCAGCAGGGGGTGGAAGGGAGAAGGAAAAAAAAACCCTTTTGTAGTGATAATCAAGGTGGACCATTTCCAGCAGTTGACAAGAGCGCGTGAGGAAGAGCAGGGAGGGAGGAAAATAAACATGGGGAAATAGTTTTACTTTGTGTAATGACACATCCACTCCCAGTCTTTATTCAAGCCTAAGTTAATTGTGTCCAGTTTGCAAATTAATTGTGTCCAGTTTGCAAAAGACTGGGAGTGGATGTGTCATTACACAAAGTAAAACTATTTCCCCATGTTTCTCCCGCCCCCCTACTGTTCCTCACACGTTCTTGTCAACTGCTGGAAATGGCCCACCTTGATTATCGCTGCAAAAGGTTTTTTGTTTCTTTGTTTTTTTGCTTGTCCCCTCCCCCCCTTTGCTGGTAATAGCTCACCTTACCTGATCACTCTTGTTAGAGTGTGTATGGTAACACCCATTGTTTCATGTTCTCTGCATATATAAAATCTCCCCACTATATTTTCCACTGCATGCATCCGATGAAGTGAGCTGTAGCTCACGAAAGCTTATGCTCAAATAAAGTTTTTAGTCTCTAAGATGCCACAAGTACTCCTTTTCTTTTCACACCATCTTGTCATCTGTTGGAAATGGGCCATCAGGATTATCACTACAAAAGGTTTTTTTTCTCCTGCTCATAATAGCTCACCTTAACTGATTACTTTCGTTATAGTTGGTATGGCAACACCCATTTTTTCATATTCTCTGTGTATATATATATATACATAGATATAGATATATATATATCTTCTTACTGTATTTTCCACTGCATGCATCTGATAAAGTGGGTATTCGCCCACGAAAGCTCATGCTCTAATAAATTTGTTAGTCTCTAAGGTGCCACAAGTACTCCTCGTTCTTTTTGTTGAACTCACGGTATGTATGCTGCTATTCAAGGCCTGCTGCTACATTTCTGTTGTTCATCCTGTTATGTTTGTTCACAATGTTGCTGATCCAACTGGTTCATGGTTATTACATGCTTTGATTGACAATATACCTGTGTGTACTGCTTCATTTTTTTATTTTTTTATTTAGTTTTGGGATTGTGTTTCTGTGGTACATCACAGCATAAGAAGAAACCACAGCCACAAACTCAGATTGTGTACTTTAGGATGGATTTGACCTAAGGCCCAGACCCACAAAGATATTTAGACTCTTAACTTCCACTGATTTCAATGAAAGTTAGGCTCAGATCCACAAAGTATTTAGGCTAAGTGATTGTCCAATTAAAGTGAAATCCACAATACATGCTGCATCAGCCATTCATGAATATGGTGGCTCAATCCTGCAACTTTTGCTGTGATATTAGCAGACTACAATACTATCAACCCTGAGCATTCAAAAATCATGAGTCAGGTCCCCCTAATTATGAGACTGACTTCAAAATTATGAGAATTTAAAAAGAATAAATGTTGAGTTTTTTCTATTTTTCTCTCTCCAATTCTAAGCCTTCTGGGGGCACTTGCTTCATGTTTTCAAACTTTTCTCCACAAACATGAGGGCACAACTATACTTTTTGTCTAAAATACAAAAGTTGAGATTCTCATACCATCATTTAATTGTAGCAGCTGGGACTTTAAGAAAAACACCAAATATTACAAGAACTGGCAAGTGGGGTTGTGTGTGTGGTGTTTAGATGTTGCTTGTAATTATTAGAATTGGGAGCACTGGCTGTTGGGAGTCTGAAAGGACAGGAAACAGGGAGGAGGAGGGAGGAGTTGAGAGTCTGGGAGAGAGCTATAGAGGGTGCAGCAGCAGCTTGGTAAAGAGGTTTCCACTTTGAAAATAAAGTCCTGTTGAAGCTTGTTAGTACCTTGCCTGGTTGATACAACAGTGTGCTAGATGGAGGAGCTTGTGATGATATACCCACAGTACTAGTAGTTGTGTCCGTATCTTCTGTGTCTGCTTGTCCTGGTCTATGCAATATAACAAGTCCATCTTAAGGACAAAATGGGGGTATAGCCGTGCCCTCAGAGGATCCACCTCTTTGTTGTCTATCACTGCTACCTGTATGAAAACCTGGCTCAAAGTCTCATAATTTCTTTGCTCCACATGGAAATCTGAGAATCCTGTTAGCTTCTCTGGGTCCAGTTGCAGAGGAGGCATTTTATTTGGGCCCATGGAAGGCCCTTCTCCAGTGTCTTCTGTATTGACTACGGAGTCTGTGATTTCCATTATGCCTAAGGAGGGGATCACCTTTCTCACCTTCCTCCACTCTTTTCTTTCTATCCTCTTTTGTCTCTGGAATGTTTTCCTTTTAGCCAGGAAGTAAGTAGGTCGCATTGTTAAAAGGGAACAGGACCCCTAACATTTCTTCTGGGATGTATACCTTGGGCTCCTGCATCAAAGGAAGTGTCTGTAAGAGTTCAGGGAAATACATCCAGTCTCAGCCTGATATCATGGGGTAAGGAAGATCCGGAGACACACATACTTTCATCCAGTCTTGGTTCCAATCCACAGTCAATTGTATTGTCCTGCAGAGATACTGTAAAATATTTATATGGATACATTTAAGAGGGATTTCCCCTTTCTTGAGTTTCCCTATTGCTTCAATTACCCACACCTAGACAAATCTCTGGTTACACCATGAGTCTAGAAGGGCTAGTGTCTTTTGACTACTCATTTCTACCAGAATTGTGAGTTTCCCTTGAACATTTTTGGGGATTTTATTTTCTCCTGTCCAGACTTGCCCAAAATTATTCCTCCATGTAGGGGCAGTAGCAAAACCTGTATCCCTGCTATCCACAGGAGAAACAGGCTATCGAATCTGTCCCTTGTCTTCTAGTGGCTGGATCTTCCTCATTTCAAGCTTCACTGAGCCCTTGTTCCTGTTTAGCCTTGGGGTGAAGGGCTGGTGGGGTACTTAATGTCATGGGCCTGCTGTCTTGGGGAAATCTTACCCACAGAACCTGAGTGGGCTACCTGTCACCTAGCCTGCCCACCAACCAGTCAGTTCCAATATTCCCTTGGGATTTACCCAATATGGGTCACCACCACTGTTGGATACCCAGTCCATTTCCTTCTCTAATGTATGAGCAGCAGCTACTTCCACAGCAGATTGAGTGCCCGTGTAGCCCTCCATGAGATGGGTGGCATCACCTAGGGTTACTTGTTGGTGTCTGCAGACCTGCAGATGGAGGGATCTGTACAAACTGCTCCATAACTATGTGTTCTACTATCTGGGGTCCCATTTAAGACTCTGGCTTTAATTAACACAAGCACACGTCTTTGGACAACCGCCCTTGGCCATGCTTTGGTGGGGAACACTCTTGGCAAAAGCGCTGATGGTAGATATCTTCATCCAGGCCTAGCCAGTCCAATATGACCACCTTTACTTGTTCCTAGACCTGGACTGCCAAATCATCAGGTCCTCCAATATGCTACTTAGGCTTCCCCAATGAGGAGTGGAGGAAGTCAGATTGCCCTCTGGGCTGGAGGTCATTGACAGGCTGGGGCCACCCTTTCAAAAGTTACCAAGAAGACTTTGGGTCATCGTCTCTCATCATCTTGCAAAGCATTAGGCTCTAAGTGGTTCCTTGAATTATGGAGGATACATTCTCTTTAGGGGCAGGACCCTGAGGAGTAGCAGCTGGTACTAGTTCCGCCAGCCATTGTAACAACAGTTGCTGATGTGATACCATTGGTTTGAACAGTTGTTGCTGTTTCTTTTTCTGTAATGCTTGTGAGTCATCCAGCTACTGCAGGAGCTGATTCACCTCCACAGCTCTCTTGTGTATATATAAAAGGGAAAAAAAAGTTATGTTTGTTTTTCATTTAAAGCTTCCCTTTTCTGCGGGGACAGTAAAAATCCACCCCACTTCTTGTACCACATCCTCAACTGCTCTTGGAGCAGTCTCTCTAGGGGTCCCAGCTTTTTCCTAACTGGTCCCCTTCACTTTATCTGCAATTAAACCAGTCCATAAACTCAATTGAGATTAAGAGTTTATCAGCCCTTAAACTCCAGGACTTGCAGTCTTCTTTTGTCTCCTTGTTGGTTTCTCAGAAGCAGCTCTGCATAGTGCTGTTGCCCCTCTGGTATCCCAACCACCCCTTATAGCTGGGTGTGGGTGCATATCTCCATGTCTGGCGTTCTGGCAACTGCACGGGGGTGTGGTCAGCTGATTGCCTGTAAGCAGGGTAGACTCTGATCTCCCTTCTGCCTGTGCTCAATATGGCGTTTGTTAAGGTCACTACAGTCTCATATTGCTGCTCAGTAGATAGAACCAGAACTGTAACTAGTGCTAATTCTTTAAAATAAATCACAGTGTAAATTATGAAAATTAGAACATTTAAAGCAGCTGGGGTGGGGGGGAAGGCTACTATTGGGTAAATATGACCTGAAAATAAACCTGTGAGGTCAGCAGGAAGTAGAGAACAAAACAGGTTAGGTTAGATTACATCGATAAGGAGTTGCAAAAGTTGTTACTTTTACTGCATGAGTTGTTACTACTCATGCAGCTTAAGGGAAGATTCACTTCATTTTCTAGGTGTTAAAAAGCATTAAAGAAAACTAAGCTATTTTTCCCCTCACAAAAGATACAGGCAGGAAATAGAACAAAAGCAATCCTACTGCTAAACAAGAAGTGTGTTGTAATCCATTGTATGATAATACAGTATGAACAACCTAAGATTAATATGGCAGTAGTTGGTATTATAGATTTAGGACCAAATCCTGCAGTGCTGATGCAAGTAAAACTCCTACTGCAAGATTTGGGCCCTATGTTAAAACAAAAAAACACACCTCAGTAAAATGGAATTCTTGTGGACCTTTGGATGTGCATAATAGCTCCCCTGATGGAAGCAGAATTTGCCTGGAATGGTCATGGTCCACTGAGATGCCATGGTACTCAAAGAGTTAAGAAAACATAACATATCACTGATTTCTACAAACCTGAATGGACTAATTGGAGTATATATACCAGAAATGACTCTTATTTATGACTTTAAAACCTGAAGGTTTCCTACCTGCTATATATATACTGGACTAATGAAAGATCATAATGTTTCACATAATTTACTTATCTTCTGATGCCCTATCACCTCTTAAGTCAGAGGAAGCAACAAGTTTGGTCCTAAAAGCATAAAGGACCAAAACAGGTTAGATTGTATGCACCTTGGGGCAGTGACCCTCTCATCCTCTCTGTTTAGCACCATGCATGCTGATGGTGCTCAATAAATAAAAAAGGGTTGTGTTCCTGTTCCTTCAGCTCTGAGTCTGTGGAATGCAGTACCTTTTGAGCTGAAAAATGCCTTGGACCAGGAATCTGTTAAAAAGAACTTAAAAGATATTTTTATTTGTAAACACATCTTGCATGGTAGCATGATTTGATTTTCTTTTTAAAATGTCATCGGTGGTAAGTAGAGATGGGACCAAGCTGTGAAGTTCAGATCTGGATCCAAATTTTCCCCAAAATTTTTAAATCTAGGCCTTTAATAGAAATAGACCTCAGCCACAACGTTTGAATCCAGACTCTCAAAGCCTAAAGGAGTTCTGGTTTGGGCCCATCTCTGTTTCATAGTAGTACCTGTATTGTCTTTGTGAAGCACTTAGAATGATGGAAATAGGAGCTGATGATGATCTAACTCTAAAGTTGGGTACCGCAGACTTCTGTCAATTTCTTGGCTCAGGTAAGTAACTAGAATGCCAGCCACCTCAAGGATAGGCCCATGTCAGACATGGGGAACTAAGGTACAGAGAGGTTGTGACTTGCCCAAAGTCACCTAGTAAGTCTATAGCATAACAAGGACATGAACCCAGTCTCCCATGTATTAGGCTTGTGTCCTAACTACCAGACCCATCCTCCCTGTCAGAATGACAGATGTCAGCCACAAAAATGTAAATTACAACAACATATTTTCATGAGACACCTGCAAACCTGAGTATACATATAGTAGTTCCCATGGAGAAAACTGGTGCGTACACGAATAAATCTGGTCTTTCAGTACTAATGGTTGTGTTTGTCATGGCCCTGGCTAGGCTGCCCTTGCTGAGATTCTTTTCCAGTTCATGTGCACCCCTTTCAAGTAACTGTCCCATGCCTCCACTCTTCTTTGGCATGGGATCCCGCAATCTAACCATTCTCTGAGTGACGCTCTGAGTTACACACCCTGGTTGCCAACCATGATACCTAGAAGTCCCAACAGGCTTGGCACCTGCAGGAATTTCCCTTCGGAAGCATGGGTACAGTAGCAGTATACAGTGACACAGAAGCAGCCTTCTTCAAAACAAAGTATGATCTATTTTGCCAAAAGGTGTGTAGCACTCAGACAAATGGATTTAAAACAACAAAGAGGATTTAAACAAATGGATTTAAAACAACAAAGAGACATACACATACTGTCTTACCTATGCTTGGCATCCTCCTCAAGCTACTAAAAGAGATAACTTAGCGTAGGTGCCTCCCATTCTCTTGGGGACCACAAGTTACAATTTGCTTGCTGCAGACCCTGACTCTCCATCAGTCTGTGTCAGCCTGCAGCAGCTGACCTCTCTTAGGGCAGATCTCAGTGCTTTGAATTCTGATCTCCACATTCTCAGCCTTGGCAAAACAGCCATGTAACCAGGATTGGGACCGAGGAGTTGACTCTTCACAGCTGTTAATAGGATGCTCCTTATCTAGGCCATTGTGTTACCTTTCCTGCTTGATTACCCTAACAGCTCCCTGTTGCTCTAACTCCATAGCAAGCAACTCATTATAAACACAGAGAGGCACGACCAATATTTGTAAAAATAATACAAATGTTTCCTAGTTCTCCTCAGATATCTAAACTCTGAACATCTGAGAACAAAAGAGCCTATATCAGTCTATAATAGCTGCAGATGCAGGCCCAGGTTAACCAATGTGCACTTGGTCACTTACACTGGACCCTCATCTCAGGTCACCAGTTTTTTGTGGGTGGTGGTATGACCTGGCACACGGGGTTGCAACACTGCTCAGGATTGGCTTGGCTGCCCCCTCTGTCATGAGGGGGGCGGCTAGGCCAACTCTGAGTGAATGGCATTGCAACCTAGCACATGGGGTCACAGTACCACTCAGGACAAATTTGAGAGAAGATGGGAGGCCCCCAATTTCCACAAGCATAGGGCTCCAAAATTCTTTAATCTGGCACTGTGCAGTTGCTTACTGTACTGGTAGCACACTCAAGTTTAATGTAATATGGCAGCTTCTATGTGTACGAACAGGCTAGCTAATCCTGCAAATAATTGCTTAAATATAATCCAGTGTATGCATAGGACCATCAAATAAATGCAGAGTACAAGGGAAATATTACTATCTAACAACAAAACATTTTTAAAAGGACAATAGTATTTACTGACAATTATATATATTCCTTTAAGGGCAACAGGAGTAGTTCAGTCTCCAGGGCCCCTGCAGTTCTTGGTCTCTATACTGAGTTTGTTGATTAGAGCAAAGGAAGGTGCTGAGTTTACAAAGTGGGAGCTGGAATTAAACTGTGGTAAACTCATCTCATAGAAGGGCCACCAAACATCCATTTAATAGAAACAACCTTCAGTCCCTACAGTGAAAGGCTGTGTAGTCTATATCAATACCATGTGGCCTCCAGTCCTCCAATAAGTCAATTTAAGAAGGAATCCTTAATGTAGGTTACCTTCAACTCCAAGAGGGGGAAGTCACACACACTTTGCCAAGAGGTTACACACCTATCACTGTTGAGCCACACTGGTATGCAGGGATCCAAATCAGCAAGTATTCAACGTTTTTGAAGGTGCTATTTTGTTTTTCAGAATATAGGCTAAAAAAAGTCTCTAGCTGTTAAGGTTGGGAAGAAAACCTCAAAAACATGAACCTTGATAGAGCTTGTGCAATAGACCAGTAGTGCTAAGAGATGTGAACTGCTCCCTTCATCTCAGTGAAATGCTAACTCAGATTTAAATCATAAATTTAAATGTCACCACTGTTAAATATTTCATTCCTCAGCAAAGAAAGGAGAGGGAGGGTCACAGATCAACACAAGTTACTATGAGGGATATCTCCTTTTGTTGCCACAACCATGTAGCTCTTTGACAGATTTATTATTCCCCCCCCCCCTTTGAGAAGGAGACACTACACACTCAAGGCACCTAGCAAAGCACAAAACCATCATTCAAGCCCCCCAGAAGGGGAGCTAAGCTCCAGGAAGCCAGTGGAGCCCTAGCAGCTGCCCAGTGAATGGTATCTTGAACACTGCACAACCCACTGTGAGAGGTATCTCATTTTGGCTATTTGCCGAGGCAGTTTATTTTATGGGTATAGTCTAGCGTGCATTTCCCTAATCTGACCCAGTTGGCCGGGCTGGGTGTTCAGGAAGCTAAAGAGGAGATGTCATTCACCTGGGAAGTTCAAATGGATTCCTTCACCACCACTAGATCCACACATTTTAAGAAAAAAAACCTCAGTTACATTTCTGATTATATGCAAATGATCGTATTAACTAACGTGCATATTGTTTCCATGATAGCGACTAAGTTGTTCCCAATTCCCCCCCCGGAAAAGTGGCAACGCTCAACTGGATCCCAGTGCTGGATCCGGGGTTTGGTGGGACTGTTGGGCAAAGACGCATCAGGGCTGGGATTTCTGTTTTCTGGCGGAGCAGGAGCGGCGGCATTCTCTACTCAGACAGCGGACCGCGGGGGAGGCAAAAGTTGGCTGGATCCCTGTTTTGAGGCAGGGTTTTTCCTGGCGCAATCGGAGCGGCGGGACCCAACATCAGCAGGCTCCAGGTGGCGGCAGCTTTCCTCTGTCTTGGTTTCCCAGCGGGAGCCAGACAGCGCTTGGGCGGGCCAGGGAGCGAGCGGGCGGGCGGCAGGCAGCGGCGCTCCGGGCTAGCGCGGAGGGGAGGCCGGAGCGGAGCGCGCCGAGCCCCATTAACATTCCGTTCCACGTGGTGCTTGTTGTGGGCGCTACAGGTTCCCCACCTGCGCGGCGCGGCGCCGGCGGGCGGAGCCCGCCCCCGTCGCTCGGGGAGAAGTGACAGGCTGGCCGGGGCTCCGATAGGAGCCGGCCGGAGCAATTCCCAAGGCAACCCAAGCTCGACCCCCTTCCCAGGCCCCGCCCCCTCCCTGGCGGCGGCGGCGGCCGCGGTGGGAACTGGTCGGGGAGTAAAACTCGACGTGTCCGGAAAGGTGCGCGCCGCTTTCCCTTTCGCTCCGCGCCCGCAGGCAGGGGCCGCGCGCTGCCGGCACCATGCTGGACCCGTCCTCCAGCGAAGAGGAGTCCGACGAGGTGCTGGAAGAGGAGAGGCGGGAGGTGCTGGTGGTGGCGGCGGCCGGGGGCTGCAGCGGCAGCTTGCCGCGAGCCCTGCCGGCTCCCGCCCGGGAGCCCCGCGCGAGGGAGCCGGGGCGCCAGGGCAGCGGCCCCGCCAGACCGGCGAGCCCCAGCCCCTCGGTGCTGAGCGAGGGCAGGGAGGAGCAGGAGAGGCTGCAGAAAGAGGAGAGGGAGAAGCGGCTCCGGCTGCAGCTGTATGTGTTCATCGTGAGGTGCATCGCGTACCCGTTCAACGCCAAGCAGCCCACGGACATGGCCCGGAGGCAGCAGAAGGTGAGTCGCCGCAGGCACCGGTCCCACCAGCCGCCCTCCCTCCCCCCCCCACTTCCTGCCTGGCCGCTGGGCACTGCCCGCTCCGCCCCTGCTCCATCTGCGCTTCATGGTCCGCGAGCTTTGGGTTTGTTTTCTGCAATGCGACCCCTATCTCGGTGGCAGCAGCAGCGGCAGCTGATCGGCGCCGGCAGCCTGAGCCCGACGTGCCTGCTCAGTCCGGGTGCAATCCCCGGGATCCCGCAACACGTCTCTGAAGCGCCATAAAGTATTACAGCGCCCGTAACTACTTCTGAGCACGCCCGAGACCGGGATTGTGGGCCGTCGGCTGCCCACCTTTCATCCGAGTCTCTGCATTGATCGGTTCAGTAGTGAAGTGTTTTTGTGTCAGTTGGTCACACCGCACTGCTGAGAGGAATTTCCAGCTCGCTAGCAGAGCATGGAGAAGCCTGTTCAGACACTACCATATTCTAGGCTGGGCACATCTCTGGTTCCTTCAACAGGTATCTCTTTAACAGGCGTTTGTTTAATGAGCCTCCAAACGTTTGGGAGGAAGAAAATGCAGTCGTTCAACAGAGTGATTGATTTTCACAGATGTTTCTGCAAAGGGAATCAATTTCTTGTATTTTATGTCCGTGTTAATAGGATTATCTTTGCAGCAGATACTCCCAAAAGTAGAAAGAAAAGGAGGACTTGTGGCACCTTAGAGACTAACAAATTTACTTGAGCATAAGCTTTCGTGAGCTACAGCTCATTTCATCAGATGCATTCAGTGGAGCATCCGATGAAGTGAGCTATAGCTCACGAAAGCTTATGCTCAGGTAAATTTGTTAGTCTCTAAGGTGCCACAAGTCCTCCTTTTCTTTTTGCGAATACAGACTAACACGGCTGCCACTCTGAAACCTGTCACTAAAGTAGGTTCCACAGTGCATTTTTAAAAGCAGCATGGCACTAGTGGTGTGTAGAAACAAGCAGAAGAAAATTTCTTTACAAATTCTAAGTTTTCAGGGTGACAGTTAAATACACCTCCATTGTCAAATATGGGCATATAGGATCATTTTATAGAAAAAAAAATAATAATGGAAGACTTGTTAGAAGTACTAATCCAGCAGGGTATGATAGATGTCCTCCTTTGAGAGGCAAAACAGATGTGACAATGACATTAAACTCTGAAAGGTATTTCATGCAAAAAATAATGTTCTGGCCAAATACATCTAAAGATAAATCACGGATCTAATACAAAGGAGAATTGTTTGGTGAATGAGACAATCTGGCTATTTTGTTTCAGTGATTATTACTAAATGCAGACTCAAGATAAGGAGAAACAGTGTCTTAACAACTCAGAGAACCAATAACATGTGGTTGTTTGCTCTACCTTTAATAAAAGGCAAAGTTTCATTTGCTGTGCAATATGTTTGGAGCAGGCTCCGAAGAGAGTGTGTTACTCTATGCTTTTAGATTTTTCAGGAACTCAAAAATACTCAGTTATTGAAAAGTTTATTTTAAAATTTGAAATCTTTTCATTTTGTACTTGGTTCTGTAAATATCACATAATCAGTTTCTAGAAAGATACTAAAGGAACTCCTGTTAATGACTTCTTTAGTGGCAAATGCAGAGAATCTTTTTAAATTAAATCTCCAGACAGAATACTTTTGATTCTGACTCTTGATCTTTTTGAGTACGTAAGGGCTATTGGGAAGGAAAATAGTCTGGGTATTGACTTTTACATAGATTCAAATCTTCATATATTTCAGAATGTATTTATTTTTAATTCACAAAATGGTTTGAATTACACTTGGTTTATTGCTGTGAAGACTAGTAAACTGTTAGTTTAAGTGTTTACTGTTTTAGGGACGTAGGGTGCCAGCATGAATGTGACTGATATAGGTGATGGCAGATTGTCACAAAAATCCAGTAGGCACGAATGTAATGTGATGATAGTAACAGCAACAACAAAATAGCATATTGTAGTAGTTCTTTTATTACATTTTACTTATTTAAACAGAGAAACCCATGGTCAAGATTTTTCAAAAACAAGTGCCTAAAGTTAGGCTCCTAAATCCATATTTAGGACCTAAATAAGTGGCCTGATTTTTCCAAAATGCTAAGCACCCAGCTGTTGCTATTGGCTACAACCCTTAAATTCACTAAGTATTTTCATGGTAATGATCCAAGGTAGTACCATGTACATGGTGTTAATAAAGGTGTGTGAAAGAGGATCTGGAGGATTTCTGAGGTCAGTATAGGGCACTTATTGGTGTTGCAACCAGTGTAAAAGTGTGACACTTGCTCAATTAATGATTAGCCATTGAGCTGTAAATCACCCAAACTGACATCTTCTCTCAAATCAAATGCCACTACCTGCAATTTTCACTTCTAAGTGACGCGTCACATTCAGTCATTAAAATGGGACAAATTTTCATTTGCTTTAAGAATTTAACTGTGGAACTAGAATGATGTTTTATGTTTTTAATCAGGCTGAAAAACCTAGTAAGAAAGAAAAACATGTCATTTTTCAGTGTCCATAACTATGTTAGAAGTAAGCAACTATCAGATGTTGTTGTTATAATAATCTAGTAAAAGTAACATTCTTAAAAATACTGTAGCTCTGTTAGGCTTCAGCTGCTCAGCTAGAATGTTTTATTTAGCAGGAATTGTCTGAAGTGTAAACACACCTGTTTTCAGTACATGCCTCGTGATCATTTATAGTGCTGTCGGGAACGTAACAGAAAGCAATATCCCACTTTGTACCAGGGACGAATTTAAGATTTAGCCAAACACTCTGTAATTTCAAATTGCAAATCTACTTAAATCATTCATTTAATTTATCATTCATTACTTAGATTGCAGTAGGAACTACAGTGTTCTAGGTGTTTTCCAAATATGAAAGTCATAGACCCCGCCACAAACAAAACCCATAATTTGAAATAATCTGAATTTTTGTCTATTTCAAAATTAGCTTTTTAAAACTTCATATGTATAAACTTTACTCTTTTTATATAATAATTGCTCAAAGATTATTTAGCTATATCTTGATGGTTTTCTTAGATTTTATTTCTTGCCCACAAAATGCTTAGTTATTTGTGCACTTGACAATTAAACATTTTCTTGAACTCTTTGGATATTGATAACTTGTATATTAATCAGAGCCACTAGACAACTAGGAATGTTATTTTAAAAACAGAGTATTGGATAACCTATATGAAAATTTCATTGATCTACTACATATTTTATTATTTGGATTATATAGTAAATTGGGCTGCTTTTTTATGTGTGAGGCCAGCTACTATAGACAGTTCCTGCTGTATGTGTTCGTGTCTCCTCATGGTACACAAACTGATTATCCATACTTGTTAACAATAGGTAGGGGTTTGCTTACCTTACTCTTTCTCTACCCCCCTATACCTTCTTCCTACCCATTCTATAACATTCTCCATAATGCGTTAAGTAATCTCTTTTTAAGGTAAGTTGCTTCAGGAAGCTTCACTTCCAGATGCGTGGCTCTGTCTCACGTTCCCTTGTCACATTTGGAGGATATTCTGACTTCTGGCCTCATAGATCTTAAATAATGGGGTATCTGAAATCAAAAAACATTTTAAAAAGTGAACATCATGCTTGTGCAAAGCTCCACAACTGGTATGTTCTGGGTAGCGAGTATGCAAGATCCTGCCAATGTGCCTCAGCCCTGACTAAGAGATTCATAGATTATTTTAAGGTTAGAAGGAACAATTGTGATCAAAACAGGTATCATGCCCATTTTACAAATGGGCACAGACAATCTAAGTGACATGCCTAAGGTGAGACAGGAAATCTGTGGTGCAGTTGAAAAATGAACCAAGATCTTTCAAGTCCCAGTACGGTTCCTCAACTGCAAGACCGGCCTTCTGCCCTACCACGTCTAAGGGTTAAAGTCTCTTATTCACATTTATTTAATCCTTGAACTCTGTTATACAGACTTTTAATGTTACTTGTAATTATAATTTCTGTGGTCCTGTTCGCAGGGAACTGGACTGAGACCACCTCATTGGGTCGTTTGACACAGACCACTAAATAGTTCATGTGGTGGCCACTGGTGGTCACTAATGATTGGGAAGGATTTGAACCAGTGACCTACATGTGGAAAAACTCAAAATTCCAGCACCATCTCAGTCTTCCCAAAGACCAGATCTCTTGATGCTGTGCATTATCAGTGATGTTTTTGCTTGCAGGCTTCTAGCAGTCTTGCTGATAAATTATCTAACCTCTTTTTAGTTTATTAGGCTTTGATCATTTATTTTTTTCTGCTAATTCAGTATTCATATGTTGCTGAGCAAATACTGCAAGATGTGCCAGACTGCTGCTTTTTGTTACGTGGAGTATATTATCCAGTAGGGAATGTGATGGAAACCACATATTAAACTACAACCTCAGTCTGAACAGAAACAATATCTGTGAGGAGATGGCTTATTTTTTTTAAAACCAATGCATTGATCTCTATGATAACCTGAGACCTCAATGCTTAATTTTATAGGCTGAGTTGTATTAATGAATTCAAACTGTTTTTTAACTGTGATTTTAGCATTTACTCTACTTTCCCCTTATATTACAAGAAAAGTATCCAGCTCATTTCTGAAGCTCAGGAAACAAGAAATAAAAACAAGTATTAGAGTATTTTATATAAGAATTTCCATATTGGCTCAGATTAGTTGTTCACTTAATCCAGTAACCTGTTTTTGACTATAAATTACTGTAATTTCATCCCTTAATTTTATTTAAGCACAAGATATGTAAGAAAAATAGTTGCTAAATAGACATTAAAATTAATCTACAGGATTATGCATAACTAAAAATGTGTGAAATCTGGCTCAAGGTGGAATCCTACCACCCTGTCCTTTTATTGACTTTTCTTTTGCTTGAGACAAAAGTTAAAACAATGGTCAAATGTGCTAAAATGGCTTAAGCATTAAATTGGAGGCTATCTAGTACAGACAGGAAGTCCTCAAGGGATCAGGGCAGGGGAGCACCCTTTTGCTAGAAGTGCTGGACTCCGTAGATATTCTGTCACAGGAATATACATGCTGAGTGATGAAAAACCTTCCACATAAACTTCCAGGGTAGATCCACGTTTATTGTGGAAGAGGAAATGAAATAATGAAAAGATTCAGCGGTGGTTGCTGTAATACATTGTTGTCTATCATCGTACTTAACACCGTTGTAGCATCAAAGCATCTTCAAGTATTTGTGGATTTATTCTCCCCTAACTTCCCTGTGAGAGAGGGTAGGATTATTACCTTCACTTTACAGATGTGGAACTGAAGAACAGAGAGAATAAGTTATTTTTCTCAAGTTGACACACTAAGTCTTCAGCAGAGCCAGAGTTGAATCTAGGCCTCCTGAGTATCAATGCAGTGCCTTAACCAGAAGACCATCATTCCAGTGGATATTGTGTGAACATTCAACAACATGCTTCTCCAGATGTCTTGGAATGTTAATGTCACCAGTGTACATAAGTGTACTGAGGGTGGCATTCTATTTTTTATGAGCAATAAAGCCTGGTCTAAAACAAGTTGTGATTTTTGTTTTGTTCCTGAGAATCCAATGAAGTGTATGCCGGTGTCTTTCTTCTCACCCCCACCCTCCAAAATACAGCTGATTCAATTTATATTTGGAAAGCTCATAGAGTAAAGCGTGTAAACAGAAATGGATTGTTCTGTAAACTGTTTTCACTCTAGAAAGAATTTTGTTTGTGAACATGCACACTCAGTGAGTTAGGGGATTAGACTGTGCCCTGAGGATTACATTCTGAACTACTTGAGCGGTGAAAGGTTGTGACAATTATAGTGCTCAGTTTTATTCATGAACTATATGCCAGAGGAATGTTCTCTATCTGAGTGACACATCAGGAGGAGGGTTCCTGAGTAAATGGAGGACGACAATAAGTGGTAAAATTCAGTGCCTGAAAGGATATCAAACCACTGCTTTTTTCTTCCATATTTATAATTTTACTTTAATATGTACATACAGTAGAAATCCAAGAATGGGGGAAGAATTTAAAAATAAATCAATAAAAAACCTACCAAAACCAAACGTGAAATATTTCCAAGCATGATATGAAGTCATATAACACCAAGATTTAATTAAACTATGCCTTTAACTGATTATAAAGAATGGACACTAAAACTAAAACCAGAACTAAATCAGTCTAACATCTGAATCAGAAGAAGCAAAAAGAAAACTATTTATTTCAAGTAATAAATGACTGACATTTCATATTTTTCACTTGCAAATAGGAGGGTGGGGTATAACCAAACAAACCCACAAATGAGTACATCAGAAACATTACTATTCAAAGCTGGGAATAATGGAATTCAATAATTCATTTTCATATGAAACCTACTAGCTTCCTTTTGCCTGTTTTTTCATTTTTCTAGGATTTTATCAATGGTAGAAAAGTTGATCATAAGTTATAATAATAAAAACCTCCAGGCAACTATCAGGAAAAATTTAGCAAGAAACAAAACCATGGTGTCCATCCCCAGGGAACACACTGTATTGTCAGATATTTCTTTTCGGCCTGTTTTGCCCAAGCAATATCTGGAAATACATCTGTTTTTCTTCCCCTGTTACAAACTATCTCCTGGATGCTTCCGGGCCTCCTTCATATGATGGTCTGACCAAAGTAAAGGTGGAAGTGTGGAACTACCCCACAAAGCCAATTCTGATGAAGATTCCAGGGGTATTTCAGAAGTAGTAGTACATTGCAAAGAATTCTCACACTCCCTGCCAAGGCAGATCAAACTTAATCAGAAATGGTTTCTATCAAGAGAGGTAAAATGGAACATTGATCTTCTCCCCCCATACCCTCAAGGAGAGCTAACACTCCCAAATTACAGCTCTTAAAATGATTTTCCACCATGTCTTTTTTTTTTTTTTCTGATGAAACTTAGGCTTATCCTTTACAAGCAACCTAAGGCCCTGTCTTGATGGGCAAAGTGTTTGTTTTACTTTCAGTTATCATAGATGTATCCAGTTAGCATGCCATGATTTGATAAGCCCTTTGAATGCCCAAGATGTGGGCTAACAGCTTCACATGTGTTTAAAAGGCTATTCAATTGTGTTGTGCTAACATTATTGAAAAATTCACCCTTTTTGTCCATCAGAAAAGGCTTTGGTGTTTTAGATTTTTTTTTTTACCTTAGACTTGTCTGTGCTAGTAAAATTACCCATTGAGGGTGATGGATGTTGGCCATGGATGAGGTTTAAGAAATTTTGAAAGCTGTTTTATAGCAAGTGAAGCCAGTGACAAGCAGTGTCCAGCACCATTTCAGAGAATGGCGATTAAAGCAGTTAGTTTAACTGTCAGTTAAAACTGCTGTCTCGTTTATCCAACTCAGCCTCAACCAGATGTGCCTTAGTCAAAAGTTTATAATAGTCTAGTTAGTTAGTTAGTACCCATTAGGCGTCTGGCGTTTAAGGCAGCAACAAAGCCCCTCCACTCCTGTATGTTTCTGGCAAGTCTTTCAGTGGTTCCCCAGTCTTTCAGTGGTGCCCCAGGTTTTTCAGCTCAGCTTCCTCAGTTCTTCGCCACGTTGTTGTTGTTTTTGGGCCCTCATTTTCGCTTGCCTTCAGGTGTCCATCTTATTGCTACTCTGGTGCTGGAATCAATTTCCATCCAAAGCAGATGGCCAATCCATCTTCAGTGCCTCCTGGTAATGATGATGCTCATGTTTTCTTGGCTGCACTATGTGAATAAGTCCAGGTTTGAAATTCTTCTGGGCCAAAAGATACGAAGGATTTTTCTGAGGCAGATTGTATGAAATAGACAGTTTGGACATGTTGTATTTTGTCATTTCCCAGCATTCTGCCCTATAAAGTAGTGTTGAAAGTACTCAGCTCTGATAAATCTTGAGTTTGATTTTGGTGTTACATTTTTATGATTTCCAGACTGTGTATAATAGTCTAAGGTGCTGAAACCTAAGCAATGTATTTGCCTTATCAGACTCAGAGTGGTAGTCCTGGCTAGCTAGAAGATTGGCCAAAATAAAAAGCTTGCAATCATGCAAGTAAAACATACAATTGTTGCCAATTTCTGCCCTTTTATGTTGAATAATACCTTTGTGTTTTTTGTTTACCCCACCCCTGTTTTGGGATAAATCTCATCAGCTCTGTTTGCTTTGGCTAACACTCTGTTCTGAGCGGGGCTGGGGTGGCGGGGAGGGGAGGGAAGAGAACTTCACAGGTTCTCTACAGGTGGCTGATCAAAGCACTCTCAAGAAGACAGCATGGGGAGCCCAGTAACTGTCACAATCTCTGCAGGGCTACTGGGAGGGAGTTGGCTAGCTGCTTTGCTCTTTTCCAATATTCAGAAAGTTATTCCTGCCCTTCCATTATTTTGTATGTGGGTGTGCGTGCTTTCTTTCCTGCCAGAGCAAGCTACCTGATGCCTGGGGAAGCATGGGTGCTGTGTTCTGTCTCCTCACCCACTTCCAGTGTTCTTTGACAGGACTCAAAACGTGTTTGGGGGGTGGGAAATACCTGCTAGGACACAACCACTCCCACTCCATCCAACCTCTTGCAATTTAAACAACTAAAACATTTGTGTACTGTATTTAGTTGTAGAGTGTTGTCAACCAATGCAGCAAAAATCCATTTGTTGAATGTCATTTTGACTAATTTCACTTGTATTTATTGAATGTTATATTAGCTGAATAACATTTGACTAGCTCTTAAAAGAAAAAAAAATTGTGACTAATATATTTTGGGGAATACTAGCCAGTCATCCCTCCATCTTCCTGGCTTTTGGTATGTCATTTTTCCCTTCCTGATTTCACTCCGTTCTTCCATAATAGATGATGGTACTTAAGGTTCTGATTTTTGGTTTTAACTGATAAATGCTGATAAAGCACCCACAATACAGAAAAAATTAAAATTGTTTATCCAGTAAACTTGTATCTAAGGGCTTGTCTACACAGAGCAGTAATGCGGACTACGGGGGGTGATTTCTAAAGCATATTAACGTGTTGCTCATTAATTTGTTGATGTAGGCCCTGGTGGTGTGCACTAAATATTTCCTGGTGTGCTTTAACATAGTGCTGCCTGAAACAGTGCTACGTTAAAGCGCATTAGAGATTACAGTAGTATATATTTCAGAGTAGCAGCCGTGTTAGTCTGTATCCGCAAAAAGAAAAGGAGTACTTGTGGCACCTTAGAGACTAACAAATTTATTAGAGCATAAGCTTTTGTGGGCTACAGCCCACTTCGTCGGATGCATAGAATGGAACATACAGTAAGAAGATATATACACACACACACACACACAAAACATGAAAAGATGGAGTAAGAGGCTAATTATATATAGCTCATCTTAATAGAACAGAGGGAGGGTGCTGGATGCTGTCCTTTGGCTCTGTTCTGGAACTCTATTATTCATTAATATGAAGCTCAGGCTCGTGTGTCTAATGGATTTTTAGCCCTCTGCCCAGCTCTGACTTCTGGGAGAGAAAAGAGTATTCTCTCTCCTCACTCTCTGGTTCTCATATAGTCTCCTGTTGCTAGAAGGGAATGTGGGAGGAGTCTTTGCAATGTGACCCTTCCCAAAGTCTCTTGGTTGCTGTGATGGGCTTGAGTCTACTACTCCAATCTTACCTGGGTTTTCTGGCTATTGTGGGAAGGTGTCTGTGCTGAACTACCCTGACCTTGGTGTGTTTTGGGGACTAGCGGTAGCGCCTGCTTCTGCCTGGAAATGCTAACAGCATATTGAAATTGACCAAATTCTTGTCATTCTCACTTGTTCCCACAGTGTCCTGAACAACAGCTATGGAAAAAGGACAGGACTCTTGTCAGTTTTCTCTCTGATGCAGTCTGGGGAGAAGTGTGAGGCGCATCAGAGGCAGTAGAGTTGCTTGCAGTACACCACATTGCATCAGTTTATGCCCAAGTTCACAGTTCGAAGGTTGTTAGTCATAAGGGCTAGAGGCTTAAAAAAAAAATAGAGATTTAAGATTCTGTTGAAGTTGATGGCACTTGCCTGAAAGAGCTTATTACATACTCTGGGCAATTTTAAGTCCTGCTATTTGTGTTATAACTGTAAGAGACCCAGTTCAGCACAGAATAAGTGAATGCTTAACTTTAAGCATGTAAGTCCAAGAAGATGCTTAAGTGCTTTGCTGAATCGGGGCCACAATGAGAATTTGTTGGAGGGGGTATGAGAAAATAAACTATATTTACTCAGTTGTAAGTTTGTAATAAATAATGTGTTGGTTTAAAAAAAATCAGAAGGGCAATTATGCAAAACCTTTTGCACTATTTTGTTTGCATCTTTTTTTCTTGAAAATTCATTGTGTCTGTACTTGGGAGTCTTTCCATTAAAGCCAATGGACTTTTCATCAGACTCCATGACATTCCCTTTCCAAAAAAGTGAGATCAATGAGTACAGTAATAAACCTTTATCGTTATGGTGATTAAGAGATAAGTAGGGTGGGCATAGGTCATGAAAGGCCTTGAAAGTGAAGACAAGCAATTTGCTTGATGTCCTGGAGAATGGGGAAAGAGAATAGGGATCCAAAGGCTGACATGGTCAAAGTGATGGGTTAGGAAAATGATCCTAGCAGCACTATTCTGAATGGGTATGAACAGGGCAAGGTTGCATTTATCAAGGCCACAGAGAAGGATGTAGCAATAATTGAGATTTGAGATGACAGCCTGGATTAAAGTTTTAGCTGTGTGAATGGATAGGAAAAGTCATGTTTTAAAGATGTTATGCAGACAAAATCTGCAAGATTTGGACCTAGCCTGGATGTGAGGCTCTAGACTAGAGAGATATCTGAGTTGAAGATAATGCCCAAGTTGTGGGCCTGAGTGATAGGCAGATTCTTGTGTTGTGCTCAGTGATCAAGAAAGGAGGAGAGAGGTGGGCCTGGGTGGAAAGATTAGTTTTAGTCATGTTGAACTTGAGCTGATGGCTAGACATCCACTAGATTGGGGTGGGCAAACTTTTTGGCCCCAGGGCCACATCTGGGTATGGAAATTGTATGGCGGGCCATGAATGCTCACGAAATTGGGGTTGGGGTGAGAGTTCTGGCTGGGGGTGCGGGCTCTGGGGTGGGACTGAGGATGAGGAGTGTGGGATGCAGGAGGGTGCTCCGGGCTGGGACTGAGGGGTTTGGAGGGCGGGAAGGGGATCAGGGCTGGGGCAGGGGGTTGGGGCGTGGGAGGAGGTCAGAGGTGCAGGTTCTGGGGGGCACTTACCTCAAGCAGCTCCCAGAAGCAGCGGCATGTCCCCCCTCTGGCTCCTACACTGAGGCGCGGCCAGGTGGTGCTGTGCGCTGCCCCATCCGCAGCTGCCGCCCCTGCATATTCTATTGGCCAATGGGGCGGGGGCAGCGTGCAGAGTCCCCTGACTGCCCCTATGCATAGGAGCTGGAGGAGGGACGTGTTGCTGCGTCCGGGAGCCGCACGGAGCCATGTCACGCACGAAGCAGGGCAAGTCCCCTGCCAGAGTGGAATAAGCCCCAGACCCCGCTCCCCAGTAGGAGCTCGAGGGCTGGACTGAAACGTCTGACATGCTAAACATGGCCTGCAGGCTGTAGCTTGCCCACCCCTGAACTAGATGTAAGGGAGATAAGCTGAGATTTTAGTTTGGACAGAAAGACCGGTCTAGAGTACAGAGGTAGATCTGTGTTTCATCAGCATAGATATGGTAGGTTTCAGAGTTTCTTTTTTCTTTTTATAGACATGGTAGTTAAATTTGTGCTTATGGATAAAATTACCAGAGAGAGGAAACAGAAGGGGACCCAGGATAGAGCCATGTGAAACACCACTGAAAGTGGGAGGGGGTATAAGGAGGATCCTAAGGAGTCATTAGAGAGGAAGGAGGAGAACCAAGAAAGGACAGAGTCACAGAAGTCAAGGGAGGATGAGATTTCAAGAAGAAGATATGATAGATATGTGTAGCGCCCCCTCTCCACCTGGTTACCTCCTTTAATGCCAATCTGCTTATAGGTTTTGATGGACAGTTCTGGGTTCTTTTGGATCCCGCCACCCACTCAGCAGGGTGTATCTTCTTTCTTTTTTTCCTAGGAAATTATTTGGCGGTGCCTCCACCCCCCTCGCTCCTTCCTGGCAGGGTCACCAGGGCAGCTTGGGCAGAAAATTCTAACTACAGAGTAATCCCCACTTACTTGCCAGATAGTTGGAGACTTCCAAGAAATAACACACAAAAAATATATTCAACACAATTATTATTAAACAGGAGACAAATACAACATAACAGGATAAAACACTATTTTTAGGGTCACCGGTGCCCATGCTGCAAATACCCATGACTTGATGTAGCAAATGTAAAATTACTGTCCTGTTGGTACGCGTACTTTGCTGGGGCCCTTGATGACCTATAACCACAAAATTCTTCTCTGCAGTGGTTTAGCAGCATGGCTGATTGGGTTCAGTACAGCCCAAAGGTCTCAAGTGGGAGAAGGTGGTAAATCCATCCACAGGTGTAATATGCAGCAGGTTTTAAAATCCTCAAATCCTTACTCCCTGGCTTGAGGACACAGTTCAGGGAGTAGGGGGTCCCCAGAATAAAATCTCTAACTAAACGATGGTGCACTCACAAACTCCATGAATAATCCTCAGGTTCGAAGATGACTCTGGACTCCTCAGTCACTGCAGAGGGGCTGCTCTCTGCTGGTAGGGATCCTCCTCAGGCAGGAATCAAGCTGTGTCGGTCCCAGGATTTCCCCTCACCACAAAGGGGTGCAGCGCTCAAGGTGTAGGTTACACAACTACACTAACATCCAGTCGGTAGCCTCCTAGCTCAGCCTCCAGTCACACACTCAGCAGGCAGCTTCCCTGGACTAGCAGACAGAGCAGAGCTGATCATGTGGTGACTGGTCTCACCTAGGGAGCTGGAGGGCGAACTCAGCCTGGCTGGGAAGTTTCCCAGCAAACTCTACAAATTTGGAATCAGTGGGGAAGGAAAAAACCCAGCTGAGGGATCTGCTGTCAGGTCCCTAGAGGCCTGTTCTCAGGGGGAACCCAGCATGCAGGCCTGGGACTCACCAGCTCCCCACACAGCCAGTCCTGCCCTTTTCCTGGCTGGCTCCAGACTGACTACCAAATGGCTTCTCCCTGGGAGGGCCTCTCACTCCCTATTGGTTACTGGGTGGACTCTGAGTCTGCCTTGGCTCCCCCTCCCTACCAGGGACAGTGTGCCTCTCCCTGAGCTGCCAGCAGACAGAGTCCCAGGAATCTATGTAATCTCCTTGGGGATTACATATGATGGTGTCATAAATATGAAGGGAAGGGTAAACACCTTTTAAAATCCCTCCTGGCCAGAGGAAAAACCCTTTCACCTGTAAAGGGTTAAGAAGCTAGGATAACCTCGCTGGCACCTGACCAAAATGACCAATGAGGAGACAACATATTTTCAAAGCTGGGGGGTGGGAGAGAAACAAAGGCTCTCTGTGTCTGTGTGATGCCTTTGCCGGGAACATAAAAGGAATGGAGTCTTAGAACTTGGTAAGTAATCTAGCTAGATATGCGTTAGATTCTGTTTTGTTTAAATGGCTGATAAAACAGCTGTGCTGAATGGAATGTATATTCCTGTGTTTGTGTCTTTTTGTAACTTAAGGTTTTGCCTACAGGGATTCTCTATGTTTTGAATCTGATTACCCTGTAAGGTATTTACCATCCTGATTTTACAGAGGTGATTCTTTTACTTTTTTTCTTTTCTTTTAAGAACCTGATTGCTTTTTTCATTGTTCTTAAGATCCAAGTGTTTGGGTCTGTGTTCACCTATGCAAATTGGTGAGGATTTTTAATCAAGCCTTCCCCAGGAAAGGGGGTGTAGGGTTTGGGGAGGATTTTGGGGGGAAAGATGTTTCCAAGCGGGCTCTTTCCCGGTTATATATCTGTTAGACACTTGGTGGTGGCAGCAATAAAGTCCAAGGGCAAAAGGTGAAATAGTTTGTACCTTGGGGAAGTTTTAACCGAAGTTGGTAAAAATAAGCTTAGGGAGTTTTCATGCAGGTCCTCACATCTGTTCCCTAGAGTTCAGAGTGGGGAAGGAACCTTGACAGATGGGTTTCAGAGTTTTAGTCTCTAAGGTGCCACAAGTACTCCTTTTCTTTATATGATAGATGGGCTCATAATTGGCTTACAGGTCAAGGGGAATAAGGGAATATTAGTTCTGAGCTTTGGCTAGGAAGAGGTCATTAAAGACTTTGACAGGAGTGGAAGGGAGGGGGGAAAGCCAGATTGGAGAGTGTCTAGCCTAGAATTGGAGGACAGGAACTTTAGATAGTGATTGTAAACAATGTCTTCAATAAGCTTAGAGATGAAGGTAGGTGGGGTGATAGCTGGAAAGGCAAGTAGGGTCAAGACTGGGGTTTTTAAGGTGGGAGAGTCTAAAGTATACTTGTATTGTGAAAGAAAAAAAGCCAGAGGATAGTGAGAGATTAAGGAGAAGAGTGAGGGAGTGGATGTGAGGGAGATGGGCTGGAATCACTGGGGCAAGTGGAGGAGTTAGGAGTAGAGTAAATAAGAAATATCCACATCTGTGGTGGGGAAAGGGAAGGGCAGTTGTATTTAGTTAGTGTTTTCTTGGAGGAAATGAGCAAAATCCTCTGCAGAGAAAGAAGTGGAGGTGGGAGGAGGGGAGGGTCCAAGATGTCAAAAAGGCAGCTGGGGTTGCAACCAGGGGATTTGATTAAGTTGGAGTTGTAGGGTAGTTTAGCTAGGAGTATGGCAGAACTGAAAGAAGGAGGCAAGAATGTAATGAAGGAGGTCACTCTGCATGTAAGGTTTTCAGCAGGTCTGCTCCACAGCATGAGAACTGTAGTGGAGAAAGTGGATGTTGGGGCTGAGCCAGAACTGGGGGTTGGCAGGTGGTTGCAATGGGGGAGAGAGGCAAAAGAATCAAGGGAGGAGGAGAGTGAAGCATGAAGAGAATCAACGACCATATCAATGAAAGAGAGGGTAGGGATGAGAGGGGCTGAGAGGCAGATGAGAAGTCGTTAATGCTGATGGACTGGGGTTCATGGAAAGGACAAGTGAAAGGGCTTAAGGAGGGGGGTTGGTGAGCGATGCTGAATGAGACCACCAAGTGATGGTTGGAGAGGAGAGCTCAGCAAGAAAGAGATCAGAGAGAGACCAGTGCTTGATGAAGACAAAGTCAAGCGGATGGCCCTTTTTGGTGGATGGGACAGTTTAACCAGGGGTGCAGAAGGAATAAAGAGGTGAGGGCGAGGACTCCATGGCCTGAGAAACTGAGCCAGCAGAGCAAAAGTTTCCCAGCAGCTGGGGAGGGGTGGGGAGCTGTCAGGCTGGGGCAGGATTTGTGCTTCAGGGAGAAAGGGCAGGGAAGCTGCTGCAGAGAGGGGAGGGGAACAGGGGGCATGTTACTGTGGGATCTTTTCTATCTAGAACTTCCTGGCTAGAACTTGATGTGGGGGGGATCAGCAGCTCCTTCCAGCTGTGTCTGAAACACAGGAATTGAGGAGGATAAGGTGGAGGCAGTTTCCAGACCTGGTGAGATGCCTAGTGACTAAAAGTGCTGCCTCCCTTAATTTGTTTCACACTTCGCATGAAATAGTTCGGATGTCTGGACTTTTTGTACCTTAGAGGTGGTAACCCTAGAGGAGATGTGCTGGTTGGCATGGGTCATCAACATGGAAGTTCAGGTCCCCAAGAATGAGTGTGGGAGACTGGGAGGAGAGGCAGATAGTTTTTATGGTACTATAGTGTACTCTTGCAAAATAATGTACCCTTTAACTGCTTGAGTGATAACAGGATGACTTTTGTGCTTTCATTTAAAAATATAAATGAACATCTCCAGGCAACATGTGCGAAATATTTATTTTGAAAGCTGTTGCTCAAGAGAGCCCCCAGCTTGTCCTTAGTTGTTCTCTGTCCCTTCATTAATTTTGAATTACATATTCAGAGGCCGCAAAGCAGGGTTCCGGAGGCTGTTTCCTTGTACAAAAATGTCATAATATTGTCTTTCTATTGGAACTGTTTGGCATATCAAATATGCATTGTGTTAAAATACTGGACAGGTCCTTTATTGTGATCTTCTTACAGATGAGTTGCTAGCAAGACAAAGAAACAAAAATAAAAAGCAGACTAGTTTTGGGTGGGTCTGGAACTTGCTGTGTTATTCCACTAAATCTGATCTTGCTTAATTTTAGGTTTTCACTTCATAGAGGAGAGTTTCTCTTCCTCCTGGGTTGGTTTTTCAGAGTAGCAAAGATTGAGAAAATATCTGGAAATCAAAAATAAGCTGTATTTATGAGCTTAGGCCAGATCATGCAGTCCTACTGAGATCAAACTCCTATTGAAATCAGTGGGTGTTTGCCCTGAGTGAAGACTGCAGGAAGTCCTTTATTACTAACTACTAGTACAACTCAGTGCTTAGTCTGGTATAGGTTCAGAAAGTCGCTGAGATATGATGGCATCAATTATTGTTTGATACAAGGTAAATCTTTCTAATGTGCTTCACTATTTAAAGCAAAAGTTAATAGAAAGCTGTTGTACGGATAATATTGGAGTGTGGAGGAGGGAGGGAAGGTGAGAGAGAGAGAGAGAGTCATGTGCATTCGAGGACAGAGTCTATTTTCAGAAGCATGTAACTTTTAGAAAGATAACAAGCATAAGAAATAGGTACTCTGTCTGAAGATTGTTTCCCCTTCCTTGAAAAACTGAGTTAAATTTCTTGTGTTTTTTATTATCCAAGCATTTATCAAAGTTTGTATAACAAGGTGTTAATTTTTCCAGATGCTTATTTTTGTACTCTTTTTAAATCAGGAGCACCTTAATTTGTAAAGTTTAAATGTACCATGGACTTTGGCCTCCATTACTTTGACATGTTTGAAGAAATGCCCATTAGGTATAACTAAGCTAGAATTATTTGAAAATCACCTACTGGGCCCTATAATTTCCCGTCACGTTTTTAAGCATCTGCCATCAGGGTAGGAGGTGAAGCGTTCCAGGTACACCATAGCATCATTGCTGCAGCTCCCTACGTTGAGAGAGGTGCAGGTGCATTGGTTTAATAAATTGGGCGTTCAAACAAATACACAGCTATACGAATGCCTCTTGATCAGTAGTTCTCAGGCTGCTTGCGGCCCAATGGCACATACTGCAGCACATGTGACATCTTCTGGGCCATACAGGTAGTATATATTTTGTGCGGATGCGGCCCACATAGCACATAAAGAGCTGTATATGCAGTCTACAATGATAAGTAGTTTGAGAACCACTACTCTAGATTGTCATTATATTTAATTTTCATTTTGGCCTTCCATGATGTCTGAGCTCACAAGGTAGAGAAATATGCCCCTCTGGCCAAAACCTTGAGAGCTAAGGGTTACCAGGTCCAGACACATGCACTGATCATCGGAGCCTTAGGCGCATGATACCCCAGTAACTAACGACTGCTGAGAGAATGCAGAATCGGTCAACGCTCGGCTGATGCAGCAACTTATAGTGTCAGACGCCATCAGGTGGTCGAGGGACATCTACACAGAACACATCACTGGACATTGGCAATACCATGGGGGATGAGCTAGAGTGCCAATGAGAAGCACAGTCAGGAAAGTAACAAATACTTTCCTCTTGGATTGTATTTTCTAAATGGACAAGCAACCTAATTCTCAATTACTGAGGGACAGTCTCTACTCATTGATATATTTTGCTTTCCACAACCAAATCTCTGTACAACTTTTCATGAGTGATGTACCCGAGTATTCGGGTTCTAATATCTAAACATTTAGGTGAATAGTATTGTTAAATCTATTCACCTAAATTTGGGTTATTGCTGATTATGTACTCTATGTATTATGTGACTTTAAAAACAAACTGTATTTGAGGATAATCTAAGCACTATACCCAGATGTACAGATGCTTTTCCTAGCCTATGTTTTATATAACTTTTTTAACATTTAGCTTTAATAAAATTTTTAGTGTTTAAGAAGACTGCTAAGAAGGATCACCCAGTGCTCTTTGTTAGGAACTGATGTCATAAGAGGTTTGCTTTATTTCCTGTCTGTATCTGTTGGTAGAAAAAGTTATACCCACTTGTCTGGCTGGCATAATTTGAGTTCTTCAAAGTTTTTTTTTTTTTTATCAGTTAATAAATTACCATTTACAAGTTTCAGGCTAAAGAGGCTTTCTTTTGACCTGTTCAACCAGACAAAGTGGTGAGATTAGATTCATGTTCAGCAGCCGTACATATCCCCCAAACACGCCCAGTTACTCGATGATATTGTGGCAAAAGACAAACAGCTTTTGGCATTATTGTTAATGTGTACCCAGTCATAGTATTGCTGTGAGCTTGCCTTGACTGTAATTTTTGTCAGCTAAACTTCCTTGAAAAGTTCAGTTTTGAGTGTTCTAATAAGCCAAAGCTTCCTCTGGCATTCTGCCAGAGCTTGTTTGCCAAGTTTCTGAGTGGAGGGTAAGAAACATCTGTTGGGTCAAGCATTGAATTGACCTCAGGACCATTTAATTTCCAGGACATGCAGATTTTAATATAGAATGCCTTTTGAGCTATATTTTGTGAATTTTTATTATATTTTTGAGCACTGTTTGAATGGGCCTTCTGCACATAATATATGTAAAAAAAAAAGCCATAATTAGGAAAATTAATTGAAAAAAAACTACAAATATTCCAGATTTTTAACCGTTTTTAAAACCTGTATGTGTACATACACATACATTTTACATAATAAAATAATGAAACCTCCCCACTTGTTTACTGTAGTCTTTCTAATCTCTTCTCCCTGAAATTCCCCATGTTTTGTGTGACCTGCTTTTATCTTTGTAATACATCACAACTTCATAACTGTTCAAAACATAGCATTGTTATGACTTTAACTTATCTTTCTGTCCTGTATTTAACACTTTAATTCAAGTGCCTGACAATTTCTGGAAATTACAAAGGGTTTTATGTTTCCTTCCAGTTTCCAACTGGGAGGGCTTTCTTTTTTTTTTAAGTATTATTTATTATTGTAGGAAAGATAGCTCGCAGAAGTGAGTGAGGTTTGTCATTCTGATAGTTGTGGAAGTGATGCCCACAGTTGGGGTACAGGTAGCTGCCAAGAAAGCAATGTCCATGTTCTCCAGAGTCTTAACCATACTGCAATTAAAAGATATAGTGCCAAAAGTGAAATCCCTGCAAGCTGGGAACTTTTTAAAGATACCATAACGGAGGCTCAAACTAAAGATATACCTCGAATTAAAAAACATAGTAAGAGAACCAAAAAAGTGCTATCATGGCTAAACAACAAAGTAAAAGAAGCAGTGAGAGGCGAAAAGGTATCCCTTAAGAAATGGAAGTTAAATCCTAGTGAGGAAAATAGAAAGGAGCACAAACCCTGGCGAATGAAGTGTAAAAATATAATTAGGAAGGCCAAAAAGGAATTTGAAGAACAGCTAGCCAAAGACTTAAAAAGTAACAGCAATTTTTTTTTTAAGTACATCAGAATCAGGAAGCCCCCTAAACTACCAGTGGGGTGACTGGATGACCAGGGTGCTAAAGGAGCACTCAAGAGTGATAAGACCATTATGGAGAGGCTAAATGAATTATTTGCAAAGATATTCACTGAAGACAATGTGAGGGAGATTCCCAAACCTGAGCCATTCTTTTTAGGTGACAGATCTGAGGAACTGTCCCAGATTGAGATGTCAATAGAGGAGGCTTTGGAACAAATTGATAAACTAAACAGTAATAAGTCATCAGGACCAGATGGTATTCACCCAAGAGTTCTGAAGGAACTCTAATGTGAAATAGCAGAACTATTAAATGCGGTATGTAACCTATCATTTAAATCCACTTCTGTACCAAATGACTGGAGGATAGCTAATATGACACCAATCTTTAAAAAGGGCTCGAGAGGCGATCCCAGCAATTACAGGCTGGTAAGCCTAACATCAGTACCGGGCAAACTGTTCGAAGCTATAGTAAAGAACAGAATTATCAGACACATAGCTGTACGTGATTTGCTGGGGAAGAGTCAACATGGTTTTTGTAAAGGGAAATCATGCCTCACCAATCTACTAGAAATCTTTGAGGGCACCAGCAAAAATGTGGACAAGGGTGATCCAGTGCATATAGTGTACGTAGATTTTTAGAAGGCCTCTGACAAGGTCCCTCACCAAAAGCTCTTAAGCAAAGTAAGTTGTCAAGGGATAAAAGGGAAGATGCTCTCATTCATCAGTAACTGGTTAAAAGATAGGAAACAAAGGGTAGGAAATAAATGGTAAATAGTGGTGTCCCCTGTGGGTCTGTATTGGGACCAGACTGTTCAGCATATTCATAAATGATCTGGAAAAAGGGGTAAAGAGTGAGGTGGCAACATTTGCAGATGATTCAAAACTACCCAAGATAGTTACGTCCTAAGCAGACTGTGAAGAGCTACAAAGGGATCTCACAAAACTGGGTGACTGGGCAACAAAGCGGCAGATGAAATTGAATGTTGATGAATACAAAGTAATGCACATTGGAAAACATAATCCCAACTCTATCTATAAAATGATGTGGTCTACATTAGCTGTTATCACCCAAAAAGGACATCTTGGAGTCATTGTGGATAGTTCTCTGAAAACATCCATTCAGTGTGCAGCGGCAGTCAAAAAATGTTGGGAATCTTTAGGAAATGGATAGATAAGATAGAAAATTATCGTGTCTATCATAAATCTGTGTTATACCCACATCTTGAATACTGTGTGCAGATGTGGTTGCCCCATCTCAAAAAAAGATGTATTGGAAAAGGTACAAAGAGAAGGGCAACAAAAATGATTAGGGGTATGGAACAGCTTCCAGATGAAGTGAGATTAGTAAAACTGGGACTTTTCAGCTTGGAAAAGAGACAAGTAAGGGCGGATATGATGGTCTATAAAATCATGACTCGTGTGGAGAAAGTAATTAAAGAAGTGTTATTTACTCCTTCTCATAACACAAGAACTAGGAGTCACAAATGAAATTAATAGGCAGCAGGTTAAAACAAAAGGAAGTACTTCTTCACACAATGCATAGTCAACCTGTGGAACTCTTTGCCAGAGGATGTTGTGAAGGCCAAGACTATAACAGATCTTGGCCTTTACAACAAAAGACCTAGATAAATTCATGGAGGATAGGTCCATCAATGGCTATTGTCTCTATAACCTCTGTTTGCCAGAAGCTGGGGATGGGCGACAGGGGATGGATCACTTGATTACCTGTTCTGTTCATTCCCTCTGGGGCACCTGGCATGGGCCACTGTTAGAAGACAGGATATTGGACTAGATGGAACTTTGGTCTGACCCAGTATGGCCGTTCTTATCCCATGCCTCATTCACCATCTATCAGACTGTCAGAGGGTGGCCCCAACTGGAATGCTTTCTGTAACAGGCCCTGGCACGCCAGGCACACCTAACTGAGTTTCCCTCCTTCTTAGTGCTCAGAAATAGACCATCTCTCTTGACACAATAATACCTTCCTTTGGCCTGGTTTATTATAAACATTATTCAAATAGTCTGTCACAATAGTCCCAAAACATAGCCAATATCCCCTCCAGTGCCTGTAGTCCTTATAACCCCTCTCTTCCCAGCTGGAGCCATCGCAGCCTCTCCGCTAGGAGCATCCTTGCACGGTGAGCATCCCTCACTCCCGCTGACCCTCTTGCTGTTCCTCTGGGTCCAGCTTTCAGCCCTGGACATATCAGTGGGTAAGTTCCTCAACTCTCTCTACTGCTACTGCTGCCTTCAGCCTCTCCTGTGTCCCAAACATACATGCTCCTAGCCAATTCCTCCCTCTTCCCAAGGAGGGCAGAAGCTCTCCCCAGAGGTGACCACCATCACCTCCTCCAATCTCCTGACTTTTCTTGACTGACATACTAAGTCTCTCTCTCACTGGGCCTCTCCCTGACCTTTTATAGTCCCCTGATGCTGCCCTGCCCTCTTAATTGGCCCAGTTGGGAGCACTTGCTCTGGCACAGGTGAGTTGGATGTGCCTTAATCACAGGCACCAGCCACCCTGTGACAGACAGTCTGCAAGATCCAGTATGCTTGAAATATCTGGCATTTTTGCTGGATCATGCTGTCTGTCTGATGGTACCAGAAAGGCAGGCAGTGCCCTTATGAAGGGGGAGAGAGATTATTTTTCTAAATACTCTGTAGCCTAGGGGAAAGTGCCCTGAGCTGGGAGCCAGGAGAATGAGTTCATATCTCACCCTTCTGCTGGCTGTTTGTTTTTCCTTGCGCTTCACAGTCCTTATTACTGACAATGGCCTTTCACCCCAAATGTAAAAGGTGGTCAGGTATTAGCCCCCTTCCCCATTTTACAAATAAATTTGTAATAAAAACAGAGAAATTGCACCAGATCACTTGAGGCAAAATTGGAAATAGAGCATGGGGTCTCTAATATGGTGGACCTAAATGTTATCCCACTTAGCAATGCTGTCTTTTTTCACACTGAAGTGCCAAATCTGTGTCCTTTGGTTATCCCATATCTAACCACTACTCCATACACCCGACCCATGGCTATTGATACAGCCAGGGAGTCCTGATCTACAATATTGTACTGCAGCCTAATAAATAGGTGTGTAACGTACAAGCAAAGTGTGTGTTGACTTCCTGTAAAGTTGCTGGCCCTGTAGAGGAGTTAGCAGTTACTCCTTATCCCAAGCGATAAAGGTCTGTGCTGAGGATCTGAAGAGCCAAGGTTCAAACCCTGCTGTGAGCCATGGGCAGGGTTGATATGAACCGAACTAGTTTTTCCTGTTTGCTTTTTTCCAAAATTGGTTTATTTGCACAGTGAAGAAACATCTTTAAAACAGGTATTATAGTTTTATAAACCATTATAATCTGTAAATGATGCTGCAATACACAACAAAATACAGGCCTTCTGCCGTTCTGTTGTCTGTCACACCTTTTTGATTGCTGATGTCAGGAATTGGTAGGTTAAGAGAGACTCCACCTATGGAAAGAGTTTGTGAGGAGGTTTCAAAATTTCATAAAAATCCTAAACTTCCTTTTTCTAAAGCTGAACACTCAATTTATGTTTAGAAGAATAGATTGCCACAAAGTTTCTGCTGAAATGGTGTCTGAGTCCCACATCTTTATCTCTGGAAGTGATACAATGGCAAATTTCTTTCAAAGCAGATTGGGAGAAAAAGGAAAGTGTGTTTCCATGGACTCATGACAAAGAAAATCTGGGGCATTCATCAGAACGGCTGGGAGTTTTCCCCTTCCCGCTCTCTGTTCCTAACTCTTCCCTCCACCCCTCTGAAAAAAATAGGCACAAGATGCAGGGTCGGGGAGTGGGAAGGTATTCTCACAAACAAGAAGAATCTTGGACAACCTGGTGTGGGGGATAAGAGAAGAAATACAATAACCTTGAGCTTGTGTTTGTCTGTTTGAAGGACTGTGTGCTGTGGCTGGCAGTTGGAAGCTGTGAGCTTCTAAACAAGGTTTGAACTCTAGAAGCCTCTGTTCATTGGCTGACCCTTAGTCGTGGGCGGAGCTATCAAGAATGCCAGAGCTTTATAAAGCAGTGAGCAAGCGACCAGGGGCTGCTAACAGGGAGTTTTGAGAGGGAGTATGGAAGGGGAGTGGAAAGGGGGTGAGGTACACTTGCCATTCTTTAAAACCATTAAACTAAACTATAATCAAAACGTCTTGATTTAAACAAAAACCCTATGATTAACCTAGGTAGCTGTAGGAGAGAATGCAGGCAGAAGCCCAGCAGCAGAGTGGGGGCTATCCTGTTTATTGCACTCAGTGTAGAATGTATGTTTACCTGTCCTGTGGGCGGGTGGCGTATGTGTGCGTTCAGTGCAAGGAGCTCCTGGCCCTCAGAGACCGTGTACGGGCTTTGGAGGCCAGGGTGGTGAAGCTGGAGGAGCTAAGGGAGGCAGAGAGGTATGTTGATGAGGCTTTCTGGAACACAGTAGATTTGTCTCACCTCTGGTCAGACAGCCCCTGCGCCGTTAAGGAGGATGAAAGGCCCAGAGAAGGAGAGCAGTCAGTGGGAGCAGAGGGAAACCTTCCCATAGTCCGGACCTCCTTCCAGATGATGTTGGGGAGGGAACTCCAGTCATTAGGAAAAGGCAGGTGTTAGTAATGGGAGATTTGATCATTAGAAACATAGATAGCTGGGTTTGTGATGACCGGGAGAACCATATGGTGACTTGTCTGCCTGGTGCGAAGGTTGCGGATCTCTCAAGGCATCTAGATAGACTTATGTGTAGAGCTGGGGAGGAGCGGGTGGTCGTGGTACATGTAGGTACCAGTGACATAGGGAAGGGTAGGAGAGATGTCCTGGAGGCCAAATTTAGGCTGCTCGGAAAGAGACTGAAATCCAGGACCTCTATGCAGGCATTCTTAGAAATGCTTCCAGTTCCACACACAGGGCCAGGTAGGCAGGCAGAGCTTCAGAGTCTCAATGTGTGGATGAGACGATGGTGTAGAGAGGAGGGGTTTAGATTTATTAGGAACTGGGGAAACTTTTGGGATAGGGGGTGCCTGTACATGAAGGATGGGCTCCACCTAAACCAAAGTGGATCCAGACTGCTGGCACTTAACATTAAAAAGGTTGCAGAGCAGTTTTTAAACTAAGAGATGGGGGAAAGCCGATTGCTGCAGAGGCGCACGTGGATCAGACAGAGACTTCTCTTAGAGGAGAGTCTATTGATAGAGATTCTCTAGGTTTTAATCAAGAGGAGAGGATGGAAGAGGATAAGTATGGGCAGATCAAAGGAGAAACATTTATATGAAAAAGAATCTGACACATCAGAAAAGGGCAGACAAATAAACAGTGACAAGTTCTTAAAGTGGTTGTACACAAATGCTAGAAGTCTAAATAATAAGATGGGTGAACTAGTGTGCCTCATGTTAAAGGAGGATATTGATATAACAGGCATCACAGAAACCTGGTGGAGTGAGGACAATCAATGGGACACAATCATTCCGGGGTACAAAATATATTGGAAGGACAGAACAGGTCAAGCAGGGGAGTGGCACTATATGTGAAAGAATGTAGAATCAAATGAAATAAAAATCTTAAATGAATCCACATGTTCCATAGAACCTCTCTGGATGGTAATTCCATGCTCTACTAAGAATATAACAGGAGGGATCTATTATCGACCACCTGTCCAGGACAGTGATAGGTGACGATGAAATGCTAAGGGAGATTAGAGAGGCTATCAAAATAAAGAACTCAGTAATAGTGGGGGATTTCAATTATCCCCATATTGACTAGAGACAAAATTTGTCGATATTTTAGATGACTGCTTCTTGGAGCAGCTGATAAAGGAACCCACAAGGGGAGAGGCAACTCTCGATTCAGTCCTGAGTGGAGTGCAGGATCTGGTCCAAGAGGTAACTATTTCCAAGCGGTCCTGTTATAGTGACCATAATATATTAACATTTAACATTCCTGTGGTGGGAAGAACACCTCAACAGCCCAACATGGTGGCATTTAATTTCAGAAAGGGGAACTATGCAAAAGTGAGGAGGTTAGTTAAACAGAAATTAAAAGGTACAGTGACTAGAGTGAAATCCCTGCAACTGAATGGACGCTTTTCAAAGACGCCATAATAGAGGCTCAACTTAAATGTATACCCCAAATTAAAAAACACAGTAAAAGAACTAAAAAAGAACTACCATGGCTTAACCATGTGAAAGAAGCAGTGAGAGATAAAAAGGCATCTTTTAAAAAGTGGAAGTCAGATCCTAGTGAGGTAAATAGAAAGGAGCATAAACACTGCCAAATTACGTGTAAAAATGTAATAAGAAAAGCCAAAAAGGAGTTTGAAGAACATCTACCCAAAAACTCAAAAGGTAATAACAAAATGTTTAAGTACATCAGAAGCAGGAAGCCTGCTAAACAACCAGTGGGGGCCCTGGACGATCAGGATACAAAGGAGCACTTAAAGACGATAAAGTCATTGCGGAGAAAACTAAATGAATTCTTTGCTTCAGTCTTCACGGCTGAGGATGTTAGGGAGATTCCAAAACCTGAGCTGTCTTTTGTAGGTGACAAATCTGAGGAATTGTCACAGATTGAAGTGTCACTAGAGGAGGTTTTGGAATTAATTGAGAAACTTAACCGTAACAAGTCACCGGGACCAGATGGCATTCATCCAAGAGTTCTGAAAGAACTCAAATGTGAAATTGCAGAACTATTAACTATGGTTTGTAACCTGTCCTTTAAATCAGCTTCTGTACCCAATGACTGGAAGATAGCTAATGTAACGCCAATATTTAAAAAGGGCTCTAGAGATGATCCCGGCAATTACAGTCCGGTAAGTCTAATGTCAGTACCGGGCAAATTAGTTGAAACAATAGTAAAGAATAAAATTGTCAGACACATAGAAGAACATAAATTGTTGGGCAAAAGTCAACATGGTTTCTGTAAAGGGAAATCATATTTTACTAATCTATTAGAGTCCTTTGAAGGGGTCAACAAACTTGTGGACAAGGCAGGGCTGGTGCAAGGATATTTGCGCCCTAGGCAAAACTTCCACTTGCGCCCCCCCCCCCCTTCCCTGGACACCTCACACAATTGACACAAAGTATTAGTGAAATGATGCAGCAGCAGCTACCAGAGTCTCAGATCTGAAACAACTCAATAAAAGTAGTTAGCCTCAGTCGGCAACCTCTGAAAACTAGTACACTTAGCACTATAAACAGCCTGTCAGAACGGGTAGCGACTGCACGCGGTGAGAAAAATGATGTCATTGCCACTTTGTACTGTAATGAAGCAGTACACTTGCCACCCCCGCCCCTCTCCCAGGAACACAGCCCTCTCAGAGCCCCTGGTACACAACCCCCCCTGCCTCCCCCCAGAGCCTGGCAAGGCACACAGCATCCCCCCCTTACTTCCTCCCCAAAACCTGGACCAGTGCACTCCGCCACGCGCCACAGCCCCCATCTCCAGCCGGCTTGGCCCGCTTGTTCCCCCCACCTTTCCCCCCCCCCCCCAAAGCCTAGCCCAGCACACAAAGAGCCCCTCCCAGCCAGGCACACAGCCTCCCCTTCACAGCGCCCAGCCAGACATGCAGCCCCGCTCGACTCTCCCCTCCGCCTTCTCCCCCCGCCCCAGGCCTGCCCGGTACAACAGCTGAGTCCTGCTCCTGTTTCCAGAGTATGGTGCGCAGCCCCCTCCGGCCCAGCTTGCACGCGCCTCTGCCTGGCCGGCCCATGGGACCCTGCCCCCTGCTCCAGAGCTTGGCATACAGCCTCCCCTGCCCCCGCTGCTTCTCCTCCCCCCAGCCTGGCCAACCACGCCGCCCCTCCCCCCAGAGCCTGGCACACAGGGTCCCCCCCCGAACCTCCCGGCACCAACATGGATGTTAAGTCCATTAATGGCTGTTAGCCAGGATGGGTGAGGAATGGTGTCCCTAGCCTCTGTTTGTCAGAGGGTGGAGATGGATGGCAGGAGAGAGATCACTTGATCATTACCTGTTAGGTTCACTCCCTCTGGGGCACCTGGCATTGGCCACTGTCGGTAGACAGGGTACTGGGCTGGATGGACCTTTGGTCTGACCGAGTATGGCCATTCTTATGTTCTTAACCACTCCTTCCATGAAGTAGGTAATTTGGTTGAAGACAGGTAGGGCTGGATGGGAGCAGATCTTGTTCCACCTTGTAATGTTCTAGTACAAATACTGAGGAAAGAGTTTTAATCTGAGAAAGAGCCAAAGGATCCTAGAGATCCTTACTGTCCTGCAAATAAAGGACACCAAAAGGCAGAAGATTCTGGGTAAGTGATGTAAGATGGAGGGTTGGGGTTTTGTGGAACACTGGTCTACCTTCTGTGGGGAGAGAGGACAGTATAGTTTGGATGGCCTCCATCTCAGTAGAAGGGGAATCAATCTCTTCAGGGTCAGGCTGTTTAGAGTTGTCAGGAGAGTGTTGAACTCATAACAAAACGGGAAGGTAAAAAGGGCAAAGATAGGAGCATTCAGTTAGTGTAAAATGGAGATACTGAGGACAAAATTAATCAAGAAACCAGGGGACATGAAGAGAAGAAATTATTGAATTGCCTATATAGCAATGCTATCAACCTGGGTAACAAACAGGAGGAATTTAATTTATTCTCATAAATGAGAAATTCCTTCTAGTTGGTATTACTACAGCATGGTGGGATGATTCATGTGATTTAGGATGTTAAGATCAATGGTTATAACTTCCTTTGGCAAGATCTAGTGGGCAAAAGGGGAGGTGGAGTGAACTTTGTCAAAAATGACATTACCTGTTTCTGAGTCACTGACAACTCCAGAAAAAAATAATCTTTGATCCATAAGCATTCATGTTCTAACAACACGGGTCATCTAACACAAGATGGGTTATTGGTGTTTCTTCTACAGACCACCAAATCACCGGGGCACAGGATGACTGGCTCCATAACCCCTATCAGTAATGTGTAGGTAAAAACTGTGTGATCATTGGGGACTTCAGTTTCAGTGATGTATGCTGGAGGTGTCATGCTGCCAGTACTAAAACAGACTCGGAATTTCTAAATATTAAAGATGAGTTTCTTAACTATCAGAGTGATCAGGTAAGGTGAGCTATTACCAGGACCGGGGGGTGGGGGGGGGGGGATCTTTGGAAGTGATAATCAAGGTGGGGCCATACAAAAGGTCCCCCCCCGCCCCCCGCTCTCCTGCTGGTAAAGCTCACCTTACCTGATCACTCTCGTTACAGTGTGTATGGTAACACGCATTGTTTCATGTTCTCTGTGTATATAAATCTCCCCACTGTATTTTCCACTGAATGCATCCGATGAAGTGAGCTGTTGCTCACGAAAGCTTTTGCTCAAATAAATTTGTTAGTCTCTAAGGTGCCACAAGTCCTCTTTTTCTTTTTGCGGATACAGACTAACACGGCTGCTACTCTGAAACTTAACTATCACTCCTTTTCTTTTAACTATCAGAGTGTTTCGTCAATCTGTATTAGACCTTGTTTTGACAGATAGAATATTGCTCACCAAACTAAAAATTTATGGTAGGTTAGGTATGGGTGATCATGACTTGATCACAGTTATAAACCAGTAATATATATGCTTGTTGCTTAAGGCCTGTTTTCACCAAGCTGAAAACAATTATGAGCTATTTCAGCTGGGAAGAAAATGTGAATGATGATTGGGAATTGTTTAAGAGCATTTAACTAGATACCCAAAAGCCACAATCAATAAAGAAGTTAAAATACGACCTGGTTTAGATGGGAAGTGAAGGCAGCTATTTAAGAAAAAAAAGGAAAAAAAAAAAAAAAAAGGACATTGATAGTAATAAAAATAAATAAGAGGCTAGGAAATCTAGAAAACAGAAAAGGAAAGCAAACGGACACAAGGAGAAATCTATGGCAAGCAGAGGTAAGGAAAATAAGAAGGAGATTTTGAAGTACATAAGGAACAAAAAGAATCCTAAGAATGATATTGGTCCATTCCTAAATAGAAATGATAGAATTATTAATAATAATGCAGAAAAGGCAGACGTGTTCAATAAATATTTCTGTTCTATATTTGTGTGTGTGTGGGGGGGGAGAACGATAACGATGTAGTCATATCATATGATGACACATTTCCATTCCACTAAACAGCAGCTACAAAAGTTAGATATTTTAAATCAGCAGGTCTGGGTAACTTGCATACAGGTGTTTCAAAAGAGCTGGGTGAGGAGCTCATTGGACTGTTAATGTTGGGTTTTCAATAAGTGCTGGAACACTGGGGAAGTAAGAAAGCTAATGTTATGCCACTATTTAAAAAGGGTGAATGGGATGACCCTGGTAATTATAGGCCTGTCAGTCTGATATTGATCCCTGGCAAGATAATGGAGTGGCTGATATGGGCCTCAATTCCTAAAGAATTAAAGGAAGGTAATATAATTAATGCAATCAACATGGGTTTATAGAAAATAGATCCTGTTCAACTAACGTATCTTTTTTTATGAGATTACAGGCTGTGATGGGGGAAAAACTGCGGGTTTGTTTAATCTTTTCTTCTATCCACTTTAGAAAAATATTGAATAAGAGGAAGGAAATTTCAAGCATGTATGCTTTTGAGATGAAGGGCTGCCATTTGTTGGCCATGGGGCTAGATGTTAAACAGATCAGATGAACTCCACTGATAGCTTAATATACTTCCTTTCCCAGAGGACTTTTCTCTCCTCATTTTGTGTGTATGTTTTTCCTTTTGCTCTTGCACTGATAGCCAAGCGGAAGCTGCTCCTCTTTCTCCTGATTCATGTTTGTACAGAGTACAGAAAAGGGTCAGGATGAAGCTTCTCGCTCGGCTATTCTTATAGGAGGGAGGGAAGCGCCTGATACAAGAGTGTTGTTTCTCTGACTGGATATACTTGCTCCCTGCAAATACAAATTTCTAGGAGTTTCTTTCATGGTAGATTTTAAATAGGTGGTGATCATCGTCATTGGGTTTTTTTGATCTGCTCTCCCCCCACTCCCACTGGGATTCATGGTTCCTCCCCTTCTCTCTCCACAAGTCATTTCTCTGTTAACACATTTTTCATGAAGCTTGTCTTTCCTGGTTATTATTTGTGGGATGGGGGGGGTGGGGGAAAACCCTGGTAGGCTGCTCAGCTGACTTCCTTTGTTGTCTTCAAGACATTCAGCATGGTCTCGGCCACCTTTGGCCCTTTATAACCCAATCATAGAATCGCATAGGTTTTTCTCTTTTAACACACCTCTTAGGTGCCTGTTCAGCTTTCTTTACTTGGGCAAAACTTCCATTCATTTCAGTGAGAGTTTCCCTGAGTATGTGGTGTATTAAGTACAAATGCGGTGTGGTGATGATGTACCCATGCAGAGAGAGCCTCTAGCTTTCAGAATATATTCACATTTTAAAAAATGTGTGGCCGCTTGTCATGTCCTAAGTACAGTAGCTGGGATTTGGAGAGAACTGTTTCGCTTTACTGTTGAATTTTACTTTGTGCAAAGCATCTTTTGATCAATTTGTTACTGTTAGCCTTCAGTCTTGAGCATTCTGTCTGAGCTAGTTATTAGTGAATTATATTCTATGATGTGGTCTAATTCCCACTGAATAACTTTTCTGTATTAGTGGCAAAGAGTCCTGTGGCACCTTATAGACTAACAGATGTATTGGAGGATAAGCTTTCGTAGGTGAATACCCACTTCGTCGGATGCATGTAGTGGAAATTTTCAGAGGCAAGTATAAATATGCAAGCAAGAATCAAGCTAGGGATAAGGAGGTTAGTTCAATCAGGGAGGATGAGGCCCTCTTCTAGCAGTTGAGGTGTGAACACCAAGGGAGGAGAAACTGCTTTTGTAGTTGGCGAGCCATTCACAGTCTTTGTTTAATCCTGAGCTGATGGTGTCAAATTTGCAAATGAACTGAAGCTCAACAGTTTCTCTTTGAAGTGTGGTCCTGAAGTTTTTTTGCTGCAGGATGGCTACCTTTAAGTCTGCTATTGTGTGTCCAGGGAGGTTGAAGTGTTTCTCCTACAGGTTTTTGTATATTGCCATTCCTAATATCTGATTTGTGTCCTGTATTGATTTCCATTCACGTTTTCATTCCATTGTCATCCTCTCTCTTTGCGTACTTTAACTTTTACTTTATAGCTTTTCAGAATGAATATCTGTGAATCCTGATTTGAAGTGAAATACTGATAATTGCATTATGGTACACTGTGAAATAACTGTGTGGGGCTATTACATGAGCCCTTTACGTGTTAGACTTTCCTGCAAAGAATGATAGCATGCTGCAGTGATCAGGGATAAAAAATAAGGTGCTGACAAATTTCAACATTTCATTTAAAGGGCTTATTTCTGAATAGGCTTGCCAGTGGCAAGCTGAGGGAGAAAATTGGATCGTTTATTTATTCAAGTGAAATACTAATAATTTAATAAATCATAGATCTGCTGTAGAATAGAAAATTTTGATGTAAATTAGTTTTTGCTATATTCACAGATATGAAAAATCAGATGTTAATTTTCAGAGATTTTTATTTCTAGCAATAGGGAAGTGGCAGCGCTCCCCTGCAGAGCCTGGAGAAGTGACAATGTTGCTAGGGTGTCAGCCTCATAGTATTTAAATAAGTGGTGAAATAAACAATGCTAGAGAATATGCACTATTCCATTCCATTGCAAAATGTCTGACTATTCAGCAGTAAGCAGCAAGAGTTTAAAAAGACTTTGCTGTTTTAAAACATTCAAATATTGTTGAGAGATTAATAATTAAGGCCTGAAAAAACATTCCCAAGCATGGACCATTGTATCTGCTCTGTGACCCATTGACTTCATTGGGACTGCATGCAGGAATAAGAGTCAATGCCGGTAGATTGCTTTATAGATACAGGCTTTCAGAGGGGAATAATTCAGTGAAATGAGGGAAGAGAGTGGTGGTTTATATACTTGTTTGGGGGTCAGGGAAAATGTAATGGTAACTGTTGGCTTAGGACTTGTTTTCACAATAGCTGTAATTGTAACTATGGATTGATGGAATGCAGCTGCTGAGCTTCCCTAAAATGGTTTGCAGCAGTAACATTTCTCCCTGCTTTATAATGAAATAATATCTGTAATGTAATCTAAATATTATAATTTTGGTAATTAGTTTCCAAGAGAAAATTCTTCTCAGCTATGCTTGCTATCAGTGATGAGTAACTAGTCTGGTATCAAATTACTTGCTGAAACTGATACCTAAACCTTTGAGCATTGTAGGGGCATTTTTAAATACTCCTTGTAGCATGAAAAGCAGCATTAATATATTATCACTGTGTTAATATTTTATAGTTGGATTGACATTTATATCTGACACTTTTTTATGAGCTATCTGTTTTCTAACACATAATTTGGTAACTGCAGACTGACTCTCTTTTACTGAGCAATTCATTTTCAGTGACTTTCTGAGGTTTTTAAACATTTTATTACTCAGATGGAACTTGTTCCTGGTCAGTCTAAAGTGCAGTTGGAAGGACCTTGGGAAGGGTTTCCTGTCCACTTGATTAGAGATTGGTAGCTGCAAGGCAGACCTTTTTAGAAACAGGTTTTCAAGGAGGTGGGATGGAGTTCTTTGGAGTCTCAGTGCAGAAGGGAGAGAAGGAGAGAAATATTTGCTTTGTGCAATGTCCAATAAGTTTTAAAGTGCCTCTGTGTATTTCTTCAACACAGCACCATTTAATTGTTAAATTACATTTGGATTAGCAGACAACAGGGCCCTGTATTTTAATAGTATTTACCAGCTACTGTAAGTGTACATTGCACTTTCATAGATTTTTAAAGCCAGAAGGAACCATTATGATCTGCCAGTCTGATCTCATCAAAAAGACAAGTTACCAGCCCTGAGAAACTCAACATTTAATTCAAACCAATACTCTGTGTAACTTTAGCGCCCTCGTGGCCAAGATGGAATCTGCTCTGCGGGCAGCTCTGGCCAAGAGACAGTGCGCGCAGGAATGCAGCAGGAAAAATTCCTTCCCCCCTAGGGGTACCTGTTCCAAACCCCCCAGAGTGAACACGCACACCCACAGGAAAAGTACAATGGATATAACAAAGGGAGATGTTTTTCTCCTCTCATCCCTCTGTAAATAAATAACAAGGGGAAATGTAGGGGGAGCAGTAGAAGAGGGTTGCATCCAAACCAAGGCCCCACAGGCCCAGTGGTAGCACAGTCTGAAAGGGCAGACACTGAGCAATGTGTCTGCACACACAGTTCCGGAGTCCTGAGCAGAGTTCCAGTTCAATGGTGAGTCTTGGGTGCTCCTGGTCATCTTCGGTGCCAGTGAACTTTCTCCAGCAAACCCCTCCAGTGCCCTCTTCTGCCGCTCTCTGCAAAGCCACACAGAGCAACAACCTCCACACTTAACTAACTAGCAGCCTCCCTCCTTATTCCCAATGCAGAGGTACAAGCCCCACGATTCACAGCTCCATGCAGCTCTGAGCAGCAGTCATACTGGGTCCAGCTCCGGCCTGTCCTTCTCGGGCAATTCCTCCCTGGCACAGTGCTCCTCCTGGCTCCTGTCCTGGGGTGTCCCCGATCGGCCGCCCTGTCCTTCCTAGGCTTCAGGCACGTTCTCTGCTGCTTCACTTTGTCCAGGGTCTCCCGGCTGCAGCGCTTCTCTCCCCGGGCTCCACACCCACACCCCCAAGTTTCCCTCCTTTTTCTCACTGCTCCCCCTCCCCAATAGGAAAAAGATTTAAAGGGACCATGCTCTCTAAACCCCAAGGGGTTACACTCCCCCCCCCCAAAAAAAAAAAAAAAAAAAAAGAAAGAAATAATCCTTGATGTCCCCATCAGGGGTGGGCAACTCTACACCATGGATCCCCAGCAGGAGACCCAGGGCCCCCATTCGTAAGGAGCATTTCCATTATTCATCCTACAGGACCCCAAGGGGTGGAACAGGTTTCCCATGAGGCAACTCGCTCCTCGTGGCACCCCAGAGATCTGTAGGTCACTGGGTTCCCCTAAATGATCATACGTCAGCACACACCTGGGCTTCCCTTCCTAGAGGAATGTCTAGGCTGGCTGTCGGGTATTGGCTGAGGTGACACCACCTGCAGTACAGGGTTCTCTGCCTGCACCGAACCTTCCTCATCATGTTCTTGGGAAGTCCCCGATTGGCCGCCCTGTCCTTCCCGGGCGTCAGGCAGGTTCTCTCCTTCACTTTGTCCAGGGCCTCCTGGCTGCAGCCCTTCTCTCCCCTGGGCTCCAGAGCCACACCCCAAGTTTCCCTTCTTTCTCTCACTGCTCGCCCTCCCCAGTAGGAAAAAGCTTTAAAGGGGCCATGCTCTCTAAACCCCAAGGGCTTACATCTGCATAGGACAACAATTCAAATGCACAATATTGTGGAGACATTTTGGTGAGGGGATCCATGGAAAACTGTAGCTCTGTAGTATACTAAAACATACTATATTAAAACATGCCTGATTTAAGGTTCTATTTGCAACACCCCCATGAGGTAGGTGGGTATTACTCCCATTTTACAGATGGGTAATTGAAACACAGAAGTGGTAATGACTTATTGAAGAGTGCATAGTTCCATATGGAAATTAGAACTAAAGAGTTCCCATCTCCCAGCTCTGTGTATATGATGCTACATCTAACTTCTTTTGATCTGAATAGCTATATTAGAGCTAAACCTGGAACACCATAACAAAAATCTTCATGTAATTTGTACTGTAAGTGCTCAAACACATCATATTGTGCCTTATCTGCCAAGTGTCTTAAATCGTAGACACATTCAAACCTGTACATTTCTTCAGGTTGGTAGGCCTGTTACAGTTTGTCCATCATGTGGCTCATGCACATGGCATATTGCCATTTTCCCCCTTAAAGCCACTGATAAATAGGTAAAAGGCTGACAGTATTTCTTCACAAGCTGGGGAAGAATCCACCTTGGATAAATGGGTTCTAAAGTCAAGATAAGAGCAAGTTCTGCGATGTTGATAAATGCAAAATAACGTACTCTGGAGGGAAAAATACAATCTACTGGTATATCTTAAAGGGTTCTAAACTAACTATAACAACCAGAGAAAGGGACCTGGGCTTCATTGGTGGCAGCTCCATGAAGACCATGGCTCTGTGTGCAGCTACTGTCATAAAAGGTAATAAGATGTTAAGATGCATAGAGAATTGGATGAAGAATAAAACAAAAATAGTATAACACATTTATATAAATAAGTGGTGTAGCTGCATCTGGAATACTGTTTGTAGTTCTGGTCACCCCATTCCAAAAAAGGATATTGCATAACTGGAGGGAGTTCAGAGAGAGAATTAGAATGATTAGGAGCATGGAAGACTCTCATATGAAGAAAGTAGAAAGATCTGGATTGTTCACCTTAGGAAGCGACATGATAAGAGTATATCAAATAGAGAAGGTTGGTTGAGACCTTAGGTTCTCCCAGTCTCATAATACAAGAACAAGGAGACATTTACTGAAATTAAAAGGTGGGAAATTTAAAACTGATAAAAGGAAAGTCTACTTTATACAAGTATAGTTAAACTGTAGAACTCATAGCCATATAAATATCCAATCCATTTTGAATCTTGTTACGTTCCTGGCAATCAAGAGTATCCAGAGTTATAAAAATTAATCAAAAATGTTGGAAGGGCTAATAAACCTCATGCTTCAGGATTTAAACCAATCTCTAACTATTAAATCAGGATGAAACCTACTGTGGAGGCAGACTGCCCACACCTGCCTACACCTTCTTCTGAAGCATCTGGAGCTGGCCAGTGTCAGAAATCTGATACTGGACTAGATGGACCACAGGTCTGATCCAGCATAGTAGTTCCTATGAATCTGCAGGTGGCATAGCTGGAGCAGCTAAGAGAGCTTCATGCAGTGCTGTGATGTTCATTTCAGATGCCCATATCTTAGATTAAGTTGCAAAGAAAATAAGTGTAAGTGGTAAAGTAGCAGGCACTGAGGTGTACCTTAAATAGCAAAGGGACAAAAGGTTGTATGTGTAGCAGGAAAGGCACCTAACAAAGGGTCAGATAAGAGTTCCTTTGTGGATTCTAAACAGCAGGACAGTACCTTGAAGCAGATGTGCAATCGAGTGGGAAGACAGTGCTGAGTTCAGAGCACCAGGGATATGTGCCAGACCTGAAAAGGGCACACTTAGGACACAGGCTGTTGTGTGATCCATCAGTTTTCTTCATCTTCAGTCCTAGACATCATCTGTGAAATGTAACGGTATTCTGCAAAATAATGTTATGCTCGTTGCATACCAGTTACCTGCAAAATTCACAGGATACACTTGCTAGAATATTCTTTGAAGGAAAGAAGATCCTTTGCTTGGAGTGGAAGTGAAGTATCAAGCTTACCTGGTTATTAGCAGACAAAGGTTCAGTTGTCCTTTCCAGGGAATGGTTAGCTAAGATTAGCATTTCCATTTCTGAAGACCGAGATTGGGGTAATGTTCTCTCTCCTTTGCTGCGTGCAGAATAAATGAATGACTGAGTTCAAGTATGAAACCTGTGAATGCAGTCTTCCCCTGCTACTCTTTTCTCTCCCTCGTTCCATCTATGCTTTCATTCATTCCTTTCTCCCTCTCCACTGACACATTTTCATCTTCATCCCATAATGCACACTACTTATTGTCTCCTCTCCATTGCTCCTCCTTTCACTTTCTCTTGCCCTTTTCTTCTTCTCTCCATACCGCATACCCTCTCCCTCACTTTCACTATTTTATGTAGGGGGGGGAGAAAGCCAAATGAGAGGAAAAAGACTTGGGGGGTGGGGAGAAGAAAATGGCCAGAAGAAGGGGAATCTGGTGTCCCCTCCGCTGTGGTTCCAGGCACCCTCTGCTAGCAAGGTGTATGGCTTAGAGGGGAGTGTGTGTGTGTGTGGGGGGCGGGGTCTTAAGAGCTGCTGAACGTAAACACTGACATGAAGGGTTAGTTTGGACCTAGCAAACTCTCATTTATTTTACCCACTGTTGAAGAGATCCACCAAATTGCATTACATAGCTGATCAGTTAATGATTAAAGACTGTTACTGCATGTGGCAGTAAACCAACTTGGAAGTAACAAAGGACTTAAGTGTGTTCCTTGAGCAAAGTCAGATCCTGGTGAAGGAAAGCGGTGTACGGAAGACTAGGCATATCACAGATATCAGGGCTAGGCCATATTCTAAAATATAAACGTCTTTCTGTGCTGTGTAGCTGTCTGTCCAGAATTACGTCATCTGTGTAATCAAAATGACTGAAACTGTACATGTATCCTATCCCAGCTGTTCTTGAGGTCTATTTAGATAATTGTGTTTGGTTATGCTAGGCGTGTACATTTAAAGCCATAGAAATCTCTCCCCCATTCCCACCTGCCCGCTTAGCTTTATGGATGGAGAATAACATTACATGGCTATAAATCAGGTGGGTATAGATAACTTGATTCTTCTCTCTTTTAAACAGATGCAACTCTGACTTCAGTGGTGTAAATCAAGAGTAAAAGATTCTCTTTAAAAATTCATTCTTTACAGCAGTTGGTCACCAAAGCAATACAGTGTGGTTAAATATGACTGTGGTGTCTGAAATGCTTGTAGATGGTCATGGTTCAAAATAGGGGGTTAGGAGAGAGAGAGAGTGTGTGTACACAAATATATAAAGAACAATGACTGTGTACACTGTTTTTAAAGTTTGCTCCATGTTCTTTGCTTAATTGTTTTTGTTGAAGAAGCATTGTTACCTATGTGGTTTTTGTAAACCTCAATAAATGCATTTTTAACAACTTGTCTGACAAAGTTATTTCAGGTACAGCTCATGCCGCTTTTGGGTTAACATCCACCACCCCGTTCTATTAATTCATAACAGAAGCAAACCAAAATATATTTCCTGGCTTACAGATCTTTCATTAACAACAGCTACCCCTGGTATCAAAGTAGAAGCACTATTTATCCCTGACCCTCTTCCCTTGACCATTTGGGGCACTTTTGCAAGGGCAAAGTCTGTGGTGGCCCACAATTCTGAGAGATAATTTTCCCAGTTCCTGCTTCTATTTCCTCCCTTGGCCTCATAGATGTCATGCAAAGTACAGATGGCATTTATCACACGAGGCACCTAATTATGAGACATCTCCATCCTTTTCATAAGGCACTGCCCATCTCCCTTTCAGCCTTCCAAAAACACACTCAAGTGACAAACTTTACCCTGAGTAGTTTTAAACTTTTCCTTTCTCTTGGCCAAGGATCCATTGTCAGGCTTCATAAGCCAGGAAAGAAGAGGGTAAGCTGAGTCTCCCAGAATGAGAGGAGGAATCCTTAATTCTGTTAATGTCCACAGTGTTCTGAAGAACAAAAGTTCCCTTAGTCATTTCAGCAAACAGGCATGAGCTGCTAAATATCCTTAAATCATGGACCTTTCCAGACCAGCCCACATTAATACTGGCAAGTCTTTTGGCTCATCACTAGGGGCCTTGCAGCACCATAGAAATATTCCTGTTCTGTTGATAATTAAGGCTATGTTTTAGTCACAGGTATTTTTAGTAAAAGTCATGGACAGGTCACGGGCCGTGAATTTTTGTTTACTGCCCGTGAACTGTCCATGACTTTTACTAAAAATACCTGTGACTAAAATTTGGGTGGAGACTGTGGGGTGGCGCAGTCCGGGGGTGTCGCAGGTGCTGGGGGAGGTGGCCTGGGACCCCCACTGGGGTTGGCAGGGCTGGCATGGGCTCTCTACCTGTCTCCACATCCCTGCAGCTCCTAGGTGGCTCGGGCAGCCCCTGAGCCAGCACCAGATGCTGCAGAAGTCACAGAGATCACGGAAAATCATGAAATCCATGACTTTCTGTGACAGACTCACGGCCCTTATTGATAATAAATGCCTTGGAGTAAGGGGTGGGGGCAAAGAATAGGCATCTCTGTCCAGTCAGTAGCCCCTGTATAGTTTGGGAGTCCCTTTCATGCAAAGCGGTCAGTACCCCTCCTGCGCACAGCCAAGTTTTATGACCTGGCACAGCTGCACCCTTCTCATAGCATTGCCAGCCTCTGACAACAGCCCTGACAGCTGATCTACCAACACCAAACTGGTTAGCTACTGACTGGTAGCAATTGAGGGTGGCGGTGTTCCATATGTTATGGCCACACACTTCTCCATGTTGAGGGGAATTCTCATGTTAGTTCTTCTGCAGCTAAGGGATGAGTTCTGCACAGATTTGCTTAGTCACCTTGAAGTTCTGCTGCCATTGCTGATCCATCCTGGTTTTGCGTCGCTGCCCTTCTCATCAGCTACTGTTAGTTGGTCAAGCCAGAGACGGTGCTCCACAGAGTAAAGATGCTCCAAGAATATGCACTGCAGAAGTAACTGCTCAATTTCATCCTTATTCTTCTCCATTAGCTGTGTCATAAACATACAGCTAAGGGTAGCATAAAATCCCTCCTGTACCTGTAAATAGTTAAGAAGCTCAGATAACCCGGTTGGCACCTGACCAAGGACCAATAAGGGGAGAAGATTTTTTGTTTTGGGCTTTTGTTGTTGTTCTCTTGGGAGACAGAGAGAGAGACCAAGTAAGTAATCCAGCTCTTACTGAATGATATATTTAATATTACAGAAATAGTAAGTACTAGCAAGGAAATGCTTTAGAGTATCTTTTGTTTTAGCTTGTGAATTTTCCCTATGCTTAGAGGGAGGTTCTATCCCTGTTTTTTGTAACTTTAAATTTCGCCTAGAGAGGAATCCTCTGTGTTTTGAATCTGATTACCCTGTAAAATTACCTTCCATCCTGGTTTTACAGAGGTGTTTCTTTTACTTTTTTCTTTTTAATAAAGTTCTGGGTGTTTTTTAAGAATCTGATTGGCTTTAGTGTCCTAAAAACCCAGGGATTTGGTCTGTGCTCACCTGTACCAATTGGTGATGATATTATTCTCAAGCCTCCCCAGGAAAGGGGGTGAAGGGGCTTGGGGGGAATATTTTGGGGAACAGGAACTCCAAGTGGTTCTTTTCCTTGAATCTTTGTCTAACTCACTTGGTGGTGGCAGCAAATACTGTCCAAGGACAAGAAGGGATTTGTGCCTTGGGGAAGTTTTAACTGAAGCTGGTAGAAATAAGCTCAGGGGTCTTTCATGCGGGTCCCCACATCTGTACCCAGAGTTCAGAGTAGGGAGGGAAACCCTGACAAGCTGTATCGCTGCAGCATCAACAACCGTATGAAACTGCAGAGCAACATCCATGCATCTGTGTGACTCAAAATGCATTTGCATCATTCTGTTCATAATAATGACTGTAATTACCACAGCACTCGGTACTGGGTCATCTACACTGCCTGACACCAGTTTGAAAATGGTGCTGGCAACATGAATGAATGTCAGGAGAGGAATCATGGAAGTTGGTTAGTTTGGCCCCAAGTCCCAGAATTCCTGTGGTTTCCAGTATGCATCCCAAATGCACAGTGCAAAAAAATCAGAGCATACATGTAGAGCATCGCACCATAAGACATCTGCCCAGAATGCTGACGGTTAATTCAAACTAATAGAGCTGCATAAATGCAATGATTAACTGTGAGAAACTGAAGTGTGTACTTCATAATATCGCTTCATTTTAGAGCAAGTAAGTTGAGGCTCATCCGTCCCTCTGATCACTAGCCTGTGCTGCTCATCCACATGGGTACTAATGATACTGCCAGGTAAGACCCTGAGCAGATCAGTAATTGACTACAAGGTGAAGGAGTCGGGGATGTTGGTGGTATCCTCACCCATCTTCCCGGTTCAGGGTAAGGGCCCTAAGCAGGGACACGCACATTCTGAAGATGAATGCATGGCTGCACAGGAGGACTTTGGTTTCCTTGACCATGGAATGAAGTTTGCTGGGAAGAGATGAGGTGCATCTGACCAAAAGGGAAGAAATCTTCCAGTGTAGCAAGGGGGGCTTTTAAACTAGGTTCACAGGTTGCAGGTAGCCAAAGCCTACAGGTAGGCATAAAAAGTGGCCTTGACCAAAGGCTAGGATCTGCAGGGAAAATGGAAGTTTACAATAGAGTCGTAGGAGTAGAAAGAGGGAAAACAGTGGGGGAAATCTGCCCAACATCCTTAGATATTGCTATACAAAATGCAAGGAATCTGGGGGAATAATCAGAAAGAGCTGGAAATTTTAGTACACAAAATAAAACAGGACTTAACTGGCATGATTGAGAGTTTGGTGGGATAAATCTCATGTCTGGAATATTGGTTTAGAGGGGCATAGCTTGTTTTCAGGAAGGACGGGCAAGGAAAAAAGGGAGGAGGTGTTGCATTTTACATCAAGAATGTATATGCTTGTTCAAAAGGATGTAGGAGGCAAACCAATTGAAAGTCTCTGAATGAAGGGAAAAACCAGGGGTAACATGGTTGGGGTCTACTATAAGGCCACCAAATCACAGAGGGGAGATGGATGAAGCATTTCTAGAAATAATAGAAATAGCCAAAACATAAGTCCTGGTAATAATGGGGACTTTAACTACCCAGATACCTGTTGGCAGAGTAATACATCAATACACGCACCCATAAGTTCATAGAGTGTATTGGGACAACTTCTTGTTCCAGAAGATAGAGGAAGTAACTCATAAGACAACCATTTTAGACTCGATTCTGATTAACAGGGAAAAATTGGTTGTGAAGGCAATTTGGGTGCAAATGATCATAAATTGATGGATTTCATGATTCTAAGTAAAAGAAGGAGTGAGAGCAGCAGAATAAGGATGTTGGACATAACCCCGCCCCCCAGACTTTAACAACTCGGAGAAGTGTTAGGTAAGGTCCCATGGGAAGAATATCTAAGGGAAAAAGGGCTTCAAGGGAGCTGGCAGTTTCTCAGAGACAATATTAAATAAAGGCACAACAGCAAGCTGTCCGGATGGAAAGGAAAGATAGGAAGTAAGGGGCCAATATAGCTCCGCCAGGAGCTCTTTAATGAGCTGAAAATCAGAGGAATCGCTTACGAGAGGAAACATGGACAAATTGCCAAGGATTAGTACAAAAGATTAGCACTAAGTGTGTCAGGACAAAATCAGAAAGACTAAAGATTTGCTTACAGAGGGACACTCAGGAAATTTAATCTGTATTAACTCAAGGTTTAAATTAAAATGGATAAGTTAAATTGCATTCCACACATGGTGTGGAAACTCTCATTCAGAATTAAAATGGCCTTAATTTGGTTTATTTTACTTCGCTTTGGAAGTGAAGACATACCCCATGTAGACAAACCGTATCAGGTGCAAAATGAGTTACACCCAGCAAGGGACATAAAAGGCAATAAGAACAGGAGTACTTGTAGCACCTTAGAGACAAACAAATTTATTAGAGCATAAGCTTTCGTGGGCTACAGCCCGCTTCATTGGATGCATAGAATGGAACATATAGTAAGAAGAGATAGATAGATATCTATCTGAGTTTTTTCATGATTTTCATTCCATATGGCTAAATTCAGTGCCTTGCATAAGGACAGGTTTCAGAGTAGCAGCCGTGTTAGTCTGTATCCACAAAAAGAAGAGGAGTACTTGTGGCATCGTAGAGACTAACAAATTTATTAGAGCATAAGTTTTCATTGGGAGCAAGAGAAATATGAATGAAAGTGTAGGTCCTCTACTTAGTGGGGAAGGAATGGATGACATCAAGAAGGTTGAGGTGTTTAATGCCTATTTTGCCTTCATTAAAAAGTTCATGGTGACCACATGCTTAATGACTTAATATTAACAACAAGGGGGAAGGAACACAAGCCAGAATAGGGAAAGAACAGGTTAAAGGATATTTAGGGTAAGTTAAATGTCTTCAAGTCAGCAGAACCTGATTAAATTCATCCTAGGAACTTAAGGAACTAGCTGAAACAATTTCAGAATGATTAGCAATTATCTTCAAGAACTCATGGAGGACAGTCCCATAGAACGGGAGAGGAGCAAATATGGTACCTATCTTTTAAAAAGTGGAACATATTGGATCCAGGGAATTACAGACCAGTCAGCATAACTTCAATTCCTGGAAAGATACTGGAACAACTTATTAAACAATCAGTTTGTAAGCACCTAGAGGATAATTGGGTAAAAAGTAGTTGACAACATGGATTTGTCAAGAATAATTCATGCCAAACCAACCTAATTTCTTTCTTTGGTTACTGGTCTGGTGGCTGGGGAAGCAGTGGATGTGATGCATCTTGATTTTAGGAAGGCTTTTGACACAGACTCACATGAGATTCTCATAAGCAAACCAGGGAACTGGGGACTTCATGAAATTGGTGGGGTGCCCAAATGGTTGAAAGGCCATACTCGGAGTATTTATCAGTGGTTTGCTATCAAACTGGGAGGATGCAGCTAATGGGGTCTTATAGGGATCTGTCCTGAGTCCAGTACTAGTCAACATTTTCATTAATGACTTGGATAATAGGGTGGAGAATATGCTTATAAAATCTGAAGATGATACCAAGATGGGAGGGGTTGTAAATACTCTGGGCGACAGGATTAAAATTCAAAATGACCTTGATAAATTGGATAACTTGTTTGAAATCAACATGGTACAATTCAATAAAGACAAATTCAATGCTCTACACTTAGGAAGGAATATTGAAATGCCCAAATACAAAATAGGGAATAACTGACTAGGTAGTATAACTGCAGAAATGGATCTCTGGGTTATAGTGGGTTACAAATTGAATATTAGTGAACAATATGATACAATTGTAAAGAGGCTAATTCTGGGGGGTATTAATTGGAATGTCATGGGAGGTGTCACGGTTCCCTTGCCATTCTGAACTCCTTGGATAAGCACTGCTGTCACCATCAAGTGAATTAGACAAAGATTCAGGAAAAGGACCACTTGGAGTTCCTTTTTCCCCAAAATATTCCCCCAAGCCCTCCACTCCCTTTCCTGGGGAGGCTTGAGAATAATCTACCAAAGAGATAGGTAAAGAAGGTGAGCATAGACCAGACCCTTGGGTTTTTAGGACACTAAAACCCCATCAGAGTCTTGAAAAACAGAACTTTATTATAAATTAAAAAAAAGTAAAAGAAACACCTCTGTAAAATCAGGATGGAAGGTAATTTTACAGGGTAATAAGATTTAAAACATAGAGGATTCCCCTCTAGGCAAAACTCAGTTACAAAAACAGGGATAAACCATGACCTGGTCCCCTAGTTTGAAGTAATGCTCTCTGGCATGTTTATCATACCAGACGTTTTGCTCTTCCTGAGCACCTTTTAGGTTTTCTCTAGCAAGGGCTAAAGAGGTTCGGTGGGTGTTTTGTAGGTTGTTTACAAAGTCCAGAATGTTAGTTCCTGGAGAAGGCGTAAACCCCTTCCATTGCTGTTTCGCCAGCTGTAATGGCCCCTTAACCTCGTGGGCATACACAAGTTCAAATGGTGAAAAACCTAAACTGGGATGTGGTACAGCTCTGTAGGCAAAGAGCAACTGCTGCAACACTAGGTCCCAATCGTTGGAGTGCTCATTTACAAATTTATGTACCATGGCCCCCAAAGTTCCATTAAACTTCTTCACCAGGCCATTTGTTTGAAGGTGGTAAACGGTAGAACCAAGTGGTTCACCCCATGAGCTTCCAACAGGCTTTTCATGGTCCCTGCCAGGAAATTAGTTCCTGAATCTGTAAGCATGTCGGAGGGCCAACCTACCCTGGCAAAAATGTCTATTAATGCCTGGCACACGGTTTTAGCCCTGGTGTTGCTTAGGGCTGCTGCTTCCGGCCATCGGGTGGCAAAATCCATGAAAGTAGGTATGTACTCTTTGGCACACCTCACAAGACCGGACATAAGTAGAAACGTTGTTGCCCATTCCCTCCCAGTGGAATGACTTCCCCAAACCGTCTTTGGTCCCGTTCACCCCAGCATGACCACGAGGATGATCGTGGGCTAAACTCAAGAGCTTTACCCGGTACTTAGTTGGAACTACCAACTGTCTTTGAGGATGCCAGTCCTCCTGTGTTACCCAGGATTCTTTCAACCCAAAGCTCTTGGTTACTTTTACTCTGTGCGAGGTGGTGTCAGGAAATAAATCAGGGGAGACACGGCCGTCCAACCGATAGATCCCTGGTACAAACAGGACAACACGAGTGCTTTCACTTAAAGCTAAACTTTACTTCATCTCAAGCACTTATACACACGTCCGCAACAGGTTAGTAGAACACCCCCAACCCTTGATAATTACCAAACCTGAGTTTGGCTCTCGAGTGACACAGCAGCAGCCCGTCTGCCAGTGGGGAACACAAGATGCATCCGGAGGGAGAGTCCAGTCCTGGAGAGTCCCACCACCTCAAACTTTTTCCCCTTATTTATACATTAGTAATAGAATGACATGTCCCTTAAAGCAAACTTGTTAAGTAAGCAGTTTCAATGGTCAAGCGAGAGGTTCCTTCTGATTATCTATGAACCAGGTGTGGGTTTTTCCAGAGTTTTGAGCCTTGAGGCCCCAATAGACATTCCTGGGGCACATCCTGCTCTTCTAAAATGCATGTATCAGCAACTTCTACACAATTCTTATCAGGAAGGATGCGGGGTCCAGCTGTCCTTCTGTGGCACCCAAAACCCTCCCTCCCCTTCTGCCTTTGTTAAACTGAGCCTGCTGACTTGGCTAATTTACAGCCTGCTGACTTGGCTGCTTTTAGCAATAAGCCATAGTGGTTTCAGGCACTTTACTGGTTTGCCAAAGTCTCCCCGTACACCTGGTGCCCACCAGAAAGAGTTTTCTTGTATAAACAGTCCTCTTCTCTACAACAAAACCGGGATCGATTAGAAGAGCTGAGAGGCGGTGGGTTGTTCCGTGCTGCCGTTTAAGCTCCCTGGAGGCTTTCAATCTGCCTCCTGCTCGGCCTGGAACTGTTCCTTGATGCTGGAGACATCAGTTCCTTACTGGATTGTGGACTTGGCTTGGTCCCTCTGGAAGCGATGCAGGTGATGGGCTGTTTCCGTTGACCTGTGAACCGCTCTCCGCTGGTGCACTATGTTGGGGTTCAGGTCTGGCTGAGCCTCTTGTGTAGGTTTATCTGCTGTTGCCAGGGCAAGCTCGGTGGCGCCCTCTGGCGTTGGAGTTGTAGATGGGGTTTGCAAGTGCTGGATTCACTGCGGGCAATGGTTCTGGGGCTGGTTGCTCTGCCAGTTCCAGTTCTGGGCCTGACTCTGGCTGGGTCTCTGGTAACACAGATTGGACCCTTGTAGAAGGCTCAGGAACAGAGCTAGGTGTGAAGGTTTGCTTAGCCTGGCTGCGGGTGACCGTTCCCACCCTCTTGGCTAGCTTCATATGGTGGGCCAAGTCTTCCCCCAGCAGCATGGGAATGGGATAATCATCATAGACTGCAAAAGTCCACATTCATGACCAGCCCTTGTACTGGATGGGCAACTTGGCTGTTAGGCAAATCAAAAGAGTTTGACTTGAAGGGTTGAATCGTCACTTGGACCTCTGGGTTGATGAATTTGGGGTCCACTAATGATTGGTGGATAGCAGACACCTGTGCTCCAATGTCCCGCCACGCGATAACCTTCTTCCCACCCACACTCAGTTTCCCTTCACTCTGAGGGTATCTGGGAGGCATCTGGGCCTGAGGACCTTTGGTGTGACCCCTGTGCAATGAACTGTAATCTGTTGGGGTTCTTGGGGCAGTTGGCCTTTACATGTCCCAGCTTGTTACATTTAAAACATAGCCCGGCTGACTGGTCACTGGGGCGAGATGGGTTGCTGGAGAATGGTGTGGTGGGACGCTAAAGTGTCTGGGGTTTTCCTGAGGGTGTAGTTGGGGCCTTGGGCTGCCCCGGTGGTGTAGGGTGTGGTCCTCAGGGTGTCCCTTCTTGTATCCGCCCAAACTGCGACCAGGGTTGTTCCTCTCTGCTGCCTCCACCCATTTAGTTCCAATTTGCCCTGCCTCTGACGGTCTGGGACTGCTCGTAGTGATCAGCAGAAGAAGGAAGACTTCCTGTGAGTCCATGTTCTTACCCCATAAACACTGTTTTATATCATCATTGGTCATAGACAGGAACTGCTCCTGTATAAACAAATCACACATCCCTTCAAAGCTACTTGCACCCCTTCCTTTGACCCATTTATCTAACAGATCCTTCATCTGGTTTACATAAGCCACATTACTTAGTCCAGCCCCTCTCTTAAGGGCTCTAAATTTTTACTCGGTAAGTTTTCAGGTGTCATTTGAAATTGTTTCAAATCCTTAAATTTACCATAGTCAGAGGCATCCTCAATAGGCGTCTTGTTGAATATGTCTAGAGCTCTTCCAGTCAATTTTGCTACCAGTGTGGTCATCTTGTGATCTTCAGGAATTGCATGGAGTGTGCACAATCTCTCAAATGTGATGAAATATTCAGCAATATCACAGGATTCCTCATACTGTGGACATAGTCGCTCCCATTTGTGGATTATTGGGGAAGGATTGTTAGGGTTGTCCGGTAGACCCATTTTAGCCCTTTCCAGATCTAAGTGCTTCAACTCTAACTCTGTATCGAAGCGTTTCAACTCTGCCTCCAAGCATTTTTGCCTCCATTTCCGTCTCCCAGCGTTTTGCCTCTGCCTTCGCTTCCAAGTGCTTTAAGGCCATTCGCCTTTCATGTTCTTTCTGTCTCTCTCCAGCTTCAAATCTGGCTAATTCTAGTTTTTCTCTGGACATCACTTTCTGTCATCCTAGCCTTCCTGCGCTTAGCTAACCCGAGAGCTAGAAAGAAGAAAAAAAAAGGGGGGGGGAAAAAACCAAAACCAGCTTGTGAATTCCTTGCTGTAACTTAACTCCTCTGCCTTCAGGCAAAGAAAAAAAAACTCCAGCTGCTCTCAGCTTTAAAAAAACCAAACAAACAAAACACAAAATAACCCTCCCTGCTTTCCAAGCAGCCAAAAGAAGAAACAAAGTCCATTTAATATCCTGAGGTTTGTGCTTCTGGTTCCAAATGATCCCACTGCTCTGCCGCCATGCCAGGGTTCCCTCCCCACTCTGAACTCTGGGGTACAGATGTGGGGACCCGCATGAAAGTCCCCCTAAGCTTATTTCTACCAGCTTAGATTAAAAACTTCCCCAAGGCACAAATCCTTTCCTGTCCTTGGATGAGTACTGCTGCCACCATCAAATAGACAAAGATTCAGGAAAAGGACCACTTGGAGTTCCTGTTTCCCCAAAATATTCCCCAAGCCCTCCACTCCCTTTCCTGGGGCGATTTGAGAATAACCTACAAAGAGATAGGTAAAGAAGGTGAGCATAGACCAGACCCTTGGGTTTTTAGGACACTAAAACCCCATCAGAGTCTTGAAAAACAGAACTTTATTATAAATTAAAAAAAAGTAAAAGAAACACCTCTGTAAAATCAGGATGGAAGGTAATTTTACAGGGTAATAAGATTTAAAACATAGAGGATTCCCCTCTAGGCAAAACTCAGTTACAAAAAACAGGGATAAACCTCCCTCTTAGCACAGGCAAAATTCACAAGCTAAAACAAGAGATAATCTAATGCATTTCCTTCCTACTACTTACAATTTGTAATCTTAGATGCTTAGTTGAGGTATGGCTTTAGAGATGTATTTTTCCCTGCCCTGGTTCCTTGCTGACCCGGAGAGAACACAAGAAACACAAAACAAAAACCTTCCCCCACAGATTTGAAAGTATCTTTTCCCCTTATTGGTTCTTTTGGTCAGGTGCCAAACCAGGTTATCTGAGCTTCTTAACCCTTCACAGGTAAAGGAGGGATTTTATGCTACCCTTAGCTGTATGTTTATGACAGGAAGTAATTGTCCAAATCTGGTGAGGCCAATTCTGGACACCACACTTTAAGAAAGAGGTGAACAAACTGCAGGAGAGTCCAGAGGAGAGCAACAAAAATCATAAAAGATTTAGAAACTGACCTATGAGGAATGGTTAAAAAAAACTGCGTATATTTAGTCTCGAGGAAAAGAGTGGCAAGGGACCTGATAACAGTTTTCAGAGATGTTAAGGGCTATTATAAAAAGGACGGTGATTGATTGTTGTCCATGTCCACAGAAGGTAGGACAAGAAGCATACAGCTTAATTTGCAGCAAGGGAGGTTTGGGTTAGATATTAGGAAAAACTTCTTAACTTGAAGTATAGTTAAGTACTGGAATAGGTTTTCAAGGAAGTTGTGGAATCTCCATCATTGGAGGTTTCTAAGAACAGGTTAGATAAACACCTGTCAGGTGTGGTTTAGGTTTGCTTGGCCCTGCCTTAGCAGAGAGGACTGTAATTAATATCCTTTCGAGGTCCTTTCCAGTTATATCAGGGGCGGGCAAACTTTTTGGCCTGAGGGCCACTTCGGGTTTCCGAAATTGTATGGAGGGCTGGTTAGGGGAGGCTGTACCTTCCCAAACAGCCAGGCATGGCCCCCTCCCCCCCCGCTTCCTGTCCCCTGACCGCCCCTGGACCCCCACCCCTGACTGCCCCCCGCCCACCCCATCCAACCCCTTCTCTCATTCCTGACTGCCCCCCCCTGGAACCCCTGCCCCTGAACTGCCCCCCTGCCGCCCCATCTAACCCCCCCCTCCTTCCTGACTACCCCCCTGGGAACCCTGCCCCCATTCAACCCCCCTGTTCCCCACCCTCTGAGCCGTGCCGTCCAGAGCACCAGGACAGGCAGCCGCGCTGCCTGGCTGGAGCCAGCCACGCCACCGTGCAGCACAGAGCACTGGGTCAGGCTGTGGGCTCTGCAGCTGAGCTGCTGCCCAGAGCATTGCGCCAGCGGTGCAATGAGCTGAGGCTGCGGGGGAAGGGGAAACAGCAGGGGAGGGGCCGAGGGCTAGCCTCCTGGACTAGGATCTCAGGGGCTGGGCAGAAAGGTCCCGTGGGCTGGAATTTGCCCACCTCTGAGCTATATGATTCTGAGAAACTACATGACTGTAACATCACCATGTAGACATGCCTGAGTGCATTTGAGACACCTGAGGTTTGTTGGAGATTTTGCTTGTGTGCATACAGAATGGAATACCCTGCCAGTGTAAACTCGAAAAAAGATAGATCAAAACTATCTTTCTTGAAAGCAGACCTCATTTTCAGAGGTGTAATGCTTGGGCTTATGGGGGACTGGATGCTTCAGATTGTTGCTAGTGATCTACAGAGCTGGTCACCAGTGTAATCCTGTCCAACTCAGCAGGGATTAAAAATTGTCTCCCGTGTAATGGAAGTTTTTTAGCTCTTTATGAGATATTTAGTGGGTAGTAGTTCCAGGTCCCACATCACAAACACACTTCAGTGCGTTGCTCAAACAGAGGACTGTGATCCCTGACAGCCAGGAAAGGCAACTGGATGGAGGGGGGTGGAAGAGGTTGAAAGTTTTGGTACAGTGTAAAGCCAAGAAGATCTCTCTTCCCACGGACCCTTATCCGTTCAGGTCAAGTATTCTCTGTTAACCTCATGAAACACGAATACATTATATAGGCTTATTGTTCTCATTGGTTATGTCTGCATAATAACTAGACATCCATGGCTGGCCTGTGCCAGCTGTCTCAGGCTCAGGCTGTAGGGCTTTTTCATTGCTGTGTAGATGACCTAGAAGTCTACACAGTAATGAAACAGCCCCACGAGCACGAGTCGGCTGGCTTGGGCCTGCCGCAGGTGTCTGGTTGCTCTGGAGACATACCCAGTTGACACATTTATTTAGTCCTTTACAGTAAATGTAAAGGAGTCATTAATTTTTTGACTTCAGATATGGAGGTTTGCCAGCCTGAAAGCACTGAGAAACCCTTCTCTAGGCTGTAAGCTCTTCAGGGTAAGGACTGTCTCTCAATATGTTTGTACAGTTACTAATACAATGGAGCCTGTTCTGATTGAGTCCTCTTAGCATACATCTCCTGCAGGAGGGGCCAGAGTTGTATTACTTGTGACAAATTATGAGAAGCTGGCAGCACTATAATTATCACACATACATGCTGTAGAAGAAGGTCAGGGGAGTTAGAAATAGTTCCAAAAACATGGCTAATATCTTTTTTAATCTCATGTTTTTGGAGGAACTTTACCATGATTTTTGAACTTTTGGGGTGGCATAAGTGGTCTCTGGAGAAGGAAAGTGGATAACTTAATTCTGAAAGGGTCAAACCCAGCTTTCAGGCTAAAGCGTAACAAATTGATATTGGGTAATTCCACAAAGAACGTCTGACTCCTCCCTAGCCAAAGGGCTTCCACAGTGTGGTGGAAGGGGTGATAATGCTGTGGAGGTGTCCCTCCTAGTTGGTGCTCCCTCTCTTGGCTTCTTATCCCCTCTGCTTGAGGAAGCAGAAAGCATACCCGCAGTGTTGCCAACTCGTGTGATTTTTGAGAAAAATCTTGACTCTCTTGAGAAATTTAATGTATTTTGAAGTCCCAGCTCCTGGAGACCAGTGATTATATGAGAATCTCAGCTTTCATTTAAAAAATTATATTTGGCTGCCTTGTTTTCTGAGCCTTCAGGGTGCACTGGGTTATGTTCCATGCTTTTCTCTGCAATCCTAAAACAAACAAGAAGAACCTGAAATTGAATTTCTTTTCATTGCATGATTTTTAATCCAATCTCATGTTTTGTGTGTGTGGGAGGGCTGCCTTGTGATGTTGAACACTTGAACTATACTGTGTAGAAAAGGTAGTTTTTATTTTCTAAAAGATACCTACTGTGAACTGATGTAGTATCTTTTAGAGCGCATCAACAGGGTCTAGAATTAGAGTGCAGCACTTCAGAGCATTCTACAGTTGAGATCCCTGTGGTTTGCATTGCTGCACTGTGTAGACAAGCCCTAGGGGAGGAAGGGGGAATTTCTTTTTATTTCAGTAAAATTACAACCAAGACAACATTTATTTTTATTTCTCAGCCTCTATGTCAGCTTCTCAAGCCAGCTCGCACATTAATAAAGAGCCAGGTTGGATTCCCCACAGCTTGAATTGTCATAATAAGTGGGTGGTCTTCAGTGGATCAGGTTTATCGATGTTAGGTGATGAATAATTATAGGAGGTAAAAGACAAAGCCAAATACTGTGATCTTACTTTAGAGAGGGGAAACATAAACTGTCAGACTCACATAATAGAATACACCCTGGCACCCCATACTTTATTTTAGCAGCTAATTTATTGTTTGTACGAACCATGTCTTGCTGTAGTTGATCCCTTCCTTTCATTGCCAGAGTTGCGACTGCTGTTACTCCATCTGGAACTACTGAAGTACACTGAATCCTATCTTCTGTTGCTCTGAGGATTGTACACATTTTATCACTATTACACTAGCCCTTAATGATTGGAGATATAATCCCCTGCTTGAATTTCTGGTCACGAAGGCTATGGTTAGGTTTTTGTGCAGAGAGTTCTTGATCTGCTCAGTCCCTGCATATGTAAAAAGCTGACACCCAACTGTTTCAGGCCCTCTGAGAATGTACTTGAGTTTATGTGGGACTTATAATACCTTACACAGCCTGGGGATTTTTTAATGTAACCTGTGTTTATCTTCACCATGACTCCTCGTCAAATCCATTACAGGTTGATCATCTGAAGAGGTTAACTTTTGGGGTATAATGTAGAATATTTTTCTTTCTAAGAAGGAATAGAAAATTGCTTTCCTAAAGAACTGGGAAGCCAGTGCTCAAAAAACACAGAAAAGCCTTGCTGAATAATACTTCTTAATGTACACAACATTTTAAGCATATTAATTTGACTAAAAGAAAGCTGTTACTGATGCTTTGCATGAACCTTGGTTTGTGCAGATCTGTCTCTGTGTGCCTAGTAATTTCCTGTTTTAAAAAAAAAAATGTACTTGCTGTGGATAAGTCATTCTGTGATGCTGGGTTTACTACTTCTCTCACCCTTGTATGAAGCCTTTATTGGCTTCTGTTTAGATGGAATATAATAGAGTAGGAGACTACAGAAATTACTACAGTGACCCTGCCAGTCTACATCCACAGTGTGATGCCCTGAAAGCTGAACTGCTTTGGATTCCACCGTAGGATATTGAATTTCATCCGGATTTGAAGCCAAACTTAACCTTTGAGGAGACTGAATTTCAACTTGTATTCTCATTACTAGCAATGGCTCAATTGGCTCTGACTCCAGCAATAGGCTGTAATTATTTAAACTGGATTCTTGAAAAAGAGTAACAGGCACACTATGGGAATAATGTAGAATTTCTCTTGGTTTGCCACTCCTTTTGTTTGCCTCACATCTGAGACTGAATTTGTGCTGGAGAACATATGAAAACCTTTCCATCAGTTTTCCCCCCTCATTTAAAAAAAAAAAAAAAGTAACTATTTTCTGCATGTTGCCTATTAGCACAGACTGCAGCTGTCTTCCATCATAGGAGTCTAATGTAGATAAAAGATGGATACAGCTTAATCCTTCTCCTTTGCAGAGATACTTGTGATCAATTAACAGCTCAGAGGGTCAGAAATATTGCGCAAAGTCCTATAGTGCAGTGGTTTTCAGACTTTTTTTTCTGGGGACCCAGTTGAAGAAAATTGATGCCCGTGACCCTGCGGAGCTGGGGATGAGGGGTTTGGGGTGTGGGAGGGATTCAGTGCTGGGGCAGAGGGTTGGGGTGCAGGGGTGAGGGCTGTGAGGTGGGGCTGGGAATGAGGGGTTCAGGGTGTGGGAGGAGGCTCTGGGTTGGGGGAGGGGGTCAGGGCTCTGGGCTGGGGGTACAGGCTCTAGGGTGAGGCCGGGACTGAGGGGTTTGGGGTACTGAGGGGCTCTGGGTTTGTGGAGGGGTTCAGGGCTGGGGCAGGGGATTGGGGCATGGGGTTGGGGCACGGACTTATATCCGGTAGCATCCTGTCCACAGAGTTTTCTTAATACAATACTACAGATGTCAAATAGATACTCTCCTTGTTACAGATCTACTGCAGGATTAAATTAGGTATTCACTGTAAGAAGGTCCATATATTTCAGTAAGAACTTGACGTTTTGTATACTTTTGGCCCAGTGTTGCATGAACAAAGTGCTTATTTTTAAGAAGGATAGTGCTTAGAAAATGGCAGTGTATTATGTTGGAGGAAAAAAAATTGAATATGTTTATTGGCACTGTGTATACTTTAAACAGGCCTTTTTTCCTTACTGAGGTATTAACTACGGTTTCCTTGTGATCCTGTTAGCTTCATCAGCTTTTTTTTACTTAATGGCTATGCAGTAGTATGCAAATGAAGCACGTAAAAATAGAGACAAAACCTGAACTGATAAATCTGTGTAGTACTTGAAGGATAATCCTAAATATTTCACAAGAAATAAATAGCTAAGTTACCTTTGCCTTTTTATACTATACACTTCTTGTTGCTCCTCCATGCTGCCTGGGCACCAGCAGGGAGGTCATTGAAACGACAGGAGAGTGAGTCTCCCTGCACCCAGTTCCAATGCCCAGCCTGGAACAGCAATTACAAGGCAAGTTTGGTTTCACCCCTGTAGTCCTGGGCTAAATCCTGTTTAGTTGCTTTGTGGGATGGTGCAATGCATGCACAGGCCAGTCACACACACAAGCTGTGAGAGGCTGGAACATGCTCAGCATGAATGAAATTTTGGGGGGGTTTTAGGTGTTAACATCTAAGAAGTCTCTAAAGAGCATGTGCAAACTAATTTTTTCCCCCCAAAGGCTCTTGGCCAAATTTGGGCAGATTTTACAGGACGGTAAAAGGCACATCCCTGACACACAGGCCAATCCTTGCCAAATTTCAAATCCATGCTTCAAAGCATGTATTGATAGAGCTGTTTCAAAAAAAAAGGGTTGCCAGAATTTAGCTCAGGCTTTTTTCTCTGATCTGTTTGTGTAAGCAGCTGAACCATTTTGGCTGACTGTTTTCACAAACATATTCATGTTTCCACAAAATATCTGCCCAAATGGTCAAAGTTTGGCAAACTTATAAATACCTTTAAACATGATCTTAGAATGCAAAGTGTTGTTGCTGCCAGCATTGTGTGTAATACTTTAGCTTTCTATGTATCCTAGAAAAACCTGGAGCATATTTATTTACAGTATGAGTTATGTATTTTCACAACAGGATGAATGACTATTCAGCGCTCTCCTTTATATCCACTTGATACATCAGCGGATAAATAAGTCTTGATAACTCTTTAGGTTGTATTTTTAAACCCTTTCCCCTTCTGTTTTCAAATTTAATTAAGTTTTTGTTTCTATGGGTTTGGGTTAGATTTCTTGACTGAATTTTATACATTTTTATTTTACTGGGAGACAGCTAGGGAGTCAAAGCAGTATTAAATCTGGTGCCACAATATTCTTTGTCTTCATTGTCTCTTTTAGAAAAGAAACAGACAAGCAGTATAAAAAATGTAGGGGGAAAAGAATACCAGGCTGGAGAGAGGGCTGGATTTTAAATCTTTTATTTTTTTCAAACAAAGGCTTGAAAGAACATTTTTTAAAAAAAAAATCATGGGAAATAGGGAATACATTTTGTAATGTATAAAGGTGGTTAGCTTAATATATTGTTACAGTTTTCATGGTTTATTATGGCTTTGGTGCTGACTACAGCTTGTTTTTCTGATTTTAATATTATTGGAGAAATTTGAAAAATGGCCAAATCGTGCCTGCTTTACTTATGCATGAGACCTGACCCTGATAAGTGCAGACTTATCCCAGCTCCTGTTAAGCACCTCAGCACCTTGTAGGAACTCAGCCACAAGTAGACTGCTGGTATTTGGCATGGACCTAAGTTTTATGTAAGGGTTAAGAGTGACACCTTCCTTCCTGCTTTCAGACTGGGCGGAGGGGAAGGGGGAACTATAGTGTGTGTCGGCACCCTCCTCCACAACTTTCAGCCGCTACCTGGATGGGAGGGAGCAGTTGGAGGCTGCTGTTCCATGTGTCTGTGTCCAGCAGCTGGGTGGGGAGGTGGGGGCTCCTCTGTTTCGCTGCTGGGCTGGCAGAGGCTTCTGTCTGGCACTCCCCTTGGCTTCCTTTCAGCCTGTCCCTTCCCCACCCTCTCTGAGTACAAAGCAGGGGTGGCTCACAGGGCTGAGCTGGCAGCAGAGAGACTGAGCTGCTGATGCCCTGTTCTGCAGTGGCAGCTTTTGCTGCTGCCCCACGTCCTCCCTCTACATGCCCTTGAACCAGGTTTGGGTGTGAGCTGGTGCCATGAGGAGAGCAGCTTGAGGGGAAGGAATCAGGAACCCAGCCTGGTTGGGGGCGTGTTCAGTGCTCAAGCATAGAAAGAGCCCAGGGAGGGGCGACACCATGGTAAGAGGCAGGGATAACTCTACAGTTGAAGAAATACCCTGCTTGAGGCACCTCAGTAAGTCGATGCTGTTTCCTACTGGCTATCATTTTGTGCTCTAGAGAGCCGTGGTTCTCAACCAGGAGTATGTAGAGCTCTTCTGGGGGTACATCATATTTAGATATTTGCCTAGTTTTACAAGTGGCTTCATAAAAAGCACTTACAAAGCCAGTACAAACTAAGGCCTTGTCTGCACTGCTGCTTTACAGCACTGAAACTTTCTCGCTCAGGGGTGTGAAAAAACGCCTCCCTAAGCAATGCAAGTTTCAGTGCTGTAAAGTGGCAGTGTAGACAGTGCACCAGCGCTGGGAGCTATTCCCCTTGTGTGGGTGGGTTTTTTGTTTTTTGTTTGTTTTTACAGCTCTCTCCCTGGGCTGGTGCCATGACTACACAGCCACGTTAAAGCACTGCTGCGACAGCTCTTTAACGTTGGTAGTGAAGACACCCTAAAATTGTACACAGACAGTGACTTGTTTCTACTGTTCTATATACTGTACACTGAGAGGTAAGTACAGTATTTATATTCAGGTTGATTTATTTTATAATTTATGGTAAAAATGAGGAAGTAAACAGTTGTTCAGTAATAGTGCTATGACTCTTGTATTTTTATGTCTGATTTTTGTAAACAAGTAGTTTTTAAGTGAGGGGAAACTTGGGGGTATGCAAGACAAATCAGACTCCTGAAAAAGGGTACAGTAGTCTGGAAAAATTGGGAACCACACTCTAGAGACAAGGCTGGATTAAGGCAAACTGGGACCCTAAGCACATCCAAAAAAGTTGGAGTTCTCTTATGAAAATGATGGTTTTCCAATGCGCACCGCCTCACTTGAAGAAAAATATAATCTTTAAATTATGAGTAACTATTTAAAATCATAAGCTATTTTCTTGCATATATTCCAAAACACTTTTAGAAGGGTTTAAATGTTAGAATAATTCCAGTTAATTTTCACGAACAGAAACGATTAACTGTATAGTCGTTATTTAATGTAGCCACTTATTCCCTCTCTCCTTAATTCTCCCTTTCTCTTCTCCTGTTCATGACTCTGTCTCATTTCACACTGCCCAGTGACTAGAACAGTCACTTCCTAACTGTGAATCAAATAAGCTTCTTTATTCCATCAAGGTCTGTCTCAAAAGTTCCCTATTTCCTGTTAGCTTTCCACTGCTAAGGAAAAGAAAGGAAGCTTGACAAAATTATATCTAGAGTTTCGATCCTCACATCTCAGAAATAATTGATTCATATCCTTCAGTATTCTCGCAGAAGATTTTTTTTCCTTTTTGTTTCTCTTCCTGTCTTAGGGTTTTGTCATTTCTTATTGTTCACAGTAAATTGGTGCCCTGTCCTACAGCTTTTAGTCCTCTGAGTCAATAGGCGACTCTTATCACTAAGGGTTGAAGGATTAGGTTACAAGACTCTAAACTCCTTGGAGCTAGCTGGCATTGGTTCTTTGTCAAGTGTCATGCACATCTGTCATTTTATAAATAAGAGGTGAGCCTGCTACTTGTGATATGAACTTCCCCAAAATTCAAGGTGTAGTAGGTTCTGTCCATTTAAAAATAAATAGTATATTTTTCCCTTAAAGTTCCTCAGTATTGGTACTTGTAGTATTCTTTGTGTGTGTGTGTGAGACTCTTTTCAAGTGAATTTATTTAAACACTGAACATTTGGCTCATCTTTAAAAGTTTTGCATATATATATGCCGGCTCTGACTTTCATCTTTCAAGCAAGTTGAGTGTAAAGAATACTGATAGACATAATTAACTGGCACTTCCCTGTAAGATAATAGTTTGGGGCTTTATAGCTGCTTAATGCTGAAACCTGGAAAAATGAAAGTGATAAGGTCTTAATCCTTTTGTGCTGTTCCTTCCTAATGCATCCATTGTTTGCGCTGGACTTCACATCAGGAAATTGACTACTGGCACCAAGGAGTTTAAGTAACAACTGACCTTCATGAAATCCAAAGACTACAGAAGAGACACAGTAGGCTCTCTGAGATTGCAGTCTAGTTGTTTAACATCAGTTTGAATCATGGTACAGCATGACAACATGCAATCTGCTACTTCTTTTTAAGTTGCAAAATAAAATAAAAGCTTAGTGGAACTAGATCAGATACACATACATATTGCATGAATTGGGGGCAAGGACTGTTACTCTTTAAGTTTTTGTACAGTATTTAGTGCAATGGGGTCCTGACATACTTGTTCTTGCACCTCTATCACAATATAAATGTTAGAATTCATGGTTGTGAATGAAACTGTAAACCTCTTGTATCACTACATTTATGCAACAGTGCTTGAGCAGAATTTCTTTAGCAAAAATATTACAGGATAGTAAAAAACTCTATCTCTAAGACCATGGTACATGCAGTGCCAATTCTTGCAAAATTTATTACAAAGCAGCATGATTTTGCCCTGTGCTGCAAGGGCTCTCATGGAAACATCATAACCTTTTGGTTTATGTAGTTTTGGAGGGGAGAGGGAAAAAGTGAGACCAACCAACCACATGTAATACCCTGAACCTTTGTGGAATATGCACTGAGCTGCCAGTCAGGAGACCATGAATTCTAGTCCCAACTCTTCCACTGAATGTTGTTAATATATCTTAGTTAGAATCCTTTGTATTAACCAAGGCCACATATCATACCTTTAGGGGGGTAACTACCATTCACATTTTATAGCTAGAGTAACTGAGAGCTTGCATAAAGTCACTTCAGGCAGAGTTAGGAATAGAACTCAGGTCTCCAATATAACAGATTATTCTCATCTACTTTGCCACAGTGCCTCAGAAAGAACGCTCCAAATTATGTGTTTGTGTAACCTATGCTGACACAGCTTGGTTCTGTCACCATCTAGTCTAATGGCTAGACCTTATGTAAAGGGTTGACTCTTCTGTTTTGTCTCTGCTAACAGACATGATTTTTTTTAATTCTTTGATAGAGGCATATGCTTTTACATTCTAGCTTCATTCCCCATAGAAGAGTTAAACAGTGGGTGTGTTTTATGCTTGACTGTGTTGTCTGTCAGCGTGAGGCTACACTCTGCTCCAAGAAACAGAATCAAGAATTCTGGTGTGCAAGATTCCAGTGCTGTCCTAAGTTCCACTGCTGCCCCCAAAATACTTGTGTAACCCACTTGCAAAGTGTATGTGGTGCTGGTAGAGGAAAACTTTTCCTGTAGCAGTTACTATCATAACTGCAGTGGAGGAGGTCTGAGCTGTGGATCTGAAGGTTGTGGGCTCAAACCCTGATGAGGATCCAAGTGGGTGGTGAAAAAAAATTGTGTAAAAGCTAACGCAAGGACTCTGGAGTAATTGTTGGAATGATTTTTACACTCTATTTAGAAGTGGGTTTGACTGTTGTATTAATGTGTTGATCTGTTTTTAGTGTCTGTATATTGGTTAGTGGGATTTGTCCCTTTTAGATCAGGCTAGGCTACTTTTATTGTTGAATATGTTTGAGGCTGACAGCAGTGCATAGTGCTTTGGATGTACAGAGAGGGGAAGACCCAGCCAGTGTAAGCATTAGAAGGTCAGAACTTGATGTAATATCCTGATTTTTCCAGAAAGGGAGCTTCATTCTCGAAGACGTAATCTTAACACTTTCTGGGAACTACATACCTCAGGACATAGCTAATGAGCTGCAGAACCTTTTATTTAATAGGCAATAAATTTGTGAGAGTTGGTAACACTGTAATTGTCTCTACTAACAGCTGCCCCTGTGAAAAGTTGTGATAGGTCAGCAGTAAGGTTGCACTGAGGCTAATAAAGGGGAAATTACTTATCTTGTATTTCTGCTTTTTGGAAGATATCTTCTTGCAGGACTCTTGGTCACCCATGTGCCTCCCCTCAGTCTGGAGATTTTGTTTTGGGGTTTTTGTGTTTTCTGCCTACATAGCTGAATATTTTATCCTTTCCTTGAAAAAGGAATGGTCAGTTGACTGCCATCGGACAAATGGCTCTTTTGACCTCGCTCCCCTCGCTGATTTGCACTCAGAGGGGACTGAATAAAGTGTAGCTAAGGGCAATTTTTTTAAGACAGTAGGGGGCAAAGAAGAAGAATTTGGCACTGTCAAACAAGAGACTCTCTACCCCACCATAGGTTGTACGGTGGTAGATGTAACACATGCTACATCCTCTGCATTGGTTTCTGATCTGCAGTTTCTGTAGTAATCAAGTAATCATGTTGCTGATGGAGTAGGTCCCACAAAAGGTGACTCTAATGGAAATGATCTGAATAGCATTTTCTGACGAAAGTACACGGCTGCCTTTCTTTCCTGTATGTATGCACACATCTCAGGTCGGTAGCGCTTACTTCACAGTACACAATCATGACAGATACAGGCTTCGCTAACATTTACCTTTAACACTTCAGCTGGCTATCAAGTATATTAAACTTTCTCACCTCTAAAAATAACCATATAAGTGCCCTCTCTGAGACTCTTGGGTACCCTATGCCTTTTAATGTAATTTGCAGTGTGTCTACACAGGCACAGTTACATCGCCGGCAGTTACAGTGCCGCTCAGAGAGTGCTGAAGGGAAACTGCTGTTGTGTGTTCACACTGTCAGCTGCCTGTGCTTGTGTTCATGCTTGTGGCACTTGCAGTGGTATTCGGAGTGGTGTACTCTGGGCAGCTATCCCACAGAGTATTTCTTCCTCTTCTGCCACTAAGAGTTGTGGGAAGATGGAGGGGGTTCGCAGGGCATCCTGGGTTCTGACCCAATGCCCCATGATGCATTGCTTAGCATCCCAGCAATCCCTGTGCTTCCATCTGCATTTGGTGCCATCTTTCAACGGTTTGTGTACTGCGCGCTCTGCCTCTTCGGTCTGCAGGAATGGATCCTGCACTGTTGACCAGTATGCTACTTGCTCTCACTAACACATTATGTGTGGCAGTGGAGTTATTCCTTAAACTACAAAGGCCAAAGGAGTTCAACGTTGATCTCGCCATGCATAGTAGCTATGACTTGAGATTGCTTGTGGCATTCACGGAGGTGCTGACCACAGTGGGTCACCGCTTTTGGGCTCGGGAAACAAGCACTGAGTGGTGGGATCACATCATGATGCACATCTGGGATGACGAGCAGTGCCTGCAGAACTTTCAGGTGAGGAAGGCCACATCCATGGGACGTGTGATGAGCTGGACCCAGCCCTGTGGCGCAAGGACATGAGAATGAGAGCTGCCCTGTCGTTGGAGAAGCGTGTGGTGATTGCATCATGGAAACTGGCTACACCAGATGGCTACTGATCGGTCGCTAACCAGTTCAGAGTGGGAAAGGCTACCGTTGGACTCGTGTTGACGGAAGTCTGCAGGGCCATTAATCGCATCCTGCTGCGAAACAGTGACTCTGGGCAACATGCGTGACATTGTGGATGACTTGGCACAAATGGGCTTCCCTAACTACAGAGGGGTGATGGATGGCACGCATATTCCAATTCTGGCACCAGACCACCTAGCCACTGAGTATGTTAATCGGAAGGGATATTTCTCTATGGTTCTCCAGGCGCTTGTGGATCACCGTGGGCGTTTCATGGACATTAACGCAGGCTGGTCCAAAAAGGTGCATGGCGCACACATCTTTCAGAACACTGGCCTTTCAGGAAGCTGCAACCAAGGACTTTCTTCCCAGATCAGCAGATCACCGTAGGGGAAGTTGAAATGTCCATTGTGATCCTGGGAGACGCCGCCTACCTCTTAATGCCGTGGCTTATGAAGCCGTACACGGGGATCCTTGACCGCAGCAAGGAGCGATTCAACAAAAGGATGAGCAAGTGCAGAATAACTGTTGAGTGTGCTTTTGGCTGTTTAAAGGCCCGCTTGTGTGGGAGGCTGGACCTGGCCAATGACAATATTCCTGTGCTTATAGCCTTGTGCTGTACGCTCCATAATATATGTGCAGGGAAGGGTGAAAGCTTCACTCAGGGCTGGACTGCTGAGGCTCAGTGCCCGGAGGCTGAATTTGAACAGCCAGAGACCAGGGCTATGAGAGGGGGCGCAGCACAGGCCCATAAGGATCAGGGATCCCTTGAGGGGGCAATTTGAAGCTGAAAGCCACTAATATTTGTTGCTGTGCTCAGGAGTACCATGCTTGTAATGTTAGGAGGTGACTGTGATTAGTGCAGACAATGCACTATGAAGGTTTAAGAAAACTGCCTGTTGCTTTGCGGGGCTCTGTTTGATTTCAATTAATGGAATAAAGATTGCTTTCAAACCAAAACAATTCTTTTATTAAAAAAACAACCACGGAGGAGAGACACAAAAAACCCCCCATATCAGCACTCTGGGAGATGGGGAAGGGAGGGTCCCAGGAGGCGGTGGTATCCCGGGAGGGTTGAAGATTTGTGTATGTCCAGGTATCATATGCAACCTTGTTCTTTGGAGTACAGTGCTGCGGGTACTGTATTTCAGTAGGGCTAAACTGCAGAGGGACGGGTGTTGAGAGCAGTGAGTCCTGGGACTCCACAGGGCTGGACTGTGACGGGGGAGGAATAGAATGCAGCGGGTACAGACTGGCGCCAGGAGGTTGATAAGAGTGTGCTGGCGGTGTCTAGGGGGCTGTCATAAATATAAAGGGAAGGGTAACCACCTTTCTGTATACAGAACTATAAAATCCCTCCTGGCCAGAGGCAAAACCCTTTCACCTGTAAAGGGTTAAGAAGCTAAGATAACCTCGTTGGCAACTGACCAAAATGACCAATGAGGAGACAAGATACTTTCAAAGCTGGAGTGCGGGGGGGGAAGGGTCTGTCTGTTTGTGTGATGCTTTTGCCGGGAACAGATCAGGAATGCAGCTCAGAACTCCTGTCAAAAGTTAGTAAATCTAGCTAGAAATGCATTAGATTTTCTTTTGTTAAATGGCTGGTAAAATAGGCTGTGCTGAATGGAATGTATATTCCTGTTTTTGTGTCTTTTTGTAACTTAAGGTTTTGCCTAGAGGGATTCTCTATGTTTTGAATCTGATTACCCTGTAAGGTATTTACCATCCTGATTTTACAGAGGTGATTCTTTTACTTTTTCTTTAATTAAAATTCTTCTTTTAAGATCCTGATTGCTTTTTCATTGTTCTTGAGATCCAAGGGTTTGGGTCTGTGTTCACCTATGCAAATTGGTGAGGATTTTTATCAAGCCTTCCCCAGGAAAGGGGGTGTAGGGCTTGGGGGGATATTTTGGGGAGGAAGATGTCTCCAAGTGGACTCTTTCCCTGTTCTTTGTTTAACACGCTTGGTGGTGGCAGTATAGGGTTCAAGGACAAGGCAAAGTTTGTTCCTTGAGGAAGTTTTTAACCTAAGCTGGTAAGAATAAGCTTAGGGGGTCTTTCATGCAGGTCCCCACATCTGTACCCTAGAGTTCAGAGTGGGGAAGGAACCTTGACAGGGGCGCATGGGAAAGAGTTTTGCGACAGAGGCTGCAGGGGAGGGTGGGCGCAGAGCTTCTCAGTTTGCAGTGATACTCTATAACGTTTAAGAGCTGCTCCGTGGCTTTGTTCTGGCACGCCACATTCTCCTTTCGGTCCCTCTTCTCGCTGTCCCGCCACTCCGTCAATTCTTGTTTTTCGGCCGTGGAATGCATTATGATATCACACAGAAAGTCCTGTTTAGTTCTTCGTGGCCGCTTTCTAATTCTGCGCAGCTGTTCAGACGGCGATAACAAAGAGGGAGGCTCTTCCCCCCCCCCCCCTCAGTGATGGCAGAGTGGTGTAGGAAAGCTCCCTTAATGGGGCAAGAGACAAAGCGGTTCTGCCAAAGAACCTGCGGCAGCGGATTGCCCAGTATCTCCATGAGAGTTTCCTGGAGATCTCTGAGGCAGATTCCCGTGAAATGAGGGAGTCAATCAACACCCTGTTCCGGCGCTCAGACTAGGCATGTGTTGGTACGTGCATCATACAGACACAAGCTTGCTTTCTGCAACCCACCTGCCCACAACAACTCGCTTCAGCGATTCCCAAAATCAAAGCCACTTACCAGGGGCCTCCTCTCTTGTTTGCGCTTCGCCAAGCTCCGACAGCTGTGACTAGCTAGCCTCCTCCGGGGTAGAAAAGAGCTCCTGGCTGTATGCATCTCTAATCTCCAAGTTGTCTTCTGCTTCTGGGTTACCCTCCCTCTCCACATCCTCATCCAAGATTTCCTCCTCCTGGCTTTGTCCACTCTTGACTGGCACGCGAGCCACCGAAGTATCCACAGTGGCCTTCAAGTGGAGGTGGGGTGGCCACCGAGTATCACGTCCAGCTCTTTGTAGAACCGGCAGCTCGTGGGCATAGCACCAGAGCAGTAGTTTGCCTCACGCGCCTTGTGGTAGGCGTTCCTCAGATACTTCACTTTGACCCTGCACTGCAGTGTGTCCCGGTCATGGCCTCTTTCTGTCATGCATCGTGAAATCTGTCTGTAGGTATTCTAATTCCTACGGCTGGAGTGCAGCTGGGACTGGACAGCCTCCTCTCCCCAAAAGCTGATGAGGTCCAGCAGCTCGGCAGCTCCAAACCGAGGATTGCCTGGTGCGTGGAGCAGGCATGGTCCCCTGGAAAGATGTGCTGAGACCACTGCATGCCTCATGGAGCAAACGGGAAGGGGGCTTTCAAAATTCCCAAGGAATTTAAGGGGTGGGGCTCGTGGTTGGTCACCTGAGAGCAGAGCAGTGGAGTTCAAATGGATGATCAGAGAGGCGAGAACAGGCGTTTTGGGACACCTCCTGGAGACCAGTTGCAGTGCTGTAATCGACCAGGGTGTCTACACTGGCACCTGTAGTCCCAATGCAGAAAGCTGTACGCCTCTCGTCGGGGTGGCTTTTTTTACAGCACTGCAACTGCACAGTTTGTGCGCACTAAGTGGCTTGGCAGTGTGTACACCTTGGGAGTTGCACCACAGAAAGCTGCTTTACTGCACAGAAACTTGCCAGTGTAGACAAGGCCAGAGATTTGGGGGGTGGGAGGAAGGAAAATTTGTATGTAATATTCCACAATTTGCCCTTCAGGAAGAAAACAAAATTTGATCAGACTTCCCAAATACATCAGACTTCTGCTCAATTATCAACATAGTTTTACTTCAGGGGTTATTCTTCCTTCAATAAGCAAATGGAGTTACATGTGTTTATCATAGTAGAGCAGAACTGTAATGGTAAATAACATGACAGGTTGCACATACAGTATGTAGGGATAGTAACTCTAGGCAATCACCCTGGGGAATAGATGAGGGGAGAGAGGAGCTAGCAGCTAAATCTATTCTGAGGATCAAGAGGGCAGGAAATAGATATGTTGGTTCATGACAAGAAGCGTGAATGTTGTGCTAAAACCGGATCAATTGGCGGTTGAGAAAGGAACATTAGTAAGCAGAGGAGAAAAAACAACAAAAATAGATTTTAGAAATGATTAAATGAATAATTCTTCAAGGTAGTTGGTGAATTATCTCCCCGTTCAGCAGTGCCTGGTAGTACAGTGTAATAAAATCAAGGACATGCAGCAGTTCCTGTGTCCAAATATAGTATGTTTCTCCAACAAAGTAAACTAAGAACGCGATCTGTTAATGTCTGTGGTCAGAGACCCATCACATTACGAATGGACACATTAGGATTTAGCCAGTACAAAAGTAACACAAATCCATATTGAAAAAGGAAAAGAAAAAAATGCACATCAACCACATTTTATTAGCCTTTTGCGTAAGTTTGTACTACTAATATGTTCCATTTCCCCCTTCCCATCAATGTGCATGCTTGCAAGCAAGTCCTTCGAGTGGATTATTTTTAAGTAAGAGTATTAATATTGCTTGTCCTTAAGTTAAGACTTTTGTTTTTCTGGGAGCTACGTACTCATTAGCATAAACAATTCTGCAAAAGTCACAGCAGTGGCCATGGCTATTAATCTTCAATGTGGTGATCAGCTTTAATAAATCCATGTTGGCAATTCAAAAATATTAATTCTTTGAGCATTGGTTCTGTATATTCCTGCTTTTGGGATATGCATCTCCTCTAGTCAAAAAGCTTTGGGAACGTCTAGAACAGCAGCAGTTGCTGGGAAGGCCTTGTGGCTCAGGCTTGGTCTACACTAGGAATTTATGTCGATATAATTGTGGCTCAGGGGTGTGGGAAGTCCACACCCCTGAGCGACATAGTTTTACTGATCTAACCCTCTGTGTAGACAGGGCTTCTCCTGTTGACATAGCTACTGCCTCTCAGGGAGGTGGAGTACCTACGCTGACAGAAGAAGCTCTCCCGTAGGTGTAAGTCTTCGCTAAGCATTCGTTCCTGGAGTATTTTGTTTAATTTTTTGCTAAACTTAATTGTGTTGTGTTGGTTGGTGTATTATTTTGTTGTTAATATTAATACTGTCATTTAGCATACAGGCTTTTTTAAAAGGGTTTCATATGTTTGCACCATAGTCACGAGTTGGTCTCTGCCCCAGGAATGCGATGGCTAAATCAGGATTTTACCACTGACTTTAGCAGGATCAGGATTCCATCCCTAGTTTTAAGTTATTATTTATTGTTTATATCATCTAGAAGCTCTAATCGTGGACTAAGGACCTCTTTTGTTTATTTAAGATAACGGAGGCAGATGATTGTTTAATTTTCTTTGGTGAAGGAATTTCATTCCCCCTACAGTGCTCTTCATGCTTTGCTCTTTCACATTGAGCCTAATGGGACAGGAAGATTTGGCTGCCAACTTTCCTGTTGAAGGAGGCAGTGAAATTTGAATTAGAATCTTATCAAGGTCAAAGAACCAAGTAGGCCTCTGCTAGGACAGATAAGTCTCGTCCTCAGACATGATTCTCTGGGCACCGAAGAATCCAACTCCTTCCAGAATTTCCAGGATCAGAGCATCAATATTGTCCAATTTGCTGTAGCATAAAACCTTACCATAAACAGTATTTTGAGCTCTTGTGTAGTAGTGCAGACCACAAAAACTTGCTGAAGAGATGGAGAGAGGGGAAGAGTTGTAGGGGAGCTCCAGTAAATACTAGTTCTTTAAGCAGAATCTGTTTTGGGGTTCAAATTTTGTCTTAATTTAAGTTTGTGCAGCTGAGTTCTGCTTAAGTCAGGGGAGATGTGTATGTTGAATTAGTGGGATCTCTAGGGACTCATCACCTCTGAAAAATCAAGCCACTTATTTAGATGCCTAAATTAAGCACTCAGGGTTGTAAAATATGGCATAATGAACCTCCTGTTACTCAGCTTGGGGTAACTGTATTCTTTGTGAGGTAGTGTCAGGGACAAATCAAAGTGGGGGTGGGGACAGCGCATCTGTCTGATTGAAGATTGGCACAAGCCCCAAGTGTTTTCATCTTAATTTACAATTTTATTAGATCCCAAGCACACACAAATATGCAAAAGGGTTAGAGTGCCCCCAAACAATAGTTACCCATGGATTTTGAGTGGACAAAGTGGCCAGCCATCCGCCTGTGTCTGGGGATTCCAAGAGATGTCCAGAAGGTCAAATCCAAAAATCACTCATACCTCTTTCCCTTTTTATGCTCCAAATGTTACATAGCTTGTCAATCACCAATAACCGCTGAACAAGCAGTTTGTTAAGCAAGAAGCTTCAAGCCCTTTGCAAAAACTCATCGGTATAACTGAGTCTGCAGTCTCATGGAACTGACACACATACACCAGAAGTCAAATATAGATAGACTTCCTGTCTTTCCAAGACTGCATACTTCTGCAGTTTGAAAAAAGCAAGGCAGGATAGAGCAGGATCATGCTCAATTCTTGTGGTCACTCCTCCTCTCCTGGCCTGTCCAGTTTTGCTAAGGCTGTTACAAAGGCCTTACGGGTGCTTTTAGCTATAGGCATAATAATTGATATTCCAGTACTGGCAGTGGCCTAGGCATTCTGTTACGCTCCCAATGTCTCCTCTAGAGTACATCTAGTAGTCTTGCTTCTCTTCCCCTTGAGATTTCATATCTTCTCTTTTCCGACTCCCCCCACGGCATATTATGTGTCTGCCCTAAACACTGCCAGAATGGTGACCAAAAAAGCACTGGTAAATTGAAGGTCTAGTGTTCTTATGTTCTGGTATGTTGCTAATCATTAGGATGAGAAACAACTATATACCAATGAAAAACTGAAACCCCCAGTCTTATAGATTAATTCATTTTTACTCATATCAGTTTTCAAGATATTGGGCATTAAAATCCTATCATTCTGATTATCAATTTGCTTTATGTTCCCATTGAAATTCATACTGATTTTAACAGTTGATATATTGTAAACTGCTAAAGTTGGTGATTAATGTTTTACATCTAAGGCTCTCTCTTTTGTGTGGGGGGGCGGTAGTAACCCTATTTTTCAAGGAGAAAAATGGCAATATATTTTTTGGGCAACATTAACTTTTATATTCACAGTTTTGTAACAAGTATCAACCAACCAATGTTTACATGTTGCTAGAAATCTTTCAGTGTATAAGAGAGAAGCAAAGAAAGCGTATAATTTGGGCTTCTGTTTTTTTGTTTTGTTTATTTCATTATTAGGGTTTGATTAGCGATTTGTGAGTTCTATGTAGATGTCCAAAAATAGGGGGATTTGGGAGCCTTCTCTTTATTTATACATGTAGTATGTTTCAAATAGCACTGTAGTAAAGTGCACTAGGGAACCTTTAGTGCGCGCCAGCAGGGTCTACACAGATCAATTAATGTGCAGCATGATAGTGTGCTTTAGAAATCACACTCTTGTAGTCCGCATTGCTTCTCTGTGTAGACAAGCCTTTAGATACAAGCTAGAGAGCAGGGATATCACCTATATAAATAAACTGCACAAATTGAGTAAAATATTTCTGCTGTTTGTTAGATAAATACAGATTTTTTTTTTTGTATCAAGGTTTTTTTATTGGTGTTTATCAGTTAAAAGCTAAAATCAGAAGCCATACTTATAATATTAAAAAAATGGTGTAGAGGAAGTTAATTCTGCACTGTTTACCCTTTCTCATGGTAAAAGAACCAAGAGGGTGTTCAGTCACTGAAATAATGTCAGAATTCAATTGCGGAGAACAAAAGTAAGATAATGATTAGAATGGAGTTATATCTTATGACATATCAGGGCTAATAAATCTTTGGATGAGTACAGATACCTTCAGAGCTAGTAAAGTTTTCAAATACTGGGCCTGGACAAGTGACCTTTTCTAATAGTGTATACATGTGGGATTTATAAATGTGTAATTCTTGAATTATCCCTAAGAATTCTATTAGAATGATCTGTGTTAAATGATGCACTGGTTTTGTATTACAAATTAAAACTTGCAAACATTTAGGCATGAATAACTTTATATATGTGAATAGTCATCCTGTTGAGTTCATGGGGCTATAAGTGTTTGCGGGATTGGGGCCTCAGTTTTTTAAATTCACTTTTGAATTCATATTGTTTTGAGTAGATCTGGAAAGAATTGTTTATTCTGAAACAAAAGTAAATCAGTTGATGTACTAACTTCTAATATTACCTTTTAGTGATTGGAAGGAGAATAAACACTTTGAGAAAAAGTTTAGATCGGGGACTGAAGTATGTTATGTAGTATTCAAAATTTATCTCTGATTAATTCCTTCTCTTAGGGTAACCTCCCTGCACTGTCAGATTGAGGGAATTCATTAACTAATTATTGTAACTGTTTTACAGTTAGCTTAAATACCTTTAATGAGTCTTTTCAAACAAATTGATCATCAGTGTCTTTTCCTTCTTTTAATGAGGGCTATAATGACTTCAGTTTTCCTCCAATTTCCTGTAAAGAGATTTGTGAAGTGTTCTTGCCATACCAATCTTAAAAGAAGTGTTTGGGTTAATAACATAGAACTTAAACCACTTAGGTTAGCAGCTAGATCTCTTTTAAGATTGGCTTTTTGTTTGTTTAATCTTTCCCTTGAGACTGAACTTCATTTTGGAAATGTGTAAACAGGGTCACCCCGTTATAGAAGGGAGTAGAACAAATTAGACCAGATTTCTTGCAGTTCTTTAAATGTTTTCTAAACCACGAGAAGAAAAAAAGTACACTCCTGAGTAATTAAACTTCATGGGGTGTGTTTATCGCTAATATAATCAGGTTTTGGAACTGAACAACCCACCACTTTTTCGCTTAATAAAGGTTATTGCTGTATTTATTGTATTAGGGTAGCATCCTTGTATTATTAGTTTTATTGACCTAATTAGAACATCTGCTTCCTCTATAACACTTTACTGACCCTTTGATTGGATGGTTTAGTTGTCTGAATAGGCAACATTTGAAATGTTCTTTAAGCAACTGGGTGTCAGAGTAGCAACCGTGTTAGTCTGTATTCGCAAAAAGAAAAAGAGTACTTGTGGCACCTTAGAGACTAACCAATTTATTTGAGCATAAGCTTTCGTGAGCCACGGCTCACTTGATCGGATGCATGTGAGCCGTGGCTCACGAAAGCTTATGCTCAAATAAATTGGCTAGTCTCTAAGGTGCCACAAGTACATAAGGTACTCCTTTTCTTTTTGCAACTGGGTGTGTGAACTAGACAAATACCCAAATGGGTGCATTACAAAGGCCAGCCATAGATAAGGTGCTTTTCTCTGTGTTTGTGATTAACTTACTTACATGTTCAGTCTGTGTATATGTAGATTAAAAGAAAGCTACTTGGGTTGCGAAGTCAAGGAGTTGAAAGTTAGACAATGCCAGATTCAAAGTTGCTTGTTCAGCCTGAATGCTGCCCTTTTGAACGTCCATCCTGTACACAGAATGAGGCAGGGGTCCTATGGAAAAAGTAGTTTGTGATCGTGTAACTAACGACTATCATAAATGCAAATGCACAAGTGGACTGAATTAAGATTGGAACATTAACCTTACATTTAATCATTTCCTGACTTTTGAGTATCTGGCTTTGCAACCTAAATGTTTTAATGTATATTTTTTTAAATATAATTTCAAATTTTTTAAAATTAAAATTGTAAAAAAAAATTTCTATTTATTATCATTGTAACTCCCCTTCTCCATCATGCATCATCAGCAGGGTTTGAACCCTGAACCTTCCTTGCTGCATCACAAACTTCTACTGTTTGAGCTTCGGGACTATCTTCATTAGCTGGCAGTAGAAGACTTGTATTCCAGACTGGAGATGTGCCACTAGTGATGTGCAGGATCTGGGATAGTGGTTGTAGGAGATAGGGGAGTCTGGACAGTCTCTTCTCTCCCAACTTCTCCACCCCCAGCTGCTACAACTCCTCCCTAGGTGTTCCTACTTCATTGTGTGTTGCTGCAGCTGATTTGGCTGTGATTGGGCCTGGTTCTTTAACAAGTTCAAGTCCATGTAATTATTTTGAGAGGGTGCCAAAATTTTCCTGAGCATTGCGTGCAAGGGAAGAGAAACGGCAATTTTTCAAATGCTTATAACTCTGTTAAACTGAATGAAATTAGATAGATCAAGCAAAAGTCATGTCTCCAAACCCTGGGCTGTGTCTTTGATTTTTGAAACCCGGCTGCAAACAGTGGAGGTGTCCAGGAGTTCTGGGGGGGGAAAAAAGGTTGCGAGAATCTTTTGTAATGAAAACTTTAGACAACCTAAATACTGGGATCACTGCCAGCTTCCTCTGTACTGATATTGTTCAAAAAGTGTTAAAGATGTTAAAATAATTAATCAGTATAGGTAATATTGGACATATTCTTTTTCACTATGCAAAGGATTAAAAAAAACTGCAGTCCTCCTAGTGCACTACTAAGTTGAATTAATAGTCAGATGGTTCATCTCTCAAATGTCGAATCTAGAAAATAGGGACTACATTGCCTTATCTGCAGGGCAGCTTACAGCACTCAGGAACAGATTCTGATCTCAACTACAGTTGTTCTGGAAGTAGCAGCAGTATTTAATTTATTAATTTTTGTTATGTACTACAATAATGGGTGCCATTTAAGTATCTGAGTACCTCACAATCTTTTAAATGTATTTATTCTCACAACACTGATGTGAGATAGAAAAACATAATCTCCGTTTTTACGGATGGGAAACTGAGGCATGGCAAGGCTTGTTGACTTGTCCGTGGTCACACAGCTAGTCCATGGTGGAGCTGGGATTTGAATTTGGGTCTTCCAAGTCCTATGCTGGTGCCCTAACCACCATACCACTCCTCCTGGACAAGCTTACTGCCGAGGGAGATGCAAGAAACCCTGAGAGGGGAAGTTTCTTCTTTACCCTCCTTTTTTGGAGGTTGACTTGTGCCAAGAAGCACAAGAGTTTTTGCGCCTTGAAGCATGACGGTTTACCTTTCTATGAATGGATAATTGTGTTGATTTCTGTAGGTGGTGATGTAGAAGTGGGGAGTAATTGGAGCAGAGCTGTAATATCAGCAGTCAGAGAGTGGCTGTAGTGTTTCTGTTCCTTAACTTCCTGGCTGGTAGAGTTTTCTGCAAGTGAACTTGGAATTTCAGATCTAGCTGTCACTACCAATAGTGCTGGATCCTGAGGGCCTTTCCAAGGTGAGTCGCAGTGCTTCTACAACTTTTGTCTCCTTCCTAGCAGCGTAGTAGCTAACAGCACTACCATCTGGAGGCTGCTTTGGTAATTCTGGACATCATGGCCTCCACAAGCATGAAAACACAAAACTGGGACTGTGGCCAAAGAAGCCACCACTATCAAAAGCTAGTTTTCATCAAAGAGCACAGGACACTCTGACTCCTGAAGCTTTATTTATTTATCTTCCCTGCTCCTGCATTGGGATTCTGTCCTGGCTGGCCTGGAGAGGCAAGCTTTCTGCCTTTCTATGAAAATAAAATCTACAAAACCGATGAGCCATTTTTGCACTATTTCCTAATAATCATTTGTCACTACTGCCTTCTTCCACATGCCAATGATTAGGGAGTTCTGCAGTTGTCTAGGTACCTGGTGTACCACTTATCACCAGCTGATTGCCACCTCCCTCTTTCTTACTTCCCCAATACAAGTCATAATGGGAAGAAACAAACTAAGGAACACCAGTCAGTGCCTGGAAAGAAGATCACCAGAATGCTTCTTAAAATCCAGTAAAAGCAACAAACAGCTTTCCGATGCAAGGCCAAAAACAGACGAATACCCGGGAGCTTCAGCCTCATGCTGATCTCTGTATGTTCAGTGGTGGTCAGATACTTCACTGTCTTACAGTCTTCCCTCTGATGAATTGCCCATCCTGACTTGCATCACAGAAATTTGGCTGAAGCACAGGCCCTGTGCTTGCTCCCCATTTCCCCTCAAGCTGCTTTCTATGCTACAGAATTGGACTCCAGAAACACTCTCACAGGGTTGATTGTAGAAAAAGTTCATTTAAAATGAAATCTTTTGTGCATCCACTTACTCCTTGAGTCCAGAGAGAAAAACAGTTTGGCTAATCTGCAAATCTACAGACACCCAAGGCTTTCCAGAGAAGATGGTAGAAATGCAGTCTCATATGGTGACTCAAGTTCCCAAGACTCCAGTTTCCTTGGAGACTTGAATGTACATGCAATGCCTCTAACAGAACAACACCAAAACTCCTATTTGATATCTGTCTTAGGATACTCACAAGGATAGGGGGACAGAAATAACTGGATAATTTGGTTCACTGGCGGTTTCAAAAGAAACCTTTGGCTCAGCTCGAACTGAATTTAAAAAAAATGCTGAAATCCTTTGGCAAATTGAAACAGTCCATTTTGGGTCAAACAAAACTTGTCATTCAACCCAAAATGCTTTGTTTCTGGGCATTTTGAAAAGTGGGGGCGGTAGCAGTGGTGGTGTCTAGCTTAACTTTTAGCACGGTGGTTGGGGCACTCATCTTGAATGTGAGAGACCCAGATTTAAATCCCCTCTCTGCCTTATGTGGAGCAGGGATTTGAACTTTTGTCTCCCCATCCCTGCTGAGTTTCCCTAACCACTAGGCTAAAAGTTATAAGTTAGGCACCTCCTCCTCTGGCTGTTTTGTGAACTAGCTGCCCCCCCCCCCCCCCGGTTTTTTTTTTCTTTCGCTAAAATTATTCTGTGAATTTATGCCAAATTCTCATAGTTTCAGGTTGAACAAAATGAAATTTTTTGGCAAATCAGCTATTTGTTTGACAACTTTTGTCCAGCTCTACTCAGAAATTGTCTCCAGACCTGCACTCAACAGGTAACGCCCTGGAATGATTCCTCAGCCTGGGTGCAGATATAAACACAAGAACTGCCTCCTTGTTCTGGTCAGAGCTCTTCTTTTGTGTGGAAATCTGAATTCTCCCTGTCACAAGATAAGCAGCAGCTATCAGTCCTCCTCCAAAAACTCCTAGATACTGCCAAATTCCAACCTTAATCCTGGGCTCTGTTTTCATGATTGCTCAAATAATAAAGATAGGCCAAGAGAAAAATGGGCTGAAGATTGAAAGAGAAGTAGGCTGAAACTGTGTATGGAGATATATAGGGGGCAAGAGGAAAGGAGTTATGAGAGGTAACACATAAAACTGAAGCTTGTAATCGAAGGGAATGCAGAAATGGGTCATTCTGTCCTATCACGGGCCTCATTTAATGTCTAGAATGAAAACTGCACAGCAGTATTTATCTTCCTGCCTACTGTTTTTTTACTGATCTCTAAATCTAATTATTAGGTCCAGTTGTTCCTTAAGGTTAAGTCCTGCTGCTTTCCTGTTGTGTTCAGCCTTTTAATTAAAACTTCTTTGGATGTTGTGAGACTGCAGTTTGGAAGTTACTACTATCTTTCCTCCTCCTTTTTTTTCCTTTGTGTTTAAAAAGACACCACCAAAATATAGGAAAAGTAGTAATGCAGCGCATGTTGTTGAATTAATATGAAAACTAACTTAGAATATATCCTCTGGTTCCCCTCACAGTATCCAACCTGAGTTAGTTTCTGTAGGTGTGCTAAGGCCTTTTGCTAAAGGTACTTTGTGGGCGTGAACGCCATGTTTTAAGTGCAAAACTGAACTCAACCTAAATTACGGAGTCACCACCATAATAAGCCCCAGAAGACTTAAAAATTCTGTATCTAATAGTTGAATGTTTTGGAGCCACTTAGAATACGTCTATACGGGGATAAAAGACCTGTAGCATGGCAGTGGCTGGCCTGGGTCAATGGACTTTGGCTCGGGCTGTGGTGCTAAAAATTGCTGTGTAGACATTTGGGTTTGGGCTGGAACCCGAGCTCTGGTATCCTCCCCTCCTCACAGAGTCCCAGAGCTCAGGCTCCAGGCTGAGGCTGAACATCTACCCAGCAATTGTTTAACCCTGTGACCCTGAGTCAGCTGACCTGGGCCAGTGGTGGGTTTTTTACACCTGTGTAGACACACCCTGACTGTTCCACTACTTGCCTTGAGTGACAGTAGCAATCAGTCTGTACAATTTTGATATACTCACTCCCAACTTGGTTGCCATAATCCTCTCCCCGCCCCCAACTCTTTCTGCATTAGTTAGAAACAGTCATGATGTTCACTTATGGTTGTTCATTGTTTGTGTGGGGAAATTTTGCTTCTCGTACAACAAAAAACAGAACTAAAATCACATGAGATAAAAGCAGTGTGATGAATATGGAAACCCCTTTTTGATTCATTATACTAGGGCCTGTTTGTGTGCATTGCTAGGCTTATATTGGATGTTTGATGGGAATTGTGAAGAAGGAAAAAGGACAGCTTGACTTCTTTGACTTCACCACCACAATCTTTTCTTTTGCTACACCTGGAACTAGACATTTGAACATAAAGGACATTTTTAAAAATAAGGGCTTTCTAGCATGATAGTAATACCTAGCTCTTAAAAGTGCAAAGATATGTCTGCTACTAGAGAGTCTCCCTTCCAAGTCACATAGCTTAGTCCAGCTGAATAGGGCTAGTCAAAATGTTTTTGTCAGCTTTTTTGACAGAAAGTCATTTTGAACTAAATGAAATGTTCACAAAAATAATTAATGTTATTTGAAAACAATTTTCCCTATGAGAAAATCTAAAATGAATCAGAAAACTTTGTTGTTTTGGCTTTCGAAAACCTGAAAAAGTTCTGGTGTCAACTTTACTTTTCTTTCTTCCTGGGATCCTCAAACCTGATGCTGGGCCATTTTTGTGTATTACTGTGAATACTCAGGATTTCAGAAGTTATGATGGCAACATTTTATATGAAAGAGGGCTCTCACCTGAAACAATAATTTCTGGTATGGGCCTTTACCAAAGACCTAAAGAGAACTTACTTGATAACATTGGTAAATTGAGAAGAGTTCACTGATGATGTTTCTACATTTCATAAATTTAGGCATGAATTTCAATATGACTAAGTGAAAGTGTTCCCAAGGGGGCTTTTTGGGTATTCAGGGAGAGGAATTAACTAGCCTACCTAGGCAGGATATGACTACTCCCAATCTTAAGGCTGTAATTGCGAGTGCCATCTCTGTGTGTTTCCTGAAATCCTTTGTGTTGCTCTTACCATGCATCTCTCTTTTTTTTGTGTACCATTCTGGTGTAGAGCTGGGTGCCTCTTTGTCCAGCAGATGCAGAGAAGTGTCATGTGCTTGCTTCACAGCTGCCCATTTCCCGTGCAGTGAAACTGGTTGTTCTGGTGCCTTGAGACTTTCTGCTGCCTTTAAGCAGCTGGGTGTGTTTCACTTATATATAATTTTCCCATGTCTGAAGGCTGAGGTAAAAACTGGTATCTTATCCAAGCAGAAACTAGTAATATGCTGTGTAGAGTGGCTTGCCAGTTTTAGGTGTCATTAGGATCTATTGAATTTGATCAATGGCACGAATGTTTTCCATGATTCATTTGCTCCCACTTGCTCCCCATAAAAAGGTTTTCAGGGATGCATCAGAAGGAAAAACTGGGGAAAAAAATCTTTGTTCATGAACCCTTTTCCATTTCATAACTTCTTCTTTCCTTCACCATGAAAGCAAAGAAACAACTAGAATGATGATATGTATATATGTACGAGTATGCATACACACTCATGTAATGGAAGCTTCCTATAAAAAGAAGCCACTAGAAAAGGTAAACTACTAGTTTAAAAAGTGAAAAAGTGATTGACTTTTTAAGTATATAATGTCTTGTAGCTTTCTGCTGGGGACAGGTACAAGAGAAGCATGATTCAAAACACAGCTGGGGAAAAAGGCATTTTTAATTGGGTCTTCTGTTTTTTGGTTTTTTTTTGTTTTGAGCCAGAATAAGCATCTTGAAATACAGCTGTCCTGTGCTTTCTCAGCTGTAATTTAAGTAAAATTAATAGCTAATTAGTATCAGAATTGCTTATTGTATCTACAGGAACACAAATATCTTTCAGCAGGTATTTAGTTGTTCTTAGGTATTCTCTCTCTCTATAGATTTTATGCTCCTTCCTTCTGTGTACCATGCAAATGGTACTGTATTCACTGTATTTTCTTTAAATTTCCTACTTTGTATGATACTATGTGCTATTTGCTGTTTTCTGTTATCTAGTTGTTTTTAATTTGAAATGTAACTCTTCTATATTATTTATTTTAATCTTGATTTCACTCATGTATTTTCCAGTGTACATATTTTACTAAATGAAAAAAGAAAAGGAGTACTTGTGGCACCTTAGAGGCTAACACGTTTATTTGAGCCTAAGCTTTCGTGAGCTACAGCTCATGAAAGCTTAGCTCAAATAAATGTGTTAGTCTCTAAGGTGCCACAAGTACTCCTTTTCTTTTTGTGGATACAGACTAACACGGCTGCTACTCTGAAACCTTTACTAAATGAGTGTATCCTGGAGCACTGAATCAACCCAGTTCACTTTTCAAACTTTAATGTAGTCTCTGTGGCAAACTAATTAGGGACTAATTAGGCAACGTATTGATACCAGTACTTGATCTGATTCTTGGCAGTACATTAATCTGAGATAGTTACTAAGTCCTGCTCTATCCTTTGAATAAAGCGTAAAGTATTTAATTTGTATTATAAAATCTACTGGAACTTTGAGCACAAAGTCCTGCTTTCTCATAGGTTTAGTATACTGGTCATTAACTGCTAGAAGAAGACTGTTGCTAGTTTAAAAAAAAAACAAACAACCTCACAACTACCAAATACATCTCAGCTCTGTGTCTTGAAATGTAACAGATGCAGGGAATAATAGGAAATGAATATATTATTATGAGTTGGACATTTCCTGAAAGCTCGAGTGATTGATTTGAGAGTCAATTGACCATTGTGTCTGATCCTGAATGAAGATTGCTACAGTGACACTTCTGCGTCTAGTCGAAGGACCATTATTCCCTTTATCCTTAATGGCTTGGCAGGTGACAAGCTATGACTGTTGCTTACCATGCAAAACATGATGGCTTCATTCATATCATGTCCCTTCCACCTCTGCCTGTCTTTTGTCCATCTGTTGTATCTTTTCTGAAACAAGATTGCACAAGGGGGCCTCATGTTTTTATAATAATATTTTTTTAAATTTATAATCATCCACTTCTTTCCAAAACTTATCCAAATGTTTGTACACTGCTGTGTATATTTTAATAAGCTGTACATTTGACATACCAAAGCAGTGCAGAGATAGATCTCACAAAAACAGCAAGCTCAAATAGGTCAAAAATGTGTGAAATGTGCCCTCTGTGTGGAAAACACTATATCCTTTGTTTGGGCATCTCAAAAATGAATGGTGTGCAGACCATATAGATTCTGTTTTTGTTTACGAAAACATACTTGTATTCATGTGAACTAACCTGATATCTCTAACTTAATGTTTTTTGTATTTATAGTTTATGCCTGTGAGAATGCTTTGATATTTTTCTTAAACTATGCAAATATTTGAAGTGTATAGGCTGCTAAATAAGGGATAAAAAGTAAAACGTACTTGTATGGAATCTAAGACTGAAACTACATTGGAGGAGATATAATGTTTGTATATATTCTTTTAACTATATTACAAAAGAGATAATATCATTTTTAGCAGGACTGTAGTCCTTCCAGTATTGTAGCTATGCTACTTTATTGCAGAACAGCTGGATGTACTTTTATTGACTGTATTATGGATTAAGAGAATACAATAAAGATGTAACCCTTGTATTGTCTGTGGTTCGTTCATCTGGTTTGGAGTGTGGGTTAGCAATGCATCTTGCATTGTGCAAAGTCATGTTTCAGTTGGCAGACATTTAGTCTGCCTTTGTTTGTGATGATCATTCCTTTTTAGTATTCAGTTCATGGAAGAAAATGTGATATACGGGAATTGTCTGCTGTCTTACAGACTGATTCAGCCATTTATTTCTGTTTCTTAAGGTATGAAACACTGCAATAAAAGTATTTCCTTTACCAAAAATGATTTTGCATAGAAAAGCACATTAATCATAATTGTTCACTTTTAAAAAAAACTGGCATATGAAAAATATAGTAAAGGAAAAAATATAAATACTGTATCTTAATTGAGCTTCTATTTTATATTTTTAATTTATTCTTCAGAGTACATTTTACTAGTATTTTAAGGCTTTAAAGTTATGCATTAGCGTACTTGCAGAAATGCAAATATAAATTTTATAATTAGCAAGGAGAGATTCTTAATATTGCAAAAATCTCAGTTAAAATACATGTTTTGTGAGAAAAGCTAAATATTTCCATCAATACTTGACATGATGGAAATATTTAAGTAGGAATTAAATCATGCTGTTGAGACCAGAAATTCTGGCAGAATGTTTTTTTAAAAATATGAAGCATTGCTCTCTAGCTGGTGGTCCTGTTCAGTTACACAAGAGAGCTGTATAGGAAATGGGCTTCGAGTATGCAACTGTAAAAATAATTTTAGATTTCAGGGAAACAACATTTAAGAAGTTAAAGAATATGGGGCTAAGTCTTATTGAGTCCAGAGAATATGCATGCAAGAGTGTTAAATAACCTAGAAAACAAACTTACTACATTGTCAATTTTTTTTAAGTAATAGAAAACTGAGGTACCTGAATCAGGGGTACTGGAAAAGAGGGGAGCCAAGGGGCCATGCCCCCCACTTTTAAAAGGTGGGAGGAGTGGTACTAGGTGACCCTAAAGGTGACACTAAATTGGTAGGAGTGGTAGATACGCTGGAGGGTAGGGATAGGATACAGAGGGACCTAGACAAATTAGAGGATTGGGCCAAAAGAAATCTGATGAGGTTCAACAAGGACAAGTGCGCTTAGGATGGAAGAATCCCATGCACTGCTACAGATTAGGGACCGAGTGGCTAGGCAGCAGTTCTGCAGAAAAGGACCTAGGGGTTACAGTGGACGAGAAGCTGAATATGAGTCAACAGTGTGCCCTTGTTGCCAAGAAGGTTAACGGCATTTTGGGCTGTATAAGTAGGAGCATTGCCAGCAGATCGAGGGACGTGATCGTTCCCCTCTATTCGTTTGGAGTACTGTGTCCAGTTTTGGGCCCCACACTACAAGAAGGATGTGAAAAAATTGGCAAGAGTCTAGCGGAGGGCAACAAAAATGATTAGGGGTCTGGAACTCATGACTTATGAGGAGAAGTTGAGGGAAGTGGGATTGTTTAGTCTGCGGAAGAGAAGAATGAGGGGGGATTTTATAGCTGCTTTCAACTACCTGAAAGGGGGTTCTAAAGAGGATGGATCTAGACTGTTCTCAGTGGTAGCAGATGACAGAACAAGGGGTAATGGTCTCAAGTTGCAGTGGGGGAGGTTTAGGTTGGAGGGTAGGAAAAACTTTTTTTCATTAGGAGGGTGGTGAAGCACTGGAATGGGTTACCTGGGGAGATGGTGGAACCTCCTTCCTTAAAGGTTTTTAAGGTCAGGCTTGACAAAGCCCTGGTTGGGATGATTTAGTTGGGGATTGGTCCTGCTTTGAGCAGGGGGTTGAACTAGATGACCTCCTGAGGTCCCTTCCAACCCTGATATTCTATGATTCTAGGACTATGCCCGCCCACTTTTTAACTGTCCGTAAGGATAAGCGATGGAGGGTGGCGTGGGAGTGGGACTCGGGGTGGTGCAGGTGGGTGGGTTTGGGCACCGGTGACCCCTCTACTGTTAGGACGCTTTTGCTGCCCCTGACCTGAATACAGAAGGAAAAGAAAACGTTGCACTCATTTTGGCCGGTACTATCCCATAGTTGTCTAACTTCTTTTCCTTATGAAATAATTCAACAAATTACTAATTGGAGAAGGGGGAGAAATCACACAACATTTAGAAGATAGTGGAACCATGATCATTAAGCAACATGAGACAAATTCAGAACCAAAAAGATAGTCTCTGCCTTAAGTTTACAATCTAAGTAGAAGACAAGAAGTGAATACAACAGACAGGAGCACTAGGTAAATATGACACCAAAATGGTCACCTTGAAAAGCAGCGGTCACAGCGCACAAACTTCCTAATCACCGTCTGGTATTTTTAAGCATTATGGCAGAGGAGTGTCTTTTAAGGAGGGATTTGAACGAGAACAAGGAGGTGGTTGCTTGTATCTTTATGGGGAATGCTTCCTAGGATTCTGAGTGTGTGTTAAAGTGCTTGTTTGAAATTTTAATAAGTGATGAAGCTTGGCCCCGTTGGAAAGTAGAGGCAGGGATCAATTTCTTAATAGTATGTGTAAGGGGACTGTTGCCCCCTTACTAACATTCAGTGGGGGTGTTGTTAGCTCCCAGTACTAAAAGGGGGAAGGGTCGATGGGGAATTAGGACCCTGAGACTGACAACCCCCAGGAACAATGGGGAGAGGCCAATGCTCCAGGTCAGCCTGAATGACAGGGCAGGCAGGCTAATCAGGGAGTCAGGAAGCCAGGGGGGTCCCGTCCTCCGTGTGAGCTGGAATTGCCTGGGTCAGACAGAGTGGGGCCGAGCTAAGGAGAAAGCAGGGGCCCGAGCTGAGCTGAGGAGCAGAGCTGGGCCAGATCCGGAGGGACCAGAAAAGCAGCCCAGAGAGAGCAGACCCTGTCCTGGGAGCAGAGCTGCAGCCCCAAAGCCAGAGGCACAGCCTAGAGAGAGCAGACTTGCCCTGGGATGAAAGCTGTAGCAACCAGAGCCAGAGGGGCCAGAAAAGCAGCCCACGAAGCAGGTCAGTGCTGGGAGCAGAGTCACAGAAGCAGCCTGCAGAGCAGACCTGTCCTGGGAGGAGAGCTGCAGCAACCAGAGGCAGAGGGGCCAGAGAAGCAGCCCAGGGAGCTGGAGGCAGAGCAGCAGCAGTGCAGAGACAGAGTGCTGGAGCAGTCCGGAGCTGGGTGCGGTGAGCAGCGGGGGAGAGCGAGGGGGACCCTGGGCAGCGGGCCCAGCACAGGGAGATGCCTCAGCCAAGGGGCCCTGCAGGCCAGGCTTGGATCGTAACCCTGACAGGGCGGGGGCGAAACTGGGAAGAAGGGTCCTACCACTTAGAGATTGAGAGCCTGTGGCCACCACCAGAGCAAGTGTCCAACCCACAGCATCCCTGCAGCAAAGCCAGGGCCTGAGAAGAAGGCCTGGGACTTACAAGGAACAGACTGTGAACTGCCCTGACGTTCCAGAGACACTGTTTGTGATGTTCCCTGCCACAGAGCGGGGTGATGTGTTTCCTTTAACCTTTCCCATTTTTCCTTATTCTTTTTAAAACTAATTGTTGATTAAATAACTTGCATTTGCTTTAACTTGTATGTAATGGTCAGTGGGTCAGAGAAGTGCCCAGTGCAGAGAGAGTACCCCGGACTGGGGACACCCTGGCCCCTGTCAACCACAGCAGGGTTGTGGGTCGAGCCCCCCAGGAATCCTGGGCCCAGCCTTGTTGGGGTTACAAGGACTCTGCCAGACAGGAGAGTGGAAGGGGAGTCCTCCAGGGCAGGGGGGCCACTGGGTAAAGGAAGTGGGAGCGAGGACTCAGATCCTTTCGCTAGCCCACTTCACCGTGGTAGTGCAGAAGCCAGGGAAGTTCCCCACAATAGAGGGACTATTCCCCCGCTTACATATGTAAAGGATGATAAATAGAGCAGGAATAGGTTGTGAATACAAGTAGTTTGTGTTTTAGACCATGGAGCCAGGGGAGCCAGTGTAGGGCTTCAAAGAGAAAGGTGAAATGGCTGAAGCAACAGTTTGGGAACATGATCTACAGAGCAGTGTATTTAATTGATGGCGGTTGCAGCAGTTGATGTGAGATGAGGGCCTGGACGAGAGATTTGGATGTGTGGCCTGAGAGGAAACGCTGGATTGTAGAGTTGTTCTGCAGGAAGAAGCAGCAAGATATAGACACTGCTAGAAAAGAAGATCTAGAGAGAGGGTTGAGTTGAAGATAAAGCCTAGATTAGGCCTGAGTGACAGGGAGGAGGAATGGTGTCCATGGTAAATGAGGAAGGAGGGAGAGGAGAGATTAAGAGCTCTGTTTTGGCCATGTTGAGTTTAAATTGAAGGCTGCACATCCAGAAGGAGTTGCCTGAATAACAGGCTGAGATTTTAGCTTGGACTTGTCTTCTCCTGTGGAAGGTAAATCTGAAAGTCATCTGCATAGAGATGTTAGTTGAACTAGTGTTTGTGAATGAGATCCTTCTCTGTATCTACTCACTGGGGAAAGAGGAGAGGGGGCCGAAGATGGAGCCCTATGGACCCTCCTCCTGTGAGCTGGAGGGAGGATGATGGAGAACTTCCAAACAAAATATTGATAGAGTGATTAGAGGGGTAGGAGGAGAATCAGGAGAGGACTGAAACATCAAAGTTGGGGGGAAATGAGATTTCAGGAAGAATAGTGTGGTTGATTGTGTCAAAGGTTTGAAGAAGATGAGGATGGAATACTGATTTGGCTTTGTCCAAAAGAAGTAATTAGAGACCTTAATGAGAGCTATTTATATGGAACTTGGAAGGTGGATTGGAGAGGGCCTGGGGTGGAATTGGAGGAGAGGAACTCCAGACAGAGGTGGAGGTGGCATGCTCAGTGAGCTTAGAGAGACTACATTAATAGTAGAGGAAAGTGAGGTCAAGGGTGGGATTTTTATGGTGGGAGAGACTAAGGTATGCTTGTATTGTGAGAGGAAGGAGCTTGAGGAGAGTACAAGGTTGAGGAGAAAGGTAAGGGAAGGAATAAGTGTATGGGTCAGGGGAGATCAGGAGATGCATGGAGTCACTGAAGCACGGGGGTGGGTTGGAGGGGAGAACAGATGTGAAGTTATTCTTTCCTGGCCCTAATGCAGGAGGGACTGAGGGACATGGACAACGGGGTGGATAAGCAGGGGAATGGGCCCCTCACAGAACTCCTCCCCCCTGGCCCCAGGACAGGGAGAGTGAGCTCTGAGGTGGGGAGAGCGAGCTCTTCCAGCCTCTTCAAAAGCAGTGAAATTTAAATTTCTGTGCACATCTCTAGGGACTGGTGTAGCAATGGAGGGGAGAAAAGAAAGGGCGAATGATACACCAGACTTATTTGTCAACTTTTTATAATAAAATTACAAGAAGAAGGGAAGGCAGTAGATTCAGTGTTTGCATTTTAGTAAAGTATTGATTGCATCATGAAATCTACACTCAAAATTAATTCCAGTCAGCTGTCAGATGAACAGTTGTGCAATAAAAACAGGTTGAAGATCCGTAACCAAAAGGTTATGAAAAAATGGATGGCTAAGTATCAAATTGCATTTAGGTAGGTGTCTAGCAGGGACCCAGAAAAATCTCTGTTGGATTAATTCTTTAATGAGCTAGAAAAGAGTAAACAATATAGAATGAAATTCACAGTTGATAATGGAGAAGAGCTGTGAACATGAATAACACAAATGGACGTCAAAAGGTCAGAAAGAGGGGGGGAAAAAAGTAGTTTTAAACTTAGTTTAATGTAAACTAATCATATGAGGAAAATATCCAAAATGCAAATTTCTGGACTTTTTCAAGTTTCTTCCTCCCACTGATTATTTGCAGTGTGAAAAGTTACCAGAACAAAGGAAAAAAAAAAACAAACCCCAAAACCACCCGACCAAACCCCACAACACACATAGCAGCAACTAGAGCCCTTGATAGAATGATTTAGCGGGAAAATATAAAAATCCAAATATTGATGGTTTGGCAAAGAGATGACCAAGTGGGGATACGAGTTCACAAAGCTTTGAAGGATGTGAACATCAAGGAGGGGGAGAAATTAATTAGCAGACTAAAAGGAAACAAACAGAAGTAACAGGGTTAAATTACAGTAAGAACGTGAAAAGTCAGGCTGAGTGTCCAGAAAATCTTAACAATAAGATCTGTTAGCTGCAAAATAATCTGCCAGAGTTAGTGGTGGTGTGAATCCCATCGCGTGGCGCATTTAAAATTGGCCTGGCCATGGTTTATATTTGACACATTTTCAGATTTGTTTAATTTTTGTGGGGTTTTTTTGTGGGGGTTTATTCTCTTGGCTCTAAAAGTTAAGTTATTTAAGACATAGGGAAATAATAAATTCAATAGTATTAACATAACATTTCTTCTATCATCTCTTAAAATCCTTAAAGTTCTAAGGTTTAGAAATATATCTGGAATGTGACAATTGTATATTTGGAGTTATAAAGACACCATTGCTTTCCATGTTTATAATGTCTTGTAACCTACAGTTCTCTAGTGACATTCATTTTCCTGGAAAGATGGTCCAATTTACAGTGGTTATTAAATATACTTTATCTGTTACTATTCATAAGATATTGTAGGAGATGTCAGCAAGAATTATATGGTGTGTGTGCTGTCTGAAAAGTTTGCATACTAAACTAGCACTTCTACAGAAGAGGAAATAGTAATCATATAATTAATATGACCTAGATGATCCCATGCTAAGTACTTGATCCTATTCTCAGTTATATGGATGAGCACGGCCACATATCTTGTAAAATTTTGCTATTGTGTCAGTATGCAGTAGCCAGTTACACTGGTATGCATCACTGCATGTCTGAATCTGAGGATAGGACTGAGTCCTATAAATTTAGACAAGTGACAAAACACACTTGTGTGATTATAACACGTTTTCATAGAATCATAGAATATCAGGGTTGGAAGGGACCTCAGGAGGTCATCTAGTCCAACCCCCTGCTCAAAGCAGGACCAATCCCCAATTTTTGCCCCATATCCCTAAATGGCCCCCTCAAGGATTGAACTCACAACCCTGGGTTTAGCAGGCCAAAGCTCAAACCACTGAGCTATCACTCCCCCCACATCATAGACATTCCAAAATAAAAGCACAGATAATTTTGAACTAGTCTTTTTTGTTCAGTTCAAGGAAGGGAAATTTATTGGGAACGTTAATTAAGATTGCAACCAAGTTCCATTGTAAAACCTATTTTTAGGCTCTGTCTTCCCCTGTAATTTTGGCTATGAAAATTATTTAGGCTGGATGAATTCCAGATTTATTCTGCTGCAAAGGCTGAAGAATACTGATTCATATAAGGCCGGAGGGACTGTTATGATCTAGTCTAGTCTTCTGACTAACACAGGCCATAAAAATTCACCCAGTAAATTACTGCATCAGGCCCATATTGTCTGAGCTAGAGCATATCCTTTATCAAGACATCCAGTTTTGATTTAAAGATGTCAAGTGACGGGCCTTGACATGGGCACAGGTTTGTACCAGAAGATAGCATTGCAGGGTTGGTGCCTAAATGTGCATACTACATTTGTGTTGGGGGAGTTAAATGATCAGTCTTTTGGAACCTGGGGTCGATGGCAACTACTGGGAAGGTGAACAGGGAAAATATATTGGCATTTTAGTCCACATAAAGAAGGTAGTTGGAGTAGAGACTTTTCTGTCTCATAATAGAATTGTGGATAAGGTTAGGGTGGTGTTTCAGGGTTAGATATGGCAAATAAGAAGAGCCAGCCATATATGATCTCTTGACCATAGTGAGAAGTTGACCTGAAGAGGGTCAAGTCTATGGTCAGTATATGGAGGGGAGGGACAAAAGCACGTGTTTGGGAACATTGACCCTACATCTTTTTGTTCCAGGAGTAAGTTGACTAGTACCCTCCTCCCATTCTTCCCTGTTCTTTTAAAAGGCGTATACCCCTTCATGTCCCCTCACCTTCCTCATGCAGATGCACAACCAGGCCGGTGGCTCCATCCTCACTCTCATTGGTATCAAGTGTGGGACAGAGGGATCTGGTGTCCATCTCACACCCCGAGTCTTGGGGAGGGGAAGTACCACTAGGATGCTTCCCAGCCCCCTAACCAGATATGGGGACTGTTTAGTTTCACCCGAGGAGAGTGGCAGGGCAAGTGTTCTGATTGGGGCTCCGCTTATTTTTTTTTTTTTTTTTCTATTCTGAGGTTGATGTAAGGTGAGTAGAGTATTGATCAGAGTGCCTGCTCTGCATCCCAAGACTGCCTCCTTACCCTCTGCTAAATACATAGTTCCTTCCCTTTGTCATATTCTCCATCCTGAGTCCCCCTAGAGTTGCCAACCCTCCCAGTTTCACTGGGAGTCTCCCGTAATTACGCCCTATCTCCTGGAGGCTACTGAAGCCAAACTGGGAGATTTTAGGTGCTGAAAGTCCCGCGGCACAGTGGGGCTAAGGCAGGCTCCCTGCCTGCCCTGGATCTGCACCATTCCTAAAAGCAGCTGGCACGTCCCTGCGGCCCCTGGGAGGCGGGGCAGGCAGCTCCATGTGCTGCCACCACCCCCAGCGCCGACTCTGCAGCTCCCATTGGCTGGGAACTGTGGGTGTTTTGGTTTGTGTGATTAGACAGTTGGCAACCATAACTCCCCTGCACTGGATTCTTTCTGCTCCCTCAGATCCTCCCTGCTCGCTCAGCAGCCTGCTGTTCACCAAGGTTGAATTTTCATTTCTCTTGGGCGAACAAATGAGTGGGAGTTGTTTCAACCCTGGGCAAGATTCTGATGGATGGACAATAATGTGATATTGACCTGGAAGGTGCTGTGTGAGCCACATAGTGGGTTATGGCCCTTGAAGACTTATCACCCATAGTGGAAACATTTAGGGAGAAAAATGTGTGTAAGAGAGTGTTTGATCTATTCGTTGAGATTGGACGGGGATACATGGGGAGAAGTGTCTTTTTATTTTTATTTTTTGAAAGTGCAATAAGATCTTTAAGAGATTATTGAGTCTTGCAGTTCATACAAACACGTCTTCTTCAACTTTGGGTTGCTTTTTGTGTGTGTAGCATCTCTTGGTCCATAGATATCCTTTGTCCAAATCCTTGGACCTAAAAAAGTGAGAATTGGGCCCTTCCCAGGATCATCTTTTTCTGACTTCCTGGTCACTACTGATATCTCTCAGAAACTTCTGAGTCACACTTTTACAGGATTTTTTCCCAGCATGCTGATCTGATAGCAGACAGTTTAGATTTTCTAAACAATATGGCCATGACTTAAGCTAGATGTAACCACATTTATTTAATAATTTCCTTTTCGTTGTACCACACTGATAGTAACACACTGTTGTATAGCTTCTGTGATGTATGTTTAGTATGAGTTTCTATGTTTCCGCCCCTATTCTTTGTGCTGGCAAACAACTTTTTCTTTTTTTGGTAGAGAATGTTTCTGTGTTAATGTCAATGTATTTTCATAAATCCCAGTTGAAACAATTCTTTATGAAAAGTAGTCTAAAGGTCAATGCATGGAAACTGACATCATAAAGGATTAGGTTAATAGAACTAGTAAATCTGATTCCCTGCGCTCCTAAGTGCCCAGGAGAACTTCTAATATTCATTTTCCGATCTTGCTCTACAGCAACCAAGTGATTTTTGTGCAGGGACCCCTCTTCTGCTCACTTCTACAGACCGAAAAACAAACTCAGCCATGCTGCCATGAGTCTATGTAGCACTGGCACTGTAATAGCTACAGCAGATGAAGAATATTTAAAAGGACAGCTTTGATATAGTGATGGTACATGATATAGTGATATCCCCAGAAGCATCTCTGTTCTTACTGTAGAAACAAATAAACAAATGCAAGCTAAGATACAACTGTTCCCAGACACCAGGTTCCAGCTTCTGGTAACTCTAGTTTTTTTAGCCAAACCCCTAGCCCTTAGAAAGGTGGAAATTTAGCCCTTTCCCACAATTATCCCCCTCCTTCCCCCCCCCCCCCCGTGACTGTAGTTACACTCACACTCTCACACACCAGTCCTGGAATGGGGGGTCAAACAGAATCCAGGCAATTCTTCTTTCAGGAATCTCAGCCCAACACTGATGCCTGATTCCCAGATAGCAATTCTGCCTTGAGAATGTCTCCAATTAGAGATGAAGGCAGAGAGCAAACTCTCCTGCCGCTTGCCATAGCATGTCTTTCTGAAGACCATTGTCTCTACAATAACCTTGCCTAATTCAAAAACACACAGTATTTCTTCCCAAGACTGAACATGGACTCACAACCTAAGAAAAACTGAAGACCGTCATGCTACACCTATACATTTCCTTAAGTTTTACCTTTCTTATTCATGAGGAGATGGCACATGTGCACAAAAGCTAGTTTCAAGACACTTTCACGACCTCACACTATGAAATAAGCATTTCATTTATGTAGGAGTTTTGCAGGGAGACAAGGAAGAGATTCTTTAAAAATATAAATACCCTATCAAACAACCAGAAAGACCCTTCATATCACGTTCCTCTGAGTTCCTTATTTCCTGGTTGTACACTTGTCCAGCAGTTGGTAGGGCCTACTTCTCAGAATGCTTTTTCTCCCTTTTTAAAATCTTAGTTTCTATCCTCCTCATAACCTCCTCTGCTGCCCCCAATGAATATGAATTACCTGGTATTTTATGGCACCTTAGAGACTAACAAGGTGCCAGAAGTACTCCTTTTCTTTTTGCGGATACAGAGTAACACGGCTGCTACTCTGAAACCTGGTATTTTATGAGACTGTCTTCATTGCTTTATCACTTGGCTGCTAGAGGGCACTGAAGAAGCAATTCTTTCTCTGCAAGTTCAACTGTTATTACACAAACCACTTGTGGCTTCTGCTAACTGTGGAATCTAAAGGTCTGTTTAAAAATAAATAAATAAAAACCTTTGTCTCTACCAGTGGCATTTCTGAGTGCTGCTGTTGAGAATCCTGGGTGTATCTCTTGGAGGGTTTGACAAAATGTCTTCCATGTTGTAGAGAGGTGCCCTAGATATGGGATTGAATGACTAATTATTTGACAGTGGAACAGGGTGGCAGAGCAGTAGGAGAATAGGTGGCACTTCATAGTCATCCATGTTGAATTATCTGTGGAACAACACTAATGTAAAAACATTTAGATACTCACATTAAACATTAGATAAAGTTGTTAAAATCTAGTATTTCTTTAAAATTTGCTAAATTATTGCATCCTGCATGACTAAATAGATATGTGATGGTGATATTTGAGTGGCAGCCTTTAAAGTTATTCCAAACCCAATGTTCTTTGAGGTTTTTTTTTTTTTTTTAAACCACAGTTAAAATAGGCAAGTGATAGCAATATATTTACCTGTCAAATCATTTACAAAACCTAAGCACTTAAAGCAAGGAAAAGACATAAATCTTATGCTATTATACAGGGTGGATTTGATTTAAATCAAATTGATTTAAATGATGGGAAAATCACTAGTCAGGAAGAATTGATTTAATCACAGATTTCTACGTAAAAGTGCATTCTTGTTGGTTGTTATCTTAATACATATTCTTTTAGGTAGAGGAACTTCATTAAAATATTCCCAAACTGGGTCTCTCTTATGGCCTGCTGCCATTACAGGTTTTCCCTTCTAGTGAGAGAATGGTATCGTAGAGCTCAAATCAGTGAAGGCTACACTCAGAAAGACCTCAAAACTTCTGGAATATGCTGCTCAAACAGTTTCACTTTTGTTTCTACTGCCTGTCCCTCCCGTCTCAAATTTATCTCCAGACTTCTCCTTGTCCAGATCTATTCCGCCCCCCAACAATTTTCTATTCATTTAACTTTTTGAAACTTTGCACTTTTAGAGAGAGGTAAGGGATTCACTCTTTGTACACAGACTTGCAGAGGGACAGTAGGGTTGAGGTCTGTTGTTTCTCACCTCTCCATATTATTTATTTAAAACATTTTGGCTGTTAACAAGCATGTTATCTCTGGAGACACAAATCCACAGTTTGAGAACTGCAAAACTAAGCATCTCTGATGGTATCTTCTAGACTGAGCACTGAGTCCCATTGGGTAGATAGAAAGATTAACCTAAATAATCTGTACAGAAACCCCTGAAACCCCATAAGATTGGGTCCCTAATCCATTAACTCTTGGGACTCATTTACAAAACTTCTCTTAAACATTACATGAATATATTGTCTCATACTATAGAATTAGAATTTATAATCCTTGTTCCATGATGACATATCTTTGAGCTATAATGTATCTTAATTAAAACTATCTTTTATCAAAAAAATCCAATTTAAATACATTTTTAATTTTTTTTTAAAAAAAATCATTGGTTTTTTTTATCCACCCTGCTACTATACTTATGTAATAAATCCATTATTTTTGAAAGTATAAAGTATTGCATATTTCAGCTCACTAACAACTCTGACTCAAGAAGTTTTTTTTTTTTAATATTTTTTTTACCTTTATTAGAGTATCTAAATTATCTATTTAAGGACTTTTTCTGCCCTTAAGAAAAATATCGGTTAATATAATTTTTCCAACTGAAGGACTATTTTTAGTTAAGTACTTACATAATTGTTGTTTCTTGAGCATAATCTTGAATATCCAGTGCAGCTGCAAAGAATTGTTGGATTGAAGTCACAGGAAGAACCCATGAATAGATATTGGGTGAAAAAAATGTGAGAGAAATTGTTTTAACACCTCTATAGATTTATTAGGTGCAGTTTTGCTCCTACTGAAGTCGATGGCAAACTCCCCTGGATTTGGGATTAGGCCTCTAATATTCAATCATACTGAATGTCCTTTGCCTTACAAAAGGAGATGGTGGGTGCTGACCAGGGGGTTGTTGGAGCAGGCTTGAGGGGCTTATCTTTGGGACTTTGCTGGCTGGGGTATTCTGCTCTTGGTTAAGTGCCACTTCTTAACACTGTGGATTGGGATAGGAAGTTAGGAGCAGCAACAGGATTGGCTTATTTTGGAGGGGTCAGTGAGTGAGCAAGCTGCTCCTTTCTTTTTTGTTCTTTTGGGGGTCATAAAGTCTGGGATTTTGCTTCTCTCTCTCTTTTTCTGTTCATGGGATTCATTCCGGTGGGTGCCCTCTCACACTTTACCTTCAAGTTACCCGCACCAATTGAAAACCCTGGGTCTAGACTCTAGAAGTTAAGACATGGTTCTGCTACCTCAGATTAAAGCTTTGTTCCCAGCTATGCCACAATGTACCTATATAAATGTTGGCAAGTTTAAATAAACTCTTGTTCCTTGTTTTCACCTCCTAATTCTCTGTCCTGTCACTTCACGACAAAACCATCTGTCTTTTTAGGGCCGCAGTCTCCCCAAAGTCCCAGTTTCTCAGTTTGACGGCTCATACACAGGAAAAACCAAAAACACACCTGACACCACCCTGAATGCTGGCACCTGCTGTTCCTTCCTTTCTCCAGCCTTCAGATTTTTGAATGTTTCAGTATCTTAACCTGTTCATCACAGTGAAACAGGCAGGTAGGATGGAGAGTGTGTTGTGTTGTATGTGAGCACAAATAAAAGGAGGACTTGTGGCACCTTAGAGACTAACAAATTTATTTGAGCATAAGCTTTCGTGAATAAAAATGAAATTGGCAGGTCTAAATGTTAGCACCATGAGCAGCAGTGAGTGTCAATTTATAGGCAACATTCCATTTCCTCTCTTGTACTGCAATATATTGCAGAAATCTCATTAGTAAATGAGGCTCTGACTTGGGTATGTTGCTATAGTACAGCATAATGGGATGAATTAAGAAAGGATTGCCTGTTTTCAAACTTTGATTACTTTTCAAAGTGTAATGTTACTTATTTTTTTATAGCTTAGATTATTGAGCTTTAATTTTGGAAGCACTTTTTAGGAAGTCTTCACAACTACAGCTATTTCAAATGCAAAAATCTTTTATCTGATATGTGACAGAGTTGCTCTTCAAATTAATGGGAGTTAACTTATTTCTGGAAGATTTATATTTTCAGTTTTTCTAAAGGAATTATTATAAAAATATTTAAATATTAACTAAAGCATGTGAGAGGGACATATGCCAGTGGAGAAAATAACATTTTAAATTTAGAAAAAAATAAAGAATTTTTCTATTAAATTTGAACTTGATACTGTGAATGTATAGATATTTCTTTTAAAATATACCAGTTTAAAATTATGTTGATTATAGCCATTGAGCTGCTTTATACACAAGCAAGTTTTAGGTTGAGTTGGAATTCTTTTGGAGGATGTGTGGCAGCAGGAGAGAGTGTAGGGGTGGTGTGCTGTTAAAGGATGATGGCATGTCTTGGCAGCTGAAGAGCTTGGTTGGGGAAGTTTGTCTTCAGGAGTAAAATATTTTGGTAGCTGTTCAGGAAGAGGATGTGTTGTCCTGATGGTGTGATAAGATTTTGCATTTGGGACGGTGCTTTTGGAAAGTGCTTGCTGGGGTTGGTATGTATTAGGCTGTTGGTGGTGATGTATTTTGGCTGTCTTAAATCATTTATTACTGTTATAATGGTTTTAGGAACCAACCTCTTCTGGGCTTCAGTGTGACACTTTTCTATTTGATAGTATGTAGACAGTCTTGTACTGGAGAATGGGATTGCAGATCTTGATCAAGTATGATACATGGTTGGGAACGTCCCAGACTCCATTTCAAGTATGAGCATACACAGTTCAGTTGAGATGTCCTGTAGGAGCCTAGAACAAAAGCAGGTGGATTCCAATGTCCTCTCATGAGGTAGGGGAAATATTAAATTGGAGCTGGTGACTGGAGGGAAGTCAGCTAGGCAGCCAGTTTTATATTAAGACTGGGATAAAATCTTGGTTTCCACATAACCGAATTTGCTTGAGGAGGGCATTGTAGGATTGCAGGGCCTAGAGCAGATGATTTGTCAGATCTGTGGTTAGCCTGCTGCTGGTCAAACTGTGATGACTTCTGCATTTATAAATGTGAATAGTTGCAGATGAGACTATGGAAAGTGGTACTGCCTGATGTCAAGGGAGTAATGCCAGGGATGAATTTGGCCTGTTTTTCCTCTTTTTGAAAGGGAGGCTGGCAGGATAGAAGGCAGGAACTCCATGATGGAATGAGTGGGGTAATTCAGGCAATTGTCTGGGAGAGAGGAGTTTCCTGTCTCATTCTCTGAGCAGTAGGTGAAAGAGAGCTAAAGAAACCAGGCAGCAAGCATGGTATTGCCAGTAGGAGCTAGTTGTAGTGAAGTCTTCACTACTTGAACTTGAGGTGATGCCTTTTGTAATCAATCGACTGGTTTCTGGGTGTGTCTGTATCTTTCCGTTAGCACTCTAGGATAATATTTCAAGGAAATACATTTAAAAAATCATGTAAAAAGTAAAGGACAGACATTTTTTTAAAGGTCAGAGCATGATTAATATCAGAGTATGATCCTTTGCATGATCACTGCTGAAGTGTGGGACAATGTTCCCTATATTGTTTTGATACAGGAGAGGGAATATTAGATTCCAGATACAGTATTCCCCTTAAAATGGTTGTTCCTGGGGCATTATTCTGTCCTGCCCTTCAAAATCAGCAGCAGGGTCCCTCCATTCCTTGATTTTAAATTGGAATCAATTAACTCTTTACAAAATAAAGCCAAACAAAGCCAAGCTGGAGAAAATAGTTTGTGAGCATGTAACTGAAGACTTCAGACAAGGAGACTAAATTAAGAGTGCCCAAGCAACCTTAACTCTGGCATTTTTTAACTTTTGAGCGCTTGACTTTCCAACTTCTATGTACTTTTAATGCAGATTTTGTGTGTGCAATTTCCTATGTTTTTCAGGGACCGTATTTGTTCTGTGTTTGTACAGCACCTGGCACAATGGGGTCCTGGTTTGTGACCAATCTTGGGAGCTATTGTAATACAAATAACTGAAAAAAAATCCATCTTGTTGCAACATCTTGACACTGATGTGGGTCATCACCTCGGTTGGACCCTTTAGATGCCTGACACAAACTTCTGCCGCTTGAGTTAATGGAGTAAGAGATAGCAATAGTAGGTTGTCATCCTCTGTGTGGACCAGCATTAGAGGAGAATGGGAGACCATGCCCGTGGGCTTCAAAGATATTTGCTGATATCAAAGGAATCATGAGACTTGGTGTCATAAATATTAAGGGAAGGGTAAACCCCTTTAAAATCCCTCCTGGCCAGAGGAAAAATCCTCTCACCTGTAAAGGGTTAAGAAGCTAAAGTTAACCTCGCTGGCACCTGACCAAAATGACCAATGAGGAGACAAGATACTTTCAAAAGCTGGGAGGAGGGAGAAAAACAAAGGGTCTCTGTCTGTCTGTGTGCTGCTTTTGCCGGGGATAGAACAGGAATGGAGTCTTAAAACTTTTAGTAAGTAATCTAGCTAGATATGTGTTAGATTATGATTTCTTTAAATGGCTGAGAAAAGAACTGTGCTGAATAGAATGACTATTCCTGTCTGTGTGTCTTTTTTGTAACTTAAGGTTTTGCCTAGAGGGATTCTCTATATTTTGAATCTAATTACCCTGTAAGGTATCTACCATCCTGATTTTACAGAAGTGATTCCTTTACTTCTATTAAAAGTCTTCTTGTAAGAAAACTGAATGTTTTTTCATTGTTCTCAGATCCAAGGGTTTGGGTCTGTGGTCACCTATGCAAATTGGTGAGGATTTTTACCAAACCTTCCCCAGGAAGTGGGGTGCAAGGGTTGGGAGGATTTTGGGGGGAAAGACGTGTCCAAACTACATTTCCCAGTAAACCCAGTTAAAGTTTGGTGGTGGCAGTGGAAATTCCAAGGGCAAAGGGTAAAATTAATTTGTACCTTGGGGAAGTTTTAACCTAAGCTGGTAAAAGTAAGCTTAGGAGGTTTTCATGCAGGTCCCCACATCTGTACCTTAGAGTTCAGAGTGGGGAAGGAACCTTGACACTTGGGTTCCATTCTAGACTCTGGAAGGGAATGTATTCTAGTGGACAGATTCTTCTGGGCACTCACCCCAAGCTTGACCCTTCTATCCCCATTGTCTCCAGCATGTCTGAGTCTGGTCTCTTCACCTAGCTGGTCTCAATCTACACTTGTTAGGCTTCTCATCCCAGTCTTCTTCCCGATCAAGTCTTAATCTCATGCCTTCAAATTCCCTGCCCCAGCCTTCCCTCTCCCTCAGCATTCTCCCAGTCTTAATATCCGGCTGTTCCCAGTCCCTCTGCACCCTCACACCACATGCTCCTCGTTCAATCTGTGTCTCTCCTGCCCTCTGCCCCAGCACCGTCTGCCCTCCGGTAGCCACTTTGCCAATACTCCTCATCCCCACTGGCTCCCAGTAATAATCTTCCTCCCTGGATGCCTTCTCCAATATCAGTACCCCCACTCCTCCTGACTCCTTGTCCTAGTCTCTTTTCCCAGCCATTGCTAGTTCTCTCCCACTGCGCCCAGCTTCTCATCAGATAGGTCTCCTGTTCCTCTTTTGCCTCCTTACCCTGCCGCACTGAATCTCAGTTCTAGTCTCATTGCCCAGTTTGTCCCAATCTCCTTCATGACTCCTCATCTGATCTCATATCTGTCCCCACTCCCCACTGCTCCCTGGGACCTGTTTCCCTCCTTGGCTCTCAGATCCCAATCTCCTTGCTCAGTCAGTCTCACCCCTCTGATCTCAACCTGCTCCTTCCCTCTCACCAGCTTCTTGTCCCAATCTACTCTGCCACACCCCTCCACAGGTCCAACCCTTGTTCGCTCTGCATTCACATTAGGCAGGTTCCTTCTTCACCCTGACTTGGTTCCCTGGAGAAGTATGTGTATGTGGGGGTGTCATTGAGAGTACGGGAGAGACAGTCTCCCTTCTCTCAGTACAGGTGCCTGGACCAGACATGGTCCACAGCAACCTAGAACTGCCATTGCAAGGAAGGTCCTGCTCAGCCCCAGGTTTGGAGCATCCATAGTGTGGAGGGAATCTTTGGGGGAATTTATCTGCTAAAATCTAAGGCCTGGTCTACAGTACGCGGTTATTTTGGAATTAGCTGAGTTAATTCGAAATAAAACAGATTCCGTCCACACGAATCCAATTCTTAAAGGACTCTTTAATCCGATTTCTGTACTCCATCTCGGCAAGTGGAGTAGCGCTAAAATCAAGATCGCAGTTCGGGTTACAGGTACTGTGGACGCAATTTGACGTTATTGGCCTCCAGGAGCTATCCCAGAATGCTCCCTTGTGACCACTCTGGACAACACTCTCAACTCCGATGCACTAGCCAGGTAGGCAGTAAAAGCCCCAGGAACTTTTGAATTTCATTTCCTGTTTGGTCACCATCAGCACAGGTGACTATCAGCAGACTCCACCATCATAGGTGACCATGCAGAGTCCACCATCACAAGAGACCACACAGTCCCGGATTCGCAAACAAGCTCCAGCGTGGTCCAAACGGGAGGTACTGGATCTCATTGCATGTTGGGGAGACGAATCTGTTATGGCAGAACTACGTTCCAAAAAAAGAAACGCAAATACATACGCTAAAGTTTCCAGGGCCATGATGGAAAGAGGCTACTCCAGGGACACAGAACAGTGTTGTACAAAAATCAAGGAGCTCAGGCAAATGTACCAAAAAGCCAGGGAGGTGAACGGGTGCTCTGGGTCACAGCCCCATACACGCCGCTTCTACCGTGAGCTGCATGCAATTATGGGGGGTGATGCCACCAATACCCCACCACTGTCCATGGACACCTGCAGGGGGGGAGTTGCACGGAGCGAGGAGGATGAGTTATTGGAGGATGAAGAGGAGGAGGAGGACAGTGCACAGGCGGCAAGTGGGGAATCCGTTTTCCCCCCTAGCCAGGAACTGTTCTTAACGCTGGACCCAATAGCCTCCCCCCACTCCCAATGCGGGCTCCCGGACCATGACCCTGGAGAAGGCACTTCTGGTGAGTGAGAGCCTGATCGGATCCACGCAGTGCGGGGGCTGGGGGGGGCGGGGTGAGGGGAAACCCAGCCATGCTGGGCTGTTCGCGTTTAGTTTAAAGGGATCATCCCTGCTCAGAGCCTCATCAGAGCCATATGATCGGTGTGGGTGGGTGGGGTGGGGTGGGGTGAGGGTGGGCAGTTGTGTGAAGCGATCATCCCAGAGAGCCTGCAGGCCCTCCTTTTATATGGCAAACCCACCAGGCATTGCTTGCTGTGGGAAAGGGGGCCTGGCAGTTTGAAAGCATTGAAGTGAATGCGGAAGAAGCAGAACCCCACATGCCCCTAAGGCTTACCATGGCTGCCTGCAAGCTGAATTCTGTTGCTCGGCCACGTGTGATGGCTTACTCGCACTGAAGTGGCAGGCATGACAGTATAAGAGGCAAAATGCGACCTTGTGCAGAAAGAACACGTGCTGTTTACTATGAATTGCCTGTTTCACTGAGAAAGTGTCCCCTTTACTCTCTAAAATGTATCTTTTAAAATACTACCCTCCCTTTTTCTCCTCCCCCAGGTGCAAATGTTCCAACGTGGCCCCTATCTACTGCGTCCCAGAGGATGGTTCAGATTAGAAGGCGAAAAAAATGAACTCGGGACGACATGTTTGCCAAGCTCATGCAGTCCTCCCGCATTGATAGGGACCAGCTGAATGCGTGGAGACAAACAATTGCGGAGTGCCGTAAAGCGTTAAATGAAAATGAAGAGAGGAGGGACTTACGCGATGAGAGCAGGCAGGATGCTGTGGTCAAGCTTATGGGGGAGCAAACTGACATGCTCCGCTGTATGGTGTATCTAATGTGGGAAAGGCAGCAAGACCACAGACTGCCGCTGCAGCCCCTGTATAACTGCCCTCCCTCCTCCCCATGTTCCATAGCCTCCTCATCCAGACGCCCAAGAACACGGCGTGTGGGGGAGGGCTACGGGGACCCACACACTCAACCCCAGAGGATTGCACAAGCAGCAGAAATCTGGCATATCCGAAATTTTGATTTGGTTTCTGGACTTGTCCATCCTTCCCTCCTCCTCCACCCTCCTCCCCAGTATACCCTCCTCCCCGGTCTACCTTCTGATTTCTGTCAATGTGTTGTGCAACAAATAATAAAGAACGGTTTTTAAACAATTGTGACTTTATTTCCTTTCATATATATAGGGGGCAGGTAACTTGAAGAGAAACACACAACTGTCACACTGTACCCTGGCCTGTCATGAAACTGGCTTTCAAAGCTTCTCTGATGCACAGCGCTCCCTGTTGCGCTCTTCTAATGGCCCTGTTGTCTGGCTGTGCGAAATTGGCCACCAGGTGAGTTGCCTTAACCTCCCACCCCGCCATAAATGTCTCCCCCTTACTCTCACAGATATTGTGGTGCACACAACAAGCAGCAATTACAACTGGAATATTGGCTGTGCTGAGATCTAACCGAGTCAGTAAACTGCGCCAGCACGCTTTCAAATGTCCAAAAGCACATTCTACCACCATTCTGTACTTGCTCAGCCTATAGTTGAACTGCTCCTTACTACTGTCCAGGGTGCCTGTGTACAGTTTCATGAGCCATGGCATTAAGGGGTAGGCTGGGTCCCCGAGGATAACTACTGGCATTTCAACATCCCCAACAGTAATTTTCTGGTCTGGGAAGTAAGTCCCTTCCTGCAGCTCTTCAAACAGACCAGAGTTCCTGAAGATGTGAGCATCATGCACCTTTCCCAGCCATCCCACGTTGATGTCGGTGAAACGTCCTTTGTGATCCACCAGTGCTTGCAGCACCATTGAAAAGTACCCCTTGCGGTTTATGTACTGGCCGCCCCGGTGTTTCGGAGGCAAGATAGGGATATGTGTTCAGTCTATCACACCGCCGCAGTTAGGGAACCCCAGCGCATTAAAACCATCCACAATGGTCTGCACATTTCCCAAAGTCACTACCCTTGATAGCAGCTGGTCAATGATTGCGTTGGCTACTTGCAGCACAGCAGCCCACACAGTAGATTTGCCCACTCCAAACTGATTCCTGACTGACCGGTAGCTGTCGGGCGTTGCGAGCTTCCACAGGGCTATGGCCACTCGCTTCTCAATTGTGAGCGCTGCTCTTATTTTGGTGTCTTTGCGCTTCAGGGCAGGGGACAGCAAGTCACAAAGTTCCATGAAAGTGGCCCTACGCATACGAAAGTTTTGCAGCCACTGGGACTCATCCAATACCCGCAACGGTAGGCGGTCCCACCAGTCTGTGCTTGTTTCCCGGGCCCAGAATCGGTGTTCCATGGCATGAACCTAGCCCAACACCACTATGCTCTCCCAATCGTTGCATGCCGTGCTTCTAATAACGTCTGTGTCCATGTCCTCATCACTACCGTAGTCGCGCTGTCGTCGCTTCCTCGCCCGGTTTTGCAGGTACTGCACATGCTGCTGGATAATGCATGAGGTATTTACAATGGTCAAAACTGCAGTGGAGATCTGAGTGGACTCCATGCTTGCCACGCTATGGCGCATGCACAGGTAATCCTGGAAAAAGGACGCGAAACGTAGGAGAGCAGAGTGGCAGCAGAAGAGGTGCAGTTCGGTTCACGATAGCCAAAAAAAGGCGGGAAATGGTTGTCTTCTGTAGCTTTCATGGAGGTGGGAGTCCAGGACAGACAACATGGAGAAGCTCAGTAGCGCGGCAAGAGCGGGAGAGCAGAGTTGGCGGTGGAAGCGGTCGATGAGGAAGAGAAAGAGTAGATAATTATAGAGATTACATAGAAAGACGAGAGGAAATGCGAGGTGGATTCATAGTACCAGGAGAGAAGCGGTGCACAGTCTGCTGAAAGCAGTATGGCGTCTGCATGCCAAAAAGGCGCAAAACGATTGTCTTCTGTAGCTTTCATGGTGGGAGGAGTGACTGACGACACACACCCAGAAACACTCGCGAGAATGTTTTTGCCCCATCTTGCACGGGGAGCTTAACCCAGAATTCCAGTGAGCGGCAGGGACTGCGGGAACTGTGGGATAGCTACCCACAGTGCACCACTCTGACATTCAATGCTAGCCTCGGTACTGTGGATACACGCCGCTGAATTCATGCGCTTTAGTTGGGGGACACACAAGACCGAATGTATAAAATCGCTTCCGAAAATTCAAATAGAATAATTTCATACTGTAGACATACCCTAAGTCTCTAGGCATCTGTAAACTGTGTCTTGATTTTTTTTCCCCTAAAGGTTTGGTTAAATTTGGGCTGATTTTCCACAGGGTTGGCAAAAGGCATATTCCTGACACAGAGGTCACCCACTGCCAAATTTCAAGTCCTGGATCCAAAGCATGGGGATGGTAAAGCTTTTCAAATAAAAGGTCACCGGAATTTAAAGCTGGCAAAACAATGTCTTTGTTTCCTACTCTAGGTCTTGGAAATGGCTGAACTGTTTGGGCTGAAATTTTTTGGGGAAAAAAAAATCAGCCTGAGACAGACACCCAACATGGACAACTTCAGCCCAAACATCAATCTATAAGTGACTGAAAAATTGGTTTTCTAATGGGAAGTGTCAAGGAACATAAATAAGTGGTGTTACCAGCCCCACCTATGTTAAAATGTTACAAGAATAGTACACATACTGTAACTATTGAGGAAAGTTGTCTTTTTGCTGTTCTTTTCAGTCAAAATTAAAAAGAAATATTGTCTGTAGCTCTAAATAGAGCAAGAAAACACCTTTTCATTTATTTTCTTCTGCAAAAATCCATGTGCTAGCGGTGAGAAAATATTCTGATTTTTTTTTTTACTTGATGTTTGGGAATGGAGATTAAGTAATACTGTGTGATGATAATACAGGCCACAAATTCATAGACACTTACAAGTTGTATTAAGTGCAGTTTTGAGTCTTGCAAATGTATAGTATAATTGCTGTTTCTTTGATATATCTGTCTAAATTTGCCACAAGATGGCAGTGTTTCAGAAGATTCTTTCCACCTTGCCAGGTCTTTGGTTTTCAAAATTTCGGATGTACAGAATTAGCCATAGCATATGTTTATACCATATAATTTTGTGTGTGTGCGCGCGCGCGAGAGAGAGAGATGGCTAGCATTTTAAAATTCAGAAATCGTATTACTTTTGTGTCAATTAGTTTTTTGTGCTATGATTTATGCCTTTGGATACCTGCAGCTTCAGCATTTTTGGGGGGGATGTATTGATTTGCTCCTCCTACACAGCCAAATAGAAGCAAATCAAAATGTCCAAAAAGAATTGTTGATATAAACTTAGGGTATGATCCCTCAAAGCCTTACTTTGTAATTTGGTGAAAATGTTGGCAGACATTGGTAACTGGACATGAGGTAGGAATGCCTCAAGGTTTTCAGATACAGAATGATGTTAGATTGTGAAGGCTTTGAAATGGGATGGATAGTTTTAAAATAAATTCTACATTAGAGTATTTGTTTAAACAAATTTAATTTGATTTCTTTATAAAACTGTATTTTAGTAAAGGAGTTTAGTTTATTAAAGAGTTTTTAAAATGTAGCAGCTGAAAACTTTTTACATTTTTTTTAAATAGAAGATGTTATGCAGTGAAACTAGCTCTATTTGTACTAACTCGTCTATGCAATGTAAAATTAGAAATGTAACTTGGATAAAAAAAAGAGATATTCAGCTATGCTTTCTAAAGATGTGTTTTCCTCCCTTGATATTTTCTGACTAAAAGACAAGGTATAAAGAGTAATAATAATAATCATTTTAAAAAAAGTAAATTGCTCATTTACTGGATCTCAAGTTTTACAGCAAAACTTTATCTAATAAGAATTAAACTTCAAGGTGGCTAATCCTCTTTCCAGGAAATTTGTTCCTCCCTTATCTTGACTCTGCCTCTTGCAGAATAAATAAACTGAAGCCCAGAATAGCTGGAGTTCAGCTGTGAAGCAGTGGTTACTATTGTTGATTATATGTGTAACATTTACAGTGTGGGCACTGTACAGAGAATCATGACGACAGTCCATTCTTTCAGGATGCTTTTTTTGCCTCTGTCTTCGCTAACAAGGACAGCTCCCAGACTGCTGTGCTGGGCATCACAACATGGGGAGTAGATGGCCAGCCCTCTGTGGAGAAAGAGGTGGTTAGGGACTATTTAGAAAAGCTGGACGTGCACAAGTCCATGGGGCCGGACGAGTTGCATCCGAGAGTGCTAAAGGAATTGGCGGATGTGATTGCAGAGCCATTGGCCATTATCTTTGAAAACTCGTGGCGAACGGGGGAAGTCCCAGATGACTGGAAAAAGGCTAATGTAGTGCCAATCTTTAAAAAAGGGAAGAAGGAGGATCCTGGGAACTACAGGCCAGTCAGCCTCACCTCAGTCCCTGGAAAAATCATGGAGCAGGTCCTCAAGGAATCAATCCTGAAGCACTTAGAGGAGAGGAAAGTGATCAGGAACAGTCAGCATGGATTCACCAAGGGTAGGTCATGCCTGACTAATCTAATAGCCTTCTATGATGAGATTACTGATTCTGTGGATGAAGGGAAAACAGTGATGTATTGTTTCTTGACTTTAGCAAAGCTTTTGACACGGTCTCCCACAGTATTCTTGTCAGCAAGTTAAAGAAGTATGGGCTGGATGAATGCACTATAAGGTGGGTAGAAAGTTGGCTAGATTGTCGGGCTCAACGGGTAGTGATCAATGGTTCCATGTCTAGTTGGCAGCCGGTGTCAAGTGGAGTGCCCCAGGGGTCGGTCCTGGGGCCGGTTTTGTTCAATATCTTAATTAATGATCTGGAGGATGGTGTGGATTGCACTCTCAGCAAATTTGCGGATGATACTAAACTGGGAGGAGTGGTAGATACGCTGGAGGGCAGGGATAGGATACAGAGGGACCTAGACAAATTCGAGGATTGGGCCAAAAGAAACCTGATGTGGTTCAATAAGGATAAGTGCAGGGTCCTGCACTTAGGACGGAAGAACCCAATGCACAGCTACAGACTAGGGACCGAATGGCTAGGCAGCAGTTCTGCGGAAAAGGACCTAGGGGTTACAGTGGACGAGAAGCTGGATATGAGTCAGCAGTGTGCCCTTGTTGCCAAGAAGGCCAATGGCATTTTGGGATGTATAAGTAGGGGCATAGCGAGCAGATCGAGGGACGTGATCGTTCCCCTCTATTCGACATTGGTGAGGCCTCATCTGGAGTACTGTGTCCAGTTTTGGGCTCCACACTACAAGAAGGACGTGGAGAAATTGGAGAGAGTCCAGCGAAGGGCAACAAAAATGATTAGGGGTCTGGAACACATGACTTATGAGGAGAGGCTGAGGGAACTGGGATTGTTTAATCTACGGAAGAGAAGAATGAGGGGGGATTTGATAGCTGCTTTCAACTACCTGAGAGGTGGTTCCAGAGAGGATGGTTCTAGACTATTCTCAGTGGTAGAAGAGGACAGGACAAGGAGTAATGGTTTCAAGTTGCAGTGGGGGAGATTTGGGTTGGATATTAGGAAAAACTTTTTCACTAGGAGGGTGGTGAAACACTGGAATGCGTTACCTAGGAAGGTGGTAGAATCTCCTTCCTTGGAAGTTTTTAAGGTCAGGCTTGAGAAAGCCTTGGCTGGGATGATTTGATTGGCGATTGGTCCTGCTTTGAGCAGGGGGTTGGACTAGATGACCTCCTGAGGTCCCTTCTAACCCTGATATTCTATGATTCTATGATCTTAAAATTGAAGCAGACAGTGTACAACTGAAGCAGGTGGGTGGGATGTGACAAAAACACTGACTGTGAAGTTTATGCTCAAATAAATTGGTTAGCCTCTAAGGTGCCACAAGTACTCCTTTTCTTTTTGTGAAGTTTATTGCATGTCTCGTTAATTCTTGGATTTTTGTTTGGGGGGTGTGGGAGTAAAGACTTTTCAATCACCTAGTTTAGTAATTCTGAGTAGAACTACGAACTCAAAAAGAACTGTTTTAAGGTGGAGCATAAGGGAGCATGGCAGACCCGGTAATAAGGAGATGGTCCACATGTGAGAGCAAGATTAAGGAGAGGAGTAGGTATGCGGCTTGTGCAGAGTAAAGGGGACAGGGATAACAGAAAGATACCTTTGGGCCAGTTTGTATAAATTCTTGAAAGAAAGGACAGAGGAGCTTAAATTTTCTGTGGAAAGTGAGAGGAAGCCAATGAAGGGGATTGAAGAGGTGGTTGTATGACTTTTACAGCTGCATTTTGAAGAGATGGTGACCTCTCCAAAAGTGTACGGGGCATATAGCCACGCTTTGCTACATAGTTCCATCCATCCTCTCCTCCCCTCTGTGCCACTTAAACGTTGATTGACATGGAACCCCTTTATTCCTTGGGGCAGCAGCCCCTGGGACTCTTGGGCAGCAGAGTCTGAGCAGGATCACAGTGCCTCTGGCAGATCTTCCCCAGATTTTCAGTTTTGGGGGGGTCAAACATCCTGCCACTCATATGGTTGGAGGAGACCTCGCTTTCCTGGCAGAAACTGGAAGAAATCCCCACAAGTTTCAAGCACTGATGTAGAAATAACACATGTAAAGAAGCATCAGGCCCTTCATTTATTAAAGGTTTAAGAGTGCATCTCCATACTGCCTGAGTGAGGGGAAGGATGTAATAAAAACAGCAATAAAACCTTTAATTTTGCTGAATCTCACTTTCACCTTATGTTCCTTTCATTTATCTCTTCCCCCCTTTGCTGAGTGCTTCTCCTCACCCCCTCTCTTTCTGTTATAGTTAAAAAAAAAATCTTTTGAGTATGTTCATTAGTATGTGCTAATGAGGGTCTTCAAAATGAACAACAGAAAAGACAGACAGAGGAGGGGGAGCATACAGCAATCTCAGTAGCCTGAGGTGTGTACTGTGGCTGAGGAAACCTTCAACAGTATGGGACAATAAAAATGTTTGGTTTTTTTGGCAGCTGGCCCAATTGCATCTCTACAAGTCAAATCAGTTAGATCTATTAAAATATGTTTAACGTGTAGTCATTCTCTCGGTGCTATGTGCAGTCTGTTGTAATTTTCCATTTGAAATTATTTTCTGTCACGTTGGCAGTAGTTTTTTTTTATTTCCTCAAACCTCAAAATTCCACAGTGAAATGCAAGTAATTTAAGTACAATCTAACACTCCTCAAATGCTACTCTTCCCTCTCAAATTACTGTCTAGAATATTTATAACTTGCTTTTCTATTCATTGTTTAAAAAACTTAAAAGGCAATCCAGTATTTTAAACTAGGAACATCAGAGCTGAGAAAGCCAGAAATAAATTCATGTTGCAGTATTTCATCCATAATTTGCTGGTTGATATGTCGGTAATATACAGGTAAATCACATAGAAAGAATACAGTCTGCAAGCAGGAAAAACATTTTCATAATTGCTCTGGCAGACAACTCTCATATTCTAATAGCAGACAGATGAATATTCTATAGAATGGATTAGCTATTTTCCTAGCAGTGCTACGTTGTCTGACTATGGAAATGGTTAGTTATCTTTAATCCCCTGCATAATAAATACAACATGCATACATTCAGATAAAAACTGACATCATCAGGTGTGCTTTGTATTTTCCGCTGTCTCAGCTTCTTTCAATTTCTGTAGGAAAAACTTTGACCTAGGAAATGCATAACATTAGATGAAGGGATGATGGTTGTCTTCCTTAGGAAAGAAATAAAAACCAGGAGGCCTGAATCAGTTAACGTTTGTGAGGTAAAATATAAAGTATTAGGATCAGACACATTTGTCAACTCATGGTATGGATATCTTTAAGATGTGGTAGGGAAGAAAGGAAAACAGCAGAATACGGACCCTGGACTTCAGAAAAGCAGACTTTGACTCCCTCCAGGAACTGATGGGCAGGATCCCCTCGGAGAATAACATGAGGGGGAAAGGAGTCCAGGAGAGCTGGCTGTATTTTAAAGAATCCTTATTGTGGTTACAGGACAAACCATCCTGATGTGTAGAAAGAATAGTAAATATGGCAGGCGACCAGCTTGGCTTAACAGTGAAATCCTTGCTGATCTTAAACACAAAAAAGAGGCTTACAAGAAGTGGAAGATTGGACAAATGACCAGGGATGAGTATATAAATATTGCTCGGGCATGTAGGAATGAAATCAGGAAGGCTAAATCACACCTGGAGTTGCAGCTAGCGAGGGATGTTAAGAGTAACAAGAAGGGTTTCTTCAGGTATGTTGGCAACAAGAAGAAAGCCAAGGAAAGTGTGGGCCCCTTACTGAAAAAGGGAGGCAACCTAGTGACAGAGGATGTAGAAAAAGCTAATGTACTCAATGCTTTTTTTGCCTCTTTCTTCACGAACAAGGTCAGCTCCCAGACTACTGCACTGGGCAGCACAGCATGGGGAGGAGGTGGCCAGCCCTCTGTGAAGGAAGAAGTGGTTCGGGACTATTTAGAAAAATTGGACATGCACAAGTCCATGGGGCCGGATGCGTTGCATCCGAGAGTGCTAAAGGAATTGGCGGATGTGATTGCAGAGCCATTGGCCATTATCTCTGAAAACTCATGGCGATCGGGGGAAGTCCCAGAAGACTGGAAAAAGGCTAATGTAGTGCCAATCTTTAAAAAAGGGAAGGAGGAGGATCCTGGGAACTACAGGCCGGTCAATCTCACCTCAGTCCCCGGAAAAATCATGGAGCATGTCCTCAAGGAATCAATTCTGAAGCACTTAGAGGAGAGGAAAGTGATCAGGAACAGTCAGCATGGATTCAACAAGGGAAAGTCATGCCTGACTAATCTAATTGCCTTCTATGATGAGATAACTGGTTCTGTGGATGAAGGGAAAGCAGTGGACGTGTTATTCCTCGACTATAGCAAAGCTTTTGACACGGTCTCCCACAGTATTCTTGTCAGCAAGTTAAAGAAGTATGGGCTGGATGGATGCATTACAAGGTGAGTAGAAAGTTGGCTAGATTGTCGGGCTCAACGGGTAGTGATCAATGGCTCCATGTCTAGTTGGCAGCTGGTATCTAGTGCCCCAAGGGTCGGTCCTGGGGCCGTTTTTGTTCAATATCTTCATTAATGATCTGGAGGATGGTGTGGATTGCACCCTCAGCAAGTTTGCAGATGACACTAAACTGGGGGGAGAGGTAGATACGCTGGAGGGTAGGGATAGGATACACAGGGACCTAGACAAATTGGAGGAATGCGCCAAAAGAAATCTGATGAGGTTCAACAAGGACAAGTGCAGAGTCCTGCACTTAGGACGGAAGAATCCAATGCACCGCTACAGACTAGGGACCGAATGGCTAGGCAGCAGTTCTGCAGAGAAGGACCTAGGGGTGACAGTGGACGAGAAGCTGGATATGAGTCAACAGTGTGCCCTTGTTGCGAAGAAGGCAATGGCATTTTGGGATGTATAAGTAGGGGCATTGCCAGCAGATCGAGGGACGTGATTGTTCCCCTCTATTCGACATTGGTGAGGCCTCATCTGGAGTACTGTGTCCAGTTTTGGGCTCCACACTACAAGAAGGACGTGGAGAAATTGGAGAGAGTCCAGCGAAGGGCAACAAAAATGATTAGGGGTCTGGAACACATGACTTATGAGGAGAGGCTGAGGGAACTGGGATTGTTTAATCTACGGAAGAGAAGAATGAGGGGGGATTTGATAGCTGCTTTCAACTACCTGAAAGGGGGTTCCAAAGAGGATGGATCTAGACTATTCTCAGTGATAGCAGATGACAGGACAAGGAGTAATGGTCTCAAGTTGCAGTGGGGGAGATTTGGGTTGGATATTAGGAAAAACTTTTCCACTAGGAGGGTGGTGAAACACTGGAATGCGTTACCTAGGGAGGTGGTGGAATCTCCTTCCTCAGAAGTTTTTAAGGTCAGGCTTGACAAAGCCCTGGGTGGGATGATTTAGTTGGGATTGGTCCTGCTCTGGGCAGGGGTTGGACTAGATGGCCTCCAGAGGTCCCTTCCAACTCTGATATTCTATGATTCTGTGGTACTAGAGATATACCAGTGAGTCATGTGAAACAAATATTTGTATTACTGAGTAGTAGGTGTGATTTGAAACACAGGCTGGAGATATTAAAAACCTGCAAGTATTGTGTTGGGAAGCATGTGAAGTACTGTATAATCACACACACATGTAAATGTGCTGCAAACTTTTCCAAAAGTCTTTGTGGTCTGAGATGAAGCCCGCCCTTGTTTGCATAGACTTCCACTAAAGTTTATATCTTGCTGCTAATCAGTGAATATTTTTTCTAGCTGTAATCATGGTCAGTTTTCTGTAGTTAGCTTACCCTTTTTTCCAAGTGTGCATAGTTCTCAGCTTTGAATTGGCTCCTCCCTCTTTTCTATATACACTACTCTTTTTTCGGATTTGTCCCATTTAGAAATCAATACAATATTTGCTAAGTTTGTGTTGTCATTTTTTGTTGCAGAACAACAAATAGCTTTTATATATAATTTGGAAGTGAATTTTGTAGTAAATTGCTGCAGGTTTCAGCATACAAGTCATAGAGGCATATGGCTGTTTAAATGTTTGCGGAATCTTGTCATGCTATAGCTTGTTAAGCCTCATCTCCAGTAAAGGAATTGAAAATTCTCATTTGTACTATCTCTGGTAGGAGTTCTTTGTAAATTCTTTAAATTATACACAACATTAATAAGATGAGCAGAGTTTTGTTCTCTCATTTACACTGTTGCAACTCCAGTGACCTCAGCGGGTATGTCTATACTGCATAGTAAACCCGGATCTGTAGGACCTTGGCTTGTGAAATCCACACTGTGCTGCTGATGCTGGAGTTAGTGAGTATGTGGTGATGCAGCAATTAATTGGGTATCAATCAAATCACTCTGTGTTGCTCCAGTGTTTTGCAATTGGTTGCTCTCACTTGAGGTAGGCTAGCCTGAGTGGAGTAACTCGAGTGTACTAACTCAAGCTAACTTTGGCGGTTAAAGGCAAGCCCTAAATGAAACACGCAAAATCTAAATATTGTAATTTTTTTTGTCTTCTTAGGAAAGTGGTCCAAAATGGAAACCTTTGTTTCCTGCTGAGTATTTTGCCAGTCATTGTTGTTTAGCAATTTCTAGCACTGTCATGTGAGCTTTTGGATATTTCAGTATTGGCTAAACGAAAATTTGGCAATAGTTAGAGAAAAACTTCTGCAATAAATGATTCTGCGTGACATAAGTGTGATACACTGCACAGTACGTCCATTAGCAAGCATTATCTTTTGGACTACAAAGTATTTGTGTTAGTTACTTAACAAACCATGGCTGCATACTTGCTTAACAAAGCAAGGTTCAAAAGGCTGACTTTCTTTCAGTCAGCAGTGTTTGAATATTTTAATTATGAACTTCGAGTAGAAAGTTAATCGCGATTTAATCACTGTTTTAATCACACTGTTAATAGAATACCAATTGAAATTTATTAAATATTTTGGATGTTTTTCTACTTTTTCATATATATTGTGTTCTGTGTTGTAATTGCAATTAAAGTGTATATTTTTTTACAAATATTTGCACTGTAAAAATGATAGAAATAGTATTTTTCAATTCACCTCATACAAGTACTATTGTGCAATCTTTGTCGTGAAGTGCAATTTACAAATGTAGATTTTTTTTTGTTACATAACTGCACTCTAAAACAAAACAATGTAAAATTTCAGAGCCTACAAGTCCACTCCTTGTTCAGCCAATTGCTAAGACAAACAAGTTTGTTTACATTTACAGGAGATAATGCTGCCCACTTCTTAATTACAATGTCACCTGAAAGTGAGAACAGGCATTTGCATGGCACTACCGTTTTGTAGCCAGCGTTGCAAGTTATTCACGTGCCAGATATGCTAAACATTCGTATGCCCCTTCATGCTTTGGCCACCATTCCAGAGGACATTCTTTCATGCTGATGCGCTCTTAAAAAAAAAAGCGTTAATTAAATTTGTGACTGAACTCCTTGGGGGAGAATTCTATGTCCCGTTCTCTGTTTTACCTGCATTCTGCCATATATTTCATATTATAGCAGTCTCGGATGATAACCCAGCACATGTTGTTTGTTTTAAGAAGACTTTCACTGTAGATTTGACAAAACGCAAAGAAGGTACCAATGTGAGATTTCTAAAGATAGCTACAGCCCTCAACCCAAGGTTTAATAATCTGAAGTGGCAAAATCTGCAGATGATACAAAACTACTCAAGATAGTGAAGTCCCAGGCAGACTGCAAAGAGCTACAAAAGGTCACTCAGTTTTCAGCCTTCTTTGAATTCTGAGAGTAAACCAATGGTTGTTCATTGAGGCAACTGCCATGCTGAGGGTCCAGTTGCTATTGCTGAACTATCAGAACTGCCACAAGGGGAGATTCCCTCCCACCCTCACATGTTCTGACCAACCAGCATCAGTGAATGTACACGAGGGATACACCAGTGCCGCTAGTATCATGCTAAGTCTTTGCTTTTGTACTTAGTGAATGTCTGAGAGCTGCTGCAGTTTGCCTATTTCTCCTGTCAGTCCCTGTCTGCTCTGCCTGGACTTCAAAGAACCAGTACTTTGAGGGAGCCAATTTCTGTTCTAATCCCTGCCCCAAAAAGGACAGTATTTTGATGTTGGAAAAGATTTTCATGGTGACACTAATTGCATTTACCTTTTTCTCCCACAGCTCAACAGACAGCAATTACAGATACTTAAGGAGCGTTTCCAGGCCTTCCTGAATGGAGAGACACAAATTGTAGCAGATGAAGCATTTTGCAATGCAGTGAGAAGTTATTATGAGGCAAGTTGAACACATTGTTTTCTGTGCTGTTTTAAAAGTTTAGTTCACAAGACTGTTCTTTTTAAATAATCCATTTTACATGGAAGGAATTGTAAGGTTCCAAGCCTGTGAGCTCGCAAACCTCCTGAAAACATTTTCTATACTGCTTTGCAATTTAAAAAATTTAAATCCACTGCCTGGGCATTAGAGATAAACTGAACTGGAAAATGTCCACTTCTTTTGGGAAAACAAAACAAAAAAACCCTGGTGCTAAAAAATCTTTCTGGCAATGATTGATAAAACTGGGTACTGCTATCTTTATCGCCATATGTCTAAATTACCCCCTTTTAATCAAGGTTTCAGCTGTAAATTACCATCTTGAGATACATGTCCCCTAGCCTTTTAAATTTTCAGGGACAATAGAGAATATCTTAGGGACAAACTGCTCTTTTTTTCTTCGAGAAGGAATAATGCTGCCAACGTAGTTATACCAAGTCCCTTGAATTCAGCTTGTGACTTCCAAGGGATTCTGTGTGGTTAACACCGCCAGCATCAGTTTTCACATGTGCTCTATAATTGCTTAAGGGAGATGCCCTTTTCTGGGGAGGATAAAAATGTCCCTCTGATCTCATAGGTAACACTAACTGGGGAATATATTCGTTACACTGTGCAGAAAGCAGCCACTGTGAATATAGCATTTATCTATATAACAAAAAAACTCAAAAAAAAAATTTGTTCAGCATATCATCAAGGCTGCACATTTAAACTTGATTTAGTTATTTCTTTGAGTTGTTTGCTTCCTAATTTCACTGTATTGCTTTGTTCTTTTTCAGATTACTCTCATTTTCTTTTAGCATATTATTCCTTCTTATTTCCTACTGATGTACTTCATTTATTGGGCAAAGACATTTCTTGATGCAGAAAGAATTATATCTGCTAATAGTGTTATGGATTGTTACATTTTGTGCTGAACAACAAATGTAGATTAAGCAGCTTGTCTCCAAAGCTTGGGAAGTGTGTCAGGATTCAGGGTGAGAGGTTCTCCTTTGCACCAAGTCATGGAGAAGAAAGTGTGTTAGCAGTGGAGAGACAGAGAGCGCCCACATTTGTGAAGAGGTTGGGGAAGGCCATAGTTATCAAGGTTAGAAGCCTGGTTGACAAGGTGGATATTGGGAAGCCTGAAACGTTGTTAACGGTGATAGGCAAATAGGTAAGGGGAGGCATTTGAGGCAACTAAAAAGTAGATATGATACTGGATAGATGGAGAAGTGAGGCGTAGGAGGCAAGATTTAGGAGCAATTGTGTGTAAGTGATTGATGATCCAATCACCCAATAGCAGGGTGATTTAATAGTACAGTTCTTACCATTTGTTCAGCTCTTATGTTCAAAGTGTTAAGATAAGGCAGGGGTTCTCAAACTGGGGGTTGGGACCCCTCAGGGGGTCGCAAGGTTATTACATGGGGGGGGGGGTCATAAGCCTCGACCCCAAACCCCGCTTTGCTCCCAGCATTTATAATGGTGTTAAATATATAAAAAAGTGCTTTTTATGTATAAGGGGGGTCGCACTCAGAGGCTTGCTGTGTGAAAGGCGTCACTAGTACAAAAGTCTGGGAACCCCTGACATAAGGAGCCTCAGAAGAAAATGGTGAAGGAGTATTTGGGTAAGAAAAGAACCAGAAGAATACACCAACATAGAACCCCAAATAGAAGGCAGCAGATTAAGAAGAATTAGTACTGAAAAGCATTAGACATGGACTATCTAGTCTTCTAGAGAGACTGATTTAATGCCACAGGGAAGTAGCTTAGTGGTGGCCAGAAAGAGAGTCATGATGGACTGACAGATTTCTGGTGCTAAAACTGCAATGATAAAATCAAGGGAGAGAATTGTTCATTTTAAGGATTCTTCCTCATCTAGACATTTTTGGTGTTCAGCTAGCAACTAGAATAATTGCATCCTCAAAAGTGGGAAACAATTGCATGCATCCATAAATTTCTGGCATTTTTGATCTCTTGGAAGACTTTTCTTTTCTGGGCCTCTTTCACTTATGACAGCTATGCTCTTGAGGAACACTAGAATTGTCTGCTTCCAAAATATGGCTTGTGTATGCCAGAGATGAGGCTTTTTGGGTGGCTGACCGATGAGTGTGGAATTAGCATTTGCAAGAATGCAGAGCAAGCATGAATCTGAACTCCTTTAAGACTAATGCAGAGCTGCTTTGACAAAGTCTTCACACGCTGCACAATATTTAAAGAAAAACATTCACTAAAGGCCTTTTCTGAGATGAAGGAAGAGAACAAAAGTCAAGAATATGTTATGTCTGAATTGCTTTTTAACTTACTAAGGTGCTAACTTACCTGAATGGGGATCATGATACAAATACCTAATTAGAAAATCTTGACAGTTGATTAAACTTACTTGTTCATCAGACTATATTGACTCATATAGAAGCTACTCTGCCCTTTCCAACAACTCAGTTTAATATAATGAGGAGCATGGCCTAATAAAAATAAGGCCATGTATGGAGTGGAAGATCTCAGTTTTTCAGCTGTGTTACATAGTATCCTCTCTTAGCTCTGGTAGGATAGCTGGGATATTTGTACACAATGCTCTTTCTCAAACGTTGGAATTTCAAATGACTTCCCTCTAGAGGTGGTCTTGGACCTAATTTTGAAGCCCGGCATGAACCCCAGTAGATCACACCCAATTCTGAGGGTGTGGAGCTGTTTCATACCTGACCTCCTCTGAAAAGCTCCCCAAATAAAATAATCCCAAACATATATGGTTCAAATTAAGGGCTTGTCTACACAAACAATTGATTCATTGCAAGATGGGGGTGAATCTACCCCGCATTAGTCTGTGGTAGACTAACTGTCCTTGAGCACCCTGCTCACGTGGACACTAACAGTTCATAAATGTGCTTTGATCTAGTCCCATTTCAAAGAAGACTAGATCAAAGTGCATTAAGGAACAGTTAATGAGCACCAACAGGGTCAATGTGGACAGTTAGTCTGCAGCAGGTTAGTGTGGGGAGATTCACACCCCATCCCAGCTTGCCGCAAGCTGGTGGTTTGTGTAGACAAGCTGAAAGGCACATTCTGAACAACCCCAGTACTGTGCACTTTCTGGTCTGAGTGGCAACACACTTGTGATAGCTAGACTGAGATTATAATTACGATATGGTCAGGGGACACTCTCATTAGCTGTGCTATCATAATGGGGTTGCCCACAGTAAGGCAATATTATCCTCTTGGCTTCCAACTCCAAGAAGAAAGGCCTTCCCCAAGGCATATCTTAACTATAATGAGCAAATTTCTTAGCCTTTAGAAACTGCCTTCCATAGAAAAAAACCAAAAACAGTACAGACTATGGATATAAGCAAAGACAATGGAAAATATATCCTGATAAATCATCTCAGGTTTTTTCTTCTTCAGCTTTATATTTACTGAGGTTAAAAAAAAAGTATGTGAACAGTCCCCAAGACTCCTCATTTATTAAAAATTGAGATTAATTTAACATTCAAACAGCAAAGTGAATGGTCAACAGAAATATTAAACTAAGACAGCAGCCTGTAATAAATATATGATTTCCAGAGATCATGCAGTGTCTATCTTCTTTCAATAATATGTAATCCAAAAAGTCTTTACTGATCTGTGATAAATATAATTTTAGCCTTAGTCAAGTTAAACTGGATAGGTAAAATTATTAAATCCCTCTTAACAGAAGCCAAAATCATTAATAAAAAAGCTGTTCTACAAAATGTCATTTAAGAAAAGAACACAGTCGCTGGTTGATGGCTTGAGGACAGGCCTCCACTGGGCAATCATCCTTTAAGACAATGCTACTCAAAGTGGTGTCCATCGGCTGACGGTCCGCAGTGCCTGGGACCTGAGGCAGCGCATTCTGCTCGCGCTGGCTCTGCTCTGCTCCCCGCGCACTGCTCCGGCTCATGGTGGCTCAACCCTGGCCGCTGCCGCAGCAGCTGCCAGCAACTCTGCCGCGGCCGCTGCCATTGGCCGGGTTGCCCCCCCCCACCCTTTGCCGCGGAGGGGGAGAGGCTCTGCCCGAGCTGCAGCGTGTGTAATATGTGTGTGTGTGTGTTTTCCGGCACGTTGTGCCATCCATTCACGCTGCTCCCTGCCCAGCCCCGAGCAGACAAAGCCCACGGACACAGTAATAAGGAGAAGACTCATTAATCTCTGGCAATTTCTTGGGTTTGGCTGCCACCCCCTCTCCTTTTCTCACCCCTCCACCCCACTCTCCTCCCCATCCCCAAAGGTAGCCCCTTGATGCTGGAAGACAGTTTAGCACAGGTTTGGGGAGAGGAAGATTAATTATTATTGTTGGTGGTGTTCCGTGAAATTTGACAGCATCTGCACTGATCAGCGGAGCTGGTGGAGGAAAAAGACACTGCAGCAGGTTGTCGGGTGGCAGCAGATAAGCCTCCTAAAAGTCTGCCAACTCTTAATATATTCATTATATTGTTTCCGATAGAAATTAATATGACTACGAATGTTCAAATAATATTTTCTTGGATTGTAAACTAATAAGTCATTTTATACCAGATGCACAGCCTTTCAGTCAGTCTTCAGTGTATTTAAATGGGAACATCTCCACGAGTACGCCCATTCCAATTAATACAGTGAAGAATGTTAGTTTTTCTGATCTGATGCGCTACGTGCCTATGCGAATATGATGATAATATGGCACAAATATGGTACCGGTCCCTGGCACATCGGAAAAAAAATTGCCGGTCCGCCACATCAGATAGTTTGAGAAGCACTGCTTTAAGACACACTGAAGTTCCTCTTGCTGCTGGCAGGCATACATAGCACACTTCTAGCCAACATGGTGAGCGGTGTTCCTTCCACCAGTTAGTTCAATGTATCCTGTTCATTTTCCATTGTGGCTGTCTGTGGTATATACCGCTGCACTTCATCATCTTCTAGTCTATCACCATCATGTAGATGCTCCCATTCAACAAAGTCAGTCAGTGCTTTTATGGCAGCAGTAAGGAGATTTTCAATGTTGCCTTGCTTTACAGGGTCTTCTCTGCCTCCTTTCAGGGCTGGCTCTAGGTTTTTTGCTGCCCCAAGCACAAAAAACAAACAAACAAACAAAAAAAGGGCCAGAACGCCGCCCCTTGAAAAGTGCCACCCCAAGCACGTGCTTAGTTTGCTGGTGCCGAGAGCCGGCCCTGCCTCTTTTGATTAGTCTGCACACTTTGGAGTTAACTTGGCATTCATTGCATTCAAAATGGATTACATTTAGGCCAGAGAAGTCATTCTATCTTGTTGAGGTCATGTGTTTCTACTTTTTTTTAAATTAGGCACTTATAGTGTCATTGCCGGGGCAATAGCACTATGAGTGGCTAGTTTAAAAAAAAAAAAGTGGAAACACAAGACCTACACAAGACAGCTGCTTGCACTGTAGTATCTGAAGACACTTACTGTGCATATCTTAGGGTAAAGCTCCACTCACATGGGATGATTAACAGACAGATAAAAAGGAAGCTGGATGAGGTCTTTAGGAACAACGTGACAATGTTGTGGCAGTGCACAATGAAAAAAATGAAAAAGTAAGGAAGGACTCTTGTTGCAAACAAACACTGTCTTGTTGCAAACAATAGCACTGTAATTGGACCCTGCATCTGTTAAACTCAGAGCTTGTCTACATCAGGTTTTAGTTCGTGGCAAGCTGGGTTCCTACAGCCCCCTTTCAGCAAAGAGCGTCGGCTAGTCTCAGAGAGAATGGCACTGCATACTCTGTCGCTTCAGGTGAGGTGATCGGATTGGTCAGTGGCTCATCAGACCATCCTTAGGCAGTAAAGCGGAAACCAGAGGAAAGAAGTTGAGGGAAACACACTTGTACAAGGAGGATGTACAGAGGATGTCCACGACCCTCTCACAACCTCCTTCAGCAAAGAGCGTCAGCTAGTGCCGCATACTCTATTGCATCAGGTGAGATGCCAGACCAGTCAGTGGTCCTAGCCTATGACCTTCCCCACAGCCCCCTTTAGCAAAGAGCGTTGGCTAGAGCCGCATACTCTATTGCCTCAGGCGAGATGTAGGATCAGTCAATGGCCAAAAGAATTAGGGTTGCCCAAGGACGGAAAATAGGGATACGCATTCCTTGCCTCAGATGGGGCCCATTTTGCTGGTCAAGCCATGCAGAAACAGCCCATCTTGGCAAGGGCTTTTACTGCTCTTCTCCATTGGGACCACAGAGCTTGCTTTAGAGACACCTCTGGTCATGAGTGAAGCTTCGCAGAGGGCTCTGGGCATCTTTCTGTGACTCTTGCTTTCACACTGGCACACACACACACACAGATTAAGTCCTAGACAGCCACCTTTGTGACTTTTGCGGCCTACCTGAAGGCGTCAGAGCTGTTTGACAATAAAGTTCAGATCCAGCACGCAACTCACCCAATTCCAGAGCCTACAGTCAGTTCTCCACCGAAAACCCAATATAGAGATTTAAAAAGGTGTCTTACCTTTCACATGGCACCTTGGGTTCGGAGGGAAATGGCCTGCAGTCCTCTAGTCATGGATGGTATACGGTGGATGCCGGACAAGTCCCCAAATTGTTGTGGAAAACGAGTCACACCATCTGTTTGGTTCAAACAGTCTGAGGCCTTTATTGAATACAAGCATGCAGGGAGAGGGAGACAGAGATGGTCACACATAGGTGCCATCCTGGTCTCTCTTTGCCCTGCCCCTATAATACCAGTTTTATATAGGTCCAAATCCAAGCATTTCCTTATTAGTTATTTTTCACCACTCAGGCATTATTAATAAAGCCTTATAAGGAGATAATGGAAAGACAGTTTCATAATTAGCACAGTGCTGACACACCTTGTTATTATCAAGGTCTGCCGTTTGCTGTGGCAGCGTTTTGAATAGGGACTTTTGCAGGGTGGAGGGTGCATATAATGGACAGCTAGGGACTCTTCCGGAGGCCCTTAGGTTCTTTTCTAGTTAGAGATTGGCCTAGTCCATTATCTGGGTCAAGTGCCACAGCCCAGCATATGTAAATGCTTTTAGGGATTTCTAGGAAATGCATTAACTCAATTTTTCATTTTATTTATCATACTAATCTACCTTTGTTTTCACCTTTCTTCTAACCCTGCTCTATGTAATTGTGAATCTTTGTGTCTTGGTCTCTGCATAATTAAAATTGTATCCAGGGCTTTATTAGAAGCCTGATCTGATTTTGTCACTTACACCCTTAATATATCGTTGGATAGAAAAAAAGGTGTGTGTGTGTGTGTGTGTACGCGCACGCGCGCTTACTCTCAGGGCTATAGTAGAATTTTTATGGAAAATTCCGTTACGTTCATTGAGTCCAGATTCTAGTCTGCTTAGAACATCAGTTGGTGATTTTAGATAAGAAGTAAAATTGAATCATATGGCAATTTATTATGAGTAATTATACTGGACACACTAAGAGTAAAATTTAAGTGGGAAAGTGATTATTGAAATAAAGTATTCCTTTGCATATTTTAGTCCAATTAGTTCAGACAAAAGCCAGCTCAGTAAAACAGTAGGCACAGATTCACGCTCTTAAACTTGAGACGTGGTGGTTGGAAAAGCATCTAGCATAAGACCTGTATTCAGAGGTCCAGCACAAGACTTATATGCACCACTTAAGCCATATTTTGAAAACTTAAGTGATTCATATAAGCCTTGTGCTAGCGTTCTGCGCAGTAGTTTTTTACTCTTGGTTGTATTTAATCTCAGAATACATAAATAGGTGACAAGAATGTCTGAAATGTGACATTGAGACTGGTGACTTGAGTCATATTTTCTGGAACTAACTGGTTATTCAGAAGTTCTGGATTGCAGTAAGAACTACTGTAGATGTTGTAGAGATTCAAGGTTTACTACAACCACAGGTTTGTATTATTAATGATATTTTCAAATATTGCCTGGACAGATGTAAAAACAAATGACCCGGAATGTCCTTAGCAGTAGCTAAGAATTTTTAAAAGGCAGAGTTTGTACTGGCTGATTTTTTGTTTATATTTCTTTAAAATAGTCTTTTGCTATTTTTTAAAGTTTGGAACCCTAAATGTTAATGGTAGTAAAACAACAATGTGATGCTGTAGCTAAGAGGGCTAATGTGATCCTTGGATGTATAAGCAGGGGACTATCTAGTAGGAATAGGGAAGTGGTGTTTTTTCTTTCCACGGCATTAGTGAGGCTATTTATTGGAATAATGTGTCTTCTTATAATGTCCATAGTGGAATATAGCATGTCCCTTTCTGGTATCCACACTTCCAAAAAGGATGGTGGCAGATTGAAAAGGATTCAGAGAAGAGCTACAAGAATGATTAAAGATCTGGGAAACCTGCCTTATAATGAGCCTGAAAAAGTACAGTATATTTAGTTTATTCAAGAGAAAATTAAGAGGTGGCTTGATCTGTGTACAAGTTGCTAAAATGGGGTAGAGATTTCTGATAGTAAAAGGCTCTTTAATTTATCAGAAGTTATAATAAGATGCAGTAGTTGGAAGCTGAAGCTAGACAAATTCAGACTAGAAATAAAGTGTAATTTATTTTTAACATGGAAGATAAATAACCTTGGGAATAACTTACCTAGGGTAGATTCTCTGTCACTTGAAGTGTTTTAAGATTAGATATCTTTCTGAAAGCTATGCTCTGTCTCAAACAGAAGTTATGAGCTTGATGCCAAGAATCACTTGGTGATATTTTATGGCATGTATTATCAAAAGGTCAGACTAGATGATCACAGTGGTCCCTTAAGGCCTTAAAATCCATTAATCTGTGTATAAGCTGGATGATTTTAGTCTTTGTAACTGTCTAGTAAAAAATCTATAACAGATGCAGTAAAATAAATGACAGCAAAGGTTTTTATAATTCATTATAGGAATTTGTATAGATATGCTGAAAAATCTTAAAGCGAAAAAGGTTGATGGCTTGAATTAAACTATTAAGTGATTTACCACGTGTGTGGACAAAATCATTACAAGTCTGAAAATTGAATACCGTAGTTCCATTAATTTTTTCCCAACAAGGTGAAGAAATCTATATTATCAGTCTTACGAAACTGATCATTTGAGTTGATCTCTTCTTTTTTGTGCACAAAAAGGAGAATGTATGTATTAATTTTACATTCTCTGGCAGCAAGAATGCAAGGAAATTTAATGGGAAATCTTTGTCAGAACTTACTCTAAAATTTCTGTGTAATCATGAAACTAAACTCTGCAAGGAATTACTGGAGAACGTGAGTTTTCCTGTAGGTATATGAGATGGTTTGTTTAAAAGATTCAGTACTAAATTACCAGAGTTTAATATGTTGGAACTTAAAGACGATCTTGTTAATATTTTTTTTTTAAATTTACCATTATGAAATAACTCAGTCATTCTATTGTGTTAAGGCTTGGAGTCAAATTCAGAATTGGTAGAACATCACTAGAGTTGCATCTGTTTGCGTAAAGTCTGAATTTGGCCTTGGATATCAAATATTGAGCACAATTGTTTTTGACCATTGTATTGTTAACTTTAGGTGTATATTCTTTTGATACCAGAAAGTTTAGAAATTTTGTCTCAAATTGTCCAAGTGCACTAATCTATTGCTATTTGATCTTAAATACATACAAAATTGTTGTATCTAAGCATCAAAATTTCAAGTTTTTTCAAATAAATGTACACCCAATGAGACATTGAACACCTACTGCAGTGTGTGTGTGTGTGTGAGAGAGAGAGAGATATGACATAAGTGTGTTTAAGTAGTACGCAAGTCATGCTGACCCACTGGACAAGGGTGAATTTTGTGTTTATAAGAATTATTCTTTAAAATTGCCAGTGCAAGTAAACTTGACACCGTTTATTGCAATTTATTAGAATCATGTTTTCTAGCAATCATTTTCTTTTTCTTAGACTTGATTACTGTTTGTTTTATTTCTAACATTTTACTTCAGTAGTTTAGGAGCCAAAAGGGTGCAGTCAGGCTTTAGGATTGTATCAACACATAATAAGAGAGAGTTTGCTCTGAAGAGTAGACTTTTTTTTTAAGTGTGTGTGTGCGTGTGCATGTGCATGCGGGGGGAGAGAGAGAAAACTTCGACTCAAAGTGATGAGGATAATTGCAGATGTACATGTTAGTTCCATTTCTTCCTTACATCTTTGCTTCCTTCCTTTTTAATTAATATTCGTTCATATTGCATAAAAACCCTATATTAAAAGATCGTTAAGGTTACAAAGTCAAGAACTCAAACATTAGGAAATACTAGAATTATGGTTACCTGTGTGACTTCAATTTAAGCCCCTGGTATAATGCATTATGTTAGTCTTTTATGATGTGATCATGTATTATTCCCAGAGGATGCCTGCCTCATTCAGTGCACAGGATGGATAGTGCACACTGAGCAGCTACTTAATAATGGTTTTTATCCTCATCTTTCAGTATGTGCCCCCAGGCTTTATTTACTGTGTGTCCACTGAATAGAGGATTCTGGATTTTTTTCAGAGTACTTAGCATTTTTATAGCACGTTATATGTTCAGATAATTCCCATTGGTTGAGGTTGCTGTTGTGATTGCTCAGCACATCTATAGCTCTTATGTTGGTAATCCAGAAAATCCAGGAGCTCACAGTAGTCACCTGGGGAAAATTTGGTTTAAGTGATTTGGCAGAGCAGGGGTAGAATCCAGGACTACAATGGGGATTTCCTCTACCTTAATCACAAGACCACCCTTTTTCTTCCTGCACTCCCTTGACTCATTCATCACACACCTGCCAACTACTGCAATAAGTAAGGCAAGGGTCCTATAGGCAACACCCTTCTTCATTACCCAAAACCCTGAATCCTCACTGACATGCTGTGCACTGAATGAGGGAGGGGCCTGTGGGACAGAAGTACATGATCCTGTAATAACAGACCATACCACAATGCATATGCAGAGTGGGCTGAATTAAGGTTGCACAGGCAGTATTCATTCTGGCATTCTTTAACTTTTGAGTGATTGACTTTGCAATCTTAATAATGTTCTTATACCGTAGTGTAATGTAGTTTCTTCAGTGTTTAAAAAATTAAACCAAAAAACCACAAATTCCCTCACATAAAACCATATTGTTTCCTCACGTGGGTCGTCATCAGGGTTGGGAGCTTTTAGATCAACAGCAGGTCCCTCTGTTACTTGAATTAATGGGATAACTGGTAGCAGTAGTAAGCAGTTATCCTCTGTGCACCAGTCACTAAAGGGCAATGGGACACGCTTTGCCACTGGCTTATACAATCCCTTGCGGACAACAGGGGAACAGACGATTCACCAAGACTCCTGCGTTCAATTCCATGTTCTGGAGGAGAGTTTCCTTTCTCTTTACTTTCAGTTCCATTTTCTGGTACCATAGCAGCCTCCATCAGCCAAGAAGAGTAATTGCAGGAAAAGTTTTGCTCCACACTGGGCTGGAGCGTGCTCAGTAGAGATGGCATGTAGCAGAGTGAATGCCCCGTTAAGGATAATAAGAACTAGTGGTCAGTTTAATCAAGTTATATGCAGATCACACCAGCTCACTAGGGGCAGGTTAGAGTTTTTGGTAACTAAATTCTTTAAGGATTCTGAGCATGCTTCAGCCTAGAGCTGCAGGGGCTGAGCAGGACTTTTCCTACAACTGGTGCCCCTAGCTGCTGTGGGCCACTGGGCAGCAAAACTGAAAGTAGGGAGATGCTCTCAGTGTTGCTCCTGCTTTTGCACAGGCAAGCTTAATTCTGGCGCTTCCTAAATTTTGGGTGTTTGATTTTGCAAACTTAATGAGCAAGCAAGAGAGAGAGGGGCTGGATTTCTAAAATTATTTACCTTCAGATTTCCTTCCTCTTCTTTCCATTACTAAGTTTCAATAATATTTTAGTACAGATTGTATTGATTTTTTTTCTTTCTATTCCTTTAGATAATATAATTTGGCAACTTGGTAAAGAATATTCAGAGAAAAGTCATGAGATTGAATCTTAGATACATTTATGACTACAGAACAAGTAACTCATAGTATTTATGTATAACTTCACTTCTAGTTGCTATTACCTTGTTGTTGCATTGTTCATGGAGTCTTTCTGTGGAATGGTGTTAACTCTGAATTTCCCTGTATCTTCCACACATCATAACTGGCTAAGGATAACTGGACTCTTTTCTGCTTTCATGGGCTGAATATCCTACCTTCACTCAAATGCATGATGATCCAAGATATTCGGAGATCAGGCTGGAGAATCAAAATCAATTTGCTATATGGTAGTGCAGAGTATGATCACTAGGCTATTAAATCTGTTGAGTCTGTTCTGGCATTGGTGTTTTTCTATTATCATTGTTAAATTGAGTGAGGATGTTATACAGCTGCTTTATCCATATTATGAGTATAATTGTAACAAACTTATTTCAAACTTTTAAATGCAGTGGCTGAAATAAACCCATTATTACACTATAATTTTATCTATCCCTGGATTTGCAAGTGATGTGTTCTGGTTGGAAGAGAGCAGGAGAACTTGCTTACTGAATGAAATGAACAATTTCTCCTAATGCTTGTAGTTTAAATTGTTATTTTTCACCTTTTGTACAGGTAGTTGCCCTGGCAGAATTTGGAAGTCTCTCACAAATCGGACACGATAGCGTGGAAGTAATTAGTTTACGTAGTCAGATACTTTACTACTTTGTAAGCAATAGATTAAATTGCTCACTTATTCATGACATTAATTCTGCTTGTCTTCTAATCAGAATACACCAGTTACAAACCAAAGAATGGCTCAAAATGTTATGCATCAATGGACTTAATCTGCATGTTTTTAATTATTTTTCTACTTATCCCCTGCTGTTTTGTTGTGGATTTTTCCCCCCTAGAAAACTGTTTATCTGGACTTTGGTTTTGCACTGTTAACAATTTGCACTGAGAGACTTGGAATACGCACACTTATTTGTATTAAATATTTTTCTGGACAATTAAAGTTGATAAGCTTGTATTTTAACCAGCACAATGCTGATATGGGAATATATTAACAAAATATCACTGGGGCAGAAATACTGAAGGCTTCAGAAATATTCTAGGTACTGATTGACTTTTTATTATTAATTGTATTAATGTTCCACCTAGGAGCCCTCATCATGGATTGGAACCCCATTGTGCTAGGCACTGAACAAACTCAGAAAAGATTATAATTCTGAAGCACTGGATGGCCAAAGGCCACATCATTCCCTTCCTCACAGAAAAGGCAGAGGGAGGGAGAATAAATATTCATCTTGCTCAACAAGAATTTTGACAATATTAAAAATGGTGGTAGCTCTCAACGCCACACTGCTCCCATCCGCCGCCCCCAACGGGAAGGTGGAGTCTGCAGATTTGAAATAATTCTTCAGAGAGCTTTGACATGTATGGTAATATACTCACATCTATCTCATACTCTTCATTTTGAGTCTAGATGATCCTAAAGACCCCCAAAACTACTGGGGAGGAAGGAGGACCACCATCATTCTACTTTGTCCTTTGAGTGATTGTCCATGTGCCCATTCCACTGATGGCATGCATGCACCTCAGGTGGTGGAGATCAGAGTTTTTGGCCAGCAGAACTAATAGGGTGTGCGTGTGCTCTCCAGTCTTTGTGTTCTGTTCTGCGGGCATATAAGCGTGAACTGAACCCACTGCCATTCAGTTCTTCTCACCACCTCACAGCTTAGAGACAGAATCCAAGAGACCACCAGCCTTCCAGATAGCTACAAAGCTACATATTTAGTGTTAGTAGTTGAATAGTCATTGGTTCGGTTGCCTGTTACAGCCTTTATTGGTTGTTTGCTATGGTGTTTCCTGTTTCACTCAGGTTTAAACACTGCCCCTTGTGTGAGGGAGTTATCTGAGTTTCAGGTGAACACTTTGTGTCTCTATTGTCTGAAAGAGATGCACATACTGAGGAAATGTGCGACTTGTAAGTCCTTCAACCCCAGAGCTAGGAAGGGCAGGGAGGCCCAACTTCAGGTCTTCCTAATGACGAAATCAATAAGACCAGCTTTCCAGCCAAGCTGTCTTGTACAAGGGCCTTCTGTACCCAAGAGCATCAGTGTGGGCTTTTTGACATGGAGAGCTCTGACTTGACTACAACAATGGTGTCGTCATCAGACTGCAGAGAGCTGGAAGTCCCAGGGGTAGGTCGGTCACCAGGGCTTCCTCTAAGAGGAAGATCGCCCTGTGCACTGTACATCATCTTAAACCTCATAGCCCAGAATGGCTCCTGCTGAACCTTAGACCCAAGCTGGCTCCAGCCACATGGCACCAAAACATTTGGCACCGAAACTCAGCACTTCAGGAAAGACTATTGTGACCCAAATATCCCTTAATGCCAACTGGCAAGGGGGTTACAAGAATATTCTGATTCTGGTGTGTACATTCAGGTTCACCAAAGAATGTCATGTGAGGTCTTAAGTGAAAACTTGGGTCATACTAGTCATTGATACCATAGTGAAATGTATGTATAGATACTATGTAAGAAGTTATGTATGTATACTGAAATATGTTCTTAGATTCTGTGTCACAGCAGAGGTGGAGAAACAGGTTTTTGTTAGACAAAAGATGTTTGTTCGCCTGTCATTGTCAGATGTAAATTAAGCATTGTAATCTAACACAATGAATGCACATTTCCATATGAAGTTATCAAAGATATGTAAAGTCAACAGGGAAGAGCACACAGGAAAACAAGCGATGGGTGTTTGTGGGAATTATACTGTCTCTGCATACAGAAAGTGAACTCTGTGTGTACTGTAATGACCCGATGACACACCCTAGAAGCTCCTTTTTTTAATAAATCCTTGATATCCGCTTGTTTACTTGTCTTCTGCCTCTTTCTCATAAAAGTAGAGTGCAGTATGTGCAATTGCATAACCTCCTGGGCAGTATACTTGTCCCGGTTACTAGATTGAAGATTTGTATTGGGAGATACCAGAAATGCTGGTTAATAGAGCTTTCCCACTGGAAAAGTGCTGGATAACACAGCTTTTACTGTAAAATGGGCAGAGTGTTTACATTCATGAAAATAGGATCTCAGCCAGTCTTAGTTGAAGGTACTGCAAAAGGCTTTGGGTGAGAGAAACTTCATTAGACTGGAGGTTAACCTAATAGTTAAGTTTAGTCTCCAGAAAACATGTTATGAAGTTTGTTTGCTATATAACCTTTTTTTCCCATTATCCTTACTGTATCGTGACTCTTTGGTAATAAACATATTATTGTTTTCACCGTAGATATCTCATTGCTGTGATATTAAGCAAGGTGCTGATTCTCAGTCGTATCACTCAAGCTGGTGTGTGTGCCTTTCTCTTGGGGACAGCAGACCTGGTGTTTGAGTGTTCAGTGGATAAGATCTGAGCACCACAGGAGGAAAGCTTCAAAGGGACTTGGGGACTCGGGTATTCATATTGTTAACCTGCAAGGCAAAGTAAAGGGTAGACATAGCTCCTTGGGTGGCTAGCAGGCTGGTGGTTTCAGGGAGCAAGCCTCCCTCATGCTGGAGGCAGAGGGGTAACAAGGTGAGACTCAGTCCTTGGTACTCCAAGAACCTTCAGAACTACAGCAGTGACATTGGCACTGTCTACCTCAATGTTGCAAGCACCAACACTTCTAACACCACAACTAGGCCACTTGGGCCTGCACAGAGTCACTGTGGTGGACATTGCTATACTGCTTCAACAAAGCCCGGTTCTGATACAGCTGACTACACTACTCCGCACAGCCTTGTTTTTTAGGTGGTTAGCACTGATGAACTTCCAGATTCACCTGCAACCACAGACACTGGCCTCCCTACTACTCACCTCCGTATTTTAGTTGGCACTGAATCCACCTGGTTATGCGGTACCATTGGGCCCCTAATTCCCCAAGGGCCTCATCACAACTTTTGGATCTGGGTTCTCTTTTCCTTGGACTTGCGTTCCTAATTGGGGGATGAAGAAATCCATTTGCAGGAGCACATTTATTTGCTGAGGGTGTTACCTCAGCCCTTGACACGCTATAGGGGATCCAGACGCTCCTCATGAGAAAGATATTGTGACCCACAGAAACTGGTCTATTGGTTTTCTACACCCTGGCCACTGGGGACATACCCAACAATGCCTATGTGGCTGTACTGGGGACCGCGATTGGCTCAGTGCATCCCTGGTCCTAGGGAACAGCTATACTGTCAAAAAAAACTGCTTCCTCCATGGCACTATGTGCTCAGGTGCTCCAGCCACCCTTGCTGTTTCTGGCACAGCCAAGGACAGAGGAGGCAGCAATAGAAGAACAAACACTGGAAGGTTATCTGCTTACATCAGTAACCCTTTCCTTCTTGTCCCTGGATGAGCCTGTAGTACCATGTCGTGGGGTAGGCACACCCCGTCACGGGTGCCAGGTCATGTAGGGTCAGGGTGAAGGCGATTCTGGAGCCTCCGCTAATGACCCTTACTATAACATGGGGTAGTATTACTTAGTAACTAGAGTCAGTAAGCGGCCCTTACTATTAGGGCCACATGCTCCAATGGCCAGGGTCAGTGAGCGGCCCTTCCCATCAGGGCTGCGTGGCCCAATGGCGAGGGTCAGTGAAGTAGCCCACCTCTGTGAGATTGCGTGGCCGGTTGGCCTGTGGTGGGAGCGTCGCCCCAGGTAAGGGGACTCAGGCCTTCCCTGCTCCTCCGAGCCCCAGCCCAGGGCACTGGCAGTGCTGGGGGTGCTCACCAATGAGTCAGTGGGGATCCTCCTGAAACATGCTGACCAGTCCCCTGGTTCACTCACTGGTGGAGAGTTCAGGTCCCCTGGGCTGCTTCTTACCCTTTCCCCCTCATTGAAACTCCCCGGGTTTCTGGGGTCCTCAAATGGCTGGACTCCCACTGGTACCGTCCTTTCTCTGGGCTTGTCGGGCAGCCTGGAGTCTCCAGTCAGGATCTTTGTGAGTCATAGTCCTGTAGTCAGGATTTGTAGCAACTCCTTGCAGGGAGCTTGCAGCCTGTGTCCTTCCCCGCCAGCAGCCTCCCCAGACTGAGCTGGGCAGCTACCTTTTATATATTGCCTCCAGGCTGAGCACGCTCACAGGGTTGGAGGGGTGAGGCTTCCTCAGCCTGCAAAGCAGAGTTAGCCCTTTCAGGGCTGGTGTGGGGTACTTATGCTCTGTCACATACCACCCACTGCTCCACAAATGAATGATTATAAGGGTTTCCAGAACTTATTAGAAGGATGTCTCTGGCCCTCCAAATTCTTTTTGAGGAGGTCTAAGAACTGGCCCATACATTTGAGGAGCCTTGGAGCACAACCGCCGAAGAGAAGGTTGCCCTCCCAGTTAATGAGGCCATGATGGATCATACTAGAATTGTGTGCAGGCACCTGCCTCAGCGCCACCTACATCTCGCTGGGTAGATAGTAAATACCAGGTGCTTTCTAAGGGAGCAAATTTCTTTTATATACACCCTATCCCATTATCTGTCACTGCAGCAAATAAAAAGGCAGGACAATTTAGGTCCACATCAAAAGACAGAGAGGAAAGAGATTAGATTTATTTGGCTAAGAAGTCTACTCTCCGGCATGCCTAGAGCTCCATGAAGCTAATTATCAGGCCTTACTGGCCAGATAAGACGTTTTGTTTTCATTAGAAATTGCTGGCCTTCATGGACAATATTCCCAGTGACGCTCGTGCAGAATTTATGTCACTGGTGCTGGCTACAAGTTTTCCCTCAGTAAACAAGTCTCCAAGTGGCACTGAATGCAGTGCATACTGTTGCCAGATCAGCGGCAACGATAATGGCTGTCATATGCGCCTATCCTCATGGTTTCAGGGATCAGGCTTCCCCAGAGAAGTACAAGCCACGGTGAAAGATCTGACCTTTAAAGAAGCTTAGTTGCTCAGCTCTTAAACCAATGAGGACCTCCACATACTGAAGACCTCATGAGTTACCTTATGTTCCCTCAGTTTGCGCACCAGTTTCTTAAAAAAAAGAAAAAGAAAAGAAACAAGGCAATATTCTTTACAGAGACCACCCAGTCATACTTTTGCCAGAGGTATTTAGAGACGGACTTCGGCTCCACTTCAACCCCCCAAATCTTTGCAGTCCCAGAAGCATTCATTTTGATGGAATGGTTGAGAGATGTGTCCTGTCCCCACCAACTCTGGAAACTGATAACCTCTTCTTTGGGAATTGCTTAGCTCATTTCAGACACATTCAGTCACTTATCACTGTAGCCTAATGAGCGATGGATACGATTACAAATGGCTACTTCATCCAGTTTTCTACAGTGCCTATTCCCAATCTTCCTCTCTATCCCTTTTCAGGGACCCTTCTCAAGAGGTCCTCATGCTTCACTCTCTCAGAGTAATAGAGTGGATCCCTGCGCCTTATGGGGGGAAGGGATTCTACAGTAACTGTTCATTCCAAAGAAAATGGAAGGATGGTGACCCGTCCTAGACTACTGAAACCCCAACACCTTTGTTCACAAACTGAAGTTCCAGTTGATCACCCTATTGTTGATAATTCCAACTACTCCAGAGTCAGGAGGCTGGTTCACATCTCAGTCTTCAGGATGGATTCTTCCACATCTCCATCATTCCACCCCATAGGAAGTACCTGAGCTTTATAGTACAGCAGAACCATTACCAATAATGAGCTCCACCCTTCACCCTCTCCACAGTGCCAAGAGTATTCACCAGCGTGCTATCAGTAATGTCATCTTACTTGAAAAGGCACAACATTGCACCAGCTAATCATCAAGATACTGGGGAGAAAATCTCATCAGGCCTCTGAGGCAGTCTGCATCATGCTCGGTCTTTTCAGGACATTTGGTCTAAAAGTCAACTTTAACTTCAGTTGAAAGGAGCGAGTTCATTGAAGTGATCCTAGACTCTACCACATCCAGGCGTTACCAACCGAAGGACAGATTCATGAGCGTCTGCTTTGATTCATACGTTTAGAAAGAAACCCAAACACCGATGTGAGGCCATGCCTTGCCCTAATAGGCCATGTGGTCTCACGCAAATTCATGATACTGCATTCCAGACTCCACTTCTGATGCCTGCAGGATTAGCTGAAGTCAGTCTCTACACCCTCCAAACATCTCCTGGATGTATCCCTCACCATCCCAGACACTGTCCTCTTGTCACTGAAATGATGCAAGGAACTACTGAATGCATGCAGAGGGGTCCCATTCAGAGCACTTCTACCTTCCAAAACCATTGTCACAGAGATATCTCTGCAGGGATGGGGAGCCCACATGGGAGAACTAACAGTTCATGGCAAGTGGTCCCTGAGGGAGAGGAGAATGCAAATCAAACTCCTGGAACTCAGAGCCATACAGAAGGGCTGCAAGTCCTGTCTCCATTTAATATCTGGACAGTCTATCCAAATCATGACAGGCAACATGACTACAATGCTTTACATCAACAAGCAGGATGGAACCACGTCCTTCTTACTCTGTCAGGAGGTAGCCAAACTCTGGAATTTGATCAAATATCAAATATACCTAGTGGCAATACACTTACCTAGATTGCAGAACATAGTAGCAGGCACTTTCTCCCAAATCATGAGTGAGAGGTCAAAGCCAGGATCCTAGTAGACATCCCACAACAGTCCTCTTTGCCTCTCAACCCAACTGCAAATGTCAGAGATTCTGCTCAAAAGGACGGAGGAGTCCGGGATCCATAGCAGATACATTCCTGATACCATAGTCAGGCAGTCTGATGTACGCTTACCCTTTGACCTCATTAGTCCCCAAAGTGTTCTGCAAACTCAAACAAGACTCAGCCAAGCTGATCCTTATCTCTCCATCATGGTCGAGACCGTTCTGTTGACTCTGACTCTAACCCTATTTTCAGACCTACTGACATAGAATCAAGGACAGATTCTATACCTGAATCTAGCATCTCTGTATCTCACTGCACGGAGACTGGATAAATGTCGATGATGGAGCAGACCTGCTCTTCCACAGTTAGGGAGGTTGTGATAAACAGTAGAAGAGACTCAACAAGACAAAGTTACCCATCAAAATCGACAAGGTTTTCTAGTTGGTGCCAACGAAAATTGTTAATCCCACTTCACTCCTAAGTCCTGCATATTTCTTACTATTTACTAGAACCCCCAAATGAAGAATCTGTCCCTCAGCTTGCAAAGTGCACTTGGCAGTGATCTTGGTTCACCTCCCACCAGTGGAGGATCTCATGGTCTTTGCTCATTTGACGATGACTAGATTCTTGAAAGTCCTGATAAAGTATTCCCACCCATCAAAGAAGAAACTCCCCCATGGGGCTTGAACCTAGTGCTCACAACTCTCGGGGGGCTATCTTTTGAGCCCATGGCCACCTGTTCCCTACCGTATTGGTGAATGAAAATGGCTTTTTGGTAGCTATAACTTCAGCCTGAAGAGTAGAAGAGATTCCAGCATTAATGTCTGACCCACCATGTACAGCTTTCCATGTTGAATAAGGTATCAGTGAGAACACAGTCTAAATTCTTTCTGAAGGTAGTCATAGAATTTCTCTTTAACCAACCAATATACTTCCTGGTATTTTCCCAAAACACCCTACATCCAAATCTGAGGCAATGATACATACTTTGGATATGAGGAGAACTTGGCCTACTACCTGAATAGAACAGAGCCTTTCAAAACATTGCTAGGATTGTTTGTGTCCATTGGGCAAAGAATCAAAAGCTCTGCACTGGCCACGATTAAGACACATTCCACTAGCGCTTAAGCAACAGCACTCAGACTTACCAATATCAGATGTTTGTAAGACAGCTACTTGGGCACTGATCTACATGTTTACTCCACATTATTGTCTTGATGGAAAGCCTCTCAATCTGATGCTGTGTTTAGTAAAGCTGTCCTTCAATCAGTATTTAGTTAAGTTACACAGAGCTCCCGCTTCCTTAACAGGATAACTGCTTGGGAGACACCATCTATGGAATGGGCATATGGACAATCACTCAAAGGACAAAGGAAAGTTGCATACTGTGCCTAGTATTCAGAGTTCTTAAATATGTGTTGTCCATATACACATTCCACAGTGACCCTACCATCTCCTCTACCTTGGAGTCCTCTTCTAAGGGGTTCTGCAGTAAGAAGGAACTGAATTGTGGTGAGTATGCCTTGCCCTTATATGCCTTCTCAGTAGAGTACGAGGACTGGAGAGCACATGCATGCGCTATGGGTACTGTCGACCAAAAAGACTCTGCTGTCCACCACATGAGACACATGTGCACCATCAGTGGAATGTGTATATGGACAACACATCTCGAAGGATTCTAGTTACGGTACATGGTAAGTAACTTTCTTGCTTTCATCAACCTGCACATTTGGTCCCTTAGGCAGTTTGCTAGCTTTGTATTCTAGTCAGAAGAAAGCACGTGGCACCAAACTAGTAGTACACTACCTCAGAATAAAGAAAAGGAGGACTTGTGGCACCTTAGAGACTAACAAATTTATTAGAGCATAAGCTTTTGTGAGTTACAGCTCACTTTGAAAGCTTATGCTCTAATAAATTTGTTAGTCTCTAAGGTGCCACAGTACTCCTTTTCTTTTTACGGATACAGACTAACACGGCTGCTACTCTGATACCTCAGAATAGAAGAACAAGAGAAAATTTCCACTGACATTCTATGAATTAGCTGCAAGTAGCTGTTAAACTCAGTGAATCCAGATCTTTGCAACCAGTATTTCTGTGAAGGCTGTGGACTTCCATCAGCCCAGATCTTTGGATTCTGAAACCGATCTGGATACGTCAGGAAACCAAAGTTGTGCTATTATGATACATTTTAAAAAATAGTCTTTACCATTCAAGGTGATAAGTAAAAAAACAGCTAAGGAGTTTCTTGAGAAAAGAAAGGTGGTGATTTTTCTGTATCATCATACTGGATAATAGTCCATTTTTGGACTGGTATTTATCTTAAGAGTTGTTTCATTGTCATAGATTTCTACTTGGGAGAGAAAACAATATTAATTTACATATTTTGATTGAAATTCTATGATAAAATCTTACTTGAATAGAAAGATTTACCTCTCAAATCCCTAGAGATGTGTGACCTGTCAACCTCTTTTAAACTTTGAAGTAAACTTTGAAAAAACAGATTTTTTTTCCTGGCGAATTGATAATCCCTAAGTAAACCAAGCTATGCAGCATGTGTCAGTAAGTGATGAAAAAGGTCAACAAATTCATAGTTGAAATCCAGACACTAGTAATGTGAAGTGAGGTATTGAATTCACATTGATCTCTCTTGATCAAATTGTATTTGTTTTCTATTATTAACCTTATCAGAGAACAAATTCTTATATCAGAATAGCTGTTTTACTGTGGTAGAGGAGCCCTGGCAATAATAATGTAAATACTTTCTTTGTGGTTATTTTCAAACTTTGTTACATTTAAATTTCCCATCACTCTGCTGTAAAGAGCAAACTGGGAAATCAGATTCTTCACCAGTTTGTATTCTCTCAAGTAACCATTCTAATGCTATAGAGAGGGTTGTTCCTATTTTATGTTCCCTGTAAAGGCTATTACCACATCCATTGAACAGGAAAGAGCCTTCTTTACTACTAATACTAGGCCTAATGTCCCTGCTCATTTAATTTTATTTTTGTTGAGATATAACTTAAAACCACATAATAAGAGAAAATTAATTATCCAGCCTATTTAAGTTTGTAAATACCATTGCTTAGAGCACCTCTATTTAGTTAGCAATAGCTACTTCATTAAGGAAACTGTCTGACTGTCTGATAGCCCTTGCCATCAGACAGTTTTCTTTAATTTCCTAGTTTAACTTTTTCTTTATTAACTTAAGCTTGTTGCTTAGCTCATTGTTTTCTGTGTAAATAGTATATTTCCTTTCCTTACTTTATTACCCTTTAAGTATTTATATGAGGCTATCATGTGCCTACTTACCATGTGAAAAAGGCTTAATACATTAAGTTCCATTAACCTGTCCTACTAAATCATTAATCTCAAGTTTTTATTATTTTGGTTGTCCTCTTTTGAACCTCAGTAAAATTTTCTTTCTCTCTCTCAAGTGAAGATTTCTAAAATGGCAAAGTAGTACTGATGTGGTTTAACACTTTAATCTATAGAGTTGCATTATATCTTCTTATCCTGTAGTTGATCCCACTGTATAAACATTGGATTTTCATTTTTTATTGCTCCTGGGGTAATTCTGCACCACTGCACATGCAGAGAATTCATGGGTCGTACAGAATTTTTTCTTCTGCAGAAAATACATTCTGCCTGAAAGGTGCTACAGTTACACCTTTCATCCATGAGGGGCCACTATGGTGCCAGAACACAGCAGCCGCTCCCGGGCAGCCTCTCTCTGAGCTGTGGTTAGGGAAGAGAAAGAGGCTGCCTTCCTCACAGCACTCCGCCTGTGGGGCCAGGTTAGGAGGAACAGAGTATAGGGGAATAGACAATGTGGGGCAAATGGGGCTGCTGGGGATCACAGACTGGGGTTCAGAAGGACTAGTGGGTGGGGGACAGACTAGGCAGAGGAGGCTGAATGGGAATGGGGGTGCAGGGACGCATGGGGAAGAGGGAAGGAAGGGTGGCTGAGTGGGGGTGCAAGGACACATGTGGATCAGGGGGTGCAGAGACACATGGGGACAAGGACAGATGTGTCTGACCGAGAAGAGCTAAAGGTCAGCTGGGGTCCGCCAGGGTCTGCATGGTGGAGGCTCTCTGACAATCCCTCCCCATCCAAAAACCCCCTCTGTTCCGTATTTCTCCCACCCACATCCAACAACCCTCCAAGTTCACACTCAGGTTCCTTCCCATCAATGACTTCCCTCTTTCTCAGCTCCTCTGTTATCCCTGATTCCTCCAAACCTTTCTGTGGTTTCTGAAGGGCTCAAGAAATACACTTCTGTATTGTAGTTTAAATGAATTTATTACTCAGAGTTCTGTATTAATATGCCTAGTAAGAAATCTATTTGTCAGAAACATTTCCTCAATCTTTTTTGTTGTCTGTATGGTTACAGACATAGATGCTGATAGATATTTTGAAATAAATTACCAAAATAATTGAAACTGGTATAATTATATTGTTGTTTTGACAAATATGCAGAATTTTAAAATATTGTGCACAGAATTTTTAATTTGTTTGGTGCAGAATTCCCCCAGGAGTATTTGTGTGGACAAAAATAACCCAAGTAGGAGACTGTTCAGTATGGGTATTGAATTGCTGTAAGTACAGTGTGCCTTTGGAACAGTAAGTTATTTCTAAGTGGACCAAAATACTATAGTGCTAGAGATTGCTTTTGGTACTAAGGACTCTTCTACACAAATACTTAGTCCATGGGAAGCTGAGGTGTGAATCTATCCCACAATGGCCTCCTGTACACTGACTTTCAATGTGGATCCTACGGATGTGCTCTGACAGTTGCTTAGTGCGCTTGAAGTGAACAGTTGATAAGGGGTATAGTCACACCCTAGTTTGCTGTGGACTAAGGCCTCATCTACACTACAAAGTTAGGTTGGCTTAACTACATCGCTCAGGGCTGTGAAAAATTTCATGTATAATGTAATTAAGCGAGCCTAAGCCCCAGTGTAGATGCTGCTAGGTTGATGGAAGAGTTCTTCCGTTGACCTAACTGCCACCTTTCGGAGAAGTGAATTTACTACAGTGATGGAAGAAACCTCTTCTGTTGCTGTAGTATGTGTCTACACTAGAAATGCTACAGCAGCATTTCTAGTGTAGACATACCCTGAATATGTAGAGCTTAATTCTGCACAGCATTGCTTATAGACTGTGTAGATTGAATAAAAGGTCCTTTTCTCTCCTCCGCCCCACAAAAAAGGAAAAAGTGACAGGTGAGTGAGGTGTGCATGGCAGCCTGATCCCGCATGAAAGAGCTTTGCTATTTCACTCAGTTATTTCTGTTTAGTAACAGAAGAATGTCCAAAAAGGGGAGTGTGTATCTATGCACTTCCATTTGTATGCTGAAGGTTTCCCAAACATGCCTATTCTACATCCGCACACCATCTTTCTAGTCCAGACTCTTGCTAATAAGGGTGTCACCATATAAAAGGCTTCACCCTTAAAATGTTTAAGGCTTGTCACTCAGTGGGGTAGGCTAAATGTAGGTCAGTATTCTCATACTAAAGTGCCAGGTCATCTAAAACTATTGTTAGGTACTCAGGGCTACTGTGGGTCACACATCTTGCAGGACTTTCCCATCAGTGGCAGCCTTGTCATGCCTGCCCACATTCCAGTCCTTTTTTGAGTTTATAATTATTTGAAGCTTTAATTATTGGTTGAGTTTTCTATTCTTCTTGCTTTAAGTTTGTAAATTGAGTTTTCTAAAATGTTTCAGCTTTAGCATCTATTTTCTCAAATTACACGTGTCTGATTTTTTTCTTTCATTTGGTGCTTGTTTTATTGATTGGGATGATTGTTCAAATTTGTTCATGCTCTCTTAAATTCTTTGACTTCTCATAGTCTAAGTGTGATAAATATTCACAGTAAATAAAATGTTGTTGTATTCATCATCTACTGGATAGTGATTTGTGTGCATAGTCTTCCAAATTATGCAAAGTAAATTCTCATTTTCTTTGTTATGGAGTTAAGTTTTTTTTTCAAACCTCACTTTCTTCTTGATTGTTTAAAAAAAACAACCCTAGATATTTTTGAGTGCCTTTCCTACTATATTTTATGCTCTTCCTTTAAACATGCCTTGACCACTTCTTGTCTTAACTATTCTAATTCCTTCTTTGATAGTCTTCCTACATCCCTCTTTTTTTAGCTCCAGGCATTTCAGAATTCTGGAAAAGAAGTATTTTGCTACATTGCATGTAGCAATACATTGCAAGTATTTTGCATATTACTGCCCCGCATCTTCATTGTTTTCCAAGTCATCGCTGAATCCAGTTCAACCTCTACAACTTCAAAAATTTTCCGTAGGTTTGCTCTATATAAATATCTTGTACTATATTAAATCTTTTTTTACTAATGTAACAGTCCAGTTCTCCATTGTTGCACTCTCCTTGCAATTGCTGGAATGTACTATGGCATGCACAGAATAATAAAATGTACGGAAATTTACATGCTGTTCCAACTATGCAGGCTTTACTGTAGATGCTTGTTTTTTTGTTACTCTAGGATTCTTTTTTTCAAATGTTGTTTGCAACTTCTACCCTGGTTTAGTAGTACATCTATTCCACACTGAGAATACACCCTACACCTAACTTCAAGTTTCAGAATTCGCTTGAACACTTTTTAGTTGATTGCAAAAAAGGGCTAACCAATTTTTTAAGGGAAAGCAAGTAAACATCATACTTGCTTAAGTTCAAATACAGCTGACAAGATCTTACTTTAAGCTACTAAAAAAATCCAAACCAAACAAAAACTATTCATTTTTGTTAAGACCACACCTGTGAAATTCCCATACAAAAGGACATTGTTGAGAGAACTTGTGACTAAGTAAAATGAACTACAGTTGCCTTCTTAAACTTAACTACATTGTGATGGCGATTACCAGAATAAAGTGATTGTAAATATGAAACCAATCGGTTAAAACATAACAGAGGAACACAGCAATGTTCAGATACCTGTGCAGCAAATTTTTGCAGGGGCTGATCTTTTTTCAATCTTTTCTTCTAGCATTAAAATGTATATATTGTGTGCTTTTTCTTTGTCCATAAGTTTATCTCCAGAGCTTTTTCTTTGTGGGGAGGAGGAGAGTTTTAATTAAACTGAAAACTGAGGTTTAGAATTAAAATGTCATTTTTTGCTGCTTTAACAAAGTTATTTGCAGTCACTAACCTTTTCTGCCTCTGCATTTTACTTGTGCTGTGGGGGGAGCAGAAGTGACACCGAATACAAACATCTCTCTTGTGCTCACTGATCTTCTGTTCTAACAAGTATAAACATGTTCAGCTGTCAAAAGACAATCTAAGAAAAAAACCCAGGGTCTTAGTCTCTAAAATAATCTACACAGTTGTTATAGTGTGGAATCTTGTTTAAAGAAGATGAAAAAAAAATTCTGGATCTGAGATTTTAAATTTTATTTCTGTTAATCGTAGGTGTTACCTTTCTCCTCCCTCCCATCCCCTCAATCATGCTTCAGTACTTTATAGATGACGAGGGATTATAATTGAATTTAAAATCACATTCCCTTTATTTCTCTTTCCTTGTAACCCCATTTCCCCTGTTCAAGTACGTTCTTCTCGCCTTGATTGTATGAGGCTTCTCTTCTTCCTTCTTGGGACTTAGGCCTTACGGGAAATAAACCTGTTAATATGATTTTTGTCTCAAGACCCCATGCACTCTCACTGCCTCCCCAGATGGTTGCTACCACAGTTCATTTTGATGCTTACTTCTCTGTCTTTCCTCCTACGTGGTAATGGAGAACCAGTACCTGAGCACAGGAATTACTTGGGAAGTAAAAAACATACCAGGCAGGTAGTGGTTTGAGTAGTCACAAAGTGGTGAGGACCCCCTAATGAGCAGGACAAGGAGAGAAGTCCTCACCCTACTAATCTCTCTGTGGATGTTGTATAAGTGTGGATCCCAGTGTAGGTGCGCATGCATCTCATGTTGTGAGATCAATTTTTGTAATAGTAGTGTCAGAGTGGCACAACAAAATGGTCTTTGTCCATGAGTGTGCCTTTTGTTGATTTTTGGGTGCAAGGCCTACTTGTCCACCTCTCTACAACTCCGGAGGCAAATTATCAGGCGTTCGCAGAATATAATTTAGTTACGTGTGAGTGGGTGACTCCCTTTCATGCAAAAAATACTACAGGTCTTTAGGGAAAAGTTGAAAGGCACATCCCAAGAAGATCAGATGAGGGCCAGATCAGCCCTGCAGGCATAAACAGTTGCCAGCTGTTAGCATCTGGAATACCAAGGAAGATCCAGAACATCATTCACACCTCTCATTGAAGGAAATGGAGCTCTTCAGCAAAAGAACTGACTAAGCATTCTACTCCTTAACAGCCCCCAACTAAAACCTCTCCAACGCATCATCAAGGATCTACAACATATCCTGAAGGATGACCCATCACTCTCACAGATCTTGGGAGACAGGCCAGTCCTTGCTTACAGACAGCGCCCCAACCTGAAGCAAATACTCACCAGCAACCACACAACAAAAACACTAACCCAGGAACCTATCCTTGCAACAAAGCCCGTTGCCAACTGTGTCCACATATCTATTCAGGGGACACCATCATAGGGCCTAATCACATCAGCCACACTATCAGAGGCTCGTTCACCTGCGCATCTACCAATGTGATCTATGCCATCATGTGCCAGCAATGCCCCTCTGCCATGTACATTGGTCAAACTGGACAGTCTCTACGTAAAAGAATAAATGGACACAAATCAGATGTCAAGAATTGTAACATTCAAAAACCAGTCGGAGAACACTTCAATCTCTCTGGTCACTCGATTACAGACCTAAACGTGGCAATTCTTCAACAAAAAAACTTCAAAAACAGACTTCAAAAACGAGAGACTGCTGAATTGGAATTAATTTGCAAGCTGGATACAATTAACTTAGGTTTGAATAAAGACTGGGAATGGATGTCATTACACAAAGTAAAACTATTTCCCCTTGTTTATTTCCCCTCCTACTGTTCTTGTAAAGTGCTGGAAATGGCCCACCTTGATTATCACTACAAAAGGTTCCCCCCCGCCCCCCCCCCCACTCTCCTGCTGGTAATAGCTCACCTTTCCTGATCACTCTTGTTACAGTGTGTATGGTAACACCCATTGTTTCATGTTCTTTATGTGTATAAAATCTCCCCACTATATTTTCCACTGTATGCATCTGATGAGATGAGCTGTAGCTCACGAAAGTTTATGCTCTAATAAATTTGTTAGTTTCTAAGGTGCCACAAGTCCTCCTTTTCTTTTTAAGGCTCACCCTGTGATCACCGGGGATCTGCACACCAACCTTCTGCAAGAAGCTCTATAGGTATCAGCCTCAATAGAAACAGTAGGCTCATCCATAGTCTCAGGGTAGACAGCCAGAGTCCCCATTGCAAAAATTATCATGATACTCCAGGAAATACCTGTCATTTGCTTCTCTCATCCACCCAACTCCATCAAGATAGCAGATTTGACTAAAGGTGTCAGGATCCACACTGAAAATGATCAGGAGCCAGTCTTCAGGAGCTGCCTTGTCCTGTTCCCTTGGTTTGGTATATGTCACGTCACCATGGACATATCTGCCCATGGTGATCCCATTTATTTCTATGGCCTTCTCTGTACTTCTTCAGAGACCCTTCTGACAAAAACCTGTTGCAAAAACTGGCCTCGTTGCTTCAACTGAGAGGCATAGAAGAGATTCCTTAGGAGTACACGGGAAGAGACTTCCACTCCCAGTATTTCCTTATCCCAAAAAAGAAAAGAGGTTTTCATCCTGTCCTAGATCTGATTTGATTGAAAAAATACATATGCTGCCTCAGATTCAGAATGGTTATGCTTGCCTCCATCATTCTATCTCTTCAGACTCAAGACTGGTTTGTGAGTCTTTCCTTGCAAGACGCATAATTTCACGTAGCTGTGCACCCTCCCCACAGGAAAGGAAATACTTGATATTCACAGTGGGACCAAATCATTACTAGTACAGGGTACTGCCATTTGGACTCTTCACAGCACCAAGGGTATTTATGAAATGCCTAGTAGTGGCAGCAGCACACCTGAGGAGGCCGGGCACCACGTATACCCCTACCAGGACAAATAACTGATCAAAGGCTGATTGCAGTGCGAGATGAGGATGGTGAGCCTCTAGTGCAGGGATGGCCAAACTGTGGCTCGTGAGCCACATGCAGCTCTTTTATCGTTAAAGTGCGGCTCACAGAGCCCCCCACCCACTCCCATTCTCCACCTCCCAGACTGGGGGTGGGGGAGATTAGGACCTCTGCCTTGTAGCAGAGTGGTGGGGAAGGGGCTTCTGCCCAGTGGGGAGGGGAGTCTTGGGGTTTCAGCCCAATGGGGCGTAGCTGCCGGGGCTTGGGGCTTCAGCAGGAGAGGGGCTGAAGCCCTGAGCCCCGAGAGGAGTGCTCTGGCTCTTGAACTTCTAAAGATTGTCATATGCAGCTCAGTGGGTCACTAAGTTTGGCCACCCCTGGTCTAGTGTGTTCTATCCCTATTTGCCTGGCTGGGCTACTAGTGAACTACAAAAAATTGCCATTCACACCATCTCATATAATACAGTTCATAGGAGCCATGATAGACTCTAGATCAGAAAAGTCATACGTGCCTGAGGACAGATTGCACTCGTAACAAGCACTCATCCTCCAACTTAATTCAAAACAACTAGGAAAGTAGGGGACTGTCTCACAGTATTAGTCTGCATGTCATTGTGCAAGAATGTGATGCCACTTGACAAACTTCACTTGCAGCCCCTCTAACTCTGGCTCAGGCCAGTCTATTCTGCAGCAAGTCATCAAATAAACAGGAAAAATTTCTTTTGCCCAGCACCTCATTGTAGAACTTGCTTGGTTGTTGGACCCCAACAAATGCATGATGAAAGGCGCCCTTTTCAGTCTTCCCTGACAAACATGCTAATCATGGACATGTCAGGGACAGCCTGGGGAGCTCACTTGGGTCACTGACAGATTCAAGGAACTTGGTCCCTGCGTGATATGGAGTTGCACAGGAATGTCCTAGAGCTCAGAGTCATCAGAATGGCCTGTGTAGCGTTTCTGCCTGTCCTCTGGAATTCAGTCTTCACAGACGTCTTTGCAGCTATACATTTCAGAAACAAACAAGAGGCACCTATTCCTTGCCCTTGTGTGTGAAGGCTATCAAGTTTTGGACTGGTGCGATCAGAACAGTGTGACCCTGAGGGCTCTTCACCTTCCAGGAATCAGCAACAACTTGATGGATTTTTCGAGCAAGTAGACATTGAGTAATCACAATGGTCCTTGCACAGATCTAACATAGGACCAATATTTCATCATTTGTGCTCCCTAGATGGTATTGTTTGTCAAAACTTGATTCATGAGAGAACTGAGTCCAGGGTGGCTGTTTGGAGTAAAGATCACCTGTTCAAAAGAGGTACATGAGGTATTGCTGAACAGTAGAAAGGTGTTGACATATCTGCAGAGGTGGAAGAGCTTCTACACTGGTGTACCCTTTCGGCGTCTGTCTTTTGTTGACTCTTCCTTATCTGATGTCTAGGATTACCTTTTGGGTTTGAAGAACTCAGACCTTTCTCTGAGTTGTTAAAGTCCATTTAGCAGCCATTTCCAGTTGAAGAGCTTTCAGTGTTTACTCACCCCACCATTTCCTGGTTAATCAAGGGATTGGCTAACCTTTTCCCATATCTCAGGGAACCTACCCCTACATGGAACTTGAACTTGATCTTCAATTCTCTTGTGAAGCCTCCTTTGAGCCACTAGCTAAATGTTCCCTTCTCCATTTGTCCATGAAAACTGTCTCTAGTGACTATCACCTCTGCTAGAAGAATCAGTGAGCTGGGGCTCTAACAGTGATTTCTTTTATCCACTTTCCTGTAGAATGGAAGCTTTAGCTTTTTGGCATTCCATGAGGGAAATTATGGAGCTCTCAGCTAGTTTTAATTAGGAAACAAACCTGGTCCTGACCTTTTTTGATCTTAACTGAAATACCAGGAGGTGTCACTGGGAGAAATGGGAAATCCCATGTCCAGGCTCTCATAAGATTTCAGAGAGATGTCACTGATTTCTTCTTTTGCCCTGGATTTGAAAAACATGTTTGCATTGTTTTTATTACATTTAAAATAAAACTGTTGTACTGAATGGGTTATTTAATAATTGGAGGCTTTATTTTTCATTTCTTTTGTAACACATGGTATAAATGAAGCAGACACTGGAGAGTTGAGGCTAAATGTTTTTTAATAGGAGTAGATGAAATATAATGGAACAATCATTTAATGCATACAGAATTTTAATAAACCAAACTTACATAAGCCAGTTTTCATTAAAATAATTTGACCTGGTGAAAGCCAGTGGTCATATTTTACAAAACTGAAGTCTATTTCATGTACTTACTAGACGATGCAAGGAAATCATGTACATTTTGTAAACTGTATTTGATAAAGAAACTATAAATGGCTTAAGTAAATCACCACGTACTAATGCAAGTAGCAGCTTATTCATACCAGGGTTAAGGAGAAGGGAGGAATTGCTGACATCGGAGCTAAAAATTTGATTCAAACTGAAATCAAATGTATTTTGTTTGGATAAGTATCCTGTCTGACTTCTGCTAATTGTTCCCCTACTTTTGCTAAGATTCATCTTGTGATTTAGTCATACCTGATGATGGTCGCCGGGGCGGAGATGCTTTTGGTTCCATTTTGCCCGGGCCCCTGAGCAGGGCTTACTCTGCTTCCACCACAGGCACGGATGAGCTGCTGCTGGGGGAAGAGAGCGTGGCTTGGCCCCTTGCCGGTCACTGGCTGTGGGAAGCTGAGCGGCCTAGGCGGTTTTGACCATAGCTGTAGTGCAGGGGCGCCGGAATGGGAGGGCCAAGGGCCCTGCCCTTCCACTTTTTACCTGCCTTAAGGGTGAACGGGCTGGGGGGTGGGGGAAGGCACTAGGTTATCAACCTGCTTAGCCTGGGCTACCTCCTACCTGTGTCTTGTGGGCAGGCAGGCAGGCTCTGCTTAGGCTGCAGCTTCCAGCCCCAGCTCCAAGGGCAGCAGGTGAGTAGTCCCCTTCTGGGCAGAGGGAGCTCAGCTAGCAGGGGGTGGAGAGGATAGAGTGACAGGGAAGGGGGAGAGGAACGAGTAGGGGCTGTTGCCCCGGGGGAAGAGGCGGAGCAGAGGGAGGTTCCGGCGCTCCTGTAGTAGTGTCCAGTTTTGAGAAATTGGAAAGTTGGCAACCCTACCCTCTTTCCCTCTTCTCTCTTGCTCTGTTTCCCTTCACCCTTTCCCTTCTGTGTCCTCTCTGCCTTCACTTTTTGCTTCATGTAGCTTATCCCCTTAGATAAACCCTCCCCAAAAATAAAATTGTGCAAATAACATGATGTTTGCAGCCATCACATTGTTCATTCTGCTGGTGTGTTATATCCCTTCCCTGGTTCTGTGTCTGTCTTGTCTATTTGGATTGTTAGCTCTTTGAGGCAGGGACTGTCTACTATTGTGTTTGTGCTGTGCCTAGCCCAGTGGGAGCCCTGTTCTTGATTGGTCCTTGTGCACTACCATAATAAACATAATAATTTTCCAGATCTTTTCTTCCATGTTGGGCAACCTTGTACCAGACTTCCCTTGTGCCTGCAGCAAGTACCTGACTCACTTTACCTTATTCAAATCCCTTCCTTCCAATTATTATTCTGGAACACGTTCCTTGTCTCAATGTTTCTTCTTAGATTCTATTGGCTGAGTAACACTTCCTTCCTTTGTTTATTCCCTGATTTACATCCTGATTTCTAATGACCTGAGTGTGATGAGCTCTTTAGATTACTTTCTCAAGTGGCAATGTTGACTCAATCTGTAAGCTCTGTGCACTGTCAACAACATTGGTTACAAATATCTTGCAGCTGTTTACTAACTAGCCTAATTATTTAATTACAGAAGCATAGATTACAATGTACCCGGCACATTGTAATATATGCTCAAGTATCGTCCTGTTATATTCCATATAGCTATAATGGAAGAGTGAGAAAGAGCCATTTTGATTATAAGGGATCATGATAATACGGAGGCCTCTGGTTGTGTGTCAAAATTGAGACCAGAAAAATCTCATGAGGATTATTTTGGCTTTTCAAGGCAACAAATAGAGAAGTGATCTCTATTTAAACATAGCAAAAATAACCCTCACAGTATGAGCTATGTGTTTTAGAGGCTAGCAGATGGATAGAAAAAAAAAATACTTTCAAATACTCTGGAACAGATTTAGTTACAATTTATTATAACTACTTAGGTCACTGTTAATCGGATTTTTAGATAAATGGGAAATAACTTTTCAGAGTAGTATAGAAGAAGCTGTAATAAAAATGAAAAATCTCACACATTAGCTGAAGTACAATTATAAATTGAGTGGAATAATAGAAAATAAAAAGCACTTGAAATTACTCTGGCTATTTAAAGCTTTAGGACAGAGGAAGGGAAACCAGTCTGGGTCAATGATTTGGATCTGTTAGAAGGCCCTTTCTCTACAGACGCTTTGCAAAAGCAGCATTGCACCCACTGCCTTCAGCTACCTCCTTATCTCAGCCTGCCTTCATATTCTTCCGCTTCCAGACCCTTTTATTTCAAAATCTGCCTGAATGTGCAACATGAAAGGACTAAAAAAGTAGTTTTATTGGTAGGCATGCTTCAAACGATCATGACAATGATGGATCAAAGCTGTTACTATATAGTTTAGCTATAGGGATGTCTGCAGTAAAGTTATCACCCATGCCATTTGTATGTTTGCCAGTGTCTTGGTGCAGTTAAATTTGTGGGAGAAAATATAATGGCAGGAAAATATAATTGCAGAAATATATTTGTTTTGGAATGATGCATTAAAACATAATTTTGAAAGGTCTAGAACTTACTGTAGTTCAGTGAATTTTTAATATTTTCTAAAAATTTAATAGCTCTAAAGGGAGAGCGAACTATGACTAAGAAGTCTCAAAATTGCTATTAAAGCTATACGAACCTTGACACATAATTGGAAAGCAGAAAAATAGTCTAATTTATAAAAGTTTGCACTTTGCATACTAAAATCTAGAGGGATTAAACTGCAGTCCAAATGTTCATTAATCTTCCCATTGAAGCGTTGCTGTCTGAAGTGCAGCTGGGTTATTATTAAATCTGAAGAAGGATTTAAGATTCAGAATGCATTTTGAAGCTATTATGTATATTATAACTTTTCCACCATCATTTTGAATTGATCACCTTGTGAAAAATCAATCAAGGAAAATGTGGAGTTGCTTTTTCACACATAAAGATTACTTTTTAGAACTGGGGGAAAAAGGGGTTGTGTGTGTTTGATTAAAAAGTTGACATTTTGAGCAAGTTGTGTTGGAATAACCTTTTCCATGCTTTCTGTAATGAAAACTAGCTGTAGGAAGTAGGATTGTAAAACGATTTAAAAAAAAATTAATCATGAGTTTAAAAAAAAATTAGTTACGATTAATTGAAGTTTTAATCATACTTTAGAGCCTACAAATCAAAGCATGAAAGGACATGTGAATGTTTAGCATATCTGGCACGTAAATACCTTGCAACACTGACTACAATAGTGCCATGCGAGCTGCTGTTCTCACTTTCAGGCGACCTTGTAAATAAGAAGTGGGCAGCATTATCTACCGTAAATGTTTGTCTTAGCGGTTGACTGAACAAGAAATAGGACTGAGTGAACTTTGTTTTGTTTTTGAGTGCAATTATGTTAAAAAAAAATCTACATTTGTAAATTGCACTTTCATGATAGAAATTGCACTACAGTACTTGTATGAGATGAACTGAAAAATACTATTTTATCATTTTTACAGCTCAAATATATATAATCAAAACTAATAATATAAAGTGAGCACTATACACTTTGTATTCTGTGTTGTAAATTAAATCACTATATTTGAAGATGTAGAAAAACATCCAAAAATATTTATAATTTAAATTGGTTTTCTATTATTGCTTAAAGTGATTAAAACTGTGATTGATTGTGACTGTTTTTTAATATAGTTAATTTGTTTTGCATTAATCACATACATTAACAGTAATTAATAGACAGCCCTAGTGGGAAGGAGATGAGGTTCAAGAAGGGGGTGGCAGCCCAGCCCAGGAAAAAAAAGGCAAGGACGTATTTTCATTTTTGTACGTGTAACTCTTAACCAAGCCACTATTGATTCAAGACTTCTTGTTCCTTCATCCTGTATTTTCCAGTGCAGTCTCTGTGTCTTTTAGATTTTAAGCTCTTTGAGGTAGGGACTGTCTATATATCTGTATTTTCTACAGCACCAAGCACACTGTTGGCACTAGACAAATAGTACTAATCAAACTTTCTAATGATATATTATTGATTATAAACTCAGATCAGCTTGCTAGATCTTCAGTCTTCTTTCCCCCTCTAAATTGTTGAACTGTTTTACCATTTTAGAGACTATTTTTCTTTTTAAATGTATTTTTCTTCTAAAAAGGGTGCGTGCAGATAGATGATGATAATTAAAACACTCCTTCCTTATTTGACTTTTATGTTTCTGTGTTTATCTTTTGTCTCTCCTTTCTTCATCAGCCTTTCCCCGTTTCCACTTCCCTATTTCCCGGCCCACTTAGTCTATTTTCCCCTTCCACAACCATTCTACTGCTCTCCTGTCCTCTGCCATCTGCCTTTTTGGTCCTCATTGTCTACAAATTCCCCTGCTTGGTGGGGAGTGTGGTCCTCGTGTCACCCAGACACTGTTCCTCAGATCAACAGCGGGGAATGGTGGGTAGGGAAGTCATTTCTTTTCTCCTTTGGCATGGGGAATCTTCTATCCTTGGCCTTCCTCTGTGGATCTTTCCTTCTCTCCCCCACAAACACCCCCATCCAACCCTTCCTCCCAGAAAGAGCCCCAAACCAAAAAAACACCACGATCATGTTTCTTGGAATAAAAAAAAACCTTCCTTGGTAGGAAGGGGAAGTATCCTTTTATCTTTGACTGTTCCGGCCTCCTGAAACCCAAATTCTCTCTCTTTCTCTCCTCCCCACCCCACCCATCCTGAGGGTTATGGGAGGAGTGATAATATACTGCAGTGAAAAGTGAGAGGCAGCATAGTCTAGTGGATTTCAGGATGTGAGTTCTTATCCAGAGTCTGTCAATTACATTTGGTAGGTCCATGGGCAAATCATTGGTAAGACTGTAAAGTCTCTGAGAGACGGACCATGTTCTTCTGTATTTTCTCTGAAGTATCTAGTACTCATGGAAGCTGCAAAAGCATACCACAGAATATGATCTTCGGAGTACTATTGGAATTGTTAATGTGGGGTGTTTTTTTTTTAAAAGAACTGATGCAGAAAGAATAAGAGAATTTTTGACCTTGCAGGAAATTTTTTTCATTGGATTGTCACTATTCTTTGTATCCCTTTTGCAAGTAATCTGAAACACATTGGGACCTGTCCTTTGGCCGTATTGTTGCTCTTCATGTGTTGCTTCCTAGAGTATCAGTTATGCATTTTATTGTTTGTCTGTAGAGTATCTTATAACTTTTTAGCCTTAACAGAAATATATTTTCTACAGCAAATGTGCCAAATTCTAATGGGATAACAAATCTGTTGTGGTGCAAAAGTCGTGGCCATTCCAGTGCTCAAGAGGGCTTTCACTTTCATCTCCAACAGAATCGTAAGAGCAATACGCACCCCAACTTTATCAGAATGGCACTTCAATACAAAACCTTAACAGTGACCTCCATAACGTTAAGGCAAAATAACTTCCTATAGATATATTGAATGTGTGACAGTCAGATGTGCTGATCTGTTGATACAAAAGCATATGAGATCACTGTTAACATTTTGCATTGGAGTTCAGGTTTGATCAGCCTGGGATATGTGTTGCTTTTGGGCATCTTTTGGAGATGAAAGCCTTATGGAACACTGGAGTGTGCTGTTGACAGTGTTGTAGGCAGTATGAAGGTGGAAAGGAATGAATTTCCATTGTTTTAAGTGTTTAGGTGGATGAAGTGTATAGCCCCATTAAAGTCAATGGCAAACTGGGATTTCATCCTCTCTGTTTCCAGCGCTCATGTCAGGAAAATGAGAGTAGTGGGCCTATAATACTTCATCTGTCTCAGGGAGGTTTGTGTGCCCTTCATTGGGCTGTGGAGAATGGAAGGAAGCAACCACACTTTTTGGGTTCACATATGCACATACTACTACACCTCTACCCCGATATAATGCGGTCCTCGGGAGCCAAAAAATCTTACCGCGTTATAGGTGAAACCGCGTTATATCGAACTTGCTGATGATCCACTGGAGTGCGCAGCCCCGCCCCCCAGAGTGCCCCTCTTTACCGCGTTATATCCAAATTTGTGTTATATCGGGGTAGAGGTGCTCTCTGGGTTCCTTTTTGCTATCAATAACAGTGCTGTTCACTTTGGCCTGCAGTGCATAACAATATTAGGTGATTGAGACTATTACAGAGTGCAAGTACTTACAAACAACCTTAACAGAATTTCCAGATTCTTCTATGATACTATTAAACTTCACAGCTTTCTTTGTAAGCGTGGGATAGTTCTGCAAACTCATTTTTAACAAAAAGTAAGAAATTTCTCCTTCTCCAAAGGAATTACTAAGGTTGAAGGTATATTGGTTGGGCGCTGTGGGGAAGGTTACACGGGGGCTTATGCTAATGTAAATAATGGAATTAAGTCTCCAAGGATTTTAATTTGGCACTTTCCAGGGATGCTAAATTAACTGGGGAAAAAAGACACCTTTTTCTCTCCACACCTTCCCCAATAAGCAACACATATTTTCAAAGTACTGGGTTGGGGTTTTTACCTACACAGCTTTCATTAAGCCTAATGAGAGTTGTACAGTGGAAACACAGCATCACTTAGAACATGTATTAATGTTTCAGGGTTTTACTGAACCTTTTTACTGGTATGAGGAGAGATGGTATTATGGATTAAATTTTTAACGGGGCTTCACTCTGTTTCTCTTTGCCTGCATGATTTTTGAGTGCTCATATACATAGGCTATATAATTTACATGTACAAAAGCCCTCTGAATAAGTAATGTTTTGAAAATTTTGATCTCTTTTGGTCCTCAAACATCCAAATATGTATGATTTCAAAATAGAGATATAGTAGGGTGTTTTTTCAGACTAATAGCTACTAACCCACATTGGGGAAAAATAGGTACTGCAAGAGAACTTTGACAACGAAACAAATACTTGCAGTGAAAGGATCTTTATATTTCAAGCAAAATTAATCCTGTATGACGCCATTGACAAATGTGCTGAGACTTGCATGGTTTCCATTTTACACTCGAGTGGAGCAAAAATGAGAACCACAAGTCACTCTGGGGAAACATTTAATGAAGAGGAATAATCTTTTCTCCTACCACAAACTTAACCGTGGTTTTGTTTGGTAAATAACTGTAAAATTTGGGTCCCACATCCAGGGATGGCCTATCCTGGGAGATCAGAGTATAAAACACTAATTTTTAACAAAGAATCATATTTATTTTGTGCAGAAATGATTTTTTTAAAAGAGCTACTAACCTTCCTGTCCAATGGCAATTAAGGAACTCCCTTGCTAGTGGAATGAAAATCCTATTGGTTTTAAACAAACTATTTGTTTTAAACAAAATTGCTTTCATTTAAAAAAAAAGATTGTTTTCAGTTATCTGTTGTTGCAGAAATTGCCTTTTGTAGTGTATGAATGTAATGCATTCTTCCTGAGTCTGCCAGATACAGTTTCAGTGTGTTTCAGGGCTGGCTCTAGGTTTTTTGCCGCCCCAAGTGCAAAAAACCACAACCCTCAGAGAACGCAACTTCCGAAGCAAAAAAACCCCAAAAAACAAACAACAACAACAAAAGCACCCGGAATGCCGCCCCTGGAATTGTGCCACCCCAAGCACATGCTTGGTTTGCTGGTGACTTGAGCCGGTCGTGGCATGTTTTGATGCTCATCACTTTCACAAGTATTAAATATAACATTTAATAAGATTCTGGTCATCTTTAATGCTGATTTTTAGATCCCCGAATAACTTGGAAATAGACCTGATTCTTGTCAACTTGGGAAAGCTGTGGGCACCAGCAGAGAGGCAGTAAAATGGGGCAGTTCATGGGGACAGTAATAACACACCTGCTTCTTAATTTTCATAGCTCTCCAGCTCTGTTTTAATCAGTAGAACTCAAGGTGCTTTACAAAGGGAGGTCAGTTGCATTACCCATTTTACAGATGGGGAAACCAAGGCACAGGGAGGTGAAATCGCTTGCCCATGGTCACCCAGCAGACCAATCACAGAACTGGGAATAGAACCCTGGGCTTCTGAGCCTCAGTCTAGTGCTCTGTCCTCTAGGCATACTGAGCTCCCTCATCTTACTCTTGTTTCAAGTACCAGCCATAACACTGGTGGGGGTAGATCAGAAAGCCAGAATAACATACTTCTGAATATCCTTTCTTTGGAATGTTCCACATAATTTTATTCAGATCTCTTAAACTAGCACCTCTTTTCATAAATTACATTGATAGCAAGTATTACAAAATTAGAATGGAAAACCATTTGTCTTGGCAGCAGCAACAGGAATATTCACTGTTGGGGAGTAGCATATGTGAAACTAACAGCAAACTGCCTGTGCACTCAAAAAACATCCTTTGATTTCTTGTTTTCTCTTTTTGTTTCCTCATATTTATTTTTGTCTAATTGCTTTTTCCTGGTCTCTCTCTAGCTGTCTTGTGATTCTCTTTTCCTTTTGAAGTTTTTCTCTCTTTTTCAAATTCCTTCTCCTTTTTCTTCCTTTTTTGGTCTGTCTCATTTTTCTTCCCCCTCCTTCCTTTTAATTTTATTGGGACCCTTTCACTCAATGTGTGAATCCCTCATCTTTCTTGCCCTCTTTTCCCCCAGTTTTCCCCTCTCATACTAATCTGGACCCCCATTTTTCCAGTGTCTCTTTGCAGACCTGCTTTTCCCATTATCTCTTTCTATATGCTTTGGTGCATCTCCCCTTGTTTCTTATGTGCTTCCTTTTACTTCCAATTTCCTCATATGGTTGTGGGGGGCCCTTTGACCAGCCTGTTGCGTTCTCCTCCAGCTCTATCTCAGTTCACTTCCTAGCTCTGTCTTTTAGTCAGTCTGAGACAGCACTATTGAAGGAAGTTGTCAGGAAGACTTTAGAGGTCAGAGTAGCACAAAGAGGAATTGGAGAGACCATCACAAAGCTGATGACTGATGGGGAGGGATTTTTGCCTAAACGTAGGGGAGCGCTGGTCCCACAGAGGAGAGACGTTCACTTGTTATTCCTCGGCCCTTGCCAGTGGTAGAACCCAATAGCTTTCCTGTTGAGTTCTTTGCCTTCAGTGTTGCTAAGCATTCTTGAGTTAAGTAATAGATTTCCAGATCTTCCAGAGAAATCAGGGTGTAGCATAGTAGTGCTTTCTCTCTCTACAGCCAAGGGAATGTCCTGTGAAAAACGTAATCCAAGCATACTTTTGCAAATGTTTCTTTTCCCAAATAGATGCAGTTGTATCTAATCAGAGGGCAACAAGTATTTCTACAGTTTTGCTCCAGAGGTGGAAGTAGTTTTGGTTCCTTGATAGGGTTGCCAACTTTCTAATGGCACAAAACTGAACACCCTTGCCCCATCTCTACCTGAGGCCCCGCCCCTGCCTTCTCTGAGCCCCGCCCGCTGCACACTCTCTCCCCTCCTTCCTCTGTTGCTCACTCTCTCCAACCCTTGCTAATTTTCACAAGGCTGGGGCACATTCCTCTAATTTTTTCCATCCACGTGTGGAATAAATGTTATGTGCACCGAAGTGTGTGCCGATGTGCACCACCAGTAGAAACAAAAAAACCTATATATATATTGTGACAGGGTCAGGCCATATGGCTATAGGAGAGTAATAGAAGGCAGATATATTAGCCCCAGGCTAAGTAGGTCCCTTTTCCCTGGGTAAGGTAACAGGGAAGGTTTCAGAACAATCAGGAGCCTTCTGGAGACAATTAAGACAGGCTGATTAGAACACCTGCAGCCAATCAAGAAGCTGCTAGAATCAATTAAGGCAGGCTAATCAGGGCACCTGGGTTTTAAAAAGGAGCTCACTTCAGTTTGTGGTGTGCGTGTGTGAGGAGCTGGGAGCAAGAGGCACTAGGAGCTGAGAGTGAGAACGCGGACTGTTGGAGCAGAAGGCGGGCCCAGGTTCCCCCCAAACCTCCCAACTCCTGGTCAGACACAGGAGTTGTTGTCCTGGACTGTGGGTTCATGAAAATGGCCAAACTGAGGGCTGCTGTGAAGCTCCAAGGTGAGCAAATCTGCCAGTAAGCACAAGACCCACCAAGGTAGAGGAGGAACTTTGTCTCTCTCTCTCTCTCTCTCTCTCTCTCTCTCTCTGTTTAAAAACTTACCATAGGGAAAATTACTCCAGACAGGACAGGTTAGGCATTTTAGAACTCACTACTCAAACGAATTAAATTTAAGTGTAAGAGAAATAAAAATTATGAAATGCATAGACCAGTCAAAACACTAAAATAACACACTTTAAAAGAATAAAATTACAGAGAATATATGTGCATTGCAAAAAGTTCAAAGAAGTAACAACAATAATAATACAAGTATGTGTTGGGAGGTGAGTGTGAAAAAGACTGTGTGTGTGTGTGTGAGAGACAGAGAGAGAGAGACACACACACAGAAACCATGTGTGTGCTGGCTGCTGGGGAAAGCTGTGCGCTGTCTCTTTAAGACACTCACTGAAAGCTCTCCTGCTCTGTCCTGAGCCCTGTTGTCTCCCCCGCCCTGCTCTGTGGAGGTGGGGTACATGGGCGGGGGGGGGAGGGGGAAGAGAGACTGTGTGAGGTGGCTGCTGGGGAAATCTCAGAAACAGTGCACTGTCTCTTTAAGAAAGACACTCAGCCACTCACCATTCAGACCTTACACTGTAACAGCTCCTAGTCCTCCTGAGCCAGGCTGTATCTCCTCTGCCCTGCTCTGTGGAGATGGAGGGTCCCAGGAGCAGCTGCAGGATGGAGCAATGTTGGGGGAGGGGCCCCTGAACACAAATCAGCTGGGAGGCACTTAAATCTCTCCTGCATGGCTGCCCAAGTGCACAGCTTACAGGGAACACGGCTGGGCAGGAGGTTGGGGTGCAGGCTTTGGGGTGGGCCAGGGATGAGGGTTTTGGGGTGTAGGAGAGGGCTCTGGGCTGGGGGATGGAGCCTAGGGGTTCCGTGTGTGGGAAGTGGCTCTGGGCTGAGGCAGGGGGTTGGGGTGTAGAAAGGGGTATGGGCTCTGGGCCGGGGGTGCGGGCTCTGGGGTGAGGCCAGAAATGAGGGGTTCAGGGTGTGGGAGGGGGTTCTGGGCTAGGGCAGGGGTGCAGGCTCTGGGAGGGAGTTTGGGTGCGGGAGGCGGTGTGGATGCGGGAGGGGACTCAGCTGGGTTGCGGGAGGGGGTGTGCAGGAGAGGGTGAGGGATGTGGGCTCAGGGAGCTCCCTGGGAGCAGTGACATGTCCCTCGGCTCCTAGGCGGAGGCACGGCTAGACAGCTCTGTGTGCTGCCTCAGCCCACGGGCGCTGCCCCCACAGCTCCCATTGACCGTGTTTCCCAGCCAATGGGAGCAGCAGAGCCAGAGCTCGGAGCAGCACGCGGAGTCCCTCTCTCCTCCGCCTAGGAGCCAAGGGACTTGTCGCCTCTTCTGGGGAGCTGTGCGGAACCAAGTAGGGAGCCTGCCAGCCCCGCCAACTGGACTTTTAATAGCCTAGTCCACGGTGCTGACCAGAGCCATCAGGGTCCCTTTTCGAACGGGTATTCTGGTCGACAGCTGGCAACCCTATTCCTTAACTATCTTATTACCACTTAGATCTTTACTAAAGGATTTGTATCTGCATTTCCTCTGATACCAGTGGAGTTCCATGGGAACTGCAAAGTTCTTCGAGGAGTGTCCCTGTGGGTGCTCCACTTTAGGTGTCTTGGCGCATTGCGCTTATAACTGAAGATTTACAGTAGCAGTGTCTCGGTTGGCTGCGCACGCATGGCAGCCGTCTCACCACACTCTGGTCGGCTACCTAGCATGTGCAGCCAACCGACCCCCAGTTCCTTCTTTACTGCCCTTGGCTTGAGTCGGAGCAACAGCAGCACCCCTTTGACTTCGTAGAAAGTTTATATTCCTTCCTTTTTCTTTTATCTTCTCTGTTCTAGTTAACTTCGGTTACCATTACTTTTAGTTTCTTCCATAATTTAAAAAAAAATCAGGGTAGTTTTTCACCTCCCGCCCCCGGCAGGCTTCCACCAATGACTGCTTAAACACGGGCTCCCCTGTTTCTCTCCAGAGCTGGACCTTCCTCAGGCATGCCTGGTTCCCCTGGATTTAAATGCTGCCTGACCTGCAGGCTATCTATACCTGTTTCAGATGGCCATGCTCAGTGGGTCCGCTGTCTCAGAGAGACCCATATTCCTCAAAAGTGTCCTCATTGTAAAAAACTGACTGTCAGGACGCTAAAGGCCAGGGACCGCCAATATTATTCATGATGGAGAAATCCCTCAGGCCAACCTCCAATCCAGATTCCAGGACGCCTCCTGGCCAATGGTCACCAGCAGCAGCCTCAGACAAGGGCTCTACTACCAAGACTGCTTCGAAGAACCCTATCACTAAAAGGCAACCAAACACCCGTTTCAGTCATTGCTACAGCGAGACCTGCCTAAAAAGAAACGGTCTCCTGGCAAAAAATCTGCCCTGGTACCGATGACACCAAGAGCCTTGGACCGCGAGGCACCGGGAATGTCCGGTACTGAGATTTCCCAAGGAGCCAAGGACCCGGTACGGGCAGGCTCTCAGTCGGGTGAGCTATCTAAAGCCAAACTCCTTAGCTTGGCACCGACCATGAAGAAGAATGTCTCGGCACCGCCCGCTGTAATGGCGCCACCTGCTGCACATATACAGCTCAGCAAGACCTCGGCACCAACAGTTCTGACCCTTTCCTCTCAGATTGCGCTGCCGTTCCTGGCACCGAGCTTCCTGATACTGCAACTTTTCCCTAGATAGGCAGACCTGGAAGTTTCTTCTACACCAGGGACCCCTCTATTCGGTACCAATGCTACTCCAGCGAGGCCCAGACCAAGCCAGACCATCACCCCAGGAGCTTCGGCGCCACCTTCTTCCAGTGATGATGTTGAGGAGGATGACCCAGGACTATGTAGAGAAAACTAAATCAGTATTTTAGTGGTTTTAGCAAGTACAATTACAGGTATGCAAATGAGTTAGTCCTTGTTAATATGTTGGCTCATGAGCATCTCATGTCACAATCCCATTACCTAACAGTGAGCTGTTTATTATTATTTTGAAATCAGCCTTTTAACTTTTTTTTAAAGCTATATTTTCCCTCTTCTGTTTGTAAGAAACACACTAGCAGACTGTCAAAATGCAGGAGACCAGTGGAATTTATTCTGTTTTTACAGGCTTTTAATGTTTTATTCTCTTTAACTGTTCTTAACTATGATCATTTTTGTTTTGTTTTACTGGTTGTTTAATTGTTTGGCTGAGAAAGGAATGAAGTTGCTTGGGACTAGTGCTTGGAGAAGAGGGGACAAATCGTCCTGATTGCTGTGTCTTGGTGTCTTTCTGGTGCTGAGTCTGCATGTCTCCCGAGCCAATGCCTTTTGGGTTGCTCATCTGAACATATCATTTCAAATAGGGAACAAGACTGTATGGGAGTTAGCTGACAATGGAGTATTTGGAAAAAACTCCCCATGGAAGAAGGTGTCTGGAGTGGTGGTGCCACCAGAGGGAATGAACCAAATTGCCTGCAACCCCTTAACAAACTTCAGCAGGCCTGTAAACTCTGAGACCTGGATAGCCCTCATTAAGAGGGGACACTGTACCTTCACAAAGAAAATAAATGTGGCAGCAGAGAGGGGAGCAGTTGGCGTGATTATCTATAACCATCCAGGTACAGGAAATGGAGTATTTCCTATGATGTACCTGGGTTCAGAAGATATTGTTGCAATTATGATTGGCAATCTGAAGGGCGTGGACATTTTACACTTGATACAGAATGGCATCCAAGTAATAATAGCAATAGAAGTAGGAAAACGCTGTGGTTCCTGGATGAATCATTACTGGGGATCGCTTCTCATCTGCACATTGGTAACGGTGGCCTATTTTACCTTTTACTGTGCTGGAAGGCTAAGGATAGCAAGAACTCATATCAGGAGATGCCAACAATTAACAGATGTCAAGAAAGCTATTGGTCAACTTGAGCTTCGCATATTAAAAGAGGGTGACAAGGAAGCCGAAACAGATGCAGAGAACTGCGTAGTGTGTCTGGAAGTATACAAGCCCAAAGACGTAGTGCGCATTTTAAGATGCAGACATATTTTCCATAGGAAGTGCATTGACCCTTGGCTGCTGAAGCACAGAACATGCCCCGTGTGCAAATATGACATTCTCAAAGCTAGGGAAACTGAGCTGCCTGTTAAAAATGAAGCAGAGTCTTTACAAGCTGTAGTGCCAAATGAAGCTCCTAACACCACTTTACTTAATGAAGAAGATAATCATAATGAATATGTGTTAGTACAAGGTGCAGAGAGACCATCTGTGGATGAGTAACTTTCTTCACAGATGGATAATCAAACCATTTCTTTGGTCCTTCATGTTGCTTCACCTTGATCACCTAGTTTGTAAAGGTCAAAATTAAACTTATATTCTTGAAATAAATTCCGAAATTCTGTCAGCATAAATTTTGAACTCTTTTTGCTAATTTCAATAATGCTCTGAAATGTAGAACGGATGAACGTGAATGAACTTGGCAAGTATTTCTATGATAATGAGTACTTTTTATGTGACACTTTTTGGCAACTTAAATGTCACCGTTTACACTTTCTGTATAAAAATAGTTAGGAAAACTTTGTCCTGAAAAAGAACTAAATTGTCTCTGTAACTTTTATTACCTATGAAAAATTTCAGCCTTCACTTTACCAGATGGAGTAGAACACATCTGTGTGTTTTTGTGCAGTAGCCTGGTATGGCAAAGATATAAAAGTTTTCATTTTAATATATGGATAGCACATCCTTTTGGTTAAATTATACCTTCCTAGCTAGGTAAAACACATGATTTTAAAACCAGTTAGGATTTTTTTTTACATCTGCAACTTTGATTTAAATTGTATTTCCTGTTCTCAGTCTTTTTTCTGTTGAGGCAGGGGTTTGGAGGGCACTGCTCAGATGAGGTGGGAGATAGGAGACCAGAGAAGCATTGAGGCAGGATTGGCCAGAGTTATAGTTTCTGCTGGGAGTCTGCTTAGGTTTAAGGAACACTTCTTCCCTTTTTCTCTTCCCTGCTCCCTCCCACCCCCAACTTTTATCCTTCAAAGACTCAGGAGAGAGCGAGAGAAACTGATCGTTGATACTGATTTACTTACTACATATGTAAATTGTCCACACAGCTGATTCTACCATTGTACTAATAAAATATGTTGTTTCCTTGTCCTCCCTCCCCTGCCCACATGTTTGTGTCCCCATCAGTTACATATTTTCTTGTCTCTTAGAATAGATTGTAAGCTCTCTGGGGGCATGGACTGTCATTTCTTACATTGTACAGAGCCTGCTAGCACAATAGACCCATGGAGCCCTGATGTGATGGAGATCTCTATGTGCTACTGTAACCCATGCCTGGTTGGTGTGGTGCTCTGTCCCCCTTTAGAGGCACCTAGCCCAGCTAGAGATTGATGAGTCTGCTACAGCCTTGGCTAAGAGCCATGTGGCTTTTAGCTCATGCAGTAGAGGCTCGTACACCAAGCTTCAGAGATCCCAGGTTTGATGCTGATGACTGGGTCTGTCGGCATTACAGTACAAAGAATAAATAATGAGATTTATGCTGCCACTTTGCCATTTCTTAGAGTACAGGAGGATTAGAGGAAGGAGCCTTTAATTCCCCAGCTTCTTCCACATCTTTTTCCTATGGCTACTGCACTAGTATAATACACTTACTGGTTCCTCACCTGCTCTTTTCACCTAGACACACATGATGGAGAAAAGGGACAAGCAACCGCATAAGAAAATAAAAATCACCATACTGGAGGAGTCTAGAGGTCCATCTAATCCAGTATCCAGTCTCTGACAATAGTCAGGAGCAAATCTCCAGAGGAAGGTGTAAGGATGCTACAGCAGGCAAATGTGGGATAATCTGCCCCTTCCCGCACATTAAATCTCATCCTAATATCTAAATTGAGATTAGTTTAAACCAAGAAGCATAAGGTTGATATCCTTTCTAAAATGTTGTGTTACTAATTATAACTGGATCTTCTTTATCCATAGAAGTGTACTATTCCTTTTTCAGTCTTGCTAAATTCTTGTTCTCAATGCTTTGTTTGGGAATGACTTCCAAAGTCTAATTGCACGTTTTTTGAAAAAGCAGTTCTTTTTATTGGCTTTGAATTTGCCGCCTTTTAGTTTCATTAAATATTGTCTTGTTGCTGTGTTATGGGATAGGGAGAATAAATGTTCCCAATGTAACTTCTCTACACAATTCATTCTTTTCTTTTTAACATATCTCCTCTTGTTCGTCTCCTTTCCATGATAAACAATCCCACTCTTTTTAGTCTGTTTTCCATAATGGGGCCTTTTCAGACAAACAAAAACCGTAAGTAAGGGGGAAAATAACTTCAGCTGAATGGCAGACAGTCTAATTTTACATAATTGAACAAGATGCTTAAAATAATATCAAAGATATTTAAGGTAACAAACAATAAAAGTTTGCGTTTGTTTTGCACAAGTCCTAAAGTAATGAGAGAATGGTTCCAGTGTTGTTTGCAAGTTCACTTTCTCAGAATTTATTGCAGGGTTTTTTTTTACTTGTGAATAAGGAGTTTGTAAAACACATGGGACGAATTTTAGATGTTTGCATAAGTAGGTGCAACACCAATTGGTCAGGGCTGAATTTGTCTTATTCGGTGATTTGGCTCACTAAGTGGATTGATGTTTGGGTAAGGGAGACCAAAGAAGATGTTTAAAGTCGCAAATGTAGCACTATTACAATTTATCAGCTGTAATACTTTAGTAATACCCTGATCTGAGGAAACTAGTGAATATTGGTATTTTGTAGATACAATGGGTAGATATTTATCATTAATAGGGTTTAGCTATACAGAAGCCTGCTGGAGGGAGGCCACAATAATACAAAATTGAAGCAGTGAGTATTTTTTTTTAAAAGTGAAAAGAAAACTTAAATTATAAGTTTACATGATATTGTGGTCTAATGGGTTTTTGTATCTTACAAACTGGTTAAATATGATTGAAATTACAGTTGCTGAAATTGAGATAATGTAAATTATATTGTTTAGTAAATTGGCTTTCTAATCTTTTAAGTAGAGAAAAGGATACTTTGTCATCAAAATCTCTTAATGTGCATGCACAGCCATGTGGACTTCATTAAATTCAGTATTAAATTTAGTGAATACTACAGTGTTTTCACGTTTGAGTCGCAAGTCCTAGGTCCAGTAAAAAACACAAACAAACAAAAAACCTCCCCCCACCACACAACCACTTGTTTGGGTATGTATTTTACATTTTTCAATGCTAGCTTTTCTTAGTCCATAGGAACGTTACTTAAAAGATAAATATGTTACACAGCTCCATTCTTGTAAGCTGTTTACTCATTCCATTATTTTTTTAATTCAAAAAGTGAATTATTAGATTTTCTTTGAAGGATAATTGGTAAGAATAATTGATCCGGTGCTATAAGACTACTGTGAAGTGTTCCAAACCTATCATAGCAGCAAGATTAATCTAGTTTATTCACAATGATTAGGCTAAAGGAAACCTTTTAAAGGAAATTATTTCAATAGATAAAATAAAAAATGGTAATTTCTGCAGCTGTAACAGAGGATGCACTTGTGGCCGTTTTTACGATAGTTAGGTTAAGCCCATGCTTGAGCCCATGTCATTTAGTGAGGAGGATATGGAAAGGAGTATTGTATCAATAGAAGGTTATTGTCTAAGTTTGTGTGTTGACCCAGGAGTCGTTTCCAGGATTGAGATTGGTGATCCATTTAAATGCTTATACATTTTGGTGATTTATGGATTGTAGCAAATGCAAGAGGACTAAACTCAGTAAGGGGTTTTTTTGGAGGGCAAACTCCCAGTGCCAAAAAAAAGGGGAAGGGTCGATGGGAAATCAGGACCCTGAGACTGACAGTCCCCAGGAACAATGGGGAGAAGCAAATGCTCCAGGTCAGCCTGATAGACAAGGCGGGCAGGCTAATCAGGGAGTCAGGAGGCCAGGGAGGTCCCGTCCTCCGTGTGAGCTGGAATTGCCTGGGTCAGACAGAGTGGGGCAGAGCTAAGGAGAGAGCAGGGGCCCAAGCTGAGCTGGGGAGCAGAACTGTGCCAGATCCAAAGGGGCCAGAGACGCAGCCCAGGGAGAGCAGATCCTGTGCTGGGAGCAGAGCTGCAGCCACAGAGCCAGAGGGGCCAGAGAAGCAGCCCAAGGGGCTGGAGGCAGAGCCAGTAGCATCATCAGTGCTGAGGCAGAGTGGAGCTGGAGCTAGAAAGAGTGGAGCTGGGGCTGAAGCCAGGTGTGGTGAGCAACTGGGGCCAGCCAAGGGGGGATCCTGGGCAAAAGGTCCAGCGCAGAAAGACACCCCCAGCCAAGGGCCCTTGCATGCCAGACTGGGAGGGGGATTTTAACCTGATGGGGGGCTGACGCTGGGAAGAAGCGTCCCACCACCCAAAGCCCAGAAGTATGTGGCCACCACCAGAGCAAGTGTCCAACCCGCAGCATCCCTGGAGCACAGCCAGGGCCTGAGAAGGCGGCCTGGGACTTACAAGGGACAGACTGTTAATTGCCCTGACATTCCAGAAACACTGTTTGTGATGTTCCCTGCCACTGAGCGGGGTGGTCTGTTTTCCTTTAACCTTTCCCATTTTTCCTTACCATTAATTTAATCAGCAATTAACTTAAAAAGAGAATATTTGCTTTAAATTGTATGTAATGATCAGTGGGTCAGGGAAGTGTTCAGTACATAGAGAGTACCCCGGAGTGGGGACACCCGAGCCCCTGTCCTAGGTGACCACAGCAAGGTTGGAGATCGAGCCCCCCAGGAATCCTGGGCCCAGCCTTGTTGGGGTTACAAGGACTCTGCCAGACAGGAGAGTGGTAAGGCTGCCCTTGAGGTCAGGGAGGCCTCTGGGTAAAGGAAGTGGGAGCAAGGACTCAGATCCTTCTGCTAGCCCACTTCACCAGGGTAGTGCAGAAGCCAGGAAAGTTCCCCACAATAGCGGGACCATTCCCCCGCTTACACAAAGTCAGGAGAGCTCCTCAGGAAAGGAAGTTGGCCTCTTGCCATCAGTCTGTCCCGATTGCATCCTGTATGCCAGCCAGCCACTCTGATCTCCCCAGCATCAGGTGCTTTGACACCAGCGATCATGTGGGGTTTTTATGTCTGTGGATGAGGTCCATGTTAGGTCTCCACTGTCCCACTGACTTCAGTCTGACAGCCTATATGCTGAGTGGGTAAATATGGTAGACTGGGATTGTTCTGGGGAAGTGAAAAATGTTTTGGTATAGAACAAGAAATCTTTCACAACAAAGTTCTATGCCCCAACCTGAACAGGCAGAAGGTATCTTAAAAGGCTACTACTGGCTGACCCATCTAGTGCAGTGTTCCATAGAAATAAACTGATCCTTTGTCTTCGCCCATTGCTCCTGGAGTGTGGTTTTACTGTACTGGTACAGCTTTGCTGGTGTAGCTGCATCCACATTAGGAGCGCTAGCTGGTATACTGGTAAAGCACTACCACTGAGGTTTCCGTGTTCCACTTAGATTAATCCATGAATGTTTCTTATCTCCAAGCCCTGGTAGCTACCTTGCTGAGGCTAGGTTATGTAGTTTAGCTAATTAGAACTAAGCCTAGTTTTAAATACAAGAACAATAGGGGGAAAAATCTTCTGTAAACGTACTGTTAAACATACTTTAAACGAATGCACTAATTATCAAAGGGAACAACCTGATTTAGGGAGAGGATTGGGTTTCATGTATGCCCTAGTCTGCGGGAATGAAAGTGAAGGACTGGGGGGGAAAGATTTTATTGGGGTGCTTATAACAATGGATATGGAAATGGGTGCTGGCAAGAAAGTTATACAATGAGATCTAAAGTCTATACCTTGTAGAGATGAGTAAAGTATGAACCCAGACCACGAGAGTGCAGAAATTCAGCCAGGAGGCTCCCTGAAGAGTGACTTGGGTACTGTGGAATGGTGATAGATGGAGTAATGGAACCATTCCAGTTACGATGTCAGTGCTGTCTAACTTCACTGCAGCACAACATCCTTCGGACAGCGGGGTTTACTATAAGATTTCATGAAATTTTTTTTAAGCAAGGAAATCCAGGCACAAAAACTTAACAGGCGCTATAAGTTTCAGGAGAAAAACCACAACAAACACAATAGAAAGCATGGAATTTTGCATTTAAAGTGAAATGAATCATATGCCTCCGATACAAGGAACAAGAATCTCTTAATGTCTTTTTAATGCATTGTATTGTCATATTTATAGTACATATGGTATATTTCACTCTTAACTGTGAAATTCCCTTCCTTTGTAGTTTTTCTGTCACAAACATAATATTTTGTAAATATAGCCTTTATGTATGAATGTTCCTGGTTTTTTATTCATTTTTATCTTAAGACGGTTTTCTCCAAAGTATGTGATAAGCTGTTTATATTAAGGATGTTGTGATTTATTTATTTTCAATGACTTCTATAGGGAAATTACCATTCATTAAGAGTCTATCCTGAGGCTGGATGGAGGCATTAAAGAAGTCAGATCAGTTCCTTCTCAGTAGATACGTATGAGCTTTCGATGGTGTGCAAATTGTACCCTGAAGTTTCGTGTCTTTGTAACATCTTTGTAATCCACTCTAATAATGTGTCATGTATTTGTTGAATTAAATACCTTGAAATATTTTGCATTGTAATATAAATACAACTTATAGTAAAGATGATTTTAGAGGATAGGGTGTTGATGCATCTTCCTTTCCCTATTAGATTTTCATACAATTAACATTTCAAAAGTTGATATATTCTTTTTTACTGCATAAACATGTTTACCTTTGTTTAATTTGATTGATAGAAAATAATTTTGAGTTAATCTATAGTCAACATGCTTTATAAAGCATAGGGACAAGCTCCAAAGTAGATTTTATTAATGTACTACTTTTAAATGTTTTACTCCTGGGGGAATTCTGCACCACTGCACATACACAGAATTTTGTCCCCCGCAGATTTCTTTGCTTCCCCACAGAAAAATGACTTTCTGACAGGGAAGCACAGGGAAGCCACAAGAGCATTCATGTGACCCTCCCCAGCAGTATGTTTCTGGTGTCCAGGGCAGCCGGCAGAGAGGTAAATCAATGTGGAGCAGGGGGCGGGACTGGGGAAGACCCAGCTGGTGGCTCCTACCCTGCGGCATGCTCAGCTGCTAGTCCCCGGCTGGGCTGGGGAGAATGGGACTTCCTCTTCCCCTACAACATATCTGGGGCTGGGTTAGACTCACCCCCAGATTTCTCCCTCTGCTGCAGGAAGCTCTGCAAACTCCCCATGCCACTTCCTGCACCCATTGCTCCTCAGCTGCAGGGGGAGGGATCCCTGTACAAGGATCTGCTCCCCCATCCCCCATGCATCCAGATCCCCTCATACCCTCATTCCTGCCAAGCCTCACCCCCACACTGAGAACCTCCCCACAATGACCCCCACTCCTCCTGTACCCGGACCACCTGCACAAGCCACCTGCACCCTCACTCCACAGAGTTGCAACCAGCTACACCTGGATCCCTTCCACACTAAGACCCCCACACCCAGACCCCCGCTGAGCTCTATCCCCCCCCGAACCCCAACCACCTTCACCCTCCTGCAGAGTCCCATTACTGTTGCACCCAGAACCCTCCCGCAACAAGCCCCTGTGCATCCAGATCCCCCGCCATACCCCTGACTGAGCTGCCTGCACCCAGTTTGCCACACACAGAAACCTCTCAACCCACACGTGGCTCCCCTCACACTAACCCCCTACACATTTGGATCCTGTCTTGCTGAGCCTGCCTGCCCACACCTAGTGTACCTGGCATGGAGGGGCAGCCCCCGGGGTGTTTCTGGGGCAGGCCCGGTCCTTGCACTGTGTCAGGGTAGAGTGTAGCCTCACTGCTGAGTCCGTGTCCCGGGGGGGAGCGGCACAGTGATCTCCCATCTCTTTGCAGCCAGTGGCCTGTGCTCCCCAATGCCATGCTGGAGCCTCCACATTTATTTGACAAATATAATTTGCAGAATTTTAAAATATTGTGTGCAGATTTTTTTTTGGCACAGAATTTTTAATTTTTTGGCTCAGAATGCCCTCAGGAGTATAAAATGCACTCTGTTGCTGAAAACTTATGTTGTATCATATGACTGAAAAACAGTGTTTTTGCAGTTATCACAACTCCTTGCTGTCTCACCCAACACGAATGTGACAAAATCTTGCTGAATGATGGCACCATGAATTGCACTATTACTCCAGTCTCAAGCAGATCAATGAATGAAGGTCACAGCAGAGCATTCCAACAGTCTGCTAGAGAATCCAGGATTTACAAACTGTTCTGGAAGTTTACAGATAGAAAAATATAGTCTGTTGCAGAAGCCAAGGAAAGTGCTACATGAATGGTTGACCTGCTCTTTTATTTAACCTGAAATCATGGACTCAAATCATATGCCCCAGATGTTGTGAACAGTGGAGGAGTGTCATCTTTGTCTAGCCAAAGGTTTACCTTCGATCTGCTGCGTGGGAGAGCCCTGGGCTCTATGGAAGACATCAAAGCTAGATTAAAGGGAGGGGATGTTCGCTTTTCCCTGTGCAATTGTTCTTTTCTCCTCCAGACTGTATAATAAAATTTCCAAGGTGCTTCATAAACTCAAAGTACTATAAAAACATTTATGCAAGCATTAATCTTCACAGTATACTTCTGAGGTACCTAAGTAGTAGTAGTATCCCCTTTTGCAGCTAGAGCAACTAAAAGCAAGAGGCTAATGGCTTGATTTACAGACCTTCTGAGTACCTGAAAATTTTGTTGAAGTCAGTGGGAGGTGCAGATACATACCATCTTTTGAAAATCACACCCCATGTGTCTTGCACAAAGTATGACAGAGCGTAAGTGTCAAAACCAGGACTAGAATTCAGATCTCCTGACTTCCAGGTCTTTGCTTAGTCCAGTATGTCAGAGACCTTAGGCAAGTCACTTACCTTCTCATTGTCTCCAAGTGACTTGGTGTCATAGATCTGGTCAGGCTCCCTGCTAGCAGTGGCTCACCAGACTGCTGGGAGGGGACCAAGCCACTGGATCCCATGTGTTTTAGGCCTCTGGAGTCTGAACTCGGCCCAGGACTGTCCATATTTTGTGGACCCAAGGCACATTTTCTGTCTATCATCCCCTTCTCGGAGCTATAACTTTGTGGCCAAGCTGCCTAGCCCCTGGGCTGAGTGCTGGTCCCTCAGAATTCCCTTGTAGTTTAAATATACCCTCTCCCAGAACTCCACCCAAACCTTTTGGTTTACCTCTTCAAGGAGCCATATGGTAGGCCATATTGCTCTTTACTTAATCAAGCAAGACGTACACAGATCTATACAAAAGTAATAACCCCAAGGCACGTTTCCTCACCATTGCAGGGTGTTCTTTGGGCTGGGGTCTGGGTCGTCTTTAAGATGGAGGATCCTTCCTCTGCAGCTGCATTACTTCCCTTCCGACACATGGAGCCGTTCTCCCTAGGTCTCACCTTAGCCAGTCCATCCACTTCCCCACTCCTGCTCAAACTTCCTTTGTGTTCCTCTGTGAGTCCTTTTATAAACTTCTGCATTGCTCGCCTGTCTTTGTCCTGTTCTGATAACTTTCCACTGCTGTCCATTCTCCCCCTCCCTTCATGCAGCAAGAGAAAGTATCTTCTCCAAACTCAAGCAGCCCCACTGTCTCAGGGTACTTTATCTTGAATAGATGGTTATTGAGTTCTAAGTATTCACTTCCCGCCCCCTGCCTTGTCCCTGGTTTGGCAGAGACGTGATGTAACCCTTCCTGCTCATGGTGGATACACACTGACAAAAGGGCTTCATGGTACATTTGCTTTCATAATAACTTCATAATATCAAACAGGATTCATGAGTTCACTCCAAATTATCCCACTTGGCTAGGTATTTAAACTTGAGACTTGGAGTCAGGAAATCTGGAGTTCTGATCCTGGTTTTGAGACTGACTTGCTGTGTGATTTTAGACAAATCACTTAACATCTCTGATCACCAGTTTTGTAGCTGCAAAATGTGGGCAGTGATACTGCTACTCCTTTTGACCCAAACAGTTATCCAGTATTTGGAGTCTATTGGGTTATTTTAATTGGGAGGAGAAATTGATAATAGTCATGTATTTCTTTGAGATAATCTTGTTTATTTATAAGAACGTACCAAGTCCTGTTTCCCTGAACACAGTAGGAATCGAACACAAGATGGATTCCTTGCTCAATATTCCAAGCCTCTTTTTCCAAACCACACTCTACCTAAAAAGTGCGCACTTTCTCTCTTATCTTTCTCTCAGTGTCCTGTTACAAATGTTTTGCTGGCTGTTGGTGGCTTTCTGTTTACTTCTGTGGTGTTTCTGCTACTTCTGTCTCTCACAGAGTTCCATCAAACAATGCCCAGCAAACCCCCTACACCCAAATAGCTCAGTTTCTGACCCACCTTGCATGTGGTTTTGGTCATGGCTCTTGCTTGTCTATCTTACTCGAAAAGGAGCTTAACTGCTCCTCGCATTTATCCTGAAGAAGGGGTAGCTATTGCACCCCCCAGCTTCAGTGAAATTTCACCCAACATAACAAACATTGTGAGGCATTACTAATAACGTTTGCAAAGTACTACAGTGAATTAGTAGGCATAATTAAGGCCACTCAGTGGCAGAAATGAGAGTAGAATTTGGAAGTTCCTGATTCATTTACCAGCCTATGATGCTTCTAGAAACAACTGACATGCATTGAGAATTTGCAAGCCAATATTTGATCAAAAAGGTGCTATTTGATTTTTCAAATGCTTCAGAAAATGTCATCTCAAAATGTCATAATAAAACAAAACATTGGGGTTATGAAATTGTATGGAATAACATGGTAAAATATTTTGCACCATTCCCCCCCCCACCTATTTCTTCTTCTTCTTATTCCTAGGGGCTCTGTTGAGTTAGGTGCTGTGCAAAGAGAGGAGAAAGGGATAGTTCCTTCCCCAAAGAGTATAGGGTCTAAGTAGACAAGACAGGCAAAGGAGGGGATGGCGTGAAGAGTATGATGATCTACCAGTTTTTTTCATTAGTTGTACTTAGCTGTATTGGAAGTAAACAGTGATGTGAAACCTTTGATAAGATTGATTCATGGTATGTCACTAGTCCATCTGTGTCTGAATCTATTTTGTAAGGCCTGCATGCTAGTGTGGTGGAAGATCTATTGTTGTGATACAGAATACAAAAGAGGGAAAGTGGAGCATAAGCTACATGAGCCCTTCTTAGTTTCTTAAATAATCATTTTACTATTTTGTTTTCACTGATGATGCTGTAAGAAATAAATTACATACAGACGGTCCCCGGGTTACGCAAGACCCGATTTATGCAAATTCGCATTTACGGAGAAAGTTCCGTCAGCTAGAAATAGGAGGGTTTTTTTTTCTTTTTGGTTTTGCATAATGTTCGGGTATACGTTTTTGACTTATGCAAAATTCGAGTTACGCAAGGCTTTCCGGAATGGAACGATTGCGTAAGTCGGGGAACATCTGTAGTTTTAATTGCAAAGTATTTCAACAAGAAAACAACAGAATGCACTTGCACCAATTTGTGTTAGTAAAGTTCACTGCATCAGGGAATTTCTGACCATATGTTTTGTTCTGAAATTAGATTCTAATTTTTCTTTTGAACAATGTGTTGAGGAAATTAAACTAGTAAGTCATCTATGCCCATGCCAGCTCCTAGTTTTATGCACTAGGAAACGCATCTGATATATATCGATAGCTATAAAAGAAGTGATTAAACAGATAACCCGTTTAATGAAAAATGTAATCCTTAGGTATAGGAAAAAAATCTTTTAACCCAAGTTTTGATCATGGCTCTTTTAGTCCCAGATAATCTATAGATTACAAGACAGTAAGGGTCATTATGACATTTGGAAGGTTAAATAATTAAATTAATCTTTACAATATATTATAGAAGTTGCTCAAATCACTGAGCATCAACATCTCCCTAACACATCCTGCTTGGCCTTCTCTGTTTCTTTTTTCACTCTTCTTTGTTGACATGTACAGTCCAAATTTTTATTTTACACATGGTATGAAATAATTACAGCTGTCAAGCTATTGAAAAAATTTTCACGATTAATTGCATTGTTAAACAATAATAGAATACCATTTATTTAAATATTTTGGATGTTTTTTACATTTTACATTTTCAAATATATTAATTTCAATTACAACACAGAATACAAAGTGTACAGTGCTCACTTTGTTTATTTTTGATTTACAAATATTTGCACTGTAAAAAACAAAAGAAATAGTATATTTCAATTAATCTAATACAAGTACTGTAGTGCAGTCTCTTTATAATGAAAGTTGAACTTACACATGTAGACTTATGTACAAAAAATAACTGAATTGAAAAACAAAAAATGTAAAACTTTAGAGCCTACAAGTCCACTCAGTCCTACTTCTTGTTCAGCCAAAGGCTAACACAGGTTTGTTTACATTTACGGGAGATACTGCTGACTGCTTCTTATTTATAGTGTCACCTGAAAGTGAGAACAGGAATTTGCATGGCACTGTTGTAGCTGGCGATGCAAGATATTTACGTGCCAGATGCGCTAAAGATTCATATGTCCCTTCATGCGTCAACCACCATTCCAGAAGACATGCATCCATGCTGATGACGGGTTCTGCTCGATGATGATCCAAAGCAGAGCAGACCGACGCACGCTCATTTTCATCATCTGAGTCAGATGCCACCAGCAGAAGGTTGATTTTCTTTTTTTGTGGTTCGGGTTCTGTAGTTTCTGCTTTGGAGTGTAGCTCTTTTAAGACATCTGAAAGCATCCTTCACACGTCATCCCTCTCAGATTTTGAAATTCAGATTCTTAAACCTTGGGTTGAGTGCTGTATCTATACTTAGAAATCTCATATTGGTACCTTCTTTGCGTTTTGTCAAATCTGCAGTGAAAGCGTTCTTAAAATGAACATGTGCTGGGTCATCATCCAAGACTACTATAACATGAAATATATGGCAGAATGCAGGTAAAACAGAATAGGAGACATATAATTCTCCCCCAATGAGTTCAAGTCACAAATTTAATTAATGCATTATTTTTTTAATGAGCATCACCAACATGACCTCTGGAATGGTGGCCGAAGCATGAAGGGGCATACAAAGGTGTTGAGTGTATCTGGCCCGTAAATACCTTGCAACGCTGGCTACAAAAGTGCCATGCAAACGCGTGTTCTCACTTTCAGGTGACACTGTAAATAAAAAGCAGTCAGCAGTATCTCCCGTAAATGTAAACAAACTTGTTTGTCTTAGTATTTGGCTGAACAAGAAGTAGGACTGAGTAGACTTGTAGGCTCAAAAGTTTTACATTGTTTTGTTTTTGAGTGAAGTTATGTAACAAACAAAAATCTACATTTGGAAGTTACATTTTCACGATAGAGATTGCACTACAGTACTTGTATGATGCGAACTGAAAAATACTGTTTCTTTTGTTGTTTTTTTTTCAGCGCAAATATTTGTAGTAAAAATAATATAAAGTGAGCAGAGTACACTTTGTATTCTGTGTTGCAATACAAATCAATATATTTGAAAATGTAGAAAAACATCCAAAAATATTTAATAAATTTCATTTGGTATTCTGTTGTTTAACAGTGCGATTAATCACGATTTTTTAATCACAATTAATTTTTTTTTGAGTTAATTGCATGAGTTAACTGCGATTAATCGACAGCCCAAGAAATAATGTTTTAAGTTGTTGGCTAGATGCACTGTCCTCGTGCATGTGGAGGAAGGTGGAATCTGTAATAACAGCAGGCATGTCTACACTTTCAGTTGGGGATGTGATTCAAGGAGACATACCCACAATAGTTCTGATTGATCTAGCGTACTAAATTAGAGTGTAGCTGGAGCAGCATGAGTGGCAGGAGGGGCCAGCCACCTGGAGTACCTTCCAGACATCTCAGATGGGTACATACTTGAGGCGGCTAACCCTTCCTGCCACTTGCGCTGCTGCAGTTTCACTCTGATGTTAGTGTACTAACTTGAGCTGGGAATTACAACCCCAGCTTGAAGTGTAGACATACGCTGTATGTTGTTGTCATCTTTCATTTGTATTCTGATAGTGCCCACAATGTGCTAGGTGCTGTCCAAACACACTGAAAGACAGTTTGTCCTTTAAAAAGCTTCCAGTCTAAGTAGGCAAACTATGTTCAAAAGGTGGAGGAGAGGGGTACAATCAAAATGTATGCATCTTTTTTTTTTTCTTAGATATCAGCTATGTCTGAATGCCTCTTTTCCTGTCTGTTACAGTTATTAGTGGGACAATTTCTTGCAGACATGGTGGTAGAAATAAGTCTTAAAGAGAGTTTCTAAAAAGCTGAACACAAGTAGCCATTCAGATTAATTCCATACATAAGAAGTGGCTTAGAGGAATGTATGAATACAGTTTATTTAAATTTTAAAAACTTATACAACACTAATAAAACTTCATTAATTATTTACTAATATTTGTTTTTGCAGTTACCTTATATTGGCCTCGTATCTTCTAATGTGTTGTACTTTTAAACAGAGAATCTTGCAGTATGTCACCTAAGTTTATGCAACATTAACTCCATTGTTCTCTCTTCTGGAACTCCCAACCATCCTGTGTTAGCACTGATATCTTATCCCCTTCAGTATTGTTACTTGCCCACCTCATGGTTTTCTCTGATCCTTGGACTTCTTATTGTTATCTGGGAAGATACTGGAACAAATTATTAAACAATCACTTTGTAAATACCTAGAGCATAACAGGTTTATGAGGAATAACCAGCATGGATCTGTGAAGAACAAATCATGTCAAACCAACCTAATTTCCTGTTTCACAGATTATTGACCTAGTGGATGGGGGGAAGCAGTAGACATGATGTATCTTGATTTTAGACACATCCCACATGACGTTCTCATAAGCAACACAGGGAAATTCAGTCTAGATTAAATTACTGTAAAGTGGATGAACAACAGGTTGAAAGACTGTACTCAGTGTAATTATCAATGATTCATTGTCAAATGGGAGGGCGTCTCTAGTGGGATCATGCAGGAGTCTGTCTTGGGTCGTAACTATTCAATATTTTCATTAGTGACTTGGATAGTAGAGTGAAGAGTGTGCTTATAAAATTGGTAGGTGATACCAAGCCAAGAGGTGTTGGAAGCACTTTTGGAAGACAGGATTAAAATTCAAAATGACCTTGACAAATTGGAGAATTGGCCTGAATTCAATAATGATAACTACAAGTACTGTACTTAGGAAGGAGAAATCAGATGCACAGCTACAAAATGGGGAATAATTGGCTAGGAGGTAATACTAATGAAAAGGATCTGTGGGTTGTAGTAGAGTACAAATTGAGGATGAGTCGACAGTGTGATGCAATTTCAAAAAAGGCTAATATCATTCTGTGGTATATTAACAGGAGTGTTGTATGTAAGACACAGGAGGTTATTGTCCTGCTCTACTTGGCGTTGGTGAGGTCTCAGCTAGAGTACTATTTCCAATTCTGGGTGCCCCACTTTAGGAAAGATGTGGAGAAATTGGAGTGAATCCAGAGGAGATAAAAGGTTTAGAAAAACTTGACCTATGAGGAAAGGTTAAAAAAACAGCTCATGTTTGGTTTTGAGAAAAGAAGACTGAGGAGGGATCTGATTAGTCTTCAAATACATTAAGGGCTATTGTAAACGGAACAATGATCAGTTATTTCCCTTGTTCATTGAAGGTAGGACAAGAAATAATGTGGGTAATCTGTAGCAAGGGAGATTTAGGTTAGATATTAGAAAAACTTTCTCACTATAAGGATAGTTAAGCACAGGAATAGGTTTCTAAGCGTGGTTGTTGAATCCCCATCACTGGAGGTTTTTAAGAGCAGGTTGGACAAACATCCATCAGGCATGGTCTAGGTTTACTCAGGGGGCTGGACTTGATGACTTCTCGAAGTCCCTTCCAAACCTACATTTCTATGATTCTGTGAAGCACCTGCTCCGCTCAATCTCAACTTTTATAACACTGTTGTTCCACTTCCATCCTACTATTGAGTCTATATTGTTGCAAAATTTGCTGAGGGCTGCATTTTCCTCCAATGGTGTTGCAAAAAATAATGGACTTAAAAAAAAAAAGTCTCACTTAAATATATTTATCTTCAGGAGGAATTGATCATTTTAGACTTCCACCGCCAACATGAACCATAGATGTTGGGAGACTGTATATTTTCATAAATATTTACAGTTCATTTTAGATTTCCCTTATGGCCATAGAGGAAAGAGGAAGTCTTGTAGATAACAGTTTTAAATTAACTTTTTGCACATTCAGAAGAATGTAATTTGTCTATAGTAATTCTATGTAGAGTTTCATATAAGGTTGTTGGGTTCTTTTATTAATTGAAGCCATTAACTTGTAAAAAATACATTTCTTTATGATAAACGTAACAATTTTTGCATGTGTAATTTACATTATAAAGCCATTTTTCATAGTAGCACAATACTAGTCTGTAATTTCTATACACTAGGGTATTCAATTTTTATGCCCATACCTAACTGTGTTTTTTTTTGTTTTTTGTTTTAAAAGGTTTTTCTCAAGAGTGACCGAGTTGCCAGAATGGTTCACAGTGGAGGATGCTCTGCAAATGACTTTAGAGATGTTTTTAAGAAAAATATAGAAAAAAGGGTCCGAAGTTTGCCAGAGATTGATGGATTAAGCAAAGAGACAGTGTTAAGCTCTTGGATAGCCAAATATGATGCCATATGCAAGGGAGAAGAGGACTTGTGCAAACAGCCCAATAGGATGGCATTAAGTGCTGTATCAGAACTTATTCTGAGCAAAGAACAGCTGTATGAAATGTTTCAACAGATTCTAGGGATCAAAAAATTGGAACACCAGTTGATGTATAATGCCTGCCAAGTAAGTAATTGGTCTTGCTCAGTACTGTAGCATTCAAAACATTTGCACCCAAAATGCCAAATCTTGTCTCCACACCCTCCATCAGTGCAGCAGACCCTAATCACAGCAGAATCATGTGGTTCCATTGTATGGCATCCCATGTCTACAGAGAGGCCTCACAAGGAGACTACACCCTGCGCATGGTGGCTTTAGAGTGGCTTCTTTATTAAAAAGAAAAATCATTAATGATCCAAAAACCTATTGATACATTTTAAAATCTTGCTGCTGCAGTGATTTGGGTGATGGTAGAACATGGTATGGTTGATATATTTTTAATAATGGCCTCTCCATGGCAGCATGGGAAATGCGGGCAAGGGGGAGGAATTTGAGGCTAGGTGGGCAAGGAGCATAGTGAATGGGAATGTAACTATGCTGACCCAATAATGAAATTTTGTGTGCATTGGAGCTTGGTGGCCTTCTTGCTACTAACTCCAATGAGCTGAGTTAGCATCTTCTTTGCTGTTCTGCACTGTGGGAGAAGAATGATTCTCCCCAAACCATTAATAGAACCAGAGCAAAGACAGTTTAATCAGGATTTGATCTAAATCGATTACAAAATAAACAACCTACTAGTACAGCAGAACCCTGTTTGTCCGATCTAATTGGGACCTGGGCCATATCCGATAATTAAAAAAATCGGATAAACTGGCGAATGGAAGAGTGTGAGGCTGCAGCACCATCTAGCGGCTACAGGAGAGATCACCTGTTTCTGAATTTGCATGCACTGGTTGTTTGGTTAACACAAGAACTGGATAATGGAGCGTCAGATAAACAGGGTTCTACTGTAATATAGAATGTATTGCCATAAAACCTGTAGACTGCTAAAATGTTCTTGTAGCTATAACCTTGCTATTTTTCTCAAAAGCATCATAGAACTATTTTAGAATGAAAAAGTACTGTAATTACTAAATCTGTTCCTTCATAAGACATCAGCTATCTCACTGCAACCACCACCACTACCAAAGTAAATATAAATTAATTAAACTTATTTACTTACATAGCTGGCTGATCTTGTCTTAACAATGGTGTGACTGTAAATTCGCCATTACTTGACCTTTTAATGCAAAAAATCATGGTGGCTGTATTGATACGTTGTCCAGATTATTTGTTTATAACATCTTTGGTCATCCAAGAAAAGTTAAATCCTTAAAAGGCATCCCATTATCTAACTTTGGCTGTTTTGCACTTTGTTGTTTAGGCTAAGCACTTTTTTTTGTGCTTTTTATTTGTGCACAAGTTTTTATTTTTTCACATCACTCTGCTTAACCTTAATGGAACAGATCAGTAGGTATTTATACAGTGCAATCAATACAAATCCAGATAATTGTATAATTTCAGGAGTGGTCAGATTAAACTCCATAAAATAACACTTCTGGAGACCTTCCATCCAATGATCACCAAGCACTTTGCTATTATTAATGAATGAACACTTAGAAGCTCACTTTTAACTGGATATAATTATGCCATTAGGAAAAACTGAAACACAGATGTCTGCTTGCCAAAGGTCACACAGCAAGTTGAGGTAGAGCTGGGAACTGAACCCAGATCACCTGAGTCCTAGGCCTATACATCAACGACTAGACCAGTGGTTCTTAACCTTTCCAGACTGCTGTACCCCTTTCAGGAGTCTGATTTGTCTTGCTTACCCCCAAGCTACATCTCACTTAAAAACTACTTGCTTACAAAATCAGACATAAAAATACAAGTGTGTCACATCACACTATTACTGAAAAATTGCTTAGTCTCTTGTTTTGTCTGTATGAAATTTTAGTTTGTACTGACTGCACGAGTGCTTTTTATGTAGCCTATGATAAAACTAGGCAAATACCTAGATGAGTGGCCGTGCCCCCTGGAAGACGTCTGTGTACCCCCAGGGGTACACACATCCCTGGTTGAGAACCATGGGACTAGACTCTGCTTCAGACTTTTTTTCCTCCATGCTGTATGTGGCAGGCCAGTGTACACCAACAGGACCATATCAGCACATGGGGAAATGAGAAATCCTGAATTTTATTGACGACTAAATTTACACAGTGGATTGACATGAAATTATACAACAAAATTGTTCCTGTCACTGAAACATTTGTAGTGTTGAGTGACTCTCACACTCTCAGCTTTTCTCTCTGATGGAACACACTAATGTTTGTATTCTGGCTATATATTGAGGATGTTTCATTTTCAGTTCCAGCTGCTTGTCCATAAAATAAAATTACTTCTCAGGAAATAGAGGTTTAAGTGAAAAGAGGTTGAAATTATTCCATAATTTTATTTGTCCTCTTTGCCCCCTCCCCATCCTCCTTCCCTTGGTCTCTCCCTCCTCCATGCATGTACCCACCAGAGGACAACTAGCTTTGTGGCATTCTCCCCAATTCACATGGGGAAGTTGCATGGGACTGACTTCTGAGGGCATCAAGATCACAAGCAAAGGTAGAAAATGTTTTGCAAAAGGGATTTTTAACATCACATAAAATGCTAATAAATCAGTTCTATTATTCTACAAATAGACAGCCATAGCTGTAATAGAGACCCTGTAGAAATAGTCTTTAAAGACTATTAGAATTGCATTTTATTTTCATTTCCACTTTTTTTTCCTAGGTGGCTCGTGATGTTTTTAGGTCCCACTTTCCTTTTCCTTGTAGACAGCCTAATTCTGCCATTACGTTTATTAAATCCAGAGTACCTCTACTGAAGTAAATGATATTGCTATGGATTTATACTGTCGTAACAGAGGCAAATATGTCTATAGAGCTTTGAAGAATGGATTTTGGTTGTTAGAAACTGAAAATAGTTGCGCTAGCACAACCTAATGGTTGTGTCCAAAGGCATTCCTTTGATTTAGTGGAGGAATTTTGATAGAATTATGGAAGTTAGGCTAATAGAGGTTTTCCAGCTCTATCGAGTCCAGTGGTTTTCAGTCCATTTTTGGTCTGTGACCTGCAAAATGACTAAAAATACTGATCATATTCCACAGTCCTAGTGCTGTGAACTTCTGGTATGGGGAGCTGGTGCTATGGAGTGGAATGGGACTTTCCCCTCCTCCTTACCTGCACAGTGCTGAGTTCTGCAGGTTGGGAATCCTACTACGCCTCCTTGGAGCACTTCTTTACCTGTTCCAGAGCCAAGCCATTTTGGGTACCCATTCGGGGGTGAGGAACAGAGCAATTGCCAGTTTGGGTAGAGGATTGAAGCAACACACAGCAAACCAGAAGGAGTGGTGAAGGAGAGAACTACTTCAAACCCATTCCTGACCACTTTCACTATTGTTCGTAGTTTTCCAGGGATTTCGTTGCCTTTAACCAGGGGGGTGCAACCCAGAGGATATCTCCGGGTGACTGCTTCCAGGTGGCAGCACACCTGTTGAGCCACATTGATCCAGTTCATCCTCCTGACAGTAGAGGATTGTTCCAAGCAGCATGCTTTGTGCGGTCCAGTTCAAGCAGTTAGGTTTCCCCTTCTCTCTTTGGGAGATTATTCCACAGTCTAATATCATAGATTTCAGTTTTCACAGCAAGTGTACCACAGGCAGCTAGTGACCTGTTCCTTTTGTTTTTAATGGTAGTTTTTGACCGAGAAAGCCCTCACATCCCAATATAGCTAAGAAGTGTTTTTTGTTTTCTACTTCCCTGTATTTTAAGGGTATTCACAGAATGGGAGCAAAAGTAAAATGAAAAATTAAAGTAAAGCAAAATTACATTCCGGACAGCACCTACTGTTTACATGCCTATCCCCACTACACATACAGACATGTTCTTTTATTTCCCTTAGCCATGGCTTTTTAGATTTACAGATAGTGACAATCAGTACTATCCAGGAGGAGAGGAAACAGCCAGACAGGTGAGAAACCAAACAAATGTTAAAACTGAATTTTTGATAGAGGGTTTTGATGAGTCAGCTTCTGGTTTCTGCTTCTGACAGATTTGGAGTCTGAAATGAAATCCTGAGTGAGTTTATTCATCCTTTGTGAGAAACAACCATCACTCTTGCAAACCTGTATAATTACAATTTGTGCAGAGAATTGTAAGTTATTTGTCCTCCTTTTTGTATTTCCAGTCCCTTTGGAAACACCAGGCTACAGAATATATCTTTGAGGGAAAAACTGTCCTACAGTTAAGCTGCTAGTTGTCAGGCCCATTGATGTGGGTAACAGTAAGTAGTGCTGCCTACCAACCTCTGTTCACTGTCTCCCATGCAGATCCTCTGCAAGTTTTGCAGCAGCTGCCTGTGTTAGGCAGGAGTACAGAAAGCAGCTGTTCTCTTTGCTTTGCTGCAGGCTTCCAGCGGCGGCACTACTGGTTGCCTGCAGTATTGTGCCCCACCTCCTTAAAAATGGAGCTTCCTCCTTCTCATCCTTGTTCAGGGGAGTTCAGCATCTCTAGGGATGCTGCTTCTCACTGACTGGTAAAGTGAAACTCACCAGCCATCACAAGTTGAGGTGGGAAAAATGGGAGAAGCTGGTGTCTGGCTGTGGAATATGTTGGGCCCTCAGCTTTCCCTGCAGTAGATAAAGCAGTAGGAGTACCTGACAGGAGAAGGGGAAGTTTTGCCTCTCTGTCTCTTCTAACTCAGTTCTGCCTCCTCACCAATTCCCCTTTTCCTCAGGGGGGAAGAAGAGGACCTCCACTGCCAGTTCGAAAGGGAGAGGGGATTGAAGTACATCGGGTATTTCAGAGGACCAGTTGGTTCAGGTGTAGTAGGTAAAATTGATGCTTTGTTTCTCTTGCCATATGGTCCTCTGCTTCACAGCCCTCAACCAAATGGTCCTTTTCCTCCCCTCTGAAAAATGTTGATATAACTGATGCAATTTCCTCCATTTTAGAACATTTTAAACTTGCAAGAGCCGAGTTATGGTCTGTTAAGAATTAACAAATACACACTGAAGCCAGGGCTTGAACTGGGGAGAATAGGAGGCGAGGCTGTGAGATTCTTCTAAGCTCTGTCCACAAAATATGTTCAGCTTGAGTCTTCAAAATGTGATGCTGCTTACAGTAAATTGCGCAGATATTAAAAATATAATTGTGTGTGACACTTGTCTTTATTAGCTGTTTGAGCCGGAGCGCCTCTTGGTGTGGCTTGTGTATGCACATGGGCTCTGCGAGGCTGTTGGGTTTGGCTTTTTGTGGAGGGGAGCTGTAGCATCTCCCAAATACCACCCATTTGTGGCACCAAAATGAGATGTCAGTCTCGGGGAATTGTGCGGATCTGTAATACCCTCCTCGCCTTGCTATCAAGAGGAATGAAATCATTAACATCTTTGCCTCAGTTATACTCTGAAGAGTTTTGAGGTTTCTTTGCAGCCATAACAGCTAGAGACTTAATTTTAAAAACATGAATGCTGAGATCCTGGAGAATAAGAGAGTAGTTTTCAGAGATGCCAGTATGGTGTCTGGGTCTGTATCAGCTATTTGCTATGCACCAAAGCCACTACAACGAACATGCTCCGTCACTCAGAGCAAGTTCTCTTTTCTCCTGTTTGTAAAGACATCAGGATCCTGTGCACATTTCCTATTTATGAGCAGAGCTGCTGAGCCCCCTTGTCCCACATAAGCATGTCCCCTGACATCGATATCAGCCAGGAATGTGTGTTTTATTGCAGTAGTTTGGCAACAACCTTTCGGTATAACAGTGAATCATATTTTTACCTGCTGTGTTTCCTGAACCGTCTTCTCACCCTTCTTTTCTCTTTTGCCTATCTTTGTTCCTTAGCTTTTCAGTCTCCTGTGTCTCATTTTTTGTCTTCCTTTCCTCATCTATAAGTCCCCCTATCTCCCCTCATATATTTGTTTCTGTTTTTCCCCCTGTTGACTCCTTTTATCTTTCATGCTACATTTTTGTACAGGATGAATGAGGCATGGGAGATCTGGGGTGAAAATTTCACCCTAGCTTAATAGCCCTTGTATATTGCTGCAGTGGCATTCCAGGGCATCCCAGCAGCCAGCCAGGAGAGAATACCTCAGTTCAATGCATAGGACCTCTGTAGCCTGCTGTGCACATGCCGCCACTACAGGTCCCCTGCACAAGGGGCATGATAGGGTGAGAGAGGATGGGCCTGTAATGCCATGTTCTGTGGTGATTCTCAGTAGTGTTGCTGCCCATAGGCACCCTGCAATAGGATGCTATAACCTGTGCTACCTAGGTTACATCAGAAGCAGGGCTGCTGGAACAATTTGTTTAGTGGGCGTGCTGAGAGCCATTGAACCAAACTGTAAACCCTGAATATGGTAGAAACCACTGCAAGCCAGGAGGTGCGGCAGCACCTACAGTACCCCTAGTTCCAGCACCTATGGTCAGGCGCCATTTCAGCCCCAAGAGTAGCCCAGAAGTGGGAGGGTACAAAGATGGCACCCCTGCTTGTGAGTTGGACTTGGGAGTCTGCTCCTAAGTATGTGTTGAGAAGGGGAATAATCTGCTTAATTTAACAAAACACACACAAAAAAATTCAAACTCTTAGTCAGCGTAGCTTTTATGATTATTTTATTGCTGTTTCTGTGACTACTGGGAAATATGACTGCTTTCAGGACTTGGGGGTTTTGGTGCATATTTAGTGTTTCAAATGAACATTACCAGTTTGAAATCTCGTGTTTCAGAAAGAGTTCTTTCCAATATTGCACCTGCCCTCTAATTCCTTCTGCCAATTTACAATCACATTTTCCTATTTTTAAAGATGTTTATCTTCTCTTTTGCTATGTGAAACACCTACGCAAGCAATGAGGGAAACTGACTACACAAGGAACTTGTGAAAATGATTATATGTAGCTAAAACTGCACTACGAACTGATAAAATACCAAAAAAAAATCTCTAATCTCTCACTTCTAAAGATCATAGGTGTTTCTTGTAACAATAGGGGGCAAAAATATTAGATGAAGTAGTCTCTTTTAATAGAATATAATTTACCAGTGACAGCTTTTTAGAATTCCAAGGTCAGCTTCCAGTGGGAATATATAGTATTTTTTTTACCTCCCCACTAGGACTGGGCATTTGACTTGTCCAAAAATTGTTGACTGGTCAAACATTGATTAAATATTATGAAATAATATAAAAAAGTTCACATATTTTAAAATATGAATTCATTAGAATAGTAACAAAAGGAAGATTTTATGGGCTCCAATAGGTTTAACCTTAGATACTTATTTCTAATTACCCCCAAAATTTACTTGAGTTATTTTAACTCAGAAAAAATGCAAAACATAATGAAATGCAGTTTTAAAAGATGAAAGAATAATTATTACCTTTTTAAGCTATGTTAGGTTGGCATTTAAATGTGAACTTTATTCAAGACTGCACAGTTACAAAAGAAAAGAGGTAGGGAAAGGTGTTGCGGGGGTTAATTGCTCTGATAGTTTTGTTTGTAAGGGAGAGGCTTAATGGCTAAGCATCTTTCTCTTTGTGTTGGGGGAAGAGGTTTAATGACCGAATCCTTCATTCCCTCCCCTCCCCCCAATTTCTTTGTGTTTGCTTAGTCAGTCTAGATTGTAAGCTCTTTGGGGCAGGAACCATGTCATTTAATTTATTTAATGTGCTTTGTAAACTGCCATGTACCTCGATGGCCTGGTATACAAATAAAGATATAAATACAAACGTACATAAATACAATGTTTGTTCAAGAGTCAAGGTGCTCAATTTTCGATTAGGTCACCTTTTGCCAAACAGGTGGCATTAGCATGTAGTGTAACATGAGTGATCAAGACAATTAAGTAGGGTTGAAGACCGATGGGACCATGATAAAATCAAAAAAGTAGAACACCAACTACAGCAAGGTACTCTTGTTGGAATATTTGACCATGGTCAAATAGGCCATCAACTGACATTATTTTACTGGTCAATTGACTGACTTGCCAAGCCTACTCCCCATAGCTTCTTTACTTTTGTTTCCCAAGCTACAGGTCTCTACAAAGTTTGTAAGTTATAGCAATCTGGCGTACGTTATATGGGAGAACCAAAAATGCTGGCTTCAGACATTCTAAAGATGATATTTACAGGCTTCTATGGAAATTTCCCAGGTTACATTTCTGTAATTATTTAGGATGAGTTCTAGACCGGGGCTGGCTGTTAGGAAACAGGAATTAAACTCTCAGAGTTTAGTTGAAGTTTGACCACATATGGAGGAAACTGGATTTAGTTTTTCAGCTTGGTCTCTGAGCTTTATAGAAAAAATGGAAATCTAGGAATCTTTAGATCCTTCAGAGCCACAACAAGGCACATCCGTGGTATAGAAGGCTTCCAGTTTGTGCAGCAGAAATGTAAGAGACAACATAACCATAGCAACAAAATATAATTTGAGAGTCTCATTAGAAAATATCCATAGGGTTACCATATGTCTGGGTTTTCCCAGACGTGGCCTCTTTTTTGATCCGTGGCCCTCTCTATCCAGATAGAATTTTCAAATAAGAAGCTATTTCTGGGGCTTTTGCAGAGCAGACGTTGCAGCTCAGAAAGTGTCCCGATTGGTCCCTCCCTTGCATCTGCATCTGATTGGTCTCTTGCAACTGCCAGGATCTTACCCACTCAGGCCCTGACTCCGAGCCCAGGGGAGGGGGAGAGCCCTGCAGGGAAGCGCTGACTGACTGCTGTCGTTGTATCCAGGGTCTGTGCCAGCTACTCTGCCACCATGACAGGGGGCAACACTGCCCCCCAAGTTAATGCATGGGATTAATTCAAAACAAATTAATGTGTAATTTTTTTAAGAGAGTTAATCGCACACGGCCAGGTGGGGAGGGAGGCACCAGTTGTGGCAGTGAGCAGGACAAGAGACTCCATAATATCCAGATCAGACGTGCAGATTACTGGAATGCCTCCCGAATCCTCAGAGCCGGTCTTGTACCCCCTCCCCCTGCGATAATCCATTGATTTGTTTTACATGGGGGGAGAGTAAGGGCAATCGCCAGCAGCTGCAAGGACACAAAGCAGGGAAAGGGTGCTTTGGAACCTCTGCTGCAGGACCCTCCCCCATTCCCCCTCGGGTGACTCCAGGGGTCTCCCGCTCCACTGCATAATAGTGACCCAGTCCCATAGTCTGTGGGCAATTTGGGAGACCCTGTTAAACACCTTCCAAGGAAGAGAGAGGAGCCCAGCCACTGCCGCCTACACCATCCCCTCCCTACTGGACGAGGCTAGCTTTAGGAATGGGCGAGAGAGGCCACCCCTCAGGGCGCCGGGCTCAGGGGGGAACCGCTGCGTGCCTCTGGGGCAGGGGTGCCCCTCCTCCAACCACCCTGCTCTACTGCTGTTTCCGTCCCCCATGGAGCCACCCTGGCCAACCTACTCTGGACTGATTAAAACTGTGATTAATCACAACTTCTTTTTTATCTCATGATTAATCACGATTCATTTTTTAAAATCGTTTGACAGCTCTAATTGGCTCGTATTGTGAATTTATTAAAAATAAGTCGTAGTTTCAAACTAAAATATTTAAGTTACCCAGGACCTCAAGGTAATTTGCATGTATAATGTTACTTGCATATATGGCACTGAGAGTTCTCTGTGGTAGCCAAGTCTCTCCGCTTCATTTTTGTGTTTCTTCACACTCTGCATGGTGATACTCAGTTTAGTTCAGTACACACAACATAATTTTGGCTCCAATTCACTCCATCAGAATGCAGCTTGGACATACTGTTGAGTGGTAGCCACGGGGAGTCAGGTACAGCCCTGATCCTCAGCCAACCCAGCCCTGGTGGAAGGGAGAATGACCAGGGTCTGCTCTAACTTCTACCACTAGTGTAAACTACATAATGTAACAGAGTTTGTGCCAGCAGAGGGATTGGCCATTGTGCAGCTCTGCTTCATGCCGCTCCCAAGATTCCACCTCCTTCCCTGTACATTTGGGTTTGTAGGAGCAGCTGGTGTATGCAGTGAAGTTGACAGACTGGGAAATGGAGCCCTTCACATCAAATACTCACCAGCAACCACACAACAGAACCACTAACCCAGGAACCTATCCTTGCAACAAAGCCCGTTACCAACTGTGTCCGTATATCTATTCAGGAGACACCATCATAGGGCCTAATCACATCAGCCACACTATCAGAGGCTCGTTCACCTGCGCATCTACCAATGTGATCTATGCCATCATGTGCCAGCAATGCTCCTCTGCCATGTACATTGGTCAAACTGGAGAGTCTCTACGTAAAAGAATAAATGGACACAAATCAGATGTCAAGAATTACAACATTCAAAAACCAGTCGGAGAACACTTCAATCTCCCTGGTCACTCGATTACAGACCTAAAAGTGGCAATTCTTCAACAAAAAAACTTCAAAAACAGACTCCAACAAGAGACTGCTGAATTGGAATTAATTTGCAAACTGGATACAGTTAACTTAAGCTTGAATAAAGACTGGGAGTGGATGGGTCATTACACAAAGTAAAACTATTTCCCCATGTTTATTCCTGCCCCCCCTCCCCCACTGTTCCTCAGACGTTCTTGTCAACTGCTGGAAATGGCCCACCTTGATTATCACTATAAAAGGTTTCTTCCCCCCCCACCACCTTGCTGGTAATAGCTCACCTTAAGTGATCACTCTCGTTACAGTGTGTATGGTAACACCCATTGTTTCATGTTCTCTATGTATATAAATCTCCCCACTGTATTTTCCACTGAATGCATCTGATGAAGTGAGCTGTAGCTCACGAAAGCTTATGCTCAAATAAATTTGTTAGTCTCTAAAGTGCCACAAGTACTCCTTTTTTCTTCACATCTAGTTACCCTTGCCTTTAGTCCGTATCCGCAAAAAGAACAGGAGTACTTGTGGCACCTTAGAGACTAACCAATTTATTAGTGCTCCTGTTCTTTCTCCACAGATCTGTTACAATGGGTACTTCAGCCTGTTTGCTTCTTGGGGGCAGACTCAGACCTGCCAGGCACTGGCAGCAGGGGAATGCCTTGTCTCCTGAAATTTCTATACCTCCAGACTGGTCCGTGGCTCAGCCAGACCTCCCTGCTGCAGAGCTTTTCTGAGGAATATTCCAAACTTTATTTTGAATGTTTAGAGTAGGAATTTGGTTGAATGACATCTGTCAAATTCCCATCCGTGTCCCAGGGCTGCATATGGCTTTTGGGGGACATTATCGTCTCAGCTCTTCTTCCCTTTCTGAGGCATTTACTGCAGCTGGTGCTCCTGAAGGCTTCAGGGCAGAGCAAGGCCAAGAAAAGCCAGTCTGTCTCCTGCTCCCCCACCTTATCAAGCGTCTCATTAGGGATTTTGGCTGGCTGCGTGGGCAGAGCGTGGTTTTCTTCTCAACCCAGTCTGGGTTTTCTTTCCATCTGGCAACTGATTTTATCTCTGTCTCTAAATTGGACAGTATACTCCCACAGTTCTGGGGAAACAGACCAGTGAGAAGAGTGGGGGAAGAGCCTAGTACTTATGGGAGTATTTGGATGGTATCAGGTTTTGAATTCTGTCTGAGAAAGCACTTATAGCAACTCTTCCATATATTCAGCAGGTTTCTTTAGTTGATCTGTTTGCTACTGAAATCTTATGTGTTTTTATTAAAAAATGCAAGTTACTTTAGTTGTGGTTTCTTGAACATTTCTTTTACATTTCCATATTTTCTTTTTCTGAGTGTTCCATATGTTTGGTGTCACCTGCAAAGGTGAGGCCAACATTCCCATCTGTAGTTTCTCCTGCTGGTATTTTGTTGACAAGAGATAAATGTTTCTTCCTGTATGTCTGTCATCTGTATGGTACCTGGGTGCTACTTTTCTGATCTATTGTTGCCCAGTAGTTCCTCAAGGAATATAGTGATGGTTCATAGCAGACTGATTCAGTTTGAAGCAAGTTCTCAGCCTGCATCTTAGCTGTCACGGAGTCTCCTAAACCTCAGTGTTGACAAAGTAGTGTGGCTTTTGTTTTCTTCATGGTAACCATTTTTCATTTTGGCCTTAGTAGGTATCTTTCACCAGGAACCATCAGTACTGTACTTTAGATCTTTTATGTAAATTCTCTTAACATTTTTCTGCAAAATCTCACGTCTAAGACTTAAGACTTGTAATATAATTAGCCAAAATGCCTTTCGGTTAAATTTTTCTAATGGGCACTTGATATCTGTTCAGGGATAAAATATTAGATAGCAAACTTTGAACAAATCAATGTGTTCAGTCATCCTCTCAGTTACCATTTAGTAATCTCAGAAATCTTAACATTTTGGTTTGGGCTTGATTCTTTAGTATTTTGTTTCTCTTTTACCCAAATATTTAATTTTTCCTTTATGACAAGGTCAGTGATGTTTGTTTTATACTTCTATTTTTTCCTCTTTTTTTCTTTTTTTTTCAGTTCCTATATCTCTCCTTTTGCTAATAAATATACTCTTTACCTGTTTATTGCAATGGAGAAATTATTTTTGTTTTTAGCAGATTTCTATCAGTACACACCCACTTTGTTCAACCATTCATTATTCCTCCCTTACCGTCCCTAATCTGAAGATTTTAACTTTGAAAGATGAATCTGTCTTTTGAAATGCATTTTATGTGGGAGCACTCCTGTACCAGCTGTAAAATATATTCACTGGATGTTTCTTCAGTGTTGCCAACTATCACAATTTTATTGGAAGTCTCAGGGTAACTGGTGGTTTTTTTCCTGAAAGCCCCAGCTCCTGGATTCATGGAACTATATGAGAATCTTAGTTTTCATGTTTAATAAATGTAAATTTGTAGCCCTCATAGTTGAGAGAAAAGTTTGAAAATGCAAAAAGCTGAAAGTAAATAAAAGGAACCCAACTTTTATTTTATTTTTTTTATACTCCCATGGTTTGTTGGGGCCTGACTTGTGATTTTTGAATATTTGGGATTGGCAATGCTGGTAAATTTGGGCTTTCTCTGTTACTATAGTATTTGCATTTTACTTGTGTAAAGCGTGTATGTGGCTGTATCTGGAACTGATCTTAACTCCGTCAGTACCTGAATAAGCTTATACAAGGTATGTTCAGATAAGTAGAACATGTACACTACGGCATATATTATAGGGGCTGATATTTTGGTTTATATAAAAAAGCAAACTGTACTCTACATCTGAGTCCCAGATTTACTGGCACAGGACATAAGGGTAATTCATCCTTGTATGCACGCTACGCAAAATGTCAGGCACTAAAAAGCCCTGATTTTTTTAGTGTCCATTGGCCATCCAAGTTTCCATTGCTCTCTTCCCCTCTCCCTTTTGCCCTAAGCCTTTGTCCCCCAGTCTTTCTCCTGGCCAGGTGGGCAGAAGCAATATACTTCAGCATCTTCCCTTTGGGACACTAAAACTTAGGCAGGGGTTAGGCTTTGGCTTTTGATCTGTACTATCATTTTTCAGAAGTAGAGTGAGCTCAGGAGACAAAAGGATGAGAGGTTGGAAGCTCACTGGTTGTAGTGGTGCTATTCAGCCCATACTGGCAGGTTTCCTCTGCTCTGTCTGTTTGCAGCTCATGCCCACTTTTAAATGTGGCTTTTGGAGCTGTGTCTTAACAGTGGCTTCTTTAAATCTGTGCACGTTGTGTTTCATCAAGGAGGATAGCCTGCTTTGCAGGTGACAGGTTTTGCAGCCGTTATTCACACAGACAGGGCAATAATTTAAGCTCCATTCTTGAAATAGCCTAATTTGTCTTTTCTTCTCTTCTGCTCCCAGGACAATTTCTGATTGGTTGTTCTTTGGTCAGATCTGCCTATGAAGAAGAGCTATGTATCTGTGCTATGCCAGTGGAATACGGAACCCAGAAAGGAATTAGCATTGCAAATGTTTCCTTTCTCATGGTTTTGAGAACTTGGCATTTACCAGGAAAACCAGGATATTAAAAAATATATCGTATACCTTTTATTTTATGGAGATCATCATCATTTGGAAGGAATTTCTCTTCACAGCATTTGAATTAGACAAATAGGAAGATGGCCTCGATACATGCTTGTTTTGAATGCATAATATGTCAGCAAAAATGCAAGTGAAGATAAAGTAGAGTGTTTTATAGGTGACAAAGTGAACAGTGCAGATTTTACAATAAAACACAATTTAAAATGCATCAATTTCATGCATTTATAGCATGGACTTGTGGTAATGGAATGGCCTGTGCAGCTAGATAACTCATTGGGTTACTTAGTCTTTTATTTTCTTTCAAATTTTCCTTGTTAACTATACAGCTTCAAAATCTATCCTCTATCATCATCATCCTTTGGCGGAGAATCTGCAAGCATTAGAGTGCTTTATCTAGTAATTTAAGATGTTGTTTGTCACAGTCTTTTCTCCCAGAAACTTTGCTCATCACTCACTATAACACAGATTGAAATTTTTAATGGATAGCCAAGTTTTTTTGGCATGTCTTGAGCTCAAAGCAAGGGATGATGGGCGCTCATAGGCAACGTCTTCATTGTAGAGTTAGTCCAGGTGATTTGCACTTGGGTTAGCCTAGCTGGGTTGTGAGCAACTACATTGCAAAGCCCTGCGCGAGTTGCTGTATCCATGTGTGTCACTAGGACTTCTGGGGGCATGTCCCATGGTTCTTTGTGGTGCAGTGAGCTGAGCCACTCTGATTCTTTCCTAGTGAATTTTGGGAGAATTTACCACCAACCTGGGAGAAAGTGAAACCCAGGCTGTAACCTACTCCCCCAACTGTGCCAGCGAGCCTGGTTTGAAAGCACCACTTAACTCAGGTGAGATGTGTTTGTGTGTGGACAGAAAGGGAGTTAGCGGCAAGATCCAAATAAGTATCTGGGTGAGATCTACAGTGAAGACATAATCTAAGTCACTTGGGCTGTAATTCAAACAATCTCACGTTTGTCCCATCTATGTAAGCCCAGGCATTGGCAATGTGCCATAATTACTTAATGTTTATACAGTTCTTTGCAACAGGAAAAGCACTAGAAAAGTGTTATGTATTATTATTAAGAGATGTAATTAGTGAACTGGCTTGAAACATGTAGTATAAAAGGATTTCAGACAGTGTTCCCTCTAATTTTTTCCACGCATGTGCGGAATGAATTTTGTTATGTGCACCAATATGGAGGTGATGTATGACACATCACGTCCATATTGGTGCACATAACAAAATTCATGTGGCGGGAGTAGTGCTGAGGGGTCTGGAGCGTTGGAGGGGCTCAGGGCTGGGGCAGAGAGTTGGGGTGTGGGTGGGTGAGAGCTCCGGCTGGGGGTGAGGGCTCTGGGGTGGGGCTAGGTATGAGGGGCTTGGGGTACAGGCTGCTGCAGGGCTACGGTGGGGAGAGAGGACTCCCTGCAGCAGCACCTGGACTGGTGGGGAGGGGCACCTCTCCCCCGGCCTCAGCAGGTCTGGGGCTGGGTTGGGGCCAAGGGAGGAGCGCCTGTCCTCTAGCTGTGGCAGGTCTGCAGCTGGTTGGGGCCGGGGGAGGGGTGCCTCTCCCCTGGCCATGGCAGGTCCAGGGCTGGGTTGCGGCCGGCAGGGAGAGGCGCCTTTCACCGCCACACCCTGAGCCCTATGTGGTGCTTAATCCGTGCAGTTTAGAGAGAACTTAGATTTCAGATATAGGTAGGGTAGAAAAAGGGCAAACTAATTAACAAAAAATTATTTAAAAACAAATTTCAATTAATTTTTTTGAAAAGCTTTCCACCAGGTCTAGCATATAGTAGGGTACAATTCATCACTAACATCCCTTTGCTTTGCACCAGTTTATAGGTGCTTTGGATCACTGGAGTGGCAAAAAGCAGCCTGAACTTCTGGGTAGATCTGCCCCATAGCATTTACATTATACTATTTATAAGACCAAACATGGAAAAACAGGAAAGACCCCAAAATCACATTTCTGCAAAGCTAATTAGTAGACTGGCCATGTGACTTTACCCCAAGAAGAAAGTGAAAATATGCTTCATCAAATGAAATCTTTAGACCTCTGAGTGTCAAGAGGTCACAGCAGGACCAGTCCTAAACCAAATGGTGCCCCAGGCAAGGAACATTTTCGGTGTCTCTCCCCCCCCCTTTGTTAAACTTTTGAATACCTTATTTTTTATTGCATTTATAGCCCATTTCACAACTTTGATGCATGATTTGCATGCATGATTTATCCCTGTCATATAAGATGATAAATTTACACATTGGAATCTGTAAATCTGTATTTATTCATGCCATATATAAGCAAATAAAAAAATTTCTCTAAGCTTATAGAAACTTTTTAATTTTAAAAGGTACTAATTTGAAAGGTACTAACCATCAAGAAATTGAACTCTGCACCAACATTGGGTGGGCTAGTATTAAATAGAGTCACAGTAGGTGACAACATTAGAATGTTTGTTAACCCTAATCCTTTAATTCAAAAGGTCGCTTTTCTTGCCTTTGCCCTCGGGAACTGAAGCACAGCATCAGAGAGATCCAATGACTGACCATTGGCATTTTCAAGTGATAAAATAGCAAGTGATGTCAGTTTCTTGTTGGCCATCGTTGATCGAAGATATGTTTTAATAAGCCTGAGCTTCGAATAGCTGTGCCCATGTCTCACAACTGTGATTGGCAGCATGAGCGGAGTCATCAAAGCTATCCATGCATTAGGAAAAGTGGCCTTCATCTCTACATCATGAATGAATTGGAGAACTTGGAGTGGAGAGGGCTTCCGATGTGGCAAAATATAATGGATGTTGTCGATTTTGACATAGAGGTCTTTGTCATTGACGTCTAAACATTTGCCATGTGTCAGCGTGTGGTGAAGGTCCGTACAATTGTTCGGGAGTGTTTTCCTGTCCACCGACAGCTTACTAAGGTCATACAACCCCCCGCCCCAGATCTTTTAATCGTACTTCATTTGTCCAAATCTTTCTTTGATGGGCACTCTAGCAGTGCCAACAAGTGAGCAAAAAACCCCTCCCTCTTGAATTTTTCTTCCGAGCTTCCTATCACCTCATCTCTGCCCTTGTAACCAAACTGTCTCTTTTTCCGATGAATACAAGTTTTCTTGAAGACAAGCTCAGCTCCTAAGTTTCGCCATTTCTTTGGCAGCAGTGATGGCATCTTCAAATCCGTTGTCTCTATAGACCTCAATGAAATCAAGCAACTTCTCATCAAAGTCGGAGTGGTTATGATATTCATTGAATTAATTGGAAATGCCTTGCTTACAACATTTACTTGGAACAGAGTATCGTGCCAAAACACAATTGAGACCAGAAATTTGAAGTCGGCAATCTGGTTTGCTAGACTTGGCGCCTCATGTCAAATTCCAACATCTGCTTTACTTGAGTGCTCCAGTTCCATCAGGGTGTCGTAAACCTCAGTCACGTGGTACCTCACTGGCCTTACACTGTCAATTTGGCTCTCCTAGCAAGTGTCACTTAGCGGCTTCACAATCAGATTTGTAACATAGTCAGTGAGGATCTTCCACCTGATAGTTGATGCTGAAAACAGGATGTGTATCCTTAGCAGTACTCTGAAGAGAGAGACTGAATCTAAAGATGGTGATGATGCATCTGACACAACCAGGTTGAGGGAATGGCATCCACAAGACATGAAGAAAGCTGTTGGATTCAGTGCAATGTGTAGATGCCACTGTTTCTTCCCTTCATGTTTGCACTGTTGTTATAGCCTTGGCCACGGCAGTCCCAAAGCTTTATTTCATTCTCATTCAAAACATTCATAAACAGTTCTGTTAGGCCTTTTCTAGTTGAGTCATCCATAGATCTGACAGATAAAGTGTTTCTGTACTTGAATACAGTCATCCTCCTCATCAATAAATCTTACTGTAAATAAATTCTTTTCACTGTGACTCGTGTCAGGAGTACAGTCTATTATTACGGTGTAGTACTTTGCCGAACCTCATCAATATTTTATCAAGTGCTTTCCTTTCCGTAAGGTCAGTCAATTTGTTTTGAATTGTTTTGCTGCAGTAATGATCCATAGTTTCTTTACGGACTACTCGATGTTGGTGCTCACGCATGACATCATCGTATTTCCCAAAGAACTCTACCAAACTGAGGAAATTACCATTATGTTCAGTGAACAACTTATCCGATGTGCCCCAGAAAGCCAAATTATTTGTTGCAAGGAAGAAGGTAATTGAGATCAGATGTTCAAGCATGTTCCTCTATGCTTGAACATCTGATCTATACATCTTGTATATATCTTGTCTGTGCATTTATTCAGCTTGAGCCTGGACTCGACCTCCATCCATTTGGAGTAGGCCATGTTGGTTAAGAGCATCAGCTAAATTATGTCAGCAATTGTACCCAGAAAGCGCAAACAACATTTGGCATTCTTGTAAAATATTTTACAATGAAAACAGAACACTTTGCCAGTTGATTTTGAGTAAACTAGTCAATGCTGATTCAGTTTCTCATCACTCTCGAGCACTCTTTCGCAGTGTGACTTTGAGAAGTGTCACTGCTGCTCATTTACAGGAAATGAAATATCCTTGATTTTGCCTGGCCCATTCAAAATTTTACAATCAATATTGGCAGAGTTTAGGATCACTGGCCATAAAGCAGGATCTGATGTATAGATTTGTGGTGTGCAGTTTTTCTCACTGCTGTTTCGGTCATAATGTGAGGCTGATTCTTCTTTATCATTTCTCTCCTTTTCATGAAAACCAGATTTTTCTTTATTATCACTCTCCTTTGCGCCACCAGGCGAACTGGATGATTCTCCATTACTTTCCTCACATTTCCATACCTTATTTTCAGGTAAATCTGCTAATTTGCAATTTTAAGCCTGGCAAAAGAAGTAACAGTATTTCTTTTACATTGTTGCATAGATAAGTGTTCGATAGATATCTCTGGTGTCTCATTAAATATGTCCTTTATTAGTCACTACTTACACTCCTCAAGTCTTAAAACGCAAGTACACTTTCACAATTACACAATAAAACAAGGGTCACAATATTGCAGCTGGGCTCTCACTTTACTTCAGTTTGTTCTTATATCTTGTCAACTGATTGGTAATGCCCCACCCTTTATATATCCATGAGAGCATGGCTGACCACATAGTAGGACAACATTTGAGAAAAATGTAGATCTCAGAAACTCTGGAAGGTTCTAGAAGATTCTACAAAGGTCCAGAACATTGAAGACATTGAAGAGTGATTTTTTCCCACTGTAACACTCCCATCTATCTGAAACAAAAGACTGATAAGAGTTTTTAAAAAAGAGTTTAATAGAAACCAGTTGAAGTATTTGGGAAAACTACACAGACTGGCCTTTAAATAAAACTTTATTCTGCTTGTTTTGCATGTGCAAATAATTTAAGGGTGAAACCAATACTCTGTTAGGATTTTATGTCCCCAGAGATGAGCTTTTACTGATGCCTCCTCCAGAAGTGCTCTTGATTAGGCGTTGGCCTTTTGTGTTTTCTGGCTTATTTGAGAGTTGCTGATCCTTCTACAGTACATACTTAGCTGCTAAGTACTCCTGGCTCCTAAGCTTGAGAAATTCTAGGAAGATTGACCGTCTTTTCTGGGGTCAACGCACAACGTTAGTAGTTTACTGCTCTTAGGCTGTGACACTGCAAAGAGTTATGAACGTGCTTAACTTTACAGTTGAAGTCAATGGGACTGTTTGGTGTGTGTAAAGTTAAGCACATGCATAAATCTTGGCAGAATCAGGGCCTCACAGACCTAGTGTTGCCGGGAACAGGTATCTTTTTCTGGGTACTCCTATCTTTGGTGACCAGGAAAGGGGACAGTATGGAAAACCTGTATCTACATATTCCATGCCTACCATGTTTCTTAATGCCACATACTCACAGGACAACCATGAATCTGACCCTGGGCTTTTTCCTTACCCTCTCATTCCCAGGAGCAGTGCTGGACTGCATTTGTTGCTGGTAGAATGGAGGAATCAACCTTTCCCCCCTCTAACATCATAAGAAGGCTTCTAAACTATTCTGCTGTGACTAGGATGGCCATTGAGCACATGCGCAGAATACCAGACATTCCGGACTTATGGGAGCGATGTTACACCACTCCTCCTTGCGTGATCCTGCCCCCACCATCATGACCTTGCATGAGGTCATGCTGGTGGGGACAGAGTGGTGCTGTCTTCAATATGGTGTCCTCCATCCCATGCAGTGTGATGCTCGACAAAACCATGTCCAGTTTTACATTCATACTGGACAGGGGACAAACCTTGAGGAAACAGAACTGTCCAGCTTAAAACGGAACACATGACCTGCCAAACTGACCTTTATTGCACCACAGTGGCTGACAACTTTTCCATGGTTGTATGCAATGATGCTGTAGCCGTGATGGTCCCAGGATATTAGAGAGACAAGGTGGGTGAGATAATATCTTTTATTGGATCAATTTCTGTTGGTGAGAGAGACAAGCTTTCGAGCCACACACAGCTCTTCTTCATGTCTTCTTGAGCTCTGTGTGGCTCGAAAGCTTGTCTCTCTCACCAAAAGAAGTTGATACAATAAAAGATACTACCTTAGTCACCATATGTCTCTAATTTTTCCTCTTGGCTATCAGACTGAAATGCCATGGTGGGAACCGTTGGCTACCTCAGGTAGGCACCTCTCAGCGGCCACCCAATATAGCGGGATCCCAACTAGTCAGCATGGGAAGAAATGATTACTGGGGAATATTATGTGGCCCAGGAGCTGCCAGCCATTCAAAGAACATAGAAGCAAGTAATAGTGCTTTTTGATTGATGTGACAGAAATGAAAATGGACTCCAAAACTGCAGATGTGTTTAAAATACTTTGAATTCAGTCATTAATTTAGAATACATTTAAAGCTGCACATTTGTTATTTCACATTAACATGGAATTAAAAAGTTACAAGAAACTAATTTAACATTAATGAAATGCTCAGGGGGAAGAGCGAACTTTAATAATTATGGATGGGAAGAACTATAATTTTTGTCAGGTCAATATTCCCATTTGTATATAATTAAAATGTTTTAATTTCTTCTATGAATGATATTTGACATACTGTGTGTGTATAGGAACTCAATGAACATCATGGAATTTAGTGCATTACCTCTTCCGCTTTAAGTTTTTCTTGTACTTTAGCCATATTTTTCGCATAGTGCCATTTCCCTTTTGTGTCAAAATGCATGAATATATGTTAGGGTCCTTTAGGTAATAGAACAGTAAACAAAGGATATTTACAATCAGAACTGCAAATCATGCTGTCCTTGGATTTCAACCTCTAAAAACATGGGTGCTCATTCAGTAGACCTATGCTCCCTTTCTGTATTGTTTATGTACATAAACAAATAGGTAGTAAACTGATCAAGATGTTATGCTATTGATCTGACCTGTGGTTCTTACTCAGATAAACTCACGTTGAAGCCAGTTTTGCCTAAGTAAGGGCTATTACAGCAGCATCTGCTTAATCAGAATGACCTCCATAAGTAGGTGATCTTATTTGCCACTTAGGCAGAATTCCCAGTTATTGGAGGATGTCATTTCAATAGTAATGCTATCTATGGAGCTGAAGATGCAGAAACATAGACATTGCCATATTGGATCAGGATAGCCATCCATCTAGTCTGGTATCCTGTCACTGACATTAGTTAGTACTAAATGCTTCAGAGGAAGGTCCAAGTAAAATCTGCAGTAGCCAGTTATTGTTTCTCCTAACTAGTCTCCTGCCCAATCAGCCCCAGTCTCCTCCTTGCTCCCAGTCCCAGTGTCCTGCAAAGCAAGTCTCAGTATTCCCTGCACTCCACTCCCCAGTCCCAGGTTCCCTCTCCCTTGATAGGTTCCTTGTTCCAATCTACTTACCCCACCCCTCCTTTGCAGGTGTGACTCTTGTCCCCTCTGCATTTGAATCAGGCAGCTTCCTTCACCACTCAGTTTGGGTCCAGCAGCAAGTCACAGAGTGCAGAAGAGCCTCACTCTTCTTTGTTCAGGGACCTGGACCTTGCATGACCCTCATCAGCCCAAAGCTGCAATTGCAGGGAAAGTGCTGGTCAGCCCCAGGTTGGCGCATGCCCAGTAAAGACAATCTTAGGGAATTTAGCTACTAAAAATGACCATGTGTGAACTGAGATTATATTTCAAAGGTTTATAACTTGGCTTAATGTGGGTGGATTATCACATGGACAGCAAAAGACCTCCCTGCTCCAAAGCATGGAGCAATAGAGCTGTTCAAGGAAAAGGTCATAAAAAAAAAATTAACACGGGCAAACTATATATTTTTCCTTAACTTCTTTCTTGGCAGTGACTGAACTCTTTGGGCTGAAATTTTTGGAAAAAAATTCAGTCTGAGGCAGACAGCTGGCATAGAAAATGTCACCCCAAATTGTTCAACTTTGGTGAAGTTATAAGCAACTGAAAAGAGGGTCTAATAATGGGAAGTGTTGGGTAACCTTAACAATCAGTGCTATCAGCCCTGTCTATAACAATAATAAAAATACCTTTGCTCTTTTAAGAGATGGGAGAGAGAGGAAAATATATTGAAGAAAATGGAGTGAAAAGCTTAGGCTGGAGAGAGACAAGCAATTGGCAAAAATAATTGACTGGCAGAAAGGATTTGTTGATGAGCATGTGAATAAAACTAGGAGGTCTCTTGAGAATGTCCAGGGGGGCGTAACAGCATGTAGTAGAGAGGAGCAGGTAGCGAGAAAGCAAGGAGCAACTAAAGAATGTTTTGTCCCCAGATCGTACATACTTTGTGCTGGGCTTTGTAATCTGCATTTTCCAAGGAGCACAATGGTCTTGGCAGTTCATAGATGGAGATGTGGTCTCTAATGTAGCTTGGACCTTATCCATTAATTGTTTTAAGACTTTGGACCTAATCTTCAAACTGGCTATTATAATACCATTTGGCGAGACAGTAAGATATCTTGGGTCTTGCTCTCTATATATGTTGATGACACCTGTCTGCATCTCCCATTCTCCTCTGATGCAATCACTGCCATGATAAGATGCCACAATGCTTACAAGAGATCAGCTTTTTGAATGAAGAGCAGCTGGCTCAAACTCAGCCCTGCCAAAACGAAAATGATCCTGGTTGGCCAGGGAGATGCTTTGAAGAACTAGCCGGGAAGCTGTCACTGTATGTAAAACTGAATGTGAAAACAACAGAAATACTCCCGCTGATGTAAAATGTGGCTCCTCCATGGTTTAGGCTGCCATGAGCACATCACAGACAAGGCTCTACTCCCTCCACTCATTCCCATAATAAAAACCAGCTGTTAAAATGGTTCATGTGATTTTAAAATGGCATGGATGGTTCTATTTATGTAATCTTAGTCCTTCCTCGCCTTCCCTGTTTTTTGTCTCTCTCACTTACTGTATCTATCTAAAATGTATACTGTAAGGTCCTTTGACAATCCTGCATTCCATCTCCCATGAAGCACTTTTGGAAGTTATAACGTCCTAATAATGAGGACAATATTGGGAATTTTTAATCGCAACTAATCTATATAAATCTCTTTGTATGTCAGAGCTCTAGTGGCTAATGCCTCCATGATAATTTGCATTTGTACTTGTCATGATACATTCAGTGTTCTTGTAACTGTGTTGGTTCCAGGATATTAGAGAGACAAGGTAGGTGAGGTAATATCTTTTATCTTTTGAGCTTACACAGAGCTGAAGAAGAGCTCTGTGTAAGCTTGAAAGATTGTCTCTCTCACCAACAGAAGTTGGTCCAATAAACTATTACATTAAATAAAATATAAATAATATTACCTCATCCACCTTGTCTTTCTAATGATGATGTTTTGTCACAATTCACTGACAAATTGAAATTGTCTTGCATTTCTGATGAAAGTCAGACCTTTAATGTTTGTGTAGCATTTTACTGTAAACAGATAGAAACTATTTGAAGCTTTTCTGTTATTCCCTTATTTTGAAATGTATGATTTTTATTATAATTAAAACAGCCAATTACCATAGCTTGTCCCACATGATTAATTTTTGCATTTTGTGTGCTCTGTACCGAAGCTGGATAATGCAGATGAACAAGCAGCTCAGATCCGACGCGAACTAGATGGACGTCTACAAATGGCAGAACAAATGACAAAGGTAAATTATGATTGTCACTTTCATGATTGCAATTTTAAATGGTGTGTGTGAGTGCATGTGTACATGCCATATACCCTTCTGAATATTATAACCATTGATCCTTTTAAAAGAAAAATTAAGCAAATTAGGTCAGTTGTGCTGTGCAGCCGTTTGGAAGAACAGACTAGTTCCAGTCTAGTGCATTTGTCTGTCTGTCTGTCTGTCTCTCGTTTTATTTATTTATATATATATACACACACACACACACACACAGAGAGAGAGAGAGGGAGAGACCTTGATAAGTCATATATAGTGTGATCTGTTTCTGACATTCTCCGCGAACTCAATGGGAGAGAAAAGAAAGAGTGTGTGTAATTCATACACACATGAGTATGGTATGGTATAAAATTTGTATCAGCATGAGTTTGGGATGGATTTTGGCATTACGAGTAGCAAAGCCATCAGAGAGTTGTGCAGGCCATCCTAAATGGTAATGGATAGATTAAAGAGAATATTTTTTATAAATGTTTTAGAAAATTGGATCTATTTTAAACCAGACCAGAGTGTACCACTGACCTGTTAATGCGCATCAGCAGGGTCCATACGGACAATTAGTGAATGGCAAGCTAGTGCAGGGTAAATTCACATGTCAGCTTGCTGTGAACTAAATGATTATGTAGACAAGGCCATATAATTACTATGGCCCAGAGCATGTCCTCCCATGTTAAAAACTATGAGCGGAAGATAATGGGGAGTAAATCTCTGGCATTATTCATTAGGAGAGAACATCCCTAACTTTGTACCATAGGCCACATCACTCCATGGTTGGGGGCAGGATTTCCCAATTGCAGAAAGAGCCAAATGAGCCTCTCCCAAACCTAGTATTCCCTGGGAGGCACTGGGTCATAAATAAGGAACTTCTGTACTAGTTCTGTACTCTGGTGGCTCCCCAGCCCCTTGCTAGTGTAGCGCTAATGCATATCCCAATCATATATACGGTTTGCTCCATGTGTGTATTTAAAAACCCTTCTCCTCTTCTTCAAGTGCTTCCTCATGTCCATTCCAAGTAGGTGTGTGCACGCCGCGTGCACGGTCGTCGGAAGGTTTTCCCCCTAGCAGTACCCGTCGGGTCGGCTCTGGACCCCCTGGAGTCGTGCCTTCATGGCAGTGTATATAGGTTCCTGCCTAACCACAGCCTCCTCAGTTTCTTCTTAACACCAGTGACGGTTGTGGAGCAGCTCTATTCTCTTGCAAGCGATCCACTACCGGACTTTTTCTTGTTGTACCTGTAAATAGTTAAAACTTAGTATTAGTTCCAGTAGTTTATAGTTAGCTAAGTTTTAGTTAGGGCTTTCCCCCACCACCTTTCCCTCCCGGGGACCAGGGCATGCCTCGGTCTCAAGGGTTCAAACCGTGCGGGTCCTGTCTGAAGCCTATGCCAAAGGGAGACCCACATGACTGCTGCTTAAAGTGTTTGGGGAAGCCCATCAGACTGAGAAGTGCAAAATCTGCAGAAGGTTCCGCCCACGGACTAAGAAGGAGAGGGACTATAGGGTGAAATTACTCCTCATGGATCCAGCCCTTCGTCCCCAGCCTGCACAGGTGGTATTCGACCCCAAGCCCAGCACTTCAGTGCGGAGTGCACCGGCCTCAGTAAGAGAGGCTGTGATGCCGTGAAAGGACTTGGGCTCCAGGGACCCTAAGCACCGCCATTCCCCAGCGCAGAAGACCTCCTCCAGTGCAAGTGCCAGGCACCGCTCTCATTTGCCAGTGCCACACAAGAAAAAGACTGACAGAGGTTGCTCACCCACTAGAGTAGTAGAGCAAGGAGGCAACAGCGGGATGCATCCCGCACCGGGTCACCCTGTTCCGGCTCCGAATCAATCAGCACCGTCAACTCTGGCTTCACAGGGAGGTCCATCGAGTCCGTTTCTCATGGAATCCCTGGGGTGGGGTTGTCGGGTGGAGGAGTTAGACCTTCCCTCCCCGCCAGACACCTTTGAGGCATGTAGGGACCTCATAGCGATGACGGTAGAGTCCCCCCACAGGCACCACAAAGAGGCACTGTGCCTTCTTAGGGAAAGCTGGCAATGATGCAGCACTCCTTGCCCTCACAGTGGCACCGTTCCCCAGCACCATCTCGCTCAGCAACACCTTGGTCACTGAGGTCGGAGTCCTCATCTGACTCAGAGGTGGAGTTGTACGTGGCTAGGCGATGCTGGCACTGCTCCAGACAAGAGGAAGGGCAACCATTGACTATGAAGCCGTGGCCACCACAGGGGCAGGTGCCTGCTCAGTGTCCTTTCTGGACCCCGTGGGCCTACCACCAAGCCCAAGAGCTGGAGTCCAGATCCTTGTCAGTGTTATTGGAGCATGGGCCCCTCCATCATCATCATCTGTAGCCCATGAACCTCCGTGAGGCCAAGAGATGGGCACGCAGGCCTGCACTGAGACCACAGCAGGACTGGCACCGGGGCCAGTACCAGGATGTGTCAGTGCAGTGGGATCTCCTCAAGCTGGAGGGTCAGGATAACCTGGTGCCTCTGCGGGCATCTTCCTTATCCTCCCCTGATGAAGCATTGGCGGGCACATCGACCACGCTTCCGGCCATGAACAACAGAGCCCACCAAGAGTTGCTCAGAAGGGTGTTTCAAAATTTGAGCATGCAGGAAGAGGAGGTGTCGGAGGAGACCGACGCCAGGGGTGACATTCTGAGGTGGCTTTTCCCTCATTAAGACCATCCAGAACACTACTAAAGCATTGTGGCAAAAGCGCGCTTCCCCTCCCCACACAGACAAAATGGGTGGAGAGGAAGTATTTTGTGCCTTCAAAAGGGTATGAGTATCTGTGCATTCACCCTCAGCTGGGCACTCTTGTGGTGGAGGTTGCCAATGAAGAGGCAAGGCAAAGATAGTCGGGACCCACTCCTAAGTCCACGGAGGTGAAGAAGCTGGATCTCTTCGGTAGGAAAGTATATTCTACCGGGTGGGGGTGGGGGGTCCAGCTTCACAATCCCAACCAGCAGGCAGTCCTAAGCTGCTACAGTTTTAACTCTTGGACTATGTTGTCCAAATTCAAGGAGCTAGTTCTGGTGGACTCGCACTAGGAGTTTGCTGCTGTTCTTGAGGAAGGCAAGGTCATCATGAGGACCTCCTTACAGGCCTCCCTAGATTCGGTGGACTCAGCAGCTCATACTTTGTCGACAGTCATAGCCATGAGAAGGAGCTCATGGCTTCAGGTGTCGGGACTCCCGCACAAAGTCCATCAGACAATCCAGGACTTTCCTTCTGACTGTTTAGGGCTTTTCTCGGAGCAAACAGACTCTAAGCTCGATAGCGTGAAAGACTCACGGGCAATACTAAAGTCCCTGGGGCTTCATATGCCAGCCCTCCCGACAGAGGAAGCATTTTAAGCCGCATTTTACCCCTTGCTTCTACCCTGCCCCACCTACATAGGACTATAGCAAGAAGCAGGGCAGGAGTAATAGACGGAGATCCTTTCAGTCGTCCTTGAACCAGGGCCTGGGATCAGCGAAGCAGTCTTCAACCTGCAAGCCAAACTTGGAAGGTGGACATGGGGGGCAACACACCAGTGCAGATCCTGGATCCTTCCCCTCCCTTTGTGAATCATCTATCCCATTTCTACCATGCCTGGGCACAAATCACCTCAGACCAATGGGTCTTGAGCATGGTAGAATTGGGATATTCCCTCCAATTCTGTTCACTCCTTTCCCCTCCCTCTTCAGGGACCCTTCTCATGAACAACTTCTCATGCAGGAGGTGCAAACACTCCCACAACTCGAGGTGGTAGAGGAGGTCCCTCTGGAGTTCAAGGGCAGAGGGTTCTATTCCTGGTATTTCCTAATCCCCAAGGCCAAGGGTCGGCTCAACCTATTTTAGATGTGCAAAACCTCAACAGGTTGATGAAGAAATTAAAGTTCCGCACGGTCTCCCTGGCTTCCATTATCCTCTCCCTGGATCCGGGGGACTGGTATGCCGCCCTTGACTTGAAGGACATGTACTTTCACATGTCCATAGTCCCATCCCACAAACGGTTCCTCCACTTTGTGGTCAACAACACTCACTATCGATTTACAGTTCTCCTTTTCAGCCTCTCGGCGGCCCCTTGGATGTTCAGCAAGTGCATGTTGGTCATGGCAGCTTTCCTGTGGAAGCGGCAACTGCAAGTATTCCTGTACCTAGATGACTGTCCAATCAAAGGCCGCTCCAAGGACAAAGTTGGAGGTTCATGTGAGCCTAGTTCGGACAACATTCCACAGGCTTGGTCTGATACTGAACGCGGTGAAATGGACCCTAGCCCTGACTCAGAGGATAGAGTTCATAGGAGGTCTCCTAGATTCTGGTCAAGCCAGGCATTTCTTCCGGAAACTTGCTTTCTCACCATGGGCGCCATCATAGAGGAACTCAGGCGATACCCCACCACTACGGTACAAAATTGCCTGAAGCTGCTCGGCCATATGGCCATTTGTACATATGTAGTACAGCATGCCAGGTTGCGGCTCCGTCCCCTTTAGGCGTGGCTAGCCTCATTGTACAGGCTGAACCGAGACCGTCTAGACAAGTTGGTCACACTCTCTCCTCCAGTTATTGAGTCCTTCCGGTGGTGGCTTGACCCGCAAGCGTTGTGTTTGAGATTGACCTTCTCTGGGCCCCAACCTTCGCTGTCTCTAGTAACATATGTGTCGGAGATGGATTGGGAGGGCGGAGGTGCACTTCGGAAGAATCAGGACTCCAAGTCTCTGGTCCCAAACAGAACTTCTGCTGCACATCAATATAAGGGAACTATGTATCATTTGCTGTGCTTGCCAGATGTTACACATCTGCCCTCCAGATGGATTTGAATCAGGATTGACAAACAATACAACAGCAATTGTCATAAATGTAAAGGGAAGGGTAACCACCTTTCTGTATACAGTGCTATAAAATCCCTCCTGGCCAGAGGCAACATCCTGTTACCTGTAAAGGGTTAAGAAGCTCAGCTAACGTGGCTGGCACCTGACCCAAAGGACCAATAAGGGGGACAAGATACTTTCAAATCTTGGGCGAGGAAGGCTTTTGTTTGTCCTCTTTGTTTACGTGATTGTTCTCTCTTGGGACTGAGAGAGGCCAGACAGAAATCCATCTTCTCCAACCCATCCTAATCCAAGTCTCCAATATTGCAACCAGTATAAGTAAGCCAGGCAAGGCGGATTAGTTTATCTTTTGTTTTATGTGAATTTTCCCTGTGTTAAGAGGGAGGTTTATTTTTGTTTTCTGTAACTTTAAGGTTTTGCCCAGAGGTGGATCCTCTGTGTTTTGAATCTGAATACTCTGTAAAGTATTTTCCATCCTGATTTTACAGAGATGATTTTTACCTTTTCTTTAAATAAAATCTTTCTTTTAAGAACCTGACTGATTTTTCCATTGTTCCAAGATCCAGGGGTTTGGGTCTTTGACGATTTTGTAACCAATTGGTTCGGATATTATTCTCAAGCCTCCCCAGGAAAGGGGGTGTGTAGGGCTTGAGGGGATATTTTTTCAGGGAGGACGTCTCCCAAGTGGTCTCTTTCCCTGTTCTTTGTTTAAAACGCTTGGTGGTGGCAGCATACTGTTCAAGGACAAGGCAAAGTTTGTACCTTGGGGAAGTTTTTAACCTAAGATGGTAAGAATAAGCTTAGGGGGTCTTTCATGCGGGACCCCACATCTGTATCGTAGAGTTCAGAATGGGGAAGGAACCCTGACAACAATGTTCTATATAAACAGACAGGGTGGTACTCCCTCTTCTCCCCTGTGCCAGGAAGCCCTCAAGCTGTGGGACTTCTGCATTGCCCCCTCCATACATCTGCAGGCATCTCACGTTCCAGACTCTCAGAACAAACTGGCCGATCATCTCAGCAGGTCTTTTCACAACCATGAGTGGTCCTTCTGCCTGGATGTCGCAATCAATATCTTCCAAAGGTGGGAATTTCCCCAGACAGACTTGTTTACAACACGGGGCAACAGGAAGTGTCAGCAGTTCTGTTCCTTCCTGAATCATGGCCTGGGCTTGCTCACAGACACCTTTCTCCTCTGTTGGAATAGGCACTTGCTGTATGCATTCCCGCCCTTCCTGCTCGTATGCAAGATCCTGCTGAAGGTCCACAGAAAAGGAGCATCAATTATCTTGATAGCACCAGGATGGCCGTGTCAACACTGGTTCACCACTCTTCTAGACCTGTCAGTGGACACACCTATAACACTTCCCCGGATCCCCAACTTGATCACACGGGGTCATGGCCCCCTCCAGCATCCCAATCTAGAGACTCTCCACCTCATGGCAAAGAAACTCCATGGATAAACCCCTTGGCGCTCAAATGCTTAGACTCCGTTAGGGAGGTTCTTCTTGGCAGCAGGAAACCATCCATTCAAGCCACTTATCTGCCTAAGTGGAAGAGATTCTCAATTTGGTCACTGCAAAAAGACACTCTGCCATTACAGTCATTGATTCCTTTTATTCTGGATTATTTACTGTACCTAAACCAGCACGGCCTGGCAGTGTCATCAATAAAGGTGTACCTGGCTGCCATCTTGGCTTTCCACCCCGATTCTGCTGGCCGGTCAGTATTCGCTAACCCTAGGGTTGGCCGCTTTCTCAAAGGACTAGATAGACTGTACCGTCAGGTAAGACAGCTGATTCCCCCCCCCATGGAATCTCAATCTGCTGCGCTCAAGGCTAATGGGCCCTCCTTTTGAGCCATAGCAACATGCTCTTGCCTTTATCTTTCCTGGAAAGTGGCATTCCTAGTGGCTATAACTTCAGCCAGGAGGGTGTCTGAGCTTAAGAGCTTGACGTCCAAGCCCCTTTATACTGTTTTTACAAGGACAAGGTCCAGCCTTCCTCCCAAAGGTAGTTTCGCAATTCCATGCGAACCAGGACATTTTTCTTCCACTGTTCTTCCCTAAGCAGCATGCTAGTAACCATGAACGGATGCTCCACTCCCTGGATGTCAGACGAGCATTAGCTTTTTACATTGAATGGACGAAGCTGTTTCTAAAGTCAATACAGTTTTTCATTGCAATTGCTGAGCGGATGAGGGGGCTGCCGGTGTCGTCCCAAAGGATTTTGTCATGGATTATGGCCTGTATCAGGGCATGCTACAATCTAGCAAAGATACCTGCTCCAGCATTGACAGTGCACTCCACAAGAACGCAGGCTTCCTCGGTGGCACTCCTGGCACAGGTTCCCATTCAAGACATCTGCAGGGCAGCGACGTGGTCGTTGATCCACACCTTTACATGACACTAGACCATTACTCAGCAGGCTAGAGATGATGCCACATTTGGTAGGGCGGTGCTGCAGTCTGTGATTCAGTGAACTTTGACCCCTCCTCCTGGGAACTGCTTCGGAGTCACCTAGTTGGAATTAACATGAGCAAGCACTCGAAGAAAAAAACAGTTACCTACCTTTCATAACTCTTGTTCTTCGAGATGTGTTGCTGATGTCCATTCCAAGACCCACCCACCTACCCCTCTGTTGGAGTACTCTGGCAAGAAGGAACTGAGGAGGTGATGGGTCAGCAGGGACCTATATACACTGCCATGAAGGCGCGACTCCAGTGTGTTCCACAGCCAACCTGATAGGTACCGCTAGGGGAAAAACCTTCCGACAACTGTGCATGCAACGTACTTGGAATGGACATGAGCAACACATCTCAAAGAACAACAGTTACAAAAGGTAGGTAACCATTTTTTTCTTAGAGTCTCTCTGGTGGTGGCAGAATGCGGCCACTTCGGGACATCATGATGTTTTGTAGAATAGCAGAAGACAACTGTTTACTCCAGTCCTGATGTGGGTTTTTTAATAGGGGAAGCAATGGAGAAGCAAAGATAATCCCTCTCAGGACTAGTTGGATGAAATCTGAATAATAATTCTGCTGGGTAAGCTTTCTAAAAAGTAAAGCTTACTTTTTGGATGATTAAAATTCATGTTAAAGGAAGTGAAAATGCTAATATGACTTCCACTAAAGTTTAGTTCCATTCCTCCTCTGCTCTGCTCCTACTCTAATTCCTTCCTTTACACAAGTGCATATTCTGGAAATATGTAGATTTTGCACTCTTTCTAAACAGGTTGGAAATGTCATGGCTTCTGTGTACCAAGGGCATGATTTTGCACAGAGCAAGGAAAATTCCAGCTGCCATTTTGGATATACTGCACAAGGGGTGAAGTTCCGTGCCTCCTAGAATCTTCTAAATCTTTGTGTACAGTTACGGGAGGTCCTTTTACAAGGGCCTTTTCCTGTTGATAATCCTGCCTTTTCCTGTTGATAATCCATAAAAAATACCTGTTGCTGTAGATACGAGAGCCCCAGAGGTCACCCAAGAAATCAGGTGCTTCAAAATTAACAAAAAGAGGAAACATCATAAAAAGTTTTTATATTCTTGTTATAGTTCACAACTAGGAGATTTTATCTAGAAATCATTTCCACTTCATAAAGTGGTTTATAAAAATGGTTACTATTCTGTAGTTCAGACATCTCTAAAAGGAATACAACTGTCACATTCTTCTGTACCAGATGTGGCCTGGTCACAGAGCTTGCTTATACACACCAGCTGCATTCATCATAAAATCCTTTAATGCTCTGCCAGGTTTGACTAAAGTTCCTTTAAATAATATCTTTTACACATAGTGCTATGTAGTGGCTGAACAATATACTACAGTTTAGCATTCCATTACATCTCCCCCTTGGAGTTCTACATTCTTATCCTTTACAATAAGTTCAGTACATATCAGTCTGTTAAGTGTCTCTGAATTGTTCTGGTTTTTTAATTACATGACCTGAACACACAACACCTTGGATATCTAAGTGTCCATTAGTTGCAACGACTGGCTGTGATCACTTTGGAATCTTTGAGTTATCTTCTTGTTCTGCGTCTATCATCTATAGAGTTGGCTTTGTTGATTGTTCTTTCTGAGGAACAAACTGTAGATGTTGACTGTTTCGGTTGAACTCTCCACTATTGGTCGCGATCACATGATCTGGGCATTGAATTCTTTTTCTATGCAACAGCTGGAGTTGTCCATATTTTTTTCTATCCAATTTGACATGAACATGGTCACCAGAAGCTGGACCTGGCAGTTCTGTAAATGAATGATGTCTGTTGTAAAAGTGTTTATAGGCTCTTTTATCTTTTTTTTTATTGGATTTGGCTACTCTTTTCATGTCTGGCCACTTAAAAATAGATTCTTTTCCAAAATTGGAACAGTAGTTCTGAGTGTGCTGGACTATATCCAGTAGCCGCCATTGGTGTTACTCTGTGACACAAAAGAGCAAGGAATGGATCTTCCTGCTGTAGGATTTTCTTGGCTGTCTGTACAGCTCTCTCAGTCTCTCTACTCACTTTTGGGTAATATGGGCTGCTATTAATATGACCAAAATCATATTTTGTTTGGAATGACTTAAATTCTCCTGCAGTACTTTGTGATCCATTGTCCATCACTAGTTGTTTTGGAATACCGTAGTGAGCAAAAGTGCACTTCAGGTTCTTGATAACACTGTGACATCTTATGTCTTTCAAGTACATTATTTCTATATCCTGGAAAAATAGTCCAGTATGACCAGGTAATACTGAATTTGCATAAATTTGCAGCTAGTCTTTTCCAAAGTCTCTCTGGTAAGGGTGTTTGTATAGTATATGGCTCAGTATTGTCTCTTTTTTAGTTGATTTGCACTGGATCTTCTTTCAAAAGTGTAATATCAAATCCTCCATTGAGTTCTTCTGCCTTTCTCACTAGGCCCATTGTGGCTGCCACACTGTAACTGACAAGGTTGTTGGTCTGTGGTCCGTTGATCGCATGCAGTCAGAATGCATGGCTTTTGTCATTGTAAGTTGTTTCTGTAGTGAACTGGCAGTGCAGTTCAGAATACCTCCCGGGCTAGTCAGAGCTGTGTCAGGAGACTTCTAGGGTTGAAGGTGAATGTAAGTCCCATCAGAGAGGGCTATGATGTCAGTTCCTGAGTCAATTTTAAAGTCAATAGTATTTCCGTGAATATTCAGATTCACTCTCCAGGCAGGCTCTATGTCATCCTAAGTGATAGATCCCAGAAACAGTAGCTCTTGATTGTCCATAATAGGATTCAGCTACCTTACTGGTGCGGCAAACTGTTGAAACATGTCCATATTTCATGCATGCATTACACTGTGCGCCTCTGGCTGGACATGCATCATCTCTTGGGATATGAGCATATAGTCCGGAATTTGTCCCTCTTAGCCTAGCAGTTCTCTCTCTTTGCCTCAGGGGTTTTATGATAATGACTTTTCACTTTCAAGTGTCTGTTTATAGTTTTCAGGCTAGTTTCCTTTTTGTTCTGTTCTTTGACTAATTCTGACAGCTTTGCTATTTTGAATAACTGTGGCTAGGGTTAAATCTCTCTTCACTTGTAGCTGATGTGAAAGGTTATTATCAAGTAACCCAATAACTAGCCTGTCTGATATGTTCATGTTTTGCATTCCCAGAATCTCAGTTTTCAGCCAATATATATAGCGCTCTTATAAAACATACAACATTTCCCTTGGTTCTTGAATTCTCTGCTGCAAAAAAATGCTCTTTTATAAACCACATTTCTCTGGAGTATAAAGACATAGCCAGACTTAGCCAGAACTCTTTCACAGTCATGTTTGTGACTGAAATCCTTTGATTTTACAAAGACAGTAAATGCTCTGCTTGCTTCCCCATAGAATAAATTACAGAAAATACTTGTATATTGCCAATTTCTTTGTGGAGTTTGTTTGCAAAGCAAAATCTTGCAAAATTATTGTTTTGAGTCTGTCCATTGTGAATGTTTGTCAAAGCTGAAGTTCTCTGGGGCATTGAAGAGTAGCATGTTGATGAGGTCCTCCAACTTTTGTTGCTTTGTTCTTTCAGTCTGTAACCTTTGTTGATGTTTTTCTTCTGTGTCTGTTCTTACTTTATTTCTGACACCATGCCATGTTCTTCTGTATTAGATATGGACTTCTCACAGAGCTTGCTTATACACATGAGCTCTGTTCATCATAAGATACTTTAATGCTCTCCCAGATGTGGCTGAAGTTAGTTTAAAAATGGTATTTTTCACACAGTGCCACCTCGTGGCTGAACCGTATAAATACCATTTACCATTCCATTACAACAACATTTTAAGACTGGCTTCTTGCACTCAGATGAATTGTTTGTCATGTCAAGTATTCCCAGATAGCTTTTATTTTCGACAGTCAAAATTAGGAATTATGGATTCTTTCCTTGAAAGCTGGCTTTTTTTTACCAGCAGTGATCTAACTTAAAAAGAATAACAGATCTACAGTCTTTGGTGATCAACATATATTTTTAAAGTTTCCCCAGCACATGGTATTTTAAAATCTGAACCATTTTTTCCTGTAAAATATCATATTAATTTTTATATTAGAGTTCATAATTCTACTATCACACCCAGTGAATGCAAGAATGTTAAAGTGTTGATCTAGGATAGGATAGAGCAGGAGTGGGCAAACTTTTTGGCCCGAGGGTCACATCAGGGTGCAAAACTGTATGGAGGACCGGATAGGGAAGGCTGTGCCTTCCCAAACAGCCTTGGCCCCTTCCCCCTATCCAATCCCTCCCACTTCCCACCCCCTGACTGCCCCCCTCAGAACTCCCAACCCATCCAACCCCCACTGCTCCTTGTCCCCTGACTGCCCCCTCCCGGGACTCCCACCCCCTGGGACCCTACCCCCTATCCAACCGCCCACTGTTCCCCATCCCCTGACCACCTCCCCCTCCCCCCAAATCTCCACCCCATCTAACTGTTCTCTGTCCCCTGACAGCCCCCCGGGACCTCCTGCCCGTTATGCACCCCGGTCCCCTTACCATGCCGCTCAGGGCAGCATGTCTGGCAGCTGCGCCGCCCAGCCAGAGCCAGATATGCTGCTGCGCTGCCCTGCATTAACGTGTAGCCCCGCCGCCCAGAGCGCTGCCCACGCGGTGGCACGGCTGCAAGGAAGGCAGAACACTGGGAGAGGGGCCGGGGGCGAGCCTCCCGGGCCAGGAGCTCACGGGCTGGGCAGGACGGTCCTGCAGGCTGGATGTGGCCCGCAGGCTGTAGTTTGCCCACCTCTGGGATAGAGTCATTCAAGAAGACAAACTACAGTATATTTATTATCTCTTTCCAGCTGACAGAGCTTAGAAACGTAGATCAAGTATATCTTGGTATAATGGATTTTTATCCATATTAGCAAATTATGCCACAGTTGAGAGAGCTTTTTGCTTTCCTGTAAATATTCACTTCACAATAAAAATTGTCCCATTAACAGCAGAATAAAAAGACACTCATATCGTCTGATATTTGTTAGCCATAAGTTTGAGCTCTCTGTAGAGCATGTAAGTCACAGGAGTACTGCAGTAATGTTGAAATGCTAGTGCCAATATCCTGGCCAAACTCCAGCTCATGTAATCATATCCAATGATTCAGTGATTGACTGTTCAGTTTCTTTCCTACTTTCAACTGCCTGTTATTTTTCAGTCTTCAAAATGAGCAAGCAAATGTTGCATTTCAGTAATGGGTGAATTGATATTTGAGATTTAGAGACCTGTTCTGGACCTGCTTCCAGCTCCAATAGGTCACTCTGGCTGCATGCAGAGACCATAGAGGATCCACAAGCAGCTGGGGCAGAATTCCACCTGCACAGGAGCAATGTAGAGTTCATGTAAACGGCATTACAGTACATCCCTTGCAGCCTGCAGTGTGCAGAGTGAGGTTGGGCAGGGGTGTGGAGGGGACTTACTGAATGCTATGGGGGTATTCTGGCAACTTGAGGGAAAGCTGCAAACTAAGCCCCATTAGCATAGATGACCCTTTCTCTTAACTGATGGCCTATTTTATATTTTTTCACTTTTCATTACCTATCCCAGTAAGAATGGAGTGACAAGTACTTTCACTTACTTTAATAGGTAGGATGACGCATCTTAGGGGTATGTGTATGTTTGTGTATGTGTGAGAGAGATGTCCTATCTGTGATCCAGGACTAGTCAAGTATCTGTCAGACATGAGGGAATGATACTCACCAATGATCAGAGAAGCACACGCAGAAATAGAAATAAGAATTCCCTATAACGCTTTTTAACATGGCTTATATCCCTATCAAAATAAGTAAATAAAAGCTGATAACCATAACATAACATTCACTGTACTTGGGATTTTAGATTAAATGCTTTAATTTTTAAAAGTCTGTTTGTGTTTGTTTATTTTGACCTTAAAGAAACTTAAACTGTGCATTCTTCTTAAGTTGCATTTTGACTTAGCCTTTACTTTCAAAAGTTTAGGGAGATAATTCCAGCCGTAGTCTCCATCATGTTTGTCCATGGTCCCTTTCTCTAATAGCATAGGTTTGGACCAATGGAAAATTTCTTTGACCTTATACATTGAGACACATTCTTTTTGGCAGTAATTGTTTCATAACAGAGCTTTGTTAAACTTTTTTTATTTAATTATTTTATTAGGTCTGCCCATGATTATAATACACATTTATGAGCTAGGCCGATATAATTTAACAGGATCGTAGCTAATAGGGTTCAATATAAATTATTCTAAACAATCTACAGAGTCTAATAGAAGAATGTTTCTTATCTATAGAAAGTTTAGATTAACCTGTGGAATTCAGTGTTATGGGTATAATTTTCTATTAGATTCCATTGGATTTTTCCATAAGGGAACTTGTAAGATATGGGAGAAGACTACTTGAGATGTTTGTTCCATTTCATTGCCACATACTATAGCCCTTTCCTTCCTGTTCAATATCCTATGTTAATTAACAGATATTCATTTATTTTAGTATTTAGTAAACTAAAATACTTTGATCTTGTTTTTCCCCCTCCACGTTTGTTTGTTTTTATATGCATGAAAGTAGAAATAGTTCTGTTGAGTTTTGTAACTTCTGTGCCAGTTTCTTTCATTTATGTGAAGCTCACATGGTGCATCAAGATATATCAGACAGTGAAAATGCAACATGCTTTTCATTATAGCAAAGCTCAACTCATTTGTGACTTCACTTCAGTCCTTTCCATGAGCTATTCAGTCATCCTGAATGAATTAAAATAAACACTTCAGAGGGGAGTTTAGTAAATAAATTAGAAGGATAAATGTTTTGTTATTTTGACAATATAATTAAGTTATCTTTATACATATCAAAATAACAGGTTTCAGAGTAGCAGCCATGTTAGTCTGTATCCGGAAAAAGAACAGGAGTACTTGTGGCACCTTCCAGACTAACAAATTTATTTGACCATAAGCTTTCATGGGCTACAGCCCACTTCATCGGATGTATGCAGTGGAAAATACAGTAGGATGATTTTATATACACTGAGAACATGAAACAACGGGTGTTACCATGCACACTATAACGAGAGTGATCAGTTAAGGTGAGCTATTACCAGCAGGAGAGAGAAAAAACCTTTTGTAGTGATAATCAAGATGGGCCATTTCCAGCAGTTGACAAGAACGTGTGAGGAACAGTAGGGGGAAAAATAAACATGGGGAAATAGTTTTACTTTGTGTAATGACCCATCCACTCCCAGTCTTTATTCAAGCCTAATTTAATGGTGTCCAGTTTGCAAATTAATTCCAATTCAGCAGTCTCTCATTGGAGTCTGTTTTTGAAGTTTTTTTGTTGTAATATTGTGACTTTTAGATCTGTAATCGAGTGACCATAGAGATTGAAGTGGTCTCTGACTGGTTTTTGAATGTTACAATTCTTGATGTCTGATTTGTGTCCATTTATTTTTTTACGTAGAGACTGTCCGGTTTGGCCAATGTACGTGGCAGAGGGGCATTGCTGGCACATGATGGCATATGTCAAATTGGTTACCAAAAGAAACTACACCATCTGCTCAAGAAACTCCCTGAAAAAGCACAAGAGCAAATCCACACAGACACACCCCTAAAACCCTGAGCAGGGGTATTCTATCTGCTACCCAAGATCCATAAACCTGGAAATCCTGGACGCCCCATCATCTCAGGCATTGGCACCTTGACAGCAGGATTGTCTGGCTATGTAGACTCCCTCCTCAGGCCCTATGCTACCAGCACTCCTAGCTATCTTCGAGACACACTGACTTCCTGAGGAAACTACAATCCATCGGTGATCTTCCTGAAAACACCATCCTAGCCACTATGGATGTAGAAGCCCTCTACACCAACATTCCACACAAAGATGGACTACAGGCCATCAGGAACAGTATCCCCGATAATGTCATGGCTAACCTGGTGGCTGAACTTCTTACTTTTGTCCTCACCCATAACTATTTTACGTTTGGGGACAATGTATACCTTCAAATCAGCGGCACTGCTTTGGGTACCCGCATGGCCCCACAGTATGCCAACATTTTTATGGCTGACTTAAAACAACGCTTCCTCAGCTCTCATCCCCTAATGCCCCTACTCTACTTGTGCTACATTGATGACATCTTCATCATCTGGACCCATGGAAAAGAAGCCCTTGAGGAATTCTACCATGATTTCAACAATTTCCATCCCACCATCAACCTCAGCCTGGACCAGTCCACACAAGAGATCCACTTCCTGGACACTACAGTGCTAATAAGTGATGGTCACATAAACACCACCCTATATCGGAAACCTACTGACCGCTATTCCTACCTATATGCCTCCAGCTTTCATCCAGACCACACCACACGATCCATTATCTACAGCCATGCTCTACGATAAAACCGCATTTGCTCCAACCCCTCAGACAGAGAAAAACACCTACAAGATCTCTATCAAGCGTTCTTACAACTACAGTACCCACCTGCTGAAGTGAAGAAACAGATTGACAGAGCCAGAAGAGTACCCAGAAGTCACCTACTACAGGACACGCACAACAAAGAAAGTAACAGAACGCCACTAGCCATCACCTTCAGCCCCCAACTAAAACCTCTCCAACGCATCATGAAGGATCTACAACCTATCCTGAAGGACGATCCATCACTCTCACAGATCTTGGGAGACAGGCCAGTCCTTGCTTACAGACAGCCCCCCAACCTGAAGCAAATACTCACCAGCAACCGCACACCACAGAACAAAAACACTAACCTAGGAACCTATCCTTGCAACAAAGCCCGTTGCCAACTGTGTCCACATATCTATTCAGGGGACACCATCATAGGGCCTAATCACATTAGCCACACTATCAGAGGCTCGTTCACTTGCACATCTACCAACGTGATATATGCCATCATGTGCCAGCAATGCCCCTCTGCCGTGTACATTGGCCAAACCGGACAGTCTCTACGTAAAAGAATAAATGGACACAAATCAGATGTCAAGAATTATAACATTCAAAAACCAGTCGGAGAACACTTCAGTCTCTCTGGTCACTCAATTACAGAGCTAAAAGTCGCAATATTACAACAAAAAAACTTCAAAAACAGATTCCAACTAGAGACTGCTGAATTGGAATTAATTTGCAAACTGGACACCATTAACTTAGGCTTGAATAAAGATTGGGAGTGGATGTGTCAGTACACAAAGTAAAACTATTTCCCCATGTTTATTTTTCCCTCCTACTGTTCCTCACACGTTCTTGTCAACTGCTGGAAATGGCCTATCTTGATTATCACTACAAAAGGTTTTTTTCCTCTTCTGCTGGTAATAGCTCACCTTAACTGATCGCTCTTGTTATAGTGTGCATGGTAACACCCTTTGTTTCATGTTCTCAGTGTATATAAAATCGTCCTACTATATTTTCCACTGCATGCATCCGATGAAGTGGGCTGTAGCCCATGAAATCTTATGCTCAGATAAATTTGTTAGTCTGTAAGGTGCCACAAGGTTTCAGAGTACTCCTGTTCTTTTATCAAAATAACAGTTACTGTTGTTTTTTATTTTTAACTGGTATGGTATGGAAAATATTGTATTGCTCCATATATCTGAAATGTGCTTGAGATCAGAAATATTCAAATAAATGGGGATTGGGTGGTGTCACGTCATCTGGAGTGGCTGGGGAGCGTGAGTGTCAACCTCAGAGCAGGCTGTCTGTCAAAAAGCAGGGCAGACACCCCAAACTGGTTGTGTGCTCTATAATTAAATTTCTCCAACCCAATAACAAGTGTGAACTTCTGAAGCACTATGACAATCTTACCATGGAGTCACAGATCGTTCCCTTGGGCATTCCAGTCTATCTTGCCACCCAGGCAAGATGGAATACGTGATAGATGGTCACTTTACACCAAAAATCACAATAATATTTAGGTAACTCACAGTCCCAAAGGACCAGTCACTTACCCAAGATCAACTCTACTCAGATCTCAAACCAAAGACAATGCCTCTAGCCAATCCTGGCTAAAGATTTATTAACTAAGAAAAGAAATGGGAGTAATTTACAAGGTTAAAACAGGAAACACACGCACGCGCACACACACACGAGTTAGTGTCTTAGATTTACAAAAAGAAAAGGAGTACTAGTGGCACCTTAGAGACTAACCAATTTATTTGAGCATAAGTTTTCGTGAGCTACAGCTCACTTCATCGGATGCATTCAGTGGAAATACAGTGAGGAGATTTATATACACACAGAACATGACAAAATGGGTGTTATCATACACACTGTAAGGAGAGTGATCACTTAAGACGAGCTATTACCAGCAGAAAGAAAAGGAGTACTTGTGGCACCTTAGAGACTAACCAATTTAGTTGAGCATAAGCTTTCGTGAGCTACAGCTCTCTTCATCGAATGAATAAAAGTGGAAAATGCAGTGAGGAGGTTTTTATACACACAGACCATGAAAAAATGAGTGTTTATCACTTCAAAAGGTTTTCTCCCCCCACCCCACTCTCCTGCTGGTAAGAGTGATCACTTCAGATAAGCTGTTACCAGCAGGAGAGTGGGGTGGGGGGAGAAAACCTTTTGAAGTGATAAACACCCATTTTTTCATGGTTTGTGTGTATAAAAACATCCTCACTGCATTTTCCACTTTTATGCATCAGATGAAGTGAGCTGTAGCTCACGAAAGCTTATGCTCAAATAAATTGGTTAGTCTCTAAGGTGCCACAAGTCCTCCTTTTCTTTTTTCGAATACAAACTAACACGGCTGCTACTCTGAAACCTATTACCAGCAGGAGAGCGGGGGAGGGGGAGGAGGGAAAGAAAACCTTTTGTAGTGATAATCAAGGTGGGCCATTTCCAGCAGTTAACAGGAACGTCTGAGGAACAGTGTGGGGAGGATATATAAGTTTCTATAATAAGCAGTTCTAGGTGTCCGTTAGGGGTGACACATGATAAGCAGCATGGGGATTTCTTGCTTACTTTTAGGAATCTTTGCCCCTGAGAGTCCAGGCAGCATAAAGAGACCAAGTTTCTCTTTGAGAGGGATTTTTATCCCCTTCACCTCAGATTCCAAGCTGATGGGATGAGTTCATGCACAGGTTTCCCCTTCCTGGGGTGGGTGAGGAATGTAATCAACAAGGTCTCTGTCCTTTGGTACTACACAATGCCTCATTGACTTTCGGTGGACCATCTTGTGTGCAGGACGAGCATTTTACCTTAATTAATGCTGCTTGTCCTGTTTGGTGAGTTACACAATTGCAGAGATTTACAATGCAAACATGCAATATAACTTTATACCATGGGATACAGATATTGTAAGTAGGACTAATACATGCGGCATCCTACGAGTATTCCATAAAGTCTAAAAACATTCTTATAATGCTAATATCTGTTTTAACTAATTTTTATTTTAGTCAGACTGGAAAAGTTGCTTGTTTTGTTAACACCTATTTAACTTCATTACCTAGCATTTTGAATAAAGGAAGCCTTTTTTTAATTAAGATTCAACATCTTTTCCTCTACAGTTAAAGTGTTAGAGATGTGTGTTGTGAGCTCTGAGACTTCCTAGAAGTTCTCCAGCAAGAACAGGGAGGACCAAATATTATATTCTTTACTTTTCTATGTTTACAAAAAAATAAAGAAAGCAAATAACAAACTATTGTTGGGCTTTCTTTCTGCATCATAAAGACGCAAAAGAGGGCACGTGCTCAGTTTCTTTTAGTAATCATTTGCAAGGCTTATTTAAATTTGTTTTCTGTGAATATTCCTCATGGAAACTTGACTGGGTTTGTTATGCTCATCCTGTTAGGGAGCAGAAGCAATACCATGTTAGTAACCCTGTGCTGAGGCAGCACCAAGTAAACCTAGACCATCCCTGACAGGTGTTTGTCTAACCTGTCCTTAAAAACTTCCGAGGGTGGGGATTTCACAAGCTCTCTTTGAAGCCTATTCCAGAGCCTAACTACATAGTTAGAAAGTTTTTCCTAATGTCTAACCTAACTCTCCCTTGCTGCAGATTAAGCCCATTACTTGTTGTCCTGCCTTCATTGGATATGGAGAGCAATTGATCACTATCCTCTTCATAACAAAGTTCCACCAAGCCAATAACATGGTTAAGGTTTGTCATTTTCATAGCAAATGGTACACAAGGGACTGATGTGGCCAGCATCACATCTGGCTGACTTTGACTTCCCTAACATGGTGGATCATGTTTCTTACAGGCATGCAGCAGACAGACTAGCCTTCTCCACTGTCTCTCCTCTCCACAAGGCCCTGGAGTCTGACTTCCTTGGTCTGGTTCAAAAGTCTGTTGAAACCACCCAGGTTCCAAGTGTCTCATCTTGAACTATCTCCTACTTCTTCTAGCCTTTTCAACCTTTTCTTTCAGGATTCATCAGCATATCTTAATCTAGGGAGTCCATTTTTCCCACCTCAGCTTGTTTTCCAGGTTGGAGGACCTCCCAGTCTCAGTTATCAAAAGTGGATGGCTTAAGAACATAATAAGAATGGACATACTGGGTCAGACCAACAGTGGCCAGCGCCAGATGCTTCAGAGGGAGTAAACAGAAAGGGTACTTTATCGAGTGATCCACTTCTCACCCAGTAACATGGGCTTGTTCCATTATGTTACAGTAATCCTGATCATAGCCTTGATAATTACAGCCTAGTGGGAGGCATTATCTTTGAGAAGATTTGGGCTTCATAAATCAGCTTCACCAGACTACACCCCCCACTTGGAGTTTGAAATATAATTGAGGGGAAAAAGAATGGAAACTTTATTGCTCTAAAATATCTGTAATAAATGTCAGCTATCACAATTTGTCACAACTTGACTTCTCCTGAAATGTATTGTGAAAAAAACATAGCCTATATACTGAAGATGCTAGACTATATTTTCATGAGATAGGGGCAAGTGGGTAATACAGGGCTCCTTTTTCGAGTGCAGAAAATTATCTAATCCAGAATAGAAGCTTATTGCACAATGCACATTTACAAATGTGACTTGATTTGAAATATAGGCACCGTTGTTGCCACCACTACTTTTGCTGCTAGTGAGAGTTAGAGCTGTGTTAGACATTTGGAGATCACCCTGAAAATAATTGAGAAAAGTCTGAGTAAAAAAGTAAAGTAAGGATAGAAGAGCAGAAGACATTTCTTTAAAAAGTAAAGAGGAAAGATCATTTAACACAATTGACTAATGTTCTATCTTTAACATTCTAAAACCTCCCACGTACAGTCAGAATATTACTTCAGTTATCCTCCTAAGACATTTTTTTCATTTAATTGTGTAATCTATAATTTCAAAAGCATTGAGAAGGGCTTTGCTTAAAAGCACTCTGAGTTTTAACTTGTTACAGTTTTATTGCTGTCACAAAGCAAGATTTTTTTTAAAAAATCTGTTGTGTGTACTACCTTTGACTGTTAGACTTGTACAAAATATTTCTGGTTGTAATTGGCTTTCCTTCTTGTGGTTGCCCTTAAACCATTCAAATCTTAAAATCTTTAAAATGTTACTTAACATTAGAGTGGTATTTCCTTTACCTGGCATAAACATGGTCATCAGACCATGCGTCAAGAGTCCTTAGTGTTATACTCAGTGATGCAATTGACTGAATGAGTGTCCTTGGGAATGTCACTTAAGCTCTGTGTGTTTCATCTATAAAACGGTACTCAAAATGCTTACCTGCATTTTTTTAAAGCACTTGAGATTTGTGAATGAAATCTGTTACTTAACTGCTAAGCGTTCCTGTTGTTTCTTATACATGGTATGGTTAGCAAAAAGCAATTGTAAACATTTTAAATGGCCGTCATTTTCAGCCTCCTTACTAGAAACAGGTAATGGGGAATTTTCTGTGGTTCAACAGAGAGATGCCTGTTTTTGCCAGCAAAAAGTTGGGCATACTATTCCTCATGCTTCACATATTGGTTAATAGAAAGCTGTAGTGTTTCTCTTTGTCCACTGATCATACAGGCTCCAAAATGCTTTTACATTACTCATTGGCCGTAGGTAGAGGGTCTTATTTTATTTTTTTATTTTTTTTTACAGTACAGGTTGGCAGAGCTTACACACTATTATCTGTTTAACTCCTACTGAGAGTGAAAGTTAGCTCTTAGCTACCCTGTAGCTTTCATTTTAAAATAAGCCTTTCTCTAGCAAAATTAGCATTGCCATCTAAAATAAAGATTTAAAAAAATGAGTACAGTTAGATGACACATTTTTAAAATCTTTCTGTGTCCAGATATGAAGAGTTTTTAATAGTAAAATGACTACTGGACAACTGAATTTTGTGTCAGCTTGTCAGATATTAACAGTGAACATTAAAGGGATACAGTAAGTTGATGAATATACAAGTAGAGCAGAGAGACTGTATAAGATGCATGCACATACTCACATTCTGAAATTAAGGTAGAATGAATTATTTGGCCCTGCCTCCTTTGAAAGATGCCCTTTAATCTCTCTTACTCTGTAAATACTCAAGAAGTTGCAATTTGGTTTAATCTGTTTGAAGTATTTGATGGAATTCAATTCACACTGTTTCTCGCTAAAGACAGCAATGTATTTAGGATAGATTTCCAAAGCCAAGTATTTGTAACGTGTAATCCTAGATAATCACTGAAGTTCAGATTTATATTTTAATTAACTATCTTTGGCTGAAAGCACATAGACAATTGATTAGTAAATTAAACTAAATTTATGGTATGACATAATTAATGACATTCTGAATTTTAAAAATATTTTCAAGGAAAGAAAATTTCCGAAGTTTGTAACGAAAGAAATGGAGAACATGTTTATAGAAGAGTTGCGGTCTTCAGTGAATTTGCTAATGGCAAATTTGGAAAGTCTTCCAGTGTCTAAAGGTGGCCCAGAATTTAAATTGCAGAAGTTAAAGCGATCACAGAATTCTGCTTTCTTGGACATAGGAGATGAAAATGAAATTCAGCTGTCAAAGTCAGATGTGGTGCTATCATTCACATTAGAGGTAAGTGAATATATCATGTAACATTTGTTGATTATTTAAATGATTCTAGAATATTATTTCTTACTACCTCCTTATGATTAGTCCTTCCCCACTTTTGTGGTTATATTTAGAATTTCATACTAATATGTTCAACAGCTAGACCATAATTTAATTTTCAATAATTAGGGTTTATGTGCAAACACATGTACATTTTCCCCTTTAAACTAAGAATAGGACTCAGGATCAATATGTTGTCAGGTGAGCTGTAGCCTACAGGATGGCTTTGGTTAAGAAATAAGTAAACATTCGGTTTGGGGCCTAAATTAGCCTAAATGTAGAGGAGTATGAGAAACTGAAGTTGCTAGTGTGAAAAAAGTCAAAGATAACTTGGAGATAAGTTATGGGAAAGTACGAATCAGCAATGACATGATGTAGGGTTATGTTACCATTATGTTTGGTTATAACTGGTTTGAGCACAGTTTTCAATGGATGTTTTTGAAAAATGTAAATGTTTTACTAAAATACTATCTATATTGATAGTATGGGGGGACATTGGTGCAGATGTTAATTTAAGTAGTGTGAAAAGACAATAAGAAGGTGGAGGAAATATCATTATGATCGAGGCCAACTTAATGTTAATTAGGATTATAATGGAGCATAGAAGGTGTAGTTTTGCTAAATTGTGAGACAGTGCCTGTTAACATCCAAAGGGTACCATTAGGTTCTAGTGTTATACGGCTGTACTTCCTCTGTTATCAGTGGACTGATCCCCGCATTGATATACCATTTTGTCATTGAGTGTGAGTACAATAGAACCTCAAAGATGCGAACACTAGAGTTACGGACTCACTGGTCAATTGGACACCATGTGGAACTGGAAGTAAGCAATCAGGCAGCAGCAGAGACCAAAAAAAAAAAAGTGAATACTGTATTGTGCCTGTACTGCATCTTAAAGGTAGGCACATTAGGGCTGCCTGTCACCACCTCCACCGCCTACTCGCCACACGTGGGGTGGGGAGCGCAGCCACTCACAGGTAGGAGGTGAAGATGCTGACTTAGTTTCACAGGCACAGCTGTGAACTCCTGAGCCTGGAGAGCAGGAGCAGCGCTGGGGTCTGCTCTGCTTTCCTACGCCATGGGCACAGTTCCCTCCCCTCCACCCCTGGAGGGAGGGGGACAAGTTTGCATGCTCAGTAAGAGCCGGGAAAGAAACTTCCCGAGCTCCTGCTTGAACCTGGCCTGGAGTGTTTGCTGCTGGAGCTGGAGCCCAAGCTCCTGCCTGCATGCTGTGCTCTGGAGGAGCAGCTCAGTTTTAAAGGGCTACACTTCCTCACTTATCACCCTTGCAGCCAGGGGGCTAGAACCAGCTGCCTGTTCCCACCCCCATTCGCCGGGCAGCCACTTACAGGTAGAAGATGAAGATGCTAAAGTTTGCAGGCACAGCTGTGAGCCCCCCCTCCAAGCAGTCTGCCCTGAGGAGCATCCCATAACGTCTTGTTCAGAGTTGTGAACGTTTCAGAGTTATGAACAACCTCCGTCACTGAGGTTCTTCTGTATTATAATAGCATTTGTGTAAGTAGTAACTGAATGCCTGTTTGTTTAACTTATCATTTTAAAAATAAAGTTTGATTGCATCATTGAAAGTATTGCCTTGTGGTCCTCTACTAAATAAATTTTCTGGAACCAACCTAGAGGTGTGAGTCTGAAAAATAAGTTGGGTTATTTCACTCTTATCTTTAACAACATAATATTAATTGGGAACATTTTAATATAAAAGTTACAAAATGTTACACTCTCTCTCCTTGTGACTGGCAACCTTGAATAAATTTCATGCTAATTTATTAAATACACAGGAATACTGTTGACCATAATTAGGAATGAAAGTGAAGGTTATCTGATCAACTCTGGAATTCTTTTTAATCTGTCAGTCCATCTTGGCTTTCACTTTCTATCCTCCATTGTTTCAGCTCACCTGCATAGCTTCTCCAGAGGTTAAGGGTCTTATCGTGTGGGAAAGTATTATCATATTTATTTTAGTGTGATTTCCCTGGGCAAAACTAGGAAGAGGCAAATCAGAAGTCTGCTTTTGTTTTTTCTTTCTTTTTTCCTTAATTTAACTATTTTTGCCTTAACTCTGCAACTATTAACACATAGTCTATCATCTGCCATGGACTCAAAGCTGTAGAAGTTCACAAACAAAGTATCCATTTTACTCAGCAGTAATATAAATAAATGTACAATTTACATCTTCCATGCTCATTATTAATATCAGCAGGGAAGACAGTTTTTGAAATTAGCTGTTTTCTTGAGGAAAATCCAGGAATCTTTTTGAGAATACTCAGGAAGAATCGAAGGCCTTGATCCTGCAATCTGTTCCATATGGGCGCATTCTTGCACCCACATTGAGTCCAAAATACTGCAGTAGGAGAGCACGAGGACATAAGATTTCAGGATCAGGGCTTATGGCTATTAATGCAAACCCTATACCAGGAAATACTAGCCTCTCCTTATGACAGTAGTATGAGTAAAAAGAGGGACCAAAGTTTGTATTTGACACCTTTACATGTGCTGCATTTAGAGCGCATTCAGCTCATTTGAGAATAGGTACCTGGATAGACGAAAGTGCAACTTGGAATATATTATTGTTTTAATTTTTTTAAGTAGCTTAAAATAAACTTAGAAGTATGCATATACTTCTTAAACAATTGTTCTTTTCTAAGCAATGTGTCTTTAAATAAAAACTTTCACTGTTGTTATTGGGGGAGCTGGTAAGTGATCCTTATATTAAAATTGCCTAATACTTCCCATTACAGCCCCTTGTTTTCAGTTGTTTCTAATTTGGCTGCTTGGGCTAAAAATATTTCCCAAGTCATATGTGTATGCCTGTAATCACAAACATTCCGAGCATCTTGGATTCATTGTTAATTGGCTATTTAAGTAAGTAGGTGGGATTTTATTTGCATTATGTATACCCTTCATTTAGGAAGACTCACGCTTTTTCACAGAACATGAAATGTGTAAAATGTTCAAACATAGGTATTTCAAATTAAGTTCCTAAATGGTTTTCAGAGATGTGATGAAAATTGGAGTTGTAGGTGCTCAGCACCTTTGAAAATGTCATTTTTTTTTAGGTGTTTGAAAACGTTAGCCTGTATTTTTAGGTAGGTTTAAATTTTGGGTCTGTGAACTGGGACAGACTGTGCGTCTTTAAGGAACTGCTCTTTATCAGAGCTGATAGAAAAACAGAACTTCTGCCCTGTGGGAAATTGCAGTATTTTGCCATTTGGATTTTATCTTAATTCAGGAAGCAAAGTCAAAATATCAAAACTTTTTGCAGAATAAGAAATTTGTATTTGGGAATGTTGAAATGATTCATTTTGACATTTTTCATTGAAGGTAAATGTTTTCCCTTCCCCTTTCGATGCTATCTCTCTCCCTGTGCGTGAGCAACTGTGGTGCCCTGAGGGAGCTGAAGTTTCCTCTTTCCTCTCGGTTTGTTTCAGAATCAACAATTCCTGTGAAGCACTGCAGCTGCTCAACTACAGTGAGAGACTGCAGTGCTTCCTGGGAGGTGAAGTCTGGCCAGGAGACTGGGACCGTTTGGAGAATGGAAACAGGAGGGACATGGCACTACTATTCCCATGATGCATTGCAGTGGCTCAGGCAGAGGGAGAAATTCTGAAACTAAATATTTCTCATTTCAGGTCAGGTCTACTTTTACAACTGAAGCACATTTATATTCTTCATGGAAAATTTTAACAAAGTTGATCTGTACCAGCAAAAAAAACCTTGGTTTTGATGAAACCCTGTTTTGGGGAAATATTTCCTTTGAAATTTTTTGACCATCCCTACCCTTTACCAGTAATTCCATGTCCGTAATTGTTCCTATTTATTACTGTGGCTTCTAGAAGTCAACAGTTACAGTGCTTCCAAATCCTAAACTAAAATCTTCAACAATTCTCTGCTGTACCTATTGCATATACTTGACATGGCTTGATGGCATTAGTTAACCAACTTATGGTTAGAAGTGAACTTTTGAAGAAATGCTTCAATCTACACTGACTAAATGTTTTAAATGATATTGTCTTCTGTACTGTGTACCACCTAAACTGTCAATTCTGAAGTCATTAAGGAATTTAATTTATACACTAGACTTCAGAGCACAGTGATTAGTGGACACTAATAACAGTTTTCTCTCAATTTTTTAAAGACTTTAATATGCTAATTCAGAACTCTCACAATTAAGGAAAAATGCTATGACCATTTTCTTTGCCATCACTGAGCCATAAAGTAAAATGCAAATGCACACTGATCACATTGATACTGTACCTGAACTGATAGTAATAATTTATTTGAGATTGTTTAATGCAGGAGTTAACCTCTCAAGTTTCTTCCATTTGATTTATTTTTAATAAGATGCAAAATGATAGGAAGATTCTGATTGATCCATGCACAATGCAAAAACATGTCTAGCAGTCTTGTAATGGGAGAGGTTTTTAAGAGCAATTTAAATGCTTAATTACTTGGAAAAGAACAAAAAGAGTAGGGCTTCCCCTCTACATGCAATATTCATATGTAAAAGGCTAACAATTTTTTTTTAAAGAACAATAGTCCTTCATTCCATGCATCAAAACAGCAGCAGTTCATCAGCTAGACAGGTACGCGAGTGGTTGTGTTACTGGTAAAGTACATAAAATGAACGAGCCATTATATAAAACAATACATACCTCCCTTGTTTTCACCAAACCCACTTAAGAGAGTGAATGCAAAGCCTGAAAATAGTGCCATAAGTCTCCATAGCAAATGTTGATTGTGTACCTCCTACAATGCTTGGCATACACAGAAAATGTCCTATTTTATAAAAAGAGATTGATTTTTACCGAGTAGATGTTGAGAGTTTAATGGGAATGTCAAAAAAAGGCTGTCTGCAACTTTCTTTAGATTTCTAGAGATGGACACAAATTTTACACCAGGAGGAAATAAGGAAATATATTGAGATCAGCAGAATCACAACAGCTAATAAATCTAAAAGATGCCCAGGGATGAGATGAAAAAGAAGAAATCAAATTTTGTAAATGTTGTATGTGAGGTGAATATAGTTTTTCCACTAGAAACTTATCCATCTTAAACAATGAGGAGTCCGGTGGCACAGCTTGTTTTAGTGAATTTACAAAGCTCTTGTAGCCTTTTCTGTCACTGACAGGCTCTCTACCGGTCAAGAGGCTACAGTTCATTTTTGACAAGTCAAAAAGTAGATTACTTTTCTGAAGTGTTATTGCATGGGTAGCATTTTTTCAGCATGGGAGACTTATATTTTAAATGCTGTGTTAAAAATCTGAAAGCCAGATTCTTGCCTGAGATCGATTCACGCACATCCTATTCACTTAAAGCTAAATCTCAAAGAAAAAAAAAGGGAGGCGGGGGGGAAAGAAACTAAGTTGAAGCTGACATCATAGATTTTTTTTAATTGAAGCATAGTGAACTTATTCCTCTGTATACACGAAGCAGGAGATGGACAAAAACTGATCCATTCTCTAAAGTATGAAGTGGTGTCCCTGAAGGAAAAGCAGGATTTTGCTAGTACTGCTGTATGCAGTTTATAACATCTGAATGCTGGCAAGCTGAGGACCTTAAAATATCCAGTCCATACGTCTGCAGGAAGTGGTTAAATTAGGGAATCTTTGTCAGATATGCTGAACAGCTATTTGAGAATTATGAAAGACAAAAAGAACATAGGGAATCTATTAATGCTATTTAAAGAATAAATCTAGGAAGCAGGTAAATAAACTGGCCCTATATCTTGATTTCAACAGAGTGGAAGATATTGGGAACCAGCACTGTCTACAAGGATAGAAATGAGAAGGGGTCACAACTGAAAATGATAAAGGGGTACAAACTGAGGCTAAGCAATGGGGAAATAATAAAGGAATGTAGCCAAAATGTTATATGTAGGTTAATGCAAACTTTGCTCTCTGCACAGTTAAGATTCCAGATTTTTTTTGGTCATCACAATGAGATATTCCCACAGGATAAAATGTAAATAGCTAGCAACTTTAAGTACAATGATTTCCTTAAAGAGACACGTCCCCTAACGCCCCTACTCTACTTGCGCTATATTGATGACATCTTCATCATCTGGACCCATGGAAAAGAAGCCCTTGAGGAATTCCACCATGATTTCAACAATTTCCATCCCATCATCAACCTCAGCCTGGTCCAGTCCACACAAGAGATCCACTTCCTGGACACTACAGTGCTAATAAGCTATGGTCACATAAACACCACCCTATACCGGAAACCTACTGACCGCTATTCCTACCTACATGCCTCCAGCTTTCACCCTGACCACACCACACGATCCATTGTCTACAGCCAAGCTCTGCGATACAACCGCATTTGCTCCAACCCCTCAGACAGAGACCAACACCTACAAGATCTCTATCAAGCATTCTTACAACTACAGTACCCACCTGTGGAAGTGAAGAAACAGATTGATAGAGCCAGAAGAGTTCCCAGAAGTCACCTACTACAGGACAGGCCTAACAAAGAAAATAACAGAACGCCACTAGCCGTCACCTTCAGCCCCCAACTAAAACCCCTCCAACGCATTATTAAGGATCTACAACCTATCCTGAAGGATGACCGAACACGCTCACAAATCTTGGGAGACGGGCCAGTCCTTGCCTACAGACAGCCCCCCAACCTGAAACAAATACTCACCAGCAACCACATACCACACAACAGAACCACTAACCCGGGAACCTATCCTTGCAACAAAGCCCGTTGCCAACTGTGCCCACATATCTATTCAGGGGACACCATCACAGGGCCTAATCACATCAGCCACACTATCAGAGGCTCGTTCACCTGCACATCCACCAATGTGATATATGCCATCATGTGCCAGCAATGCCCCACTGCCATGTACATTGGTCAAACTGGACAGTCTCTACGTAAAAGAATAAATGGACACAAATCAGATGTCAAGAATTATAACATTCATAAACCAGTCGGAGAACACTTCAATCTCTCTGGTCACGCGATTACAGACATGAAAGTTGCGATATTACAACAAAAAAACTTCAAATCCAGACTCCAGCGAGAGACTGATGAATTGGAATTCATTTGCAAATTGGATACAATTAACCTAGGCTTGAATAGAGACTGGGAGTGGCTAAGTCATTATGCAAGGTAACCTATTTCCCTTTGTTTTTTCCTACCCCACCCCCTCCTCAGATGTTCTTGTTAAACCCTGGATTTGTGCTGGAAATGGCCCACTTTGATTATCATACACATTGTAAGGAGAGTGATCACTTTAGATAAGCTATTACCAACAGGAGAGTGGGGTGGGAGGAGGTATTTTTTCATGCTTTGTGTGTATAAAAAGATCTTCTGCACTTTCCACAGTATGCATCCGATGAAGTGAGCTGTAGCTCACGAAAGCTTATGCTCAAATAAATTGGTTAGTCTCTAAGGTGCCACAAGTACTCCTTTTCTTTTTGCGAATACAGACTAACACGGCTGTTACTCTGAAACCTTAAAGAGACATTGTCACCTTTGAAATGGAATCCATTTTAAAAAAGCTAAAAGTAGTTTCAGGTACTTAGATCTGCCCTTTCATCATACTGCCAGTTCCTATAATTTTACAGCCACATTTTCCTACTTTTAAAATTTTTGTGCCTTCTCTGTGTCTGTTTGAAAGACCCACACGATTAAAAGTCACTATAGTGCAATAGGCTACACACAAAATGCTGTCAGATTCACAAAGTAAACAAACAAAAAGTAGAATGAGTACTTCCCCTTTAATCTCTTTCGTGGGCAGTAATCTTAGTTATTCCACATCACAATAGCAGGTAAACAGCGTAATTCTGAACTACTGTTGTTGTTTTTCTTTGGGTCGGGTCACTGAAATACCGACCACTTCCCATGTTAACAGACATTTTTCTGCTTTCTAAGAGACTGGATGCTTTCCACACTCTTTCTGCCCTTCAAAAATAAACACTAAGAGCAGGAGGGGTGTGTGTGTGTGTGTGTGTATGTTAAATGGCCTACATTAATCATCGAGGCAAATGTACTGTACAGTTTAGGAAACCTCTGAGACTATTCATACATCTATTCAAAGTTACTGCAATTGAGCATCATAAGCAATCTGGGTTGACTGTATTAAAATCACTGTTCAGTCAAGCATTCATTTCTGACTTGGATTATAATAATGTTTCATTCCAGAGTTTAGTATTTGTAAGCATGCAATTTTTCATTGTATAGACATTTTCTATGCAGATGGTATCATCGTTTTATGAAACAGAGTGATTGTTTCACAAGTTGGAATTGTTATAAGAGGACCTTTTTACAACAGCTTGAAACAAAAATGATAGAAATAGTGGCAGAAGATGCCTTTTTAATATCTTGTCTGTTTCAGCTACTAAACAGGTATAGGAAAGGAATACAATACAAACAAATAGCACCTAGAAAGCTGTTTATCACCTAATGAGAATATGATGATTTCCTTTCACCTGGAATTGTCTTGACCTTCTAGTTTTCTGTTCCAAGCATCCAGAATTAATATCAGAGACAAATGTACCTTCTAATTAAAATGGAAACTGAAGAAGAAAACAAAAACACATCAAC